>NC_091617.1:10343837-10968837 GCF_027580195.1 Bos mutus
TTTGGTTTTAGCATGCACATCATTTTCTTTTGTGTATGTCTGTGTGTGCAAAGTAGTAATTCTAGTAGCTAAAATTTGAACTCATACATTGTCATAGAAATACTTTAAAACCAAACCATTTTTTGCCTATTTGAAATACAGTATAGATGCTAACGATATATATATATATATGAAAGTGAAAGTGGAGAGTGAAAAAGTTGGCTTAAATCTCAAAATTCAGAAAACAAAGATCATGGCATCCAGTCCCACCACTTCATGGGAAATAGATGGGGAAACAGTGGAAACAGTGTCAGACTTTATTTTTCTGGGCTCCAAAATCACTACAGATGGTAACTGCAGCCATGAAATTAAAAGACGCTTACTCCTTGGAAGGAAAGTTATCACCAACCTAGATAGCATATTCAAAAGCAGAGACATTACTTTGCCAACAAAGGTTCATCTAGTCAAGGCTATGGTTTTTCCTGTGGTCATGTATGGATGTGAGAGTTGGACTGTGAAGAAGACTGAGCACCGAAGAATTGATGCTTTTGAACTGTGGTTTTGGAGAAGACTGTTCAGAGTCCCTTGGACTGCAAGGAGATCCAACCAGTCCATTCTGAAGGAGATCAGCCCTGGGATTTCTTTGGAAGGAATGATGCTAAAGCTGAAACTCCAGTACTTTGGCCACCTCATGAGAAGAGTTGACTCATTGGAAAAGATTCTGATGCTGGGAGGGATTGGGGGCAGGAGGAGAAGGGAACAACAGAGGATGAGATGGCTGGATGGCATCACTGACTCGATGGACGTGAGTCTGAGTGAACTCTGGGAGTTGGTGATGGACAGGGAGGCCTGGCGTGCTGCGATTCATGGGGTCGAAAAGAGTCGGACATGACAGAGACTGATCTGACTGATCAGTCAGCCATCTAACAGATGCTAACAGCCATCTAAAGGAGGTTAATAAAATATAGGTAAAATAAACACAGACCAGATTTGTTGGTTTAGGAAGAAGCAAAAGTCAGATTTGTTTAAGGAGGAAAAAAAAGTATAAATCTGAGTTGACAAGATCTAATTTTTCTACTTATCTGCCCTGTAATCTTGAAGAAGCCACAGCCTCTTGATTTTCTGTTTCCTAAAGCTGAAACTCCAGTACTTTGGCCACTTCATGCGAAAAGTTGACTCATTGGAAAAGACTCTGATGCTGGGAGGGATTGGGGGCAGGAGGAGAAGGGGACGCCAGAGGATGAGATGGCTGGATGGCATCACTGACTCGATGGATGTGAGACTGAGTGAACTCCAGGAGTTGGTGATGGACAGGGAGGCCTGGCGTGCTGTGATTTATGGGGTCGCAAAGAGTCGGATATGACTGAGCGACTGAACTGAACTGAATCTAGAAAATGAAGACAATGGTAATCAAGTCTCCTGTCTTACACCTTTTGGGCATGATGAAATCAAATATTAGGGAACTGTTAAGCAAAGTTTAATGTGGTACATTTATAACCTGCTATAATAGAAATGGAGTCATGACCTGGTAGTTGTTATTGAAAATAATAGAAACTAGGGAATAAGCTGGTGATTTAAACAGTTTTAATAAAACAGAAGCCTCCTCTAAGTTTCAGAGTCCTGGCTGATCAGTGACACTATGGAAAATTTCAGAGCAGAAAAAGAACTGTATCCTTTGACTTTATGAGATAGAAGAGACACACTTGTTATGGAAATGTTACCTAGTCCAAGTTTGCTCTGCTTGCACAACAGGCCAATGAATCAGAGAGACAAGGTGTTGAGGCAAGGAATGTGACTTTTTTCAGAGAGCCAGCTGACTGAAAAGATGGCAGACTGTGGTGGTGGTGGTTTAGCAGCTAAGTTATGTCCAACTCTTGTGACCGAATGGACTGTAGCCTGCCAGACTCCTCTGTCCATGGGATTCTCCAGGCAAGAATACTGGACTGGGTTGCCATGCCCTCCTCCAGGGGATCTTCCCAACCCAGGGTGTATCTTATGTCTCCCTCATTGGCAGGCAAATTCTTTACCACTAGTGCCACCTGGGTATCCCATAGCATAGGGAACTCTCCTCAGTTTCTGTGGTGACCTAAATTGGAACGAAATCCAAACAAGAGGGGATATATGTATATATATGAATATATGATTCACTTGGTTATACATTAGAAACACAGCATTATAAATGTTCTAAATTTTTTAAAAAAGGGAATGTATAACACAAAAAAATTTTTTTGCACACATATTTTAAAAATCATTAGTATTGGATACTCAGTTGTGTCCCACTTTCCAACCCCATGGACTGTGGCTCACCAGACACCTCTGTTCAGGGGATTTCCCAGGTGAGAATGCGGGAGTGGGTTGGCATTTCCTCCTCCAGGGGATCCTCCTGACCCAGGGATCAAACCCAGCTCTCCTACATGGCAGGCAAGATTCTTTATCATGTGAGCCACCAGGGAAACACTTTAAATCAATGTGGAAAAATGTACAAATATATAGTTTTTCTGAAATAGTAGGAAAAAACAGGACAATCTTATAAAATCCTGTATAGTAACTAAGAA
Organism: Bos mutus; assembly: GCF_027580195.1. Classification (NCBI taxonomy): domain Eukaryota; kingdom Metazoa; phylum Chordata; class Mammalia; order Artiodactyla; family Bovidae; genus Bos; species Bos mutus. Next base: position 10,346,372 of record NC_091617.1, read on the forward strand.
CGATTAAAAATGATAGGCATTGAAAGAATTTGGTTTAATAACTATCCTAATATCAGAAGACTTTTTAAATTGAAGTTTTGCTTCTCTAGTTGCTAAAGAATCCATCTGCAATGCAGGAGACCTGGTTTAGATCCCTGGGTTGGGAAGATCCCCCAGAGGAGGGCATTGCAACCAACTCTAGTATTCTTGCCTGGAGAATACTGTGGACAGATGAGCCTGGTGGGCTACAGTCCATGGGGTTGCAAAGAGTCAGATATGACTGAGCAACTAACACTTTCAATTTCATAGTTAATTTACAATGTTATGCTAATTTCTGGTGCACAGCATAGTGATTCAAATATATTCATATTCTTTTCCACAGAGATTTATTACAGGATATTGAACATAATTTTCTGTGCTATACAGTAAGACCTTGTTTATCCATTTTTGTAATATTTTACTGTATAATTAATAACTATGAAATCAGTGCCAAATTCCCAATGGGAAAATTTTTATTCATTTCCTTTTAATAGTAGCTTCTGTTCTGCTGTGAAAGATTAATAAACAAAAACCTCAATTAGATAGAGTGGGGAGGGGCTATATCCTAATACAAAATAAAAAGTTTGGGAAAAAATAGAGTTGGGAGACTAGAAGGGGGCACTCTCATGACCTGTGACAATGACAGCCCAGCAGAAAGAAGAAAAATTCTGTTTTTTATTAGCAAGGACTCAGCCGATGAAAAGCCATAGACTCTTTGTTACTGCAACCTTCCCTGTTAACTTCCATTTCATCCAAAGAGGTCTCCTTGCCTTGCCACGCTGGAACTTGCATGTGGCTCATCATGTTTGCAGACCCTAAATTCTAACTCTGTTGATTCTGAATAAATCCATTATTGTTGGGTAGTTATCTTGAAGTCTATTTGTTTCAGGTCAACATCTTGGTGGGCCTCTAAGAGGACCAGAAGTGACTCTTGATGGCTTCAGGTCTAGTGAGCCAACAGGTGCAGTCCCACAACTGAGCACATGGTCCTTGATTGATTTCCACGCTGACTTTGGAGTTTGAAGGTCCTTCTTCTTCCAGTTCTGTTTTCATACTCTATTTGCATTTGAAGCTCTCCAGGCTTTATTCAGGATCTATTTAAAATTTTCTTATTTCTAGATTAAGTCTTAATCTGAATCCAGCACTCAATTTGGCACTTCAGCATGATCTTGAGATTGTTTCAACCAAAGTGGGCCATTTGGCCCAGTTCCCGTTCTGCCTTTGATCTCGTATTTGAAGGACTATCATCTGGCAACTGGCTGAAAAGGCTTTTGGTTAGGCTATTCACTTTGAATTTTCTGGAGTTGGCTTGCAAGCTGGAATCAAGATTGCCAGGAGAAATATCAATAAACTCAGATACGCAGATGACAGCACCATTATGGCAGAGAGCAAAGAAGAAGCCTAAAGAGCCTCTTGATGAAAGTGAAAGAGGAGAGTGAAAAAGCTGTTTTAAAACTCAACATTCAGAAAACTAAGATCATGGCATCCAGTCCCATTACTTCGTGGCAAATAGATAGGGAAACACTGGAAACAGTGGCTGACTTTATTTTTTGGGGCTCCAAAATCACTGCAGATGGTGACTGCAGCCATGAAATTAAAAGATGCTTGGTCCTTGGAAGAAAAGTTATGACCAACCTAGACAGTATATTAAAAAGTAGAGACATTACTTTGCCAACAAAGGTCCATCTAGTCAAAGCTATGGTGTTTCCAGTCATCACGTATGGATATGAGAGTTGGACTATAAAGAAAGCTGAGGGCCAAAGAATGGATGCTTTTGAACTATGGTGTTGGATAAGCCTCTTGAGAGCCCCTTGGACTGCAAGGAGATCCAACCAATCAATCCTAAAGCAAATAAGTCCTGAATATTCATTGGAAGGACTAATGCTGAAACTCCAATACTTTGGCCAACTGATGTGAAGAACTGACTCATTGGAGAAGACCCTGATGCTGGGAAAGTTTGAGGGCATGAGGAGAAGGGGACGACAGAGGATGAGATGGTTGGATGGTGTCACCGAGGCCATGGACATGAATTTGAGTAGTCTCTGGGAGTTGGTGATGGACAGGGAGGCCTAGTGTGCTGCAGTGCATGGGGTCATAAAAAATCAGACAGGACTGAGTGACTGAACTACCTGAAGGCTGTTCAGGCACCAATCAATTTCCTTCGAATTTTCTAGAGTTGGCTTGCAAGCTGTTTGCAATGAGTCATTTGTGCTATTAGGGATTTGAAAACTGTTCTTTAATCTTGATGAAAAAAACCGAGAAAATGGGTTCTCAGTTATCCTCTTAAGAGGGTTACCCTCTTAAGAAATTTTATTAAAAAAAAAAAGAAGAAGAAAAAAGAAAAACCTCCAGTTCTTTCTCATGCTCATTTCTTATAAATGGGTTTATTTAAAATATTGTTGAGGCAGTTTGGGGGCTTCCCTGGTGGCTCAGAGGTTAAAGTGTCTGCCTGGAATGCGGAGACCAGGGTTTGATCCCTGGGTTGGGAAGATCCCCTGGAGAAGGAAATGGCAACCCACTCCAGTACTCTTGCCTGGAGAATCCTATGGAGGGAGGAGCCTGGTAGGCTACAGTCCAACAGGACTGAGCTACTTCACTTTCACTTTCCTGAGGCAGTTTAGAATATCAATGACCATTATTGAGACCTTTTGAAATTTCAAACTTAGTTTACTTAGAAAAGAATCTGGCTAGAATTGCTCAAAATAGCTCAGAATTGAATGGAGTACTTATTTCAACTGGTACCTTGAGGCTTCCCAAGGTTTTTAGGAGTCTAAAATTGCCACTCCACAAAAGAAGATTTAAGACTGAGACAAACAAACAATTAAAGGAAAATAAAATAACTCCTGAAGCCTCCTCTTCCTTGGCTTCTTTGTCTCAACACCCTCACTGTCCAGCATCATCTTGTCTCTGTCCCTCATCTCCTCATGGGCAGACTGTGACCCTTGAACATGCCCTCTTTCTAAACCCCTTATCCACAAGGCAGGATCCAGTCATAAAATGAAGGTTTTGATATGTTCCTGGGCTAGATAATTATATATTACAAGCAATGAGAATTTGAGTCTTAAAACACCATTCAAACCGATTTTTCATCTCAACTTGGAAACATTTACTCACTCAATTTATACATCAAATAATTGTTGAACAAGGTACCCCAAGAAAAGTCATTGTCCTCAAATATAGAGGAGAACTGATCAGTGGACCTGTGACCTCAAAACATGGAAACATCGTGAAAAAAAGGTTTATCAGACTTCCACGGTGGCCCACTGGTTAAGACTCCATGCTTCCACTACAGGGGACATGGGTTTGATGCCTGGCCAGTGGAAGTAAAATTCCACAAGCTACACGCTCCTGCCCTACACCAAAATACCAAAGAAACAGATAGAAGCAGGGCCCCAAAAAGAATGGAGAAAGTGCCCTGGATTTCAAGAGCCAGCCTCTGATTAGAAGTTTCCAGACTGAATTTCACGGACCCTTAAAATTTCCACAAATGACCAAAATCTAGAAGTCCTACATGTTGGGTTCTCAACCTGCCATATTGCCAAACTAGAAATTGAAAGTCACACACTACATTCATTATTGCTATTATTTTATAAAAGAAATTTTAAGTAGAAAAAATACAGGAAAACTAAATGATCGCAAAATAGAAACCAATTGGAATTGTTTATTTAGGTGTATGCCGACTTCCTATTATTCCTTTTTTTCTTTCTCTATTTTTGTAGATAATGTGGAAAGACTTCTTATGGACCAAAGGTGAGAATGTGAGAAATGACCACTGTAGCACCTGGCAAGCCTTGTGTTTAGGAAGAAGACTGGGTGGGACTTTCAGACCCCTGAGAGGCTGTGTGTTTACACATCCATTCCAGGAGCATTTAGTGAATTCCGACTCCAAATAGGCCCTAACGATGTAAAAAAAACAGATGTAGACAGGAGGCAGCCCAAGAACCACAAGCACCACCCTGCCTCCTGTGTCTGCTTACACCCTGTTGGAAAGACATGGGAAAGATAAGTCTGTGGAGCAGAAGTGGGATAACAACATGATCATGAGGCCCAGTGGGCCACTCCTTGGCTCTTTCATCCAGTAGCTTTGGTGGCATAAGGGCAACTATACCAAATACTGAGAATGCTGCTGCTGCTGCTGCTGCTGCTAAGTCACTTCAGTCGTGTCCAACTCTGTGAGACCCCATAGACAGCAGCCCACCAGTCTCCCCCATCCCTGGAATTCTCTAGGCAAGAACACTGGAGTGGGTTGCCATTGCCTTTTCCAATGCATGAAAGTGAAAAGTGAAAGTGAAGTCACTCAGTCGTGTCCAACTCCTACCGACCCCATGGACTGCAGCCCACCAGGCTCCTCCGTCCATGGGATTTTCCAGGCAAGAGTACTGGAGTGGGTTGCCATTGTCTTCTCCAAATACTGAGTCTAGGGATCCTAGGGATCCACTTAAATTTTGATATTAAATGTGGTTTACCTGACAATGCTTGTACTCTTTATTTTTCTAAAGAAGTTTTTATTGGAATACAGTTGCTTTACAATGTTGTGTTAGTTTCTTCATGTGTTCCCAATCCTGAACCCCCCTCACCCCTCCCTCCCCATACCATCCCTCTGGGTCATCCCAGAGCACCAGCCCCAAGCATCCTGTATCCTGCATCGAACCTGGACTGGCGATTCATTTCTTTTTCTTTTTCTGATAGCTTATTGTTTTGTTTTCTTTTTCTGATAGCTTATTGTTAGCATATAGAAGATAAGATACCAGCTCAAAATTACTGTCATGAAAAAGAGAACTAATAACGTGTGTTAGTAAGAATGTGAAGAAAATAGAACATTTGTTGGTAGAAATGTAAAGTGGTTCAGAAAACAGTTGGGTGGATCCTCAAAAATATAAAAATAGAACTGCCATATGATCCAGCAATTTCAGTTCTGAGTGTTTATCCAAAGAAAACTAAAACATTAATCTGAAAATTAATTCCAACATCAATTGCTGCCTATTCTCAATAGCTAAGATATGGAACTCCAATACTTTGGCCACCTGATGCAAAGAACTAACTCATTGGAAAAGACCCTGATGCTGGGAAAGATTAAAGGCAGGAGAAGAAAGGGATGACAGAGGATGAGATGGTAGGATGACATCACCGATTCAATGTGCATGAGTTTGAGTAAACTCCGTTAGTTGGTGATGGACAGGGAAGCCTGGCGAGCTACAGTCCGTGGGGTGGCAAAGAGTTGGTCACGACTGAGTGCCTGGAGTGAACTGAACTGAAGATATGGAATCAATCTAAGTGATAGATGATTGGATAAAGAAAATGTGCTATCTGCAATGGTCCCTTTGAACAACTCAGGAGTTAGAAGTGCCAATTCTCTGCACAGTGGAAAAATCTGCATATAATTTATAGTTCCCTCTATGTGTATGTAGTTCCTTCATTTCTACTTAAGGAATAAGGGGAAAAACACACAAAAACACATTTCAAGTCTGATCTACTGTCCAGCCTCCTTTGCACTGCCCTTTCACCTGCAGAGCTGTGTACCACAGTGAAACCAACCTTGAGGTATTTGCATCAGTCTCCTATCTCTGTACACTTTGAGCTTGGTACACACTTTGTGATCTGGCCTAGCTGCTGAAGTCACGTTACGTATACAGAGATCATATTTCTACAACTTTTAACAGAACTTTGCTGAAGAATGCCTTCCCTTACTATTGTAATTTATTGACATTAGTTTATGATGGCTGAAGCAATTTTACTATTTAAAAAGCTATTTTATATAGTTTAATAATATTATAATAAATTATCTTTTATCATTTAAAAATACTTCTATAAATTTGAAAATTTGTTCATATTTTTTTCACTTTTATTTATTTATTTTTACTTTACAATATTGTATTGGTTTTACCATACATCAACACGCATCTGCCATGGGTGTACACGTGTTCCCCATCCTGAACTCCCCTCCCACCTCCCTCCCCATACCAACCCTCTGGGTCATCCCAGTGCACCAGCCCCAAGTCTCCTGTATCCTGCATTGAACCTGGCGATTCGTTTCTTATATGATATTATACATGTTTTAATGCCATTCTCCCAAATCATCCCCCTCGCCCTCTCCCACAGAGTCCAAAAGACTGTTCTATACATCTGTGTCTCTTTTGCTGTCTTGCATACAGGGTTGTCATTACCATCTTTCTAAATTCCATATATATGTGTTAGTATATTGTGTTCATATTTTTAATAAATTATTATCCAATAGTCTATTTTAAAATAGTATACATGGAATACTTTGTGGATACAAATAAATTCTTAATTTTTTTATTTACTAATTTCTATTACTTCATATGACAATATTCTGAAAAATAGTAAAATGAGCTCTTCTTTTGTGTATCTATGCTTATAAATGTGTGTTCAGTCATATCCAACTCTTTGACACTCCATGGGCTGTAGCCCACCAGGCTCCTCCATCCATGGAATTTTCCAGGAAAGAACACTGACGCAGTTTGTCATTTCCTACTCCAGGGGATCTTCCCGATCCAGGGATTGAACCTGCATCTCTTGAGTCTCCTGCATTGGCAGGTGGACTGTTTACCACTAAGTCACCTGGAAGCCCATGCACTAAAGGCTTTTTAATAGTCATTGAAACTTTAAGATGAATAATTTTGAGATATTAATTTTTCTGATGTTAAGTTTCCAAGGGTAGCAGAAAGTTCCAGAGTCAGATTCTCAGAACTGCCCTTTGTAGTTTCTGCCACTTACTCGTTATTGGACTGAAGATCTTTGATTTGTTCAGACTGTGTCCAGCTGTTCAAAAAAGGCAATTGGAATTGCAATAACAGTCAACCCTCTTAAAGGGCAGTTTCTAGGATGGAATTATGTAGTATGTAAAAAGGCTTATTAAAAATCACAAAGGAAAATTAACACTGAGAATAATGAACTGTCATTATTTGCTTCAGTTCAGTTCAGTTCAGTTCAGTTGCTCGGTCGTGTCCGACTCTTTGCGACCCCACGAATCGCAGCACGCCAGGCCTCGCTTTCCATCACCAACTCCCCAGGGTTTATTCAAACTCATGTCCATCGAGTTGGTGATGCCAACCAGCCATCTCATCCTCTGTCATCCCCTTCTCCTCCTGCCCCCAATCCCTCCCAGCATCAGAGTCTTAGCTTGGATATTAAAATTGCAGACAAAAAATTATTGGCAGTGTCAAAATGCAAAAAAAAATTTGATCCCGGTCATGTTGTGATATGACCTCATTTAGACATTTCACAAGAAAAAACTACATGTTGTGATTATGTTATAAAGTGTACAAAGACTCTCAGCTTGCTCCCACATTAGTTGCTATTGTTGTGCATTACAGAATACTGCCAACTTATTTTGAAGATGAAAAAAAGGAGCATTGATAGCACATCACTTGTGTGACACTTTAATATTGCATTCTTAGAGCTGAAAATTCTCACAAAAAATGATGATATTAAATTAGTACTTTCTTTCTTTAGCTACTAACTTCAATTGTTGTTTGATCTTTTTATTTAAAAATAAAAATGGGGAGAGAACAGAGCACAGCTTTTAAGGGTTTGTTTTTTTGTATTTTTTTTCCTTTTTTGGGAACTAGCACACTTGAAATATCCAACACAACTAAATACATCTGATGCAGCAAAAAAATATCCTTTCCCTCCTTGGATATCAAACATTACTCTTGGTGCAGCAAAATCTTACATTCAGTATATTTGGTCCTGTAGTTCAACTTACATGCTGAAATCTTAGAAAACCATTTTAACTGGACTATCCATTACTCATTTTCCCTTTTATTCCCTTCTTGAAAATAGAATACGTAACTTTCTTCATTATTACTGCTTTTCCTATATATTTCTCTTTTTTTTCTAATTTTATTTTATTTTTAAACTTTACATAATTGTATTAGTTTTGCCAAATATCAAAATGAATCTGCCACAGCGGATTCCTATATATTTCTTTAGCGTTGTTTAAAAGATGAGCACTTTACTTTTCTCTCCCTTAGAAGATCTAGTCATTCATTGAAAGACGATCTTTAAAAATACCTACGAAACATCAGGTACCAAGTTAGTGAAAATTGATTTGTATGATTTAACCTCGAGAGTAAAAACATATGTTAAAATCAAAGAGATTTTAAAACTAAATAGGTATCTTAAAATGTGTTTTGAAATTACATTGGGCATTCAGTAAACTAAGGCGCTGCTTAGAATGGATAGAATGGACCAATTCATAGCATCACACTGAGCCAACTTCACTATCTCCTGACGTTTTGGGTTAGCTGTGCAAACCAGATGTAATGGAAACCTTTTCCTTCCACTTCTGTGATTCTCTAGGTATCGTCCTTCATACAGTGAGGAAAGGCAAATCAGAGTTATCTAGTCCAAAAAAAGTGTTCAAATGAACATTTCTAATGTCTTCATACATTGACCTACAAAACTTCAGAAAATAATGAAAGCTGTTGGGTGAGGGGTAAAACTGAGCAAAACCATTATAAAAATATGCAACAATACTGCCATCTATCACTTCAAATATTTGTCCTCAGGTATATCTGCTTATATTTCATGTTTTAAAATTAGAATATGTGATTTATGTACTATTTTTATTTAATTAATTTTAATAGAAGTATATAATATAGGATATGGTTGACACCAAAATCAGATTGATTATATTCTTTGCAGCCTAAGATGGAGTTGTTCTATACAGACAGCAAAAACAAGACCAGAAGCTGACTGTGGCTCATATCATGAACTCCTTATTGCCAAAATCAGACTGACATTGAAGAAAGTGGAGAAAACCACTAGACCATTCAGGTATGACCAAAAATCAAATCCCTTATGACAATACAGTGGAAGTGAGAAATAGATTCAAGGGACTAGATCTGATAGACAGAGTGCCTGATGAACTATGAACGGAGGTTCCTGACATTGTAGAGGAGACAGGAATCAAGACCATCCTCAAGAAAAAGAAATGAAAAAAAGAAAATGACTGTGGAGGCCTTACAAATAGCTGTGAAAAGATGGGAAGCGAAAAGCAAAGGAGAAAAGGAAAGATATACCCACTTGAATGCAGAGTTCCAAAGAATAGCAAGGAGATATAAGAAAGCCTTCCTCGGCAGTCAATGCAAAGAAATAGAGGAGAACAATAGAATGGGAAAGACTAGAGATCTCTTCAATAAAATTAAAGATACCATGGGAACATTTCATGCAAAGATGGGCTCGATAAAGGACAGAAACTGTAGGGACCTAACAGAAGCAGAAGATATTAAGAAGAGGTGGCAAGAATACACAAAAGAACTGTACAAAAAAGATCATCATGACTCAGATAATCACGATGGTGTGATGACTCATCTAGAGCCAGTCATCCTGGAATGTGAAGTCAAATGGGCCTTAGGAAGAATCACTATGAGCAAAGCTGGTGGAGGTGATGGAATTCCAGTCGAGCTGTTTCAAAGCCTGAAAGATGATGCTGTGAAAGTGCTGCACTCAATATGCCAGAAAATCTGAAAACTCAGCAGTGGCCACAGGACTGGAAAAGGTCAGTTTTCATTCCAATCCCAAAGACAGGCAATGCCAAAGAATGCTCAAACCACCACACAATTGCACTCATCTCACATGCTAGTAAAGTAATGGTCAAAATTCTCCAAGCCAGGCTTCAGCAATACGTGAACCGTGAACTTCCAGATGTTCAAGCTGGTTTTAGAAAAGGCAGAAGAACCAGAGATCAAATTGTCAACATCCAATGGATCATGAAAAAAGCAAGAGAGTTCCAGAAGAACATCTATTTCTGCTTTATTGACTATGCCAAAGCCTTTGACTGTGGATCTAATAAACTGTGGAAAATTCTTCAAGAGATGGGAATACCAGACCACCTGACCTACGTCTTGAGAATTCTGTATGCAGGTCAGGAAGCAACAGTTAGAACTGGACATGGAACAACAGACTGGTTCCAAATAGGAAAAGGAGTACATCAAGGCTGTATATTGTCATCCTGCTTATTTAACTTATATGCAGAGTACATTATGAGAAATGCTGGGCCAGAGGAAGCACAAGCTAGAATCAAGATTGTTGGGAGAAATATCAATAACCTTAGATATACAGATGACACCACCCTTATGGCAGAAAGTGAAGAGGAACTAAAGAGCCTCTTGTTGAAAGTGAAAGAGGAAAGTGATAAAGTTGGCTTAAAGCTCAACATTCAGAAAACTAAGATCATGGCACCTGGTCCCATCACTTCATGGCAAATAGATGGGGAAACAGTGGAAACAGTGTGAGACTTTATTTTGGGGGGCTTAAAAATCACTGCAGATGGTGATTGTAGCCATGAAATTAAAAGATGCTTACTCCTTGGAAGGAAAGTTATGACCAACCTAGACAGCATATTCAAAAGCAGAGACATTACTTTGTCAACAAAGGTCCATCTAGTCAAGGCTATGGTTTTTCCAGTAGTCATGTATCGATGTGAGAGTTAGACTATAAAGAAAGCTGAGTGCCGAAGAATTGATGCTTTTGAACTGTGGTGTTGGAGAAGACTCTTGAGAGTCCCTTGGACTGCAAGGAGATCCAACCAGTCCATCCTAAAGGAGATCAATCCTGAATATTCATTGGAAGGACTGATGCTGAAGCTGAAACTCCAATACTTTGGCCACCTGATGTGAAGAGCTGACTCATTGGAAAAGACCCTGATGCTGGGAAAGATTGAGGGCAGGAGAAGAAGGGGACGGAAGAGGATGAGATGATTGGATGGTATCACTGACTCAATGGACATGGGTTTGGTAGAACTCTGGAAGTTGGTGTTGGACAGACAGGGAGGCCTAGCATGCTTCCATTCATGGGGTCGCAGAGTTGTACAGGACTGAGCAACTGAACTGAAACTGAATATGAGATATTTGAGTACAAAGAAGAATTTCTTAAATAATACTATGTATGCTGTATAAGATATGTGATTATCATTCAGCAGGTATAATAATTTTACCAAGCTGTATTTTGCTTTGTAAGATTTTCTTCTAAACTCATTCAATATGTGAATGGAAGCCACATGTGGTGAGCTAGCCACAAATAAAAAGGCAAGCTGAATTTACAGTAGAGATGAAATATTTAAAAATAAACAGAGCAATGTATAATTATTTTTACATAATCACACTGTAATTAAGGCTGCTTATAATGTTTAGTATTACATTTATGACACCATTCTACACATTTCATCCTTAGCAAAGTTCTGTTTGAAGAAAAGGTAAGTCAAGGAAAAGATGTCAAATTCTTTTCCTGTCATGGGGAGACACAAACAGGATGGTCACCAGTCCAGTTTTCCCAAGTTTTTGCTTGACTCTTAGTTTAACTCAGCCTCATATCAAGACCTTTGGTGATGAGCTGAATACATTATAAACTAATCTGACTTTCAGAATTTTAGTGTTTGCTCGGACCTTGTTTTGAAGAGCTGGGATCAAATCTCACCACCTTTATCAGTTACTGGAATATCAGGAAAATAGACATATAAAGAAATAATGTATGAATTTCTTGGGAGTCCAATGATTAAGAATCTTCACTCTTACTGCCAAGAGACCAGGTTCAATTCTCAGCCAGGGAACTAAGATCCTGCATGCCACGTAGCCAAAATTAAATAAATAAATTAAATTAAATTAAGACAGTGAAACAATTAAATGCGACTAATACAATTTTGTAAAGTTTAAAAACAAAATAAAATTTAAAAAAAATAAAAACAAAAAATAAAATAAAATATTTTCCAATTAAAAAAAAAATAAATGAAATAAAAAATGAATGAAAAGTGAATTAATTAAAAAAAAAGAAATAATGCAACTAGGCTTTCATTTTTAAATTCAGCCTTTAAATTCAAAACTTTTGGTTTGTTCTGTTCTAACTTTTTGCATTAGAATAAATTATGCAAGTACTGGGCTTATAGTCATGTCCAGATTTTTCAAGCTAAATCTTGTTATTTAAATTCCTATTCAAAAGTAACAGCTATTTTGCTTTCTCATTTTTGTTTTGTTTTTACTGAGACTGCATGTTGTCCCATGATGCTTTGCTTTGAAATGTTGAATCTATGGGACAGATTGATTTGTCCCACTCCATGATTGTGTTGCTTCCATCTGGTAGACTGGACTAACACAGGTTTGTTACCACACAGTGATCTCAGTAAAGAGAACATTTGTACTTATATCATTCTTCTCAGAATATGGTTTACCGGTGTTTGGATTTTGTCTGTTTTCCATCAAAATTTCCATTGCTCTCATATTGTTAAATTTGGCTGCATAATTGATGTAAACTCATGAATGAGATAAGCCTGACAGTTTTTTTAAACTGCTATATTTATTTATTTATTAATTTTAAATATAAATTTATTTGTGTTGAGTCATGGACTTCCCTGGTGGCTCAGATGGTAAAATGTCTGCCTACAATGTGGGAGACCCCAGTTAAATCCCTGGGTTGGGAAGATCTCCTGGAGAAGGAAATGGCAACTCACACCAGTATTCTTGCCTGGAAAATCCCATAAATGGAGGAGCATGATAGGCTATAGTCCATGGGGTCGAAAAGAGTCAGACACGACTGAGCAACTTCACTCACTCACTCATGAAAGGCATTGATGCTTGTTTGTCCCTTCACTGTCAAGAATATATAAGACAGAATTACTGTTTCAGGACAGAAAACTTGGGAAGTTAATAAATGATCGAGACAGTATGGGAAAGGGACAACCATCTAGACATACCAACTGCAAGCTTCTCTTCATCAGAAACCAGTGAATCAATAACCATAGGGCAGCCATCACCCTCCTGTGATGGAGCTAGCCAGGCTACTCTATCTCTTTCACTACTCCATCATTAGGGCTTCCCTGGTAGCTCAGCTTATAAAGAAAGAATCCACCTGCAATGCAGGAGACCCAGTTGGATCCCTCGGTCAGGAATATCTGCTGGAGATGCGATAGCTACCCATTCCAGTTTTCCTGGACTTCCCTGGTGGCTCAACTGGTAAAGAATCAACCTGCAATGCAGGAGACCTGAGTTTCCTCCCTGGGTTGGAAAGATCCCCTGGAGAAGGGAATGGCTACATACACCAGTATTCTGGCCTGGAGAATTCCAAAGAGAGAGGAGCCTGGAAGGCTACAGTCCAGTTCAGTTCAGTTCAGAAACTCAGTCATGTCCAACTCTTTGCAACTCCATGGACTGCAGCATGCCAGGCCTCAATGTCCATCGCAAACTCATGGAGATTACTCAAACTCATGTCCATTGACTCGGTGATGCCATCCAATTATCTAATTCTCTGTTGTCCCCATCTCCTCCAGCTATCAATCTTTCCCAGCATCAGGGTCTTTTCAAATGAGTCAGCTCTTCACATCAGGTGGCCAAAGTATTGGAGTTTCAGCTTCAGCATCAGTCCTTCCAATGAATATTCAGGAATGATTTCCTTTAGGATAGACTGGTTGGATCTCCTTACAGTCCAAGGGACTCTCAAGAGTGTTCTCCAACACCACAGTCCAAAAGCATCAATTCTTCAACACTCAGTTTTCTTTATAGTCCAACTCTTACATCCATACATGACTACTGGAAAAACTATAGCTTTGACTAGATGGACCTTTGTCAGCAAAGTAATGCTGTGCTTTTAAGTATGTTGTCTAGGTTGGTCATAACTTTCCTTCCAAGGAGTAAGCGTCTTTTAATTTCATGGCTGCAATCACCATCTGCAGTGACTTTGGAGCCCAGAAAAATAAAGTTAGCCACTGTTTCCATTTTTTCCCAGATGCCACGATCTTAGTTTTCTGAATTTTGAGCTTTAAGCCAACTTTTTCCCTCTCCCCTTTCACTTTTATCAAGAGGCCCTTGAGTTCTTCTTTACTTTCTGCCATAAGGGTGGTGTTATCTGAATAAATGAGGTTACTGAAATTTATCCTGGAAATCTTGATTCCAGCTTTTGCTTCATCTAACCCAACATTTCTCATGATGTACTCTGCACATAAGTTAAATAAGCAGGGTGACAATATATAGCCTTGATATACTCCTTTCCTGATTTAGAACCACACTGCTGTTCCAAGTCCAGTTCTAACTGTTGCTTCCTGACCTGCATACAGATTTCTCAAGAGGCAGGTCAGGTGATCTGGTACTCCATCTCCTTCAGAATTTTCCACAGTTTACTGTGATCCACACAGTAAGGCTTTAGCATAGTCAATAAAGCAGAAATACATATTTTTCTGGAACTCTTGCTTTTTTGATGATCCAATGGACATTGGCAATAGAAAACCAGCTTTTTCTAAAACGAGCTTGAACATCTGCAAGTGCACGGTTCACATACTGCTGAAGCCTGGCTTGGAGAATTTTGAGCATTACTTTACTAGCGTGTGAGATGAGTGCAATTATGTGGTAGTTTGAGCATTCTTTGGCATTGCCTTTCTTAGGGATTGGATTCCAGTCCTGTGGCCACTACTGAGTTTTCCAAATTTGCTGGCATATTGAATGCAGCACTTTCACAGCATCATCTTTTAGGATTTGAAATAGCTCAATGGAATTCCATCACCTCCACTAGTTTTGTTCCTGGGATGCTTCCTAAGGCCCACTTGTCATCGCATTCCAGGATGTCTGGCTCTAGGTGAGTGATCATGCCCTCGTGATTATCTGGGTAATGAAGATCTTATTGTATAGTTCTTCTGTGTATTCTTGCCACCTCTTCTTAATATCTTCTGCTTCTGTTAGGTCCCTACCATTTCTGTCCTTTATTGAGCCCATCTTTGCATGAAATGTTCCCTTGATATCTCTTATTTTCTTGAAGAGATCTCTAGTATCACCCATTCTATTGTTTTCCTCTATTTCTTTGCTTTGACCACTGAGGAATGCTTTCTTATCTCTCCTTGCTATTCTTAGGAATTCTGCATTCAAATGGGTATATCTTTCCTTGTCTCCTTTGCCTTTTGCTTCTCTTCTTTTCACAGGTATTTGTAAGGCCTCCTCATACAACCATTTGGCCTTTTTTCATTTCTTTTTCTTGGGGATGTTCTTGATCCTTGCCTCCTGAACAATGTCACTAACCTTTGTCCATGGTTCTTCAGGCACTCTATTATCAGATCTAATCCCTTGAATCTATTTCTCAATTCCACTGCATAATTGTAAGGGACTTGTTTTAGGTCATACCTGAATGCTCGAATGGTTTTCCCTACTGTCTTCAATTTAAGTCTGAATTTGGCAGTAAGGAGTTCATGATCTGAGCCATCTTTGGCTGCAAAGAATATAATCAATATGATTTTTATTGACCATCTTGTGATATCCATGTGTAGTCTTCTCTTGTGTTGTTGGAAGAGGGTGTTTGCTATGACCAGTGTGTTCTCTTGACAAAACTCTATTACACTTTTCCCTGCTTCATTCTGTACTTCAAGGCCAAATTTGCCTGCTATTCCAGGTATTTCTTGACTTCCTACTTTTGCATTCCAGGCCCCTATAATGAAAAGGACATCTTTTTGGGGTGTTACTTCTAGAAGGTCTTGTAGGTCTTCATAGAACCATTCAACTTCAGCTTCTTCAGCATTATTGGTTGGGGTAGACTCAGATTACTGTGATATTGAATGGTTTGCCTTGGAAATGAACAGAAATCATTCTGTCATTTTTGAGATTGCATCCAAGTACTGCATTTCGGTTTCTTTTGTTGACCATGATGGCTACTCCATTTCTTCTAAGGGATTCTTGCCTACGGTAGTAGGTATAATGTTCAAATGAGTTAAATTCACCCATTCCAGTCCATTTTAGTCTGCTGGTTCCTAAAATGTCCATGTTCACTCTTGCCATCTCCTGTTTGACCACTTCCAATTTGCCCTGATTCATGGACCTAATGTTCCAGGTTCCTATGCAGTATTGCTCTTTACAGCATCGAACTTTACTTCCATCACCAGTAACATCCACAAGTGGGTGTTGTTTTGTTTTGTTCATACAATGTGAACAGTGTGAATAAGGCTACCATCCATCCAAGTCACAAATATTCGGACTTGACTGAGTGAATTTCACTATCGCTTTCACTCAATCATTATCCTCCTCATAGAGGGTATTAACTCTAAAATTTCAGAGTTAAGCAAAGCAATATGAGTATAGGAATGATTAAGCAGAAATAATACTGTACTAATTCCCTACTGCAGGTCTGACTCATAGGTCTTTCCTGGTGGTCCAGTCAATAAAGAGTCTGCCTGCAATGCGGAGACTGGAATTCAATCCCCAGGTTGGAAAGACTCCTGGAGAAGGAAATGGCAAACCCTTACAGCAGTTGTGCCTGGAGAATTCCATGAACAGAGGAGACTTGTGGGCTACAGCTCATGGGATCCCAAACGGTTGGACACGATTGAGTGACTAATACTTTCACTTTCAATTCTCTACTGCAGCCAAACTATCACAAACTCTGTGGCTTAAAACAACAAAAGTAGTGAAAATGTATTCTATTATAGTTTTAGGGGTTAGAAATCTAAAATGCATCTTACTGGACCAAAATCAAGGTGCTGACAGACATGTGTTCCTTCCAAAGGTTACAGGGAGGAATCTGTTCCCTTGAGTTTTCCAGAGTCTAGAGGGCACCTGCATTCCTTGACTCATGGCCTCTTCCTTCATTCAAAGTGTTTCATTTCAACACTGCTTCCTTCACTATATATAGACTCTGTAACTTTGATTCTCTCATCTATTTTTTAAAAAGACCCTATGATTACTTTGGACCCACCCAGAAAATCTACAATAAACTTCCCATTCCAAGATCCTTACGTTAGCAAACTATTAAGTCCCTTTTGCCATGAAGGTAATATATTCTGAGATTCTGGAGACTAAGTCAAGGATTTTTCTTAACAATTCTACTTGAATTCTTGAATTGCTTTATTTGCTAATTTGATTTACATTTGCTTTGTATCTAAAAGCACATGCCATGCTCTTGTTATATTAATCACTAACCCTTTAGTAGTGGTTGGAGAAGGAAATGGCCACCCACCCCAGGATTCTTGCCTGGAGAATCCTATGGACAGAGGAGACTGGCTACAGTCTGTGGGGTTGCAAGAGTCAGACATGACTTAGCAACTAAACTACTAACACTAAGCTCTTTGTTGAAACATATTTATTTTCATTTAATATTTTATTTTAATTCCAATTGCACACACACACACACACACACAAAATCCACAAATTTTCTTTAGATATTTTAATAGTTGAGCATACTTTACCCTTAAAGTCCATGAAATAGTTAATGGCAGTAATTTAAAAATCTGTTATATTAAATTTTAAAGTTTAACATTTAGCAAAATTTTGCTTCATAAATTCACTTTTTTAGAATGACAAAAATGTATGCAAGTTAGAATTCATGCTCAGACAAATGCCCTTTTCCCTTACTCAAAATAAAAGCTTTAAAAAGCACGGTAGAGGGACTTCCCTGGTGGTCTGGTGGCTAAGACTCTGTGCTCCCAATGCAGGGACCTGGGTTCAATCCCTGGTCAGGGAACTAGATCCCACATCTCGGGAGGAAGAGCAAAGATTCCACGAGCTGCAACTAAGACCCTGCACAGCCAAACAAATAAACATTTAAAAATAAGTAAATAAATAAATAAAATAAAAAGCACAGTATAATAGCTTTAGTCATGAAGGCACTGTCTAGGTCTGATTCACATGGTTAATGTATGCCAGGAGTGTAACCTTCAATGAAAGTTTCATAACAGTTAATACTCTCAGACAGTGAATTCTGAAAGCTCTGGTTTTTCATCCACTAGCACAACTCTCCAACAACTAAGGGAAACTATCAAAAGAATTACTATGAAGTAAAATGCCTTCCACAAACCAACCACAACCCACCTGTCAATCCTCTCTTAGAACACTCTCTTTTGTTTTTCTTTTTATTTATAGAGAATTTTTTAAGTTCTTAAAAATAATTAAACACTTTCCCCTTGGTGTCTTCACACATGATTTATTTTGTGCCTGAAATGACATAACCAAGCTCACTTTTTATAGAATGCTTAATGCTTTTTGAATCTCAAGCTATTCATATATTTGTGACCTTGCAATCTCTTTTATAGTCAAGCTGAGAAAATATCTTAGATGTCTAGTGAGCTGTCATTTCTTAAAAAATTAAAATAAAAAGAAACACATGCAGCAAAATATTCTTGCTGGAGCTCTAAACTTTGGATTTGCTTTCAATCTGAAAAAAGAAATATTCATAAATGCATGATAAATATAAAACTTCCAAACAATACAAGCATGTTTTTAAGAAAACTATGGTATAAGCATTAGTTCCTCTCATTCTAGCTCTCATCAAATGTAAACACATTAATAGCTTTTTTTTTTCCTCCCCAGACACTAACCATTATATGAATGCATATGCCTGGAGCATTTCTATTTCTGAATATAAAAAGTAACCAAAAGTAACTGCAACAATTAAAAATACCAAAAACAGAGTTTGAAAAGATCAGATAGCTGTAGAAACAAAGAAGACTATATGAATTTAAGTTCCAGAGAGGAACGATCCCTTTAGGATACAGTATATGCATTAAATCAGAGACTTTGTACTGTGTCTCTAACCAGAAGAATATGCTTATATGTCTGGGACCCAAGAGGGTGAATGCAGGGGTCATCCAGTTATCTTACTTATTGCTAAAGATGTTGAGTTTCCAGTCCCTGCAATTCTGGACTGTACAAGATTGAAGATATTAGTGACAAAGGGAGACACATTCTTGTCAATGAACATCGTCAGTCTCTCAGTAAGCTACAAACTCTATTTACAGGATCCTTTGGACTTCTTGTGGCCAGCTGAAGTAGAAACTGCTGTACTATTGGGATAAATGACCCTAATCAGCAGACAGTGGTTGAACTGCTGTCAAGCAATGATGTCAAGCAGGAATATGTATGGAACCCACATGAACACTGGTGACTCCAAGTTCTTCACTGATGCAGTGTGACCGTGAATTGATAGGAACAACAAACCTATCCTGAAAAGAGCATAATGGCCAAAGACTCAGATCCCTCTCTAATAATGACATCAGTTCAGTTAAGTTGCTCAGTCATGTCTGACTCTTTGCGACCCCATGAATCACAGCACGCCAGGCCTCCCTGTCCATCACCAACTCCCGGATTTCACTCAAACTCATGTCCATCAAGGTGGTGATGCCATCCAGCCATCTCATCCTCTGTCGTCCCTTTCACCTCCTTCCCCCAATCGCTCCCAGCATCAGGGTCTTTTCCAATGAGTCAACTCTTCGCATGAGGTGGCCAAAGTATTGGAGTTTCAGCTTCAGCATCAGTCTTTCCAATGAACACCCAGGACTGATCTCCTTTAGGATGGACTGGTTGGATCTTCTTGCAGTCCAAGGGACTCTCAAGAGTCTTTTCTGACACCACAGTTCAAAAGCATCAATTCTTTGGCTCTCAGCTTTCTTCACAGTCCAACTCTCATATCCATACGTGACCACTGGAAAAACCATGGCCTTGACTAGATGGACCTTTGTTGGCAAAGTAATATCTCTGCTTTTCAATATACTATCTAGGTTGGTCATAACTTTCCTTCCAAGGAGTAAGCATCTTTTAATTTCATGGCTGCAATCACAATCTGCAGTGATTTTGGAGCCCCCAAAATAAAGTCTGACACTGACATAAGTTCTATTAATGAGTCAGTCACCAGATGGTGCAGTGGTAAAGAATCCATCTGCCAATGCAGGAGACATGGGAGAAGCAGATTCGGTCTTAGGTTGGGAAGATCCCTTGGAGAAGGAAATAACAACCCACTTCAGAATCCTTGCCTGGAGAATCCCAGGGACAGAGGAGCCTGGTGGGCTACAGTCCATGGGGTCGCAAAGAATCAGACATAATTAAAGAGTAAATAACAACAACAACAGACACCAAAACAATAAAAATGATAGCTGAAGGGATAGTGGGGTTGAGGAGAATTTAAACAGATCAGGTGAGGAAGATGAGTAACAGTTATAATGTGAAGATGATCTGCAGAAACAAAATCCATAGTTTATCCTATTAACCTCCCTCTTCTAAATTTCACCTCAATAAGGCAAACTTATAGAGCTATTTTATAAGCCTGTCTAGAAAGTAAATCTATGCAGTACAAGTGACTAAATGTAAACTCAGATCTACTACTTCTGGGAACACGGCTAAGGAATGGTCCCACAGCCCCAGTTCTGTCATGCTGCTGTTGTTGTTTAGTCACTAAGTCATGTCTGAGTCTTTGTGATGCCATGGGCTGTAGTCCACCAGGCTCCTACCATCCATCAGATTTTCCAGGCAAGAATACTGGAGTGGGTTGTCATTTCCTTCTCCAGGGGATATTCTGAACCTAGGGATCGAACCTGTGTCTCCAGCTTGGCAGGAGGATTCTTTACCACTGAGCCACCAGGGAAGTTTGTGTGTGTGTGTGTGTGTGTGTGTGTGTGTGTGTGTGTGTGCATGCACGTGTATTTAAACATTTAAGCTTATAAAAGCTCATTTATATAAATATTTAAATATATGAGCCACCTGCCCCCCACTGTTATGCAATACACAGGAAACAAAGTCTAGAGAGGGAAGCCAACATATGTAAGACTGGTCTCCACTCCAGACATTTGGCCAGGTTTAAGCTCTAAATCTCAGAAAATTAGAATTTCCAGGAAGAAGTGACAAAGAGCTGCCAAGCCCTGAATGGTCTATATTTACAGGACGATGGAGAAGCGGGGTGAGGCAGGGAGGCACTAGCTTAGAAAGGCAATATGAAATCTATTAGTCTCATGTACTTAGGAAGCAATGACACATGGTAAAGAGGTATTTGCAACATTGACCAGTCAAGCCACACATCCAGGACATTTTCAAAGTCTGAACTAGATAGAGCTGCCACATCTCCCAATATAACAATTTTTACATGAGATTGAGGTGACTTCCCATAATTTCTGTGAGCATGCATGCTAAATTGCTTCAATAACTTCTGATACTTTGCAACCCCAAGGACTATAGCCCACCAGGCTTTTCTGTTCCTGGGATTCTCCAGGCAATAATCCTGGAGCAACCAGGTTGCCATGCCCTTCTCCAGGGTATCCTCCCAGCACAGAGATCCAACCTGCATCTCTTATGTCTCCTGCATTGGTAGGTGGGTTCTTTACCACTTACACAATGTGGGAAGCCCCTCATACACCTGTTGTTATTCAGTTGCTCATCCACAGCCAACCCTTTGTGACCCCATGGACGGCAGCATGCCAGGCTTCCCTGCCCTTCAGCATCACCCAGAGCTTGCTCACACTCATGTCCATTGAGTCACTGATGCCATCAAATCATCTCATCCTCTGCCATCCCCTTTGCCTTCTCCCTTCAACCTTTCCCAGCTTCAGGGTCTTTTCTAATGAGTTGGCTCTTTGCATCAGGTGGCCAAAGTATTGGAGTTTCAGCCTCAGCATCAGTCCTTCCAATGAATATTCAGGACTGATTTCCTTTAGGATGGACTGGTTTGATCTCCTTGGCATCCAAGGGACTCTCAAGAGTCTTCTCCAAAACCACAGCTTAAAAGAATTAATTCTTCAGTGCTCAGCCTTCTTTATGGTCCAAATCTCACATCCATACATGACTACTGGAAAAACCATAGCTTTGACTAGATGGACCTTTGTTGGCAAAGTAATGTCTCTGCTTTTTAATATGCTGTCTAGGTTGGTCATAGCGTTTCTTCCAAGGAGCAAGAGTCTTTTAACTTCACAGCTGCAGTCACCATCTTCAGCAATTTTGGAGCCCAGGATAATAAAGTCCATCACTGTTTCCACTGTTTGCCATTTATTTTCTATCTATTAATTAAGGAATGGAGAAACACTCATAGGGAGTGAACAGTGGCCTCAGCAGAGAAAAGAATCAGTGAATTGAAAGAGTTCAATGGAAATCATCTTCAGTGAAGCACTGAGAGGAAAATGAATGAAAAAATATCTATAAATATGATGCTATAGAATACAGTCAAATACAGACTAACCAGAACATATTGATAGCATACATGGGGGAACATATCTCAATATATGTTTTTTCCTTTAATTTTGTTTCTTTACTGAATCATTTTTTTTGTATAGTTCACATTTAACTAGGACTAACAATATATTTTTTTAAACTAATCAAATTACAAAATAAATACAAAATGAAAATGACAATATTTGGTGGCTCAGTTAGTAAAAAAAGTCCTCCTGCTCAATGGAGGAGACACAAGAGACTCTGGTTTGATCCTTGGGTCGGGACAATCTCCCTGGAGGAGGAAATGGCAACCTACTCTAGTATTCCTGCCTAGAAAATCCCATGAACAGAGAAGCCTGGTGGGCTACAGACCATGGAGTCACAAACAGTTGGACACAACTGAGCACTCAGATATGAACAAAAGGAAAATTAGAGCATATTTATTTATTAACTATCAACTATTTCATATTTACCTACTCTATACTATTTTTGGAATGGTTTAAGATATAATCCAGAATTCCTATAAGATCATATAAAATACTTTAAAATAGTGTAAGGATGATGAGTCAAATAATGGATGCTTGGTATATGAAGTCTGTTCCTACCTTGATGACAGGTCATCTTATAGCTCATCTCTGTGAAAGGACAGCATTCCCTTTCTCCTGCACATCTTCATGTCTGCTTCTGAGACGCACTGTATATAAAAAGCTACAGAGAGAATGTGGTTAATAAGAAGCTTCTAAAGCTGTGCCCCAAACCCAGCTCTGAGCAAAATGATGCTTAGAGCTAGAGGAGGAGCAAATCATGTAGATTTCATTATCCAGCTCGAAGCCTGTTTGCTCAACAGCAGAATTTTGCACTTATAATGGAGAAAAGAGCCTGTTTGGGGTAATTTATTTTGGAATTGCTCTGTCAAATGCTAATTTCATTTTGGCTTCATGAGGGCAATTTGGCTCATATGTTTGTGTTTTGATGAAGGCATTATAATAGTATTAAAATTCTAGTAACCCTATGGAGACTACAAAACTTTCTCCAGGCACAGTTCTTGCCATTGGAAAGACTGAATGATGAATAATAAATGATGGAAAATTTTTAAATGAATTCACTCAGCAAAAATTTATTGAGTGAACGCTGTGTACCAGACACATGCTAGCTATAAATCATTTTAGGCAACAGTAAGTAATCCAGAGTGCAAAACATGATTAACAGGAAACCACAATCACTATTCAAAATGTTTGCTTTGTCTCCAAGCAAGGCTTCAAATTTAGTGAAATTTCAAAAAAGTTTATTCGTGATCTATCTGATCTTATGAGTTATAAAACCTCAAAATACAGTGCTTGAAAAATATTCATTTCTTATCTAATATAGTAGACAGGTATTCCAGTGCTTTTTATGGTATATTGATCAAATTAGGTTACCAGACTTCTTTCATCTTTTAGTTTGTCATCATCATTAGGCTTTGTCCACAATATGAAAAATAGTTCCTGCCAGTAAGAAAAAAGAAAAGAGAAGAGTAATTCATATCATTTAAAAGAAATGATTTAGAATTTGACCACATCATTTCTATTCATATTTTATTACCCCAAACAGAAAGTTTGGTCACACACCTAATGAAGGCAAAGGGCATAGCATTTAGTTGGGTGGTCATGTAGATGCTTCTTCCCACAGATAAAATACACTCAGCTTTAACCCAGTAATGACAAAGCAAGAACTCCTGCACTTACTATACCAAGGTAAACTTCCACAATGTTTTGATGCTAATAATCATTTCCTGCAGGTTTTTATCCCAAATAATAAACAAATCCTCCCCATGCAAAGTATAATATACAATAGAGACATGATAACTACCATAATCCAATTCAGAAAATGAAAGCACATTAAACAGTCTCTATGCTGCAGCCATCTGCAAAACATATGAGGCATGAATATGATAAGTCTTTGTCCTGGTATTCAAGGAAGTCATATTGATGAGTTTAAATGGCAGCTCTGAGTTCTATTCTCTTTAGAGATTCTTTGTTCAGTTTGCTCTATAGCCACATTTATGATAGTCATGGAAAAGGGAAATTATATCCTTGAAATCTGCCCAACATTTTCTTCTTATTTTTGTGAGATATGCTTGGAATCCAGAGTTACTAAGAGTCACACATTCCCAGGTTTTTTTCAGTCCAGGTAATTGTGATTTGTTGACGCCCACAAAATGCACAGTAGAATTCCAGTTTATTTGATTCTAATCAGTTCCATGTATGAGTAACTACAACAAAGATCCATATCTTGAAATAGTTGGTTTGTTTTTTTGCATTTCTGTTTTAATCTCTTAATTTTTTTTTAAATTCAAGAAATGTTATTGACCTCAGAATTTCACCATCCTTCTTTGTTGAAAGTGACAACTTCTTTAAAGTAGGGCTTCAAAGTGAGAGTTAGAGATGAGATGCTATACTGCTCTGGATGGATAGAATAGAAAGAGGGTCCCTCTCTGTGCTGAGGCACTCCCCCAGGCATTGACTCAGCACATGGACAGGGTCTTTGTAAGAAGTAAAAAGAGCACCTTCCTCATGTAGAAGCAAACCTCATAGTATGCTGAATGGAGCTGAAGCTAAATTTCAGCCCTAACCTGCCCTCTGCACTGTAATGCATCACTCACCTGTATACATTGATCTTGCATTATGATAACCTGGAACAACAGGCTAGAGTAGTAAAGGAAAAAACTGTCTTTAATTTGGTACTTGCAGCTGGACTAGCTTCCAAAGTCTTGCTGAATAGAGGGAGAAAAACTTGGGGACCTAGTGTTGTCTCTTGCTCAGGCTGCTTCTTTAAAGTTGTTTTGTTTGCTGCTTTTGGGTTTCCCTGGTGGCTCAGATGGTAAAGAATCTGTCTGCAATGCAGGAAACCCATGTTTGATCCCTGGGTCTGGAAGATCCCTTGGATAAGGGAAAGGCTACCAACTGCAGTATTCTTGCTTGGGGAATTAGTGTCTCTTTCATGATCTCATGGACTTTAGCTCACCAGGCTCCTCTGTCTATGGGATTTCCCAGGCAAGAATACTGAAGTGAGTTGTCAACTTCTTCTCCAGGGGAATCTTCCTGAGTCAGGGATTGAACCCAGGTCTCCTGCATTGGCAGGCAGATTCTTTATCATTCAGCCACCAGGTACCATCTTTTAAAAAATAATGTGTACTTTACTACAGGTAGCAAGAGACAGAAAAGAAAAAAAAGAAAAAGAAAAACTAAAGCAAAAACTGCATATTTGCTGAAAGATGAAGCTCTGTTGTTAAATAATCTGTCTTCCAAAGAATCCCTGGTGACATTTTAGCAGAACATATAGGACGTCACAAACTCCAAAACAATAGCTGTGTCCTTACTCAGCTTTCTCCCTGTTTTACTAAGAAAGGACACATTGCTTTTATTATTTCTTCCACAATTTTTCTACATGATTTTACTAAATTCTTTATTGCTTGGGATACAAGTTAGGCTATTTGCATAAGAGACCACAAAACACAGTAACTTGAACAGTACTTAGACTTTGTTTCATTCTTACAGATAATTTTGTTGGTAGACAAAGGCAGGTTTGGAAACTTCATGCCAGGGAGATAGTTCATCTATTGAATGGGTTATAGGCTTACTTGGTAGAGGTTAACTCAACACAATACTTGTGTTGCAGTCTGTAAATGGGAAAAAAGAAGGGAACATACACATCTGAATGCTAAAGGCACTTACCAGAGGCTATAAATTTTAGGCTACAGTGAGTATTTGTATATCCTGTTAAAAATATCCTTACTACAAGTAAAGATGGATAGATGTTGGTAGAACCATTGGCAACCAATTTCAATATATAGATATAGTTTTGAACAGTTATTTTGGATATTTATAAGAGCATAATTGAGGGAGCTAAATGAATTTTATTACCAGATTATAGTATGATAATGAAATGAATCAGTTCAGTTCAGTTCATTTCAGTCGCTCAGTCTTGTCCAACTCTTTGCGACTCCATGAATCACAGCATGCCAGGCCTCCCTGTCCATCACCAACTCCCGGAGATCACTCAGACTCACGTCCATCAAGTCAGTGATGCCATCCACCCATCTCATCCTCTGTCATCCCCTTCTCCTCCTGCCTCCAATCCCTCCCAGCATCACAGTCTTTTCCAATGAGTCAACTCTTCGTAGGAGGTGGCCAAAGTACTGGAGTTTCAGCTTTAGCATCATTCCTTCGAAAGAAATCCCAGGGCTGATCTCCTTCAGAATGGACTGGTTGGATCTCCTTGCAGTCCAAGGCACTCTCAAGAGTCTTATCCAACACCACAGTTCAAAAGCATCAATTCTTCGGCGCTCAGCCTTCTTCACAGTCCAACTCTCACATCCATTCATGACCACAGGAAAAACCATAGCCTTGACTAGACAGACATTTGTTGGCAAAGTAATGTCTCTGCTTTTGAATATGCTGTCTAGGTTGGTCATAACTTTCCTTCCAAGGAGTAAGCGAATAACAAAGTGCTAATGACATGTGGCTGTCACTCAGTCATGTCTGACTTTTTTACCCCATAGACTGTAGCATGCCAGGCCTCCCTGTCCTTCACTATCTCCCAGAGCCTGCTCAAACTCATGTCCGTTGAGCCAGTGATGCCATCCAACCATCTCATCCTCTGTTGTCCCCTTCTCCTCCTGCCTTCAGTCTTTCCCAGCAGCAGGATCTTTTCTAATGAGTCAGTTATTTGCATCAGGTAGCTAAAACATTGGAGCTTCAGCTTCAGCATCATTCATTTCAATGAATATTCAGGACTGATTTCCTTTAGGATTGACTGGTTTGATCTTCTTACAGTCCAAGAGACTCTCAAGAGTCTTCTCTAACACCACAGTTCAAAAGTATCAATTCTTCAGTGCTCAGCCTTCTTTATGGTCCAACTCTTACATTCTATTTATTGTCTTTAAGCATTTTTAAATCAGAATCAGAGAATAAAGGGCAAATGCCACCTTGGGTGAGTAAGGATACAGGTGTGTGAAAAATGCATGAATTCAACAAAATGTTATGCTAATATATGAATGGAAATAAACTAGATGGTTTGTCTGTAATTAAGTGTCTCCAAGTAAATTTCTTCTTAGACCTCCCTTTCATCTTGGCTCCTGAGGTAGCACTTCCTCCACAACTGATTTCCTGATTAATGTTCCATACATTCAAAGTTGTTATTATGAATTATTTGGATTTTGGCAAGAAAGTACAATTATATTCAACATACTAGCAATAAATCATCTTCTGCTATAGTAGTATGCAATTTTAGGAATATATTAAAACAGCCATAATTTAAAAAAAACCTTCTATTTTAATTTTTTCACAAAAGAAAATTGTTAAGTGCTTAAACTTATAGTAGATTATGTGCTTTATGTCCAAAGACATATTTCTGCTTCTTGTTTTAACCAAAACAAACTGCCAATGTCTTCTTTTATCAAATCTTGAAATTGTTATTTTTGTTTCAATCAGCAAATCCAATTCCAAATTACTTCACAGAGCATTACAGATTCATTTCTTTCTTGTCTAATATGAAATATATGGAAATCAAGGGCAACTTTTAAATATTTGTAAGTTGTCAATGTCGTGAAACAGGTGTGCAGTGGGAGTGGAGTAGACAACATCATTGATTCGTATTGTGAATAGTAACAATCTCATTTATAACCAATAGGCAATCACAAACATAGGTTGAGACACTCAGTTTTCACTGTTGAGTGTAACATTAGGGAATTAAGTAGTTAATACAGTTAGAAGATTTAAACCAGTGACTGGCACTTAAAAAAATATTTGATAAAACTAAGTCTTTCTGAGTATCTTACTCATAAAAGTTGTTCTATGGATGTGCAATGTGATTAGAATATTTCAATTACTTTATATCAATATAGTAGTGTTCTATATTTTGTCTTTTTGTCATGAATTACTTCAAGAATCAATTTTGGTTAAGAGCTTTTAATTTGCCTTACAAAAATATTTTTTGTTTAGTCATTGTGAAGAGTAAATCTTCTACATCTACCTACTTCAATTTCAGTATCAGTGTATTTTACTTCACCTTACATATTTCTTGAACCACAATAGTAATTTTTAATTTGAATTTGTGCCTATTTAAAATGAATAATCTAATTTTTTAATCTCATTTTTATTTGTGATGATCAGTGTAGCACAGAATCACTAAAAGCACAATCTCTGAGCAAGCACAAACAGCTTGCTCACTGTGGTGACAGTATTTCTGTTTATAAGTGCCAAAAGAAGAGTTAACTTGTTTTTCTATTTAAATCTAATATATATCAAATGTATGTTAACATAGCTATGATTGTATTTATCAATGGTTATTTTGGGAAAATGAAATGTTAAAGGTAGAACATAAAAGTTTTAACTTTCAAAGCTCCTAATTATGATTTAGAGAAGTGATTGGTTTTTGACATAAGCACTCATTTCTTTACAGATCAAATTTTAATGAGAAAATTTCCAGGTTCTGTAATGTCTCTAATAAAGCATATCTTCTTTCCTGTTTAAATTTAAATAGTTTATATTAAGCTTTGAAGAAAATCAAATATATTGGAGGTTTCAGAAGCTTTACATAAAAAGTCTATTTTAATCAGTATGGGGGAAAATGCTATAAGACAGCATGTGACTAAAACAGTTATTTCAATTAATGATTAATTTGCATAATTACTTTAAATAATTAGAACCCAAAGAAAAGACAAAAGCAACTCAGTATATTATACATCTCAAAGGAAGATGCTAGTAACAGAAAATAATCTTGCAGTTAAGATGTAGATTAACAACTTTGGAAATGAATTTTTAATCAAAGTTAAGGAATTTAAAACCTTTAGGAAAAATGAACACAATTTACAATATTACAGTCATGATATGATATAGAGTACTTGATATTACAATTCTCATACAGTAACCTGAATATTGGTAGGCAGAATAATGGCCCTTCAAAGAAGGTAACTTCTTAATTCCTAAAATAATTCCTAGAAATACGCTACCTTACCTGGCAAGACAGACTTTGTAGAAATGATTAAGGATCTTGCATTGTAGAGATTATACTGAATTATCTATAAATGAAGTGAAGTTGTTCAGTCGTGTCTGACTATTTCAGACCCCATGGACTATAGCCTACCAGGCTCCTCCATCCATGGGATTTTCCAGGCGAGAGTACTGGAGTGGGGTGCCATTTCCTTCTCCAGGGGATCTTCCCAACCCAGGGATCAAACCCAAGTCTCCCATATTTAAGGCAGATGTTTACTGTCTGAGTCACCAGGGAAAGCCTGAATTATCTACATGTAGTCCAATATAAACGCAAGTGTCAAAAGAGAGAAGACTCAGAGAAGGAGATGTGAACAAGGCAGCAGAAGCTGGAATCATACAGATATGGAGGGGACATAAGCTAAGAAATGCAGGCAGTCTATAGAGGCCAGAAAAGTCAAAGACACAGATTCTCCTCTAGAACCTCAAGAAGAAACACAGACTGCTGATATCTGATTTTAGTTTATGGATCCCCTTTGGACTTTAACCTCCCAGAAATATAAATTTGTGTTGTTTTAAGCCACTAAGTTTATAGTAATTTGTTATACAAGTAATAAGAATCTAATATTTTTGACAAGTTTGAAGGATTTGAGACCAGGTTCTGATCTAGGAAATTCTATGAATCTTTCTGTGCTTCTTTTCCTCAGCTACAGAATGAGCATTGTTGTCCCAATTTTACCTACCTCACAAAATTATATGAAAGTAATATTAATAATTTAAATAATGCACTATTTATTCTCCAGTTCAAATAGCTTGCTTCCATAATGTATTTACTCAACAAGTATTTATTGAGTGCCATCTATGTGTCCTTGACATTGGGGATAAAGCATTTAAAAAACATTCAAAAATCCTTGCACTAATGAAATATGCATTCCAATGATGGAAAGGTAGATGAAATACAAATAAATAGAATATATAATATGTCAGATGATGACCAACACTCGAGAAAAAAAATGGCCATGGAAAGGATATAACAAATCAGGAGTTGGAGTTTAGAGTGGTTCTGCAAAGTTTCATTGATAAGATATTTGGGTCAAGACCTCATGATATTGAGAGAAAGTGACTCTTGTGCATATCTAATGGGAAATGTTCCAAATTATTCAAAGGCTCTGACTGACATATGCCTAATTGTTCAGAGGCTAATACATGTACCTAGAAGACAGAAAGGCAGATACTGGCTAGCAGATGAGTGCAAAATGATAAACACGAAGGTAGTGGAGTTGGGGTAGATGATTGTAGGCAAGCCCTAAACATAGAATTAGAAGCTTCTAAATGACTCAAAACAAAATCAACATGGCAAAAATGGGCTTCCCAGGTGACTTGGAGGATAAAGAATCTGCCTGCACTGGAGGAGACCTGGGTTCGATCCCTGGATCACAAAGATTCCGCTGAAGAAGATAAGGGCAATCCAGTTCAGTATTCACATCTGGAGAATTCCACGGACAGAGGAACCTGGCGGGCTACAACCCATGTTGTCTCAAAGAGTCAGACATGACTAAATGACCAGTACTTTCACTTTAATTATGTTTTTTAGAACTATGGATAAACTTTCATAGGTGAAAAATAAATCACTATTGAAGACTGCACCGCAATCTTATTTATATGTGACATTTCACACTTAGCTTATATAATCTGTAGCATGTTAGTAGGAACAGCAGATCTCTTCATTTGCAAGCTGCTGCTGCTGCTGCTGCTAAGTCGCTTCAGTCGTGTCCGACTCTGTGCGACCCCATAGACGGCAGCCCACCAGGCTCCCCCATCTCTGCGATTCTCCAGGCAAGAACACTGGAGTGGGTTGCCATTTCCTTCTCCAATGCATGAAAGTAAAAAGTGAAAGGGAAGTCGCTCAGTCGTGTCTGACTCTTCACGACCCCATGGACTGCAGCCTACCAGGCTCCTCCATCCATGGGATTTTCCAGGCAAGAGTACTGGAGTGGGTTATTTGCAAGCTAGTAGAGGTAATTATCTAAAGAGAGAAATGAAAATAAAACTCAGCATCATAAGGTTTATAACATCATTCAGAGGTAGAGTTACTATAATACAATGGATACCATGTTGCTTTTCTGATAACAATAATGATACCATCCTATTTTAAAATTAAACCATTCTACATAATTTAAGGGCTTCCCAGGTGGTTCTACTGGTAAAGACACTACCTGCCAGTAAGAGTAGATATAAGAACTTGAGTTCAATTCCTAGGTCAGGAGAGCCCCTGGAGGAGGGCATGGCAACCCATTCCAGTATTCTTGGCTGGAGAATCCCATGGACAGAGGAGCCTGGCAGGCTGCAGTTCACAGGGTCGCACAGAGTAGGACACAACTGAAGCAACTTAGCATCCATGCACATAATTTAAAAATTTATAAAGTGTAGCATTATAAACAATTTATGAACTATATAATTTTTATGACTTTATTTTTTCATTGTATACATTTTACAATGCTATGCCATGCAATATTCTAAAGCAAGGCACTATATATTCTTGCTTTGAAATTTAAGTAATTTGTGAAATAAATATTATCATGAACAAAATGTTTTTCATTAGATATGCTGGATTTCCATTTTCTCTGAAGAAATGAGTAAGAACATCTAGGCTAATAAATACCACTGAACTTGTTTGTACTTAATTTTCCTGGGAAAGCTACAGAGTCGGGATACAGAGACCCAATTTCTTTTGCTCTTAAGACATCTAGATGCTTTATCATAAGACAGCAGAATAAATCTTGTTATCCCATGTCTGATTCATCTTGGCTCTGTAGTGTTTTTACTCACATCTCCCTATTTTTACTTTGTTCCCAGCATCCATTGAATCAGATTTCTTTTCCATCATAAGGTGTTAGCTGACACTTGCCAGTGTGATTAGGAAATATTGTTATATTGTTTCAATGGCTGTTTATGCACTGAAAGGCACCCCATCAATTCCTGTAATAAGTCACTTTGAGATAAATTTGAATAAAACTACAGAGTCAAGTGAAGTATAGAATAGGGATGATTTGCTTTATTTGCCACTTGCTTATCTGGGTCTCTTTTACTATTGTTAAAGTGCCCTGTGTGTGCTAGATGAATGATATAAAGAAAACAGGTAATCATTTGGCAGAAAGGAAGTTCAGAAAGAAGTTGAATGAAGGTATTCTCTCTCTATAAACATACTCTATCAGCAAGCTAAATTTGTCTATTTTATATCATGTTATCCACTTCTTTTGCGTAATCTAGATTTAGTATAATGATCAAGCTCCTTGGATGCTTTTAAAGAAATGTCTTTATGTGTGAGCATTTTTCCCAGTGGGCTTCTTTGTAAGAGTGTACCAATTAAGTCATTTTGAAATAGCAAGCAAGGAGAAAGTGTAGGAAGAACTCACCTCAAGCAAAAGACACATTTTATTCACAGAGATTTTTAAATGACGTAAAAACGTTAGTTTTCAAAAAATTGAAACTCTGTTATTATTTGAGTTATATTTTTGTAATACCAATTCTGAAACTTCATAGTATTCAAGCAAAAAAGTTATAACAATCTGTGAATAAATGATATTTAGCATAGGTAACACAGGAGAAAGGATCAAACAAGAAATATATAAGATGATAAATATATCATACTTTTATTATTATATTATAATATATACTTTATATATTTTATAATATATAAATATATTATATATATTATATATACTTTATATAGTATAATATATACTTATATTATATTATACTTATATTATTATATCTTATACTTATTACTGTAATAATAATAATGTCAAAATAAATTTGCAAAATTTAAATAATTCAAATTTCCTGAAAATTTTGATCTTATACAGTTGCAATATAATCTTCAGATATTTTCTAATATTAGAGTCATTTGTATGGTTTATACAAAAGTGATTTAAATAGAGTTTAAATTCATCCCCATAGGAAACTTTCAGTGAATATAAAATAGATTGTGATTAGTAATTTTAGCAAGATAAAATACTTAGAAACAAGTAGCATTCTTTCTTTCCCCTCAAATGATAATTATAAAAATAACTGTCCAGCTACTTATAGGGCACATGAACACTCATTTTGAAATGAAGCAGGACCTTATGTTGCTTGATCCCCATGCCCTCCACCTACCTTTTGTCTTTGGAAAATCTTTAGCCAAAGAAAAAGTTTAGGCAGATGGCATTACCTGGAACCTGAGAGGCTATACGAGGGTGTCGGAGGCCTGGTGAGAGACAATGGCCAAGAACAAACTAAGAGGGCAGAAGTCCAGGAATGTATTCCACATAGCCAGCCAAAAAAGCTTTAAGGTTAAAAATAAAGCAAAACCAGTTACCATTAATCTTAAGAAGATAAACATTGTGAATGATGAACAAGTTAACAGAGTGAATAAAGCTTTTATAGATATACAGAAGGAACTGGGAAACTTCTCAAAAGGCCTTTCCCTTGAACCTCTGCAGAAACAACTGGTACCTCAGCAGTGTCATGAAAATGTAACAGTTAATGTTGATGAAGCTACAAGATTAATGGCTCAGTTGTAATATACCAATGATGCATCAAATTCCCTAAAAAGACCAATAAATTTAATCTTTTATACAAAAAAAAAAAAAAAAGTTTAATCAGAGACAATACAGAAACAAAGGAAAACAGTTGAAAAAGATTAAATAATAGCAGCTTAGTTATTAAGCAATGTCAAGGACCTTTAGTTCCTCTTCAAGAGCTTATAGATAATATTCTGAGCCATATTCAGTGAGCTGTCTTATAAATCCCGAGAACACCCACCAGGTGGAAGAAGTCAACTACATGATTACCAGACTGTAGCCATGACATAAACAGCCAAGACTCTGAGAGCTGGCCTCAAAGAAATGGGAACAAATTGACCCTGGAACTGAAGATTAACTGTACTTAAAACAATAAAGATGATCCTGGTCAGATCACCAATGACCGATTCTAAGATGGTTGTCAGAGCTGGCTGTACTGTCTCTGCATGTAACCCCTTCCTTTCAACTATCAAGTGGGCAAGAGCCCACTGATTGTCAGTCAGCAGAGGTAGAAGTCAGCCTTTGGACAGGAGTCTACCCCTTCTCCCAACCTAGGTAGCTGGCATCAAATATAAAGCAAACTTTACTTTCCATCAACCTTGACTGTTTATTGTCTTCAGAGAAGTAAGCAGTCAGACCTACACTTTCATTAATATTTTCTATTTTTCCCTCTCTCATCATTCCATAGTTAGTATTGGATTATGGCCAATCCATGGCCAAAACATTCATATGGGTTAGGATTAGAAACACCCAAACAAAATTTTTGGCCAACCCAATACAATTTGGTCCCCTTCATGAATGACAGCCTTGTGTGGTGAAGGGGCTTGCATAGCTCAATAAAGCTATGGACCATGCCATGCAAGGCCACCAAAGACAGATGGGTGGAGAGTTCTGACAAATCATGGTCCACTGGAGGAGGGAATGGAAAACCACTCCAGTATTCATGCTGAGAGAACCCCTCTAATGTGAACAGTATGAACTGGAAAAAAGATATGACACCAGAAGATGAGCCCCTCCCCCAGGTCAGAAAGTGTCCGATATGCTACTAGGGAAACAGTGACAGACTTTAATTTCTTGCAGCCCAAAATCACTGCAGACAGTGACTGGCAGCCATGAAATTAAAAGACACCTGCTCCTCAGAAGAAAAGCTATGACAAACTTAGACAATGTATTAAAAAACAGAGACATCACTTTACCAACAAAGGTCTGAATAGTCAAAGCTGTGGTTTTTCCAGTAGTTGTGTATGGATGTGAGAGCTGGACCATAAAGAAGGCTGAGCACCAAAGAATTGAGCCTTTCGAACTGTGATGCTGGAGAAGACTCCTGAAAATCCCTTGGACTGCAAGGCGATCAAACCAGTCAGTACTCAAGGACATAAACCCTGAACATTCATTGGAAGGACTGATGCTGAAGAGCTGACTTATTGGAAAAAAACCCTGATGCTGAGAAAGACTGAGGGCAAGAAAAGAAGGGGGCAACAGAGAATGAAATGGTTGTATGACATCATTGACTCAATGGACTTGAGTTTGAGCAAGTTCCAGGAGATGGTGAAGAACAGAGAAGCCTGGCGTTTGGCAGTCCATGGGGTGGCAAAGAGTTGGATACAACTAAGCAACTGAACAATGACAAAGTGACTCATAGAGAATTAGTGTTTTATAATCAACTACTGTTAAATCCACTTAGATTGCAATTTAGAAAAAGAAGATGCTTAAAAATTCAAGAAAGATATTGAGAGACCAGATTTATACATTAAGAAATACAAACTTTCAAGGGGTAGGAGTTTAATGAAGATAGGATGAAAGTAATACAAGTGAATAAAATTCAAAAAAGACAGGTGCTAAAAGATTTCCATCACAAAGCAGCAAGTGCTGATTATGGGTCTCTGAGGGTTTTTTTTTGTTTTTGTATTTTTGTTGTTGTTGTTATCTAAGGGATGAAAGTCTGTGATAAGTAGTATTCTTCCCTTCCTAGGGATTCTGAATATTTTGGAAAATAATACAAATATGAGAATTTCGGAGGCCAAACTAACAGTTTTATTGCAGGTAATGCCTTGTTTGCAAGGGAGGGTTTGTGTCTTTGATTGCTCTGCTCTGCTAAATTGCTTCAGTCATGTCCTACTCTTATGAAAAGGTGAGAGGGTTAACAGTCAGGTAGGAAGGTCAGAGGTCCCCAAGAGGCAGGAGGAAATAAACTGCAAATGGCAGACATTTTTTCCTTCTCTATACAAAATTAAAGGAGGCTTCTTTTAATTCTGTGTTATCATGGAGACACCTAGTTCTGTGTGAACTTAACTTTTCTCAAACCTTGAGCTAATCAATGCATTTTTCTCATGGGAAATGTTTTTTCTTAAGCTATGCTAATGAACGATGTATTTGCTTGGAAATCTGCCTTCTTCAAGATTCATGTCAATTGTTTTATGGCTGGGGATGACTCACCTTGTGCCAATGCTATCTCAAAATGCATGTCATGGGAGAGGGTCCTGGTGCAACTCTCTCAATCTTGAGGTGTTTCTTTTAGCTGATGAGCAGCATGCTAACAGGTATAAATGGCACCCAACTCCAGTACTCTTGCCTGGAAAATCCCATGGATGGAGGAGCCTGGTAGGTGGCAGACCATGGGGTCACACAGAGTCAGACACGACTGAGCAACTTCACTTTCACTTTTCACTTTCATGCATTGGAGAAGGAAATGGCAACCCACTCCAGTGTTCTTGCCTGGAGAATCCCAGGGACAGGGGAGCCTGGTGGGCTGCTGTCTATGGGGTCGCACAGAGTTGGACACGACTGAAATGACTTAGCAGCAGCAGCAACAAGTATAAAATGCCTTGCAAAAAAACTAGCAAGGAGCTATCCTTTCTGTACCCTTCTGAGGTCTACGTCAGAAGCTTTCTCTGTCTTTTTATGCTTTAATAAAACAGCTACATGAAAACTCTGAGTGATCAAGCCTCATTTCTGGTCCTGGATCAAAATCCTCTCCACCAGAGGTCAGGAATTCCAGCATAGTTCACAGCTTGCAGCCAGCCACAACCTTTCAAAGGGAAGGTCCGAAACAAGATCATTTAGTTTCTCTGGAGACTACCCTGCCTCCTAGAGACTGCCAGGAAGACATCTATCCAAAGGTACTTAGACCAATAGTTATTTACACTTTTCAAAGAAACCCATTAAACAATCATTTTTCCCTCTTCACATGCTCCATCTTATTACCCCCACACATATATATTAATAATAAAAAGCTAGAGAGAGGCTCAGGCTATTCTTAGATAAATTTATTTTTATGATGCTATGTGTCATTCCGCATAACACTATGTATATTCTATAAATCCATGCAGCTGGTTCAGCTTCCATTAATGTTTTACCATAGTTATATGAGTATTACTAAAGTGTTCAGTCTCAAGAAATAAGCCAGGCTCTGGGCTCCACCATGCTTGGAAGTCTTTTGCTTCAGTCATTCAGCAGAAGTCAAATTTTTGCCACCTCTGCTTGAGTCCAGATCCTGAGTTCAGGATACCTATATCTTTGACTCCTTCTATGTGTTATGTAGTCCACAACTATTAATATCATATTTGTGAATGTGTACATGTATATTCAAGGGTTACTCAGGTGGCACGTGGTAAAGAATCCTCTTGCCAATGCAGGAGATGCAAGAGACAAGTGTTCAATCCCTGAGTCAGCAAGATCTCCTGAGGTAGGAAATGGAAACCCATTCCAGTATTTTTGACTGGAAAACTCCATGGACAGAGGAGCCTGGAATGCTACAGTCCATGGAGTCACAAAGAGTTGGACTTGATAGCCCACACATACATACACACATATATTCAGAAGATATTTATCTGGGAACTCAGAGAGAGAGATTAGAGCGTGATAGGCCTAACAGTATAAATTTTCAGAGCCATTCTGACTAGACTTCAGGATTTTTTTTTTTTTTCACTATAGATGTTAAAACACACACACAATGCCATAATCACATGATTTTAATATGATAGATTGTATTTGTCACTACATATCATGACTCTGAATACAGTAGATTAACAAAATGGGGGTTGATTTTACCTTTTCACAGATGTAAGTATCACAAGGCTGGCACAGAATTTTCATAATATGAACAGTAGCTTAGAATTCTTTCATCTTTCTGCTCTGCTATCCTAAGCACATAAATATTGTTCCCATGCTTCTATGTGCTTAAAGTTTGTTTCACTGAATTCTAAAGAAAAAATTTCCCTAATTACAATTATATTTTAATCCAGAAAGATTGCAGTGATATTTTAAAGCGAATAATATCATTGAAAGAAGCTTTAATATTTTTCATTTGAATTCATTAAATACTGCATATTTAGGTAGACATATAGCAATAGATGAGTTAACATGCTGTTGTTTTTCAGTCACTAAATCATATCCAACTTTTTGAAACCCCATGGGCTGTAGCACACCAGACTCCAATGTCCTCCGCTATCTCTTGGAGTTTGCTCAAACATATGTCCATTGAGTCAGTGATGCTATCTAACCATCTCATCCTCTGCCACCCCTCTCTCCTCCTGCCCTCAATCTTTCACAGTATCAGTTCTTTTCCAATGAGTCAACTCTTCACATTAGATAGCCAAAGTATTGGAGTGGTAAAATAATTGACTGTATCCAACACCCAAAAACTAAACTTAGCTTGTTAATGAAAACAAAGCAAAAAAACAAACAAAAATAATTAAGCTTTATTTGTTTGATTTATTGGAAAATATCCTTTTTTAACAGATCCTTTCTGGCATCACCCTGTTCATTCCTCCTATGCCCCCACCACACTTCTCAGCAAAAACAAAGTGACTATCATAGCATTCAACTAAGCAGTCTTGAAGTGACGCTACTGGGGAATGTAATAGGAGTTAACTTTGTAAATTTATAAATATTTTCAGCATAAAATTTAAAATGGATCTCTTAATGCCTGTATTTCCTGATTAACACACTCTTACTTGAAGTTTAAAGACTCCCCCATTCCCATTTGGAAAATGTGTTGAATTATTTTCCCTAACAATTTGAGGCCTCTTTACTCACCTTTTTTAAACAACTTTCTACCCTGATAACACTGTCATGTAATGATGAACTCAAATATGTGTTGGACTCAAGAATATGATTTTAATTCAGATCTGCTAGATTTGGAACTTTCTTTGACTATTATTATAATCATATTTTAAAATGCACTAATTTAAAAAATAATATTTTAGGCTAAATTAGGATAGAATAAGAAGTTGAAACTTCCCAGACTGTCTCTTTGTGAAATTCAAATATTTGTAAGAAATTTATCCATTTTTTTTTTGATGTAGAAATTCTCTCTTTAATCTATGAGGGTTAAATAATTTAAATAATCATATTCAAGTTTAGTTAGTGAGGAGATATTGGAATAAAAGTGTTTTATTTTCAGAAATATATTAACTCTATAAAATATATGAATTAAAAACTTTTCTATTCCCTATGTATTTTTTGTTATTTTCCTTTTTATTAACTCTGATATGTTATTCAATACATTGAGACTGGATAATCCAAAAATCAAGAAGAATGCAGTGCAGAGTAAGTGGTCAGTTATTTTTGTAAAATATGAGTCATTCAATACAATAAATGGTGTATTCCTATCAAATCAATGCAAATAAGTTGAAAACATTGTAATCAGCAAGTAGAAAGTGGAATATGAACACATTTCAACTGTCTAAAAAATAAATCTAGGGTGACTAGAAGCAGCTAGTTGAACCAAGTGGTCATTTTCTCAGGAGAATCTTTGTCATTATCTTCAGACAAGGAATGCAGCAGTTTTAGATATTCTTGAAGTCTCACAATGAGAAAGCCATCACACATTATAACCAAAATAATAGGAAGCAATTAATAAACTTCATATGTGAATCCCAAGCAAGTAAAACAAAGGTAAAAGAAGCCCATAAAATGTGTCATAACAGTTTTATGACAGTTTAACACAAGAAGATTCATCCAATTCCAAAAAAATGTAATTTCAGAAAGAAATGTCACTTAACTTGAACATAGAATCAAATTGCATATTTTTCCAAGTTAAAAGCTTCATTTTTCTTTTATTCTAAAAAAAAAATAGCAAACCAAATAGAAGCAGAAGTATGGGCCAAATATATCAAATGCCTAAGTTGTATAAGCAAAGAATAGAATCAAAATAAGGTGAATGTAAAAATTAAAATTCTAAATCAGAGCTCTTTTTTACAGAATACTTTTTAAAAGAAAGGAAAAGCAATCAACAAATATTTTTATTATGCTTCAATTCTGAAAGCTAATTTTTGACTTCGTTAACAAGTTATACTTTGATATGAATCCTTGGTGCTCATTTAAAATATAGATATTAGGAAAGCATGTTTGCCAACAAAGGTCCGTCTAGTCAAGGCTATAGTTTTTACCAGTGGTCATGTAAGGATGTGGAGTTGGACTATGAAGAAAGCTGAGTGCCGAAGAATTGATGCTTCTGAACTATAGTGTTGGAGAAGACTCTTGAGGGTCCCTTGGATGGCAAGGAGGTCCAAACAGTCCATCCTAAAGGAGATCAGGCCTGGGTGTTCATTGGAGGGACTGATGCTAAAGCTGAAACTCCAATACTTTGGCCACCTCATGTGAAGATTTGAATCATTAGAAAAGACCCTGATGGTGGGAGGGATTGCCCGCAGGAGGAGAAGGGGACAACAGAGAGTGAGATGGCTGGATGGCATCACCGACTCAATGGACATGAGTCTGGGTGAACTCCGGGAGTTGGTGATGGACAGGGAGGCCTGGCGTGCTGCTATTCTTGGGGTCGCAAAGAGTCGGACACAACTGAGTGACTGAACTGAACTGAACTGAACTGACGTTACAATATATTGCCTTCTTTCCTTATGAGTAATCCAAATTTGAGACTATGTAAATAATACGTTTTCTAAGGCATTAAGTTTTTATCAGTAAGGGTACTAAACCTATAGCCTGGTATCAATGTGAACATCGTGAAATAATGGTCTGTAAATGCAACACTTTATTTCAATACATTTTCCCCATCATTTTCAATCTCCTACCAGAGCATCATAAGTACCAGTCTTAGCCCAGTTACTATGAATCAGATTCTAATACTTAAAATAGTTCTGAATTGTTATATGGTTTCTAAGAATAAGGTGATAGTGGAGACTCTATTTGTTCTATAAGACACACCTCACTTCTGACAAAATGTGGCCCACTGGAGAAGGGAATGGCAAATAACTTCGGTATTCTTGCCTTGAGAACCCCATGAGCAGTGTAAAAGACAAAAAGATTGGACACTGAAAGATGAACCCCCCCGGTTGGTAGGTGCCCAACATGCTACTGGAGATCAGTGGAGAAATAACTCCAAAAAATGAAGGGATGGGGCCAAAGTAAAAACAACACTGGTTTGTGGATGACAGATGATAGAAGCAAGGTCCAATGCTACAAAGAGTACTATTGTGTAGGAACCTGGAATGTTAGGTCCATGAATCAAGGCAAATTGGTCAAACAGGATATGGCAAGAAATGGAGTAGCCATCATAGTCAACAAAAGGCTCTGAAATGCAGTACTTGGATGCAGTCTCAAAACAATAGAATGATCTCTGTTCATTTTCAAGGCAAACCATTCAATATCATGGTAATCCAAGTCTATGCCCTGACCAGTAATGCTGAAGAGGCTGAAGTTGAACGGTTTTATGAAGACCTACAAGACTTTCTAGAACTAACACCCAACAAAGGTGTCCTTTTCATTATAGGGGACTGGAATGCAAAAGGAGGAAGTCAAGAAACACCTGGAGTAACAGGCAAATTTGGCCTTGGAGTATGAAATGAAGCAGGGTAAAGGATAATAGAATTCTGCCAAGAGAAGGCACTGGTCATACCAAACACCCTCTTCCAACAATACAAGAGAAGACTCTACACATGGACATCAAGAGATGGTCAACACCGAAATCAGATTGATTATATTCCTTGAAGCCAAAGATGGGGAAGCTCTATATAGCAAGCAAAAACAAGACCAGGAGCTGACTGTGGTTCAGATCATGAATGCCTTACTGCCAAATTCAGATTTAAATTAAAGAAAGCAGGGAAATTGAAGAAAGCAGGGGAAATCACTAGACTATTCAAGTATAAGGTCAGTTCAGTTCAGTTGCTAAGTCGTATCCGACTCTTTGACACCCCATCACAGCATGCCAGGCCTCCCTGTCCATCACCAACTCCCAGAGTTCACTCAGACTCACATCCATCAAGTCAGTGATGCCATCCAGCCATCTTATCCTCTGTCATCCCCTTCTCCTCCTGCCCCCAATCCCTCCCAGCATCAGAGTCTATTCCAATGAGTCAACTCTTCGCATGAGGTGGCCAAAGTACTGGAGTTTCAGCTTTAGCATCAGTCCTTCCAAAGAAATCCCAGGGCTGATCTCCTTCAGGATGGACTGGTTGGATCTCTTTGCAGTTCCAGGGACTTTCAAGAGTCTTCTCCAATACCACAGTTTGAAAGCATCAATTCTTCAGCGCTCAGCTTTCTTCACAGTCCAACCCTCACATCCATACGTGACTACTGGAAAAACCATAGCCTTGGCTAGACGGACATTTGTTGGCAAAGTAATGTCTCTGCTTTTCAATATGCTATCTAGGTTGGTCATAACTTTTCTTCCAAGGAGTAAGCATCTTTTAATTTCATGGCTGCAATCACCATCTGCAGTGATTTTTGAGCCCCCCAAAAATAAAGTCTGACACTGTTTCCACTGTTTCCCCATCTATTTCCATGAAGTGATGGGACCAGATGCCATGATCTTAGTTTCTGAATGTTGAGCTTTAAACCAACTTATTCACTCTCCTCTTTCACTTTCATCATGGGGCTTTTGAGTTCCTCTTCACTTTCTGCCATAAGAGTGCTGTCATCTGCATATCTGAAGTTATTGATATTTCTCCCAGAAATCTTGACTCCAGCTTGTGCTGCTTCCAGCTTAGTGTTTCTCATGATGTACTCTGCATATAAGTTAAATAAGCAGGGTGACAATATACAGCCTTGACCTACTCCTTTTCCTATTTGGAACCAGTCTGTTGTTCCAGGTCCAGTTCTAACTGTTGCTTCCTGACCTGCATATAGGTTTCTCAAGAGGCAAGTCAGGTGGTCTTGTACTCCCATTTCTTGAAAAATTTTCCACAGTTTATTGTGATCCACACAGTCAAAGACTTTTGCATAGTCAATAAAGCAGAAATAGATGTTTTTCTGGAACTCTCTTGCTTTTTCTATGTATAACCTAAATCAAATTCCTTATGATTATACAGTGTAAGTGAAAAATAGAGTTAAGGGACTAGATCTGATAGATAGAGTGCCTGATAAACTATGGACAGAGGTTCATGACATTGTTCAGGACACAGGGTTCAAGACCATCCCCAAGAAAAAGAAATGCAAAAAAGCAAAATGGCTGTCTGAGGAGGCCTTACAAAATAGCTATGAAAAGAAAAGAAACAAAAAGCAAAGGACAAAAGGAAATACATACCCATTTGAATGCAGAGTTCCAAAGAATAGCAAGGAGAGATAAGAAAGCCTTCCTCAGAGATCAATGCAAAGTCTTTAACAGAGGAAAATAATGGAATGGGAAAGACTAGAGATCTCTTCAAGAAAATTAGAGATACCAAGGGAAAATTTCATGCAAAGATGGGCTCAATAAAGAACAGAAATGGTATGAACCTAATAGAAGCAGAAGAGGTGGCAAGAATACACAGAAGAACTATACAAAAAAGATCTTCATGACCCATATAATCATGATGGTATGATCACTTACCTAGAGCCAAATATCCTGGATTGTGAAGTCAAGTGGGCCTTAGGAAGCATCACTACAAACAAAGCAAGTGGAAGTGATGAAATTCCAGTTGAGCTATTTCATAACCTAAAAGATGATGCTGTAAAAGTGCTGCAATCAATATGCCAGAAAATTAGGAAAACTCAGCAGTGGCCACAGGAGAGGAAAAGGTCAGTTTTCATTCCAATCCCAAAGAAAGGCAATGCCAAAGAATGCTCAAACTACTGCACAATTGCACTCATCTTACATGCTAGCAGGGTAATGCTCAAAATTCTCCAATCTAGTCTTCAGCGATATGTGAACAGTGAAATTCCAAATGTTCAAGCTGGTTTTAGCAAAGGCAGAGGAACAAGAGATCAAATTGCCAAAACTTGCTGGATCATCAAAAAAGTGAGAATTCTAGAAAATCATCTATTTCTGCTTTGTTAACTATGCCAAAGCCTTTGACTGTGTGGATCACAATAAACTGTGGAAAATTCTTCAAGAAATGGGAGTACCAGACCACCTGACCTTCCTTTTGAGGATTCTGTATGCAGGTCAGGAAGTAACAGTTAGAATTTGACATGGAACAACATACTGGTTCCAAATACGAAAAGGAGTACATCCCTGGAAGAAGCACAAGCTGGAATCAAGATTGCCGGGAGAAATACAATAACCTCAGATATGCAGATGACACCACCCTTATGGCAGAAAGTGAAGAAGAACTAAAGAGCCCCTTGATGAAAGTGAAAGAGGAGAGTGAAAATGTTGGATTAAATCTCAACATTCAGAAAACAAAGGTCATGGTATCTGGTCCCATCACTTCTTGGCAAATAAATGGGGAAACAGTGGGTGACTTCATTTTGGGGGGCTCCAAAATCACTGCAGATGGTGACTGCAGCCATGAAATTAAAAGACACTTACTCTTTGGAAGGAATGTTATGACCAACCTAGACAGCATATTAAAAAGCAGAGACATTACTTTGCCAACAAAGGTCCATCTAGTCAAGGCTATGGTTTTTCCTGTGGTCGTGTATAGATGTGAGAGTTGGACTGTAAAGAAAGCTGAGCATGGAACAATTGATGCTTTTTAATTGTGGTGTTGGAGAAGACTTTTGAGAGTCCCTTGGACTACAAGGAGATCCACCCAGTCCATCCTAAGGGAAATCAGTCCTGGGTGTTCACTGGAAGGACTTTTTTTTTTTTTTTTAAGGCCTAATATTTTTATTTATTTATTTTTAAATTTTATTTTATTTTTAAACTTTACAATATTGTATTGGTTTTGCCAAATATTGAAATGAATCCGCCACAGGTATACGTGTGTCCCCATCCTGAACCCTCCTCCCTTCTCCCTCCCCATACCATCCCTCTGGGTCGTCCCAGTGCACCAGCCCCAAGCATCCAGTATCGTGTATCAAACCTGGACTGGCGACTCGTTTCATTCATCGTATTATACATGTTTCAATGTCATTCTTCCAGATCTTCCCACCCTCTTCCTCTCCCATAGAGTCTATAAGACTGTTCTATACATCAGTGTCTCTTTTGCTGTCTCGTATACAGGGTTATTGTTACCATCTTTCTTTAGCTGAAACTCCAATACTTTCTCCACCTAATGTGAAGAACTGACTCATTGGAAAAACCCTGATGCTGGGAAAAATTGAGGGCAGGAGGAGAAGGGGATGACAGAGGATGAGATGGATGGATGGCATCACCGACTCAATGGACATGAGTTTGGGTAGATTCCAGGA
Organism: Bos mutus; assembly: GCF_027580195.1. NCBI lineage: Eukaryota > Metazoa > Chordata > Mammalia > Artiodactyla > Bovidae > Bos > Bos mutus. The sequence goes on from NC_091617.1 coordinate 10,391,330, forward strand.
GTTGGTGATGGACAGAGAAGCCTGGTGTGCTGCAGTTCATGGGGTCACAAAGAGTCAGACACGACTGAGTGACTGAACTGAACTAAACAGCACAATTCAGAGATGACAAACTGGTGACTTCAGATTAAAGTTGGGGAACTGATGATTTTGAAACCATTACCCAGGTACCTAATGAGTAGTCAGTATGTGACATCAAATAAGATTTCTGTGCTAAAAATAAAGGAGGTACTTTTATTCATTTGTTGAGATAAACCCTAAGTAAATAAGGTGATAGTTGTACCATAAAAATGCTGAGAAGAAGTGATGCTTTTAAACTGTGGTGCTGGAGAAGACTCTTGAGAGCTCCTTGGATAGCAAGGAGTATAAATCAGTCAATTCTAAAGGAAATTATCCCTAAATATTAGTTGAAAGAATTGATGCTGAAGCTCCAATACTTAGGCCATCTGATGCAAAATCCTGAATCATTGGAAAAGCCCTTGATGCTGAGAAAGATGGATGGCAGGAAGGGAAAGGGGAAACAGAAAATGAGATGGTTGGATGACATCACTGACTCAAGGTACATGAGTTTGAGCAAACTGCAGGAGATAACGAATGATAGGAAGCCTGGTGTGCTATAGTCTATAAGGTCACAAAGAGCCTGACACAACTTAGCAACTGAACAACAGCAATTCTAAGTAGCACAAAGATGAATAATCACTGTCCTTTATATAATAAACTTAAATTTTAACAGAAATGTATATATATATAATTATCTATTTTATCTATCATGTGTTAACTTTAGTGCTTTATTCTGCTTTAAGCATACAACTGAATGGCACTTAAGTCTACCTTCCAAAACAAAAACTAACTCCCAGATTCCTGGATGTCCTTCTAGTCTCTTAACTTCAGCATTAAAGAATCTACACTCATTATCATCTGAACTCAATTTGTTTTCCCTATTTTCTTGAAGAATCAGCAGTCTTCCTGTTCACCCAGTTTTATTACCTGATTGAACTTTTAGACTTTGTCTATCTTCATTCATTCTAAGTCAACCAAAAATCACTTTAAGTTTCATTTCAAAATTATCTTTTAAGCAAATATGTTTTTGCTATTTCCACCACCAACCAATAAATAGATTCTTGTTCTCATTACTTCTCAATATAATTATTATACCCACTGCCTCTAAATGGTAAGCTCAACATCGCCAATTATTACACTCTCAGAAAAAGTTTTAGTATTTAACTAAATGCAGATTGAACCCATATCATTATGTCTGTGTTTCAAAACTCTACACAATATAAGAGTACTATAATTATTAAATAAGTACGTAATCAAAGTCGCTTAGTTGTGTCCAACTCTTGCAATCCCTATGGACTGTAGCCTACCAGGCTCCAACCATGGGATTTTCCAGGCAAGAGTACTGGAGTGGGTTGCCATTTCCTTCTCCAGAGGATCTTCCCCATCCAGGGATTGAACCTGGGTCTCCCAAATTGTAGGCAGACACTTAACCGTGTGAGCCACCAGGGAAGCAATTATTAAAGCAGGGTTCAAATCCCACTGTTTACCTGTATACTAAGTAACATGACAAATATTTTCCCAGGCTTTTATGTGTGAACTTTGTGCAATTTCACAATATATATATATATATTTTATATATATATTTTATGTTATATATATATATATATATTTTATATAATATAAAAAGCAAAGGCTCCTTAGAAGTAGTTTACCAGAGGAATTATTAATGGTTTCTAAAATGTGTTTCTTAATTACTGTTTAATGAGGACCTCGTATGTGACAAGTCTATCTAAATTGTGTAGACACAAGAGTCAACATATCAGACTAAAATTCCTCCCTCAGGGATCTTATATTTAAGTTGAAGAAAGCAGAAGGTAAACAAAGGACTAAGGAAATGTGTATTATGTCATCTGTTGATAAGAAAAAGTAATAGAGAAAAGATACAGTAAATGTCAGGGCTGTGGGGAGGGACTTTGAAGAGAGGGAGTCATACTTTGAGAAAAGGAAACCAGGAAAGGGATCAGTAAGAAAACAGCCTATACCCTGATACTGGGAGAGATTGGGGACAGGAGGAGAAGGGGACAACAGAGGATGAGATGGCTGTATGGCATCACTGACTCAATGGACATGAGTTTGGGTAAACTCTGGGAGTTGGTGATGGACAGGGAAGCCTGGCATGCTGCGATTCATGGGGTCGCAAAGAGTCGGACATGACTGAGCAACTAAAGTGAACTGATGATGATTTGAGAAGATAAGAAACCAGTATGTGGATATGTGTGGGAAAAGCATGAGAAACACCAGTTCCCCGGGTTGGCAGTGTGGTTGGGAATAAAAGGAAACCATGGAGACAAACTAAAACTGGAAAAACTGCAATAAACGTGAAACAAAAAGGAAATGAATTTAGAAATGCGAGCAAAAGGCTCAGAATCTCCTCCAAACATGCACTTCTGCTCCTGAAATATTCTCTATGAAAAGGATCTTTTCAGAAAAGAGAGAAATAAGTATCATGTATTATTAACATGTATTATATATCATGTATATTAACACATACATGCAGAATGTAGACACATGGTACAGATGAACCTATTTGTAGGACAGGAATAGATATGCAGATGTAGAGAGTGGACATCTGGACACTGGGGAGGGGTGGGATGAATTGGGAGATTAGAATTGACATATATATATATATATGTGTGTATATATATACACATTGCTGTTGCTGCTGCTAAGTCTCTTCAGTCGTGTCCAACTCTTTGCAACCCCATGGACTGCAGCCTACCAGGCTCCTCCATCCATGGGATTTTCCAGGCAAGAGTACTGAAGTGGGGTGCCATCGCCTTCTCCGATATATACACTACCACCAGGGACAGGGGAGCCTGGTGGGGGGCCATCTATGGGGTCGTACAGAGTCAGACACGACTGAAGTGACTTAGCATGTGCAAAATAAATAACCACTGGGAAGTTGCTGTATACCATAGAGAGTTCACCTCTGCACTCTGTGATGACCTAGAGGGGTGGGATAGGGACAGTGGCAAGGAGGTTCAAGAGAAAGGAGATACATATTTATATATATACATATATACATACACATATAGCTGACATGTTGTACAGAAGAAATTAACACAATATTTGTAAAGCAACTATACTGTCCCCAAAACAGACCTTTTAATACTTTTATTCTTTTGAAATTCTAGATGTTCTTCAAGTTTTCAAATGTTCTTTTTTCTGATAATCTTGTCCAGGTGATGGTTTTGTTGTTACTGTTCAGTCGCTCAGTCATGTCCAACTCTTCGCAATCCCATTGACTGCAGCAAGCCAGGCCTACCTGTCCTTCACCATTTCCTGGAGTTTGCTCAAACTCATGTCGATTGAGTCAGTGATAACATCCAACCATATCATCCTCTGTCATCCCCTTCTCCTCCTGCCTTCAATCTTTCCAAGCATCAGGGTCTTTTCCATTGAGTCTGCCCTTTGCCTCAGGTGGCCAAAGTATTGGAGCTTCAGTTTCAGCATCAGTCCTTCTAATAAACATTCACTGTTGATTTCCTTTAGGATTGACTGGTTTGATCTCCTTGCTGTCCAAGGGACTCTCAAGAGTCTTCTCCAACACAAAAGTATGAAAGCTACTCATTGACAATATCCTGATGATTTGATTGTACTTTTTATATGTCTCAGTAAAGTCTGGCTATAGCTAGGTAACTATCTCACCTGATGGACTCTTTCACGAAGGTACAAACTGAACTGTATCATTTTTCATTTAAAACTTATTAGAACACAAAAAACTCTTCATATATGGAGCTATGCTTTTATATATACATGCATCTAACTAACCAAGATTCCATTTTAGTATCTTACACTACAGCATAATTATTTTACTATAATCAGAATAATTATTTTCTTATATCACAGCATGTTAAAATTCTAGTTAATTATGCTCAAACATGTTTAGTGGAGACCATCAAAGTGAAAAATATAAACAGAAAGGTTTTCTTCAGGCTATAAATAAGAACTAATGAAGTGATTCTACTTCACCGATTTTTGTCCAAACAAAGTAATTATTGTTGTCTTTCTTTTATTCATCTTGTATTGAGAAACTGTTGCAAAGAAAAGGGAATTTCATGATATCAAAATAAAACAGGTTTGTGGAAAATTTTGTCTCAGTCTACACATCACTTTTCTCCTTATTGTAAAGTCCCACCTGGATTTAGAGCAAGACCCGCAAGTGAGACTAAAGTTCCACTGGCTTCATTTTTCCCACAAAAATCTTTCAATAAAGAAAATCTTTGATCAACCTGCAAGGATATTACTATTTCTCTGAAGGATGGGAAAGGATAAAAACAAAATTCATCAAAGAAGAATGGCCAGCAGGGAAGTTCCCTCTTACACACCCCTGTCACATTCACAAACACATAGAATTGATCTAAAGGTTTTCATGGCCACATTACAGGTTGAGTGTAAAATCTTCTTTGGCCTAGAAAATATATACAAGTAATTCCTTATGATACTGGTCAAAGCTTAATTTTTCATAATTAGCTTTTTTTTATAAAAGAGAGGATTTCATCTATGATCAAGTCATGTGATCAGCAAAATATTATCCCATGAATTATAATCCTTAAATGACATGACAGGAACCATCTAGTGAATTATTGTGTTAACAAGATTAAGATGACATTCCCTTTAATATATAATAAACCCCATAGAAGAGATTCAAAAACAAACAAACAAACAATTTTCTTCTAACTCTTCTTAATTTTTAAAATATGTTATCATGATTTTCCAGAAATTTATTCAAGCACATACATAAATATATTGCTTTCTGTCCTGTAAAATCAATTACTCGCAGCTTTTAAGAAACACTCTTTTCCTGAAGTGAGCAGTTTACTCCATTAGCTTGCTGTGGGCATTAGATATCATAGCAATTACAGAAAGATGATTCAATGAATATTAATTGGTAAGAAAAATCAATGAGGCTTGGCATTGCCTCTTTATGTAAAGACTATGGTTTCCCTTATAGCATTATTATGACCATTATTTGATAATCCTTGCTGTGAATTCTGATTGATTTCTAAAATCTAGAACATAGCATCATTTACTTGGATTCTGTACAGCTTGGCATAAAAGGAATGAGTCTACTGTTGTGTTCCCTAGAGCCTCCTTTAGATTTTTATATTATAAGAGCAGACTGTGTCATCTATAGAATAAGAAAAAGAAGAGATTTCATTACAGATCTATTGGGTGCCAGTTCTTAGCTTTATTTTGGAAATGTTTTCCGGGAAGCATAATCACTATGAATGTTCTGAATAAAGAATTGCAGGAGGTCAATCACACACACTTGGAGGAGGGGATGGGAAGATAAGGTCTGGAAAGTAAAGCTAAAGAATCAAAGAAAAGTTACTCATCAATGTTTTGGAAGTAAGTTTAAGCTTTCTGGCTGGTCCAGAGACCCCAGAGGCACTACAAAGGAGAGCCAGTGGGAGCTGTGCCTCTGCACCCCTTGGTGGGCCTGGGTCCCTTGTTGGTCATAAGGGCCCTGGGGGAAAGGGGCTGGACAACTGATAGGAGGAAGTTATGACAAGCTGGAATCCACCAAGACCTCTGCATCTGGCTCTCATCTCATGTAACTGTGAAACCTTCATAAAATGGCTCCTGTTTTACTCCAACTTCCCAAACTCATGATGATGTCTCTTAGATCATCTCTAACTCAGAGCCATACAGAGAAGTGGACAGGGTGAAACGCAGCTCCAGGTTAGACAGATGAGTGACTATCCAAAATCACCACATGAAGCAGTATCAGCTTTCTACTCTCCTAGTGAAGTCTTGTAAATATGTGTTCCAATGTGTAAATGTGCTTTTCAATGGCTAAATTTTTAAATAGAAAATGTGCATGTATATGTGCATATAAATATATATATGTGAAAAAACATGAGAAGTAATTAAATTAACAGAGAAATATAAGGGAATAAGAGAGAAAAAGATGAGATTCTGTTTTTAATAAAAGAAATTTAATGATTTTTCAATGGGCAATGACTATTTGAAAAGAGATTAAAATATTTTATAAAAATACAATATTATGAGGACTTAAAAATAAATATGTGGGGTGGTAAAAATAAAAATTTGATAAAAGAAAGATAAAAGCAGGAAGGAAAGGCAGGAGGTAGGGAGAGAGTGAGATAAAAAGCAAATGAACAAAAAGTGCAACAAGGAAGAATAAAACAAAGAAGGTAAGAAAGAAGTAACAGAAAAATAAAGGAAAGTAAGAAGAGGAAAAGAAAAACAGTTATAGTCATACAGTGACTAAAGAAGGAAAAATATTGGGAAATAGTGTGAAAAAGCAAGGATAAATTGTTAATTTACATTTACAGAGAAAATGCAGATTAAAATACGTAAACGATTTACAGTGTGACTTAAATTTTAAAGAATTGAAAATATATACATTTTATTTTCTGCAATGCTATAGAAAAAAAAATTAAACACTTTATTTCATAGATTGAAAGCATTCTCCAGGCCAGAATACTGGAGTGTGTAGCCTTCCCCTCTCAAGGGGATCTTCCCAACCCAGGGATCAAACACAGGTCTCCCACACTGTAGGCAGATTCTTTACCAGCTGAACCACAAGAGAAACCCATATAGAAAATTAGAGCAGACCAATGTAGCTTTTCCAAAATTACTGCAGATGGTGATTGCAACCAAGAAATTAAAAGATGCATACTTCTTGGAAGGAAAATTATAACCAACCTAGTTCAATTCAGTTCAGTCACTCAATCATGTCCGACTCTTTGCGACCCCAGGAATTGCAGCATGCCAGACCTCCCTGTTCATCACCAACTACCGGAGTTCACTCAAACTCACGTCCATCGAGTCGGTGATGCCATCCAGCCATTTCATCCTCTGTCTCCTCTGTCCTCATCCCCTTTCTCCTCCAGCCCCCAATCCCTCCCAGCATCAGAGTCTTTTCCAATGAATCAACTCTTCGCACAAGGTGGCCAAATATTGGAGTTTCAGCTTTAGCATCAATCCTTCCAAAGAACACCAAGGACTGATCTCCTTTAAAATGGACTGGTTGGATCTCCTTGCAGTCCAAAGGACTCTCAAGAACCTTCTCCAAAAACACAGTATGAAAGCATCAATTATTTGGCACTCAGCTTTCTTCACAGTCCAACTCTCACATCCATACGTGACTACTGGAAAAACCATAGCCTTGGCTAGACGGACCTTTGTTGGCAAAGTAATGTCTATGCTTTTTAATATGCTGCCTAGGTTGGTCATAACTTTCCTTCCAAGGAGTAAGTGTCTTTCAATTTCATGGCTGCAGTCACCATCTGCAGTGATTTTGGAGCCCCCAAAAATAAAGTCTGACACTGTTTCCACTGTTCCCCATCTATTTCCCATGAAGTGATGGGACCAGATGCCATGATCTTAGTTTCTGAATGTTGAGCTTTAAGCCAACTTTTTCACTCTCTTCTTTCACTTTCATCAAGGAGCTTTTGAGTTCCTCTTCACTTTCTACCATAAGAGTGGTGTCATGTGCATATCTGAGGTTATTGATATTTCTCCTGGAAATCTTGACTCCAGCTTGTGCTGCTTCCAGCTTAGTGTTCTCATGATGTACTCTGCATATAAGTTAAATAAGCAGGATGACAGTATACAGCCTTGACCTACTCCTTTTCCTATTTGGAACCAGTCTGTTGTTCCAGGTCCAGTTCTAACTGTTGCTTCCTGACCTGCATATAGGTTTCTCAAGAGGCAGGTCAGGTGGTCTGGTATTCCCAGCTCTTGAAGAATTTTCCACAGTTTATTGTGATCTACACAGTCAAAGGCTTTGGCATACTCAATAAAACAGAAATAGATGTTTTCTGGAACTCTCTTGCTTTTTCTAAGATCCAGTGGATGTTGGCAATTTGATCTCTGGTTCCTCTGCCTTTTCTAAAACCAGCTTGAACATCTGGAAGTTCACGGTTCACATACTGCTGAAGCCTGGCTTGCAGAATTTTGAGCGTTACTTTACTAGCATGTGAGATGAGTGCAATTGTGCGGTAGTTTGAGCATTCTTTGGCATTGCCTTTCTTTGGGATTGAAGTGAAAACTGATCTTTTGCAGTCCTGTGGCCACTGCTGTTTTCCAAATTTGCTGGCATATTGAGTGCAGCACTTTCACAGCATCATCTTTCAGGATTTGAAATAGCTCCACTGGAATTCCATCACCTCCACTAGCTTTGTTAGTAGTGATTCTTTCTAAGGCCTACTTGATTTCATATTCCAGGATGTCTGGCTCTAGGTGAGTGATCACACCATCATGATTATCTTGGTCATGAAGCTCTTTTTTGTACAGTTGTTCTGTGTATTTTTGCCACCTCTTCTTAGTATCTTCTGCTTCTGTTAGAAGCATTACCATTTCTATCCTTTATTGTGCTCATCTTTGCATGAAATGTTCCCTTGATATCTCTAATTTTCTTGAAGAGATCTCTAGTCTTTCCCATTCTGTTGTTTTCCTCTATTTCTTTGCATTGATCACTGAGGAAGGCTTTCTTATCTCTCCTTGCTATTCTTTGGAACTCTGCATTCAGATGTTTATATCTTTCCTTTTCTCCTGTGCTTTTCTCTTCTCTTCTTTTCCCAGCTATTTGTAAGGCCTCCCCAGACAGCCATTTTGCTTTTTTGCATTTCTTTTCCATGGGGATGGTCTTGTTCCCTGTCTCCTATACAATGTCACGAACTTCTGTCCATAGTTCATCAGGCACTCTATCAGATCTAGTCCCTTAAATCTGTTTCTCACTTCCACTGTATAATCACAAGGGATTTGATTTAGGTCATACCTGAATAGTCTAGTGGTTTTCCCTACTTTCTTCAATTTAAGTCTGAATTTGGCAATAAATTCATGATCTGAGCCACAGTCAGCTCCTGGTCTTATTTTTGCTGACTGTATAGAGCTTCTTCATCTTTGGCTGCAAAGAATATAATCAATCTGATTTCAGTGTTGACCATCTGGTGATGTCCATGTGTAGAGTCTTCTCTTGTGTTGTTGGAAGAGGGTGTTTGCTATGACTAGTGCGTTCCCTTGGGAAAACTCTATTACTCTTTGCCCTGCTTCATTCTGTATTCCAAGGCCAAATTTGCCTGTTACTCCAAGTGTTTCTTGACTTCCTACTTTTGCATTCTAGTCCCTAGACAGCATATTAAAAAGCAGAGACATTACTTTGTCAACAAAGGTCCATCTAGTCAAGGCTACGATTTTTCCAGTGGCCATGTATGGATGTGAGAGCTGGCCTACAAAGAAAGCTGAGCCGAAGAATTGATGCTTTTGAACTGTGGTGTTGGAGAGGACTCTTGAGAGTCCCTTGAACTGCAAGGAGATACAACCTGTCCATCCTAAAGGAGATCAGTCCTGTATATTCACTGGAGGGACTGATGTTGAAGCTGAAACTCCAATACTTTGGCCACCTGATGCAAAGAGCTGACTCATTTGAAAAGTCCCTGATGCTGGGAAAGATTGAGGGCAGGAGGAGAAGGGGACGACAGAGAATAAGATGGTTGGATGGCATCACCAACTCAATGGACATGAGTTTGGGTGAACTCTGGGAGTTGGTGATGGACAAGGAGGCCTGGCATGCTCTGTTTCATGGGGTCACAAAGAGTCAGACACGACTAAGTGACTGAACTGAACTGAATGTAGCTTTTAGTGTTTTCAAAGTAATTGTTCCAAGTTACACATGTCTATGCTGCTGCTGCTGCTGCTGCTGCTAAGTCCCATATGTCTATAGTAACAGTGAATTGTATGATCAAAAAGAAAAGCACAATCATCTTTACAAACAGGGAACCAATTTTCTTTTTAAAATGCAGTCCTTTAACTTGAAGGCACAGAAGAAATCAAAAGGTAAGGCAATATATGCCTTTTCTCTAACTCTGTACAGTTACAATTACAGAATGATGTGGAATTTAGTATTTTTATTAATATTTCACAGTCTTTATGGATCGAGGTATTCAGAAATACCAATCGTTAAAACCTTACCTAATTGGAAAAGTTATACACTGTAATGATGAAACTATTATCGTGTTGTTGTTTTCATTTTGATCATTTCTCAAGGCTTTTGTGAAGTGTCAGGTGAAGGGTTATATTTTTCTTAAAAGATTGATGATCCCAATGTCAAATTTCTTTTTTTTTTTTTTTTTTTCTCTCTAATTTTATTTTTAAACTTTACATAATTGTATTAGTTTTGCCAAATATCAAAATGAATCCGCCACAGGTATACATGTGTTCCCCATCCCGAACCCTCCCCTCTTTCCTCCCCCATACCATCCCTCTGGGCCGTCCCAGTGCACCAGCCCCAAGCATCCAGCATCATGCATCGAACCTGGACTGGCAACTCGTTTCCTACATGATATTTTACACGTTTCATTGCCATTCTCCCAAATCTTCCCACCCTCTCCCTCTCCCACAGAGTCCATAAGACTGTTCTATACATCAGTGTCTCTTTTTGCTGTCTCGCACAAAAATTGTTACCATCTTTCTAAATTCCATATATATGCGTTAGTATACTGTATTTATGTTTTTCCTTCTGGCTTACTTCACTCTGTATAATAGGCTCCAGTTTCATCCACCTCATTAGAACTGATTCAAATGTATTCTTTTTAATGGCTGAGTAATACTCCATTGTGTATATGTACCACAGCTTTCTTATCCATTCATCTGCTGATGGACATCTAGGTTGCTTCCATGTCTTGGCTATTATAAACAGTGCTGCAATGAACATTGGGGTACACGTGTCTCTTTCCCTTCTGGTTTCCTCAGTGTGTATGCCCAGCAGTGGGGTTGCTGGATCATAAGGCAGTTCTATTTCCAGTTTTTAAGGAATCTCCACACTGTTCTCCATAGTGGCTGTACTAGTTTGCATTCCCACCAACAGTGTAAAGGGTTCCCTTTTCTCCACACCCTCTCCAGCATTTATTATTTGTAGACTTTTTGGATCAGAGCCATTCTGACTGGTGTGAGATGGTACCTCATAGTGGTTTTGATTTGCATTTCTCTGATAATGAGTGATGTTGAGCATCTTTTCATGTGTTTGTTAGCCATCTGTATGTCTTTGTTGGAGAAATGTCTATTTAGTTCTTTGGCCCATTTTTTGATTGGGTCGTTTATTTTTCTGGAGTTGAGCTGTAGGAGTTGCTTGTATATTTTTGAGATTAGTTGTTTGTCAGTTGCTTCATTTGCTATTATTTTCTCCCATTCTGAAGGCTGTCTTTTCACCTTGCTAATAGTTTCCTTTGATGTGCAGAAGCTTTTAAGGTTAATTAGGTCCCATTTGTTTATTTTTGCTTTTATTTCAATATTCTGGGAGGTGGGTCATAGAGGATCCTGCTGTGATGTATGTCGGGAGTGTTTTGGGTATGTTCTCCTCTAGGAGTTTTATAGTTTCTGGTCTTATGTTTAGATCTTTAATCCATTTTGAGTTTATTTTTGTGTATGGTGTTAGAAAGTGGTCTAGTTTCATTCTTTTTACAAGTGGTTGACCAGATTTCCCAGCACCACTTGTTAAAGAGATTGTCTTTAATCCATTGTATATTCTTGCCTCCTTTGTCAAAGATAAGGTGTCCATATGTGCGTGGATTTATCTCTGGGCTTTCTATTTTATTCCATTGATCAATATTTCTGTCTTTGTGCCAGTACCATACTGTCTTGATAACTGTGGCTTTGTAGTAGAGCCTGAAGTCAGGTAGGTTGATTCCTCCAGTTCCATTCTTCTTTCTCAAGATCGCTTTGGCTATTCGAGGTTTTTGTATTTCCATACAAATTGTGAAATTATTTGTTCTAGCTCTGTGAAGAATACTGTTGGTAGCTTGATAGGGATTGCGTTGAATCTATAAATTGCTTTGGGTAGTATACTCATTTTCACTATATTGATTCTTCCAATCCATGAACATGGTATATTTCTCCATCTATTAGTGTCCTCTTTGATTTCTTTCACCAGTGTTTTAGAGTTTTCTATATATAGGTCTTTAGTTTCTTTTAGGTAGATATATTCCTAAGTATTTTATTCTTTCCGTTGCAATGGTGAATGGAATTGTTTCCTTAATTTCTCTTTCTGTTTTCTCATTATTAGTGTATAGGAATGCAAGGGATTTCTGTGTGTTGATTTTATATCCTGCAACTTTACTGTAGTCATTGATTATTTCTAGTAATTTTCTGGTGGATTCTTTAGGGTTTTCTATGTAGAGGATCATGTCATCTGCAAATAGTGAGAGTTTTACTTCTTCTTTCCAATTTGGATTCCTTTTTATTTCTTTTTCTGCTCTGATTGCTGTGGCCAAAACTTCAAAACTATGTTGAATAGTAATGGTGAAAGTGGGCACCCTTGTCTTGTTCCTGACTTTAGAGGAAATGCTTTCAATTTTTCACCATTGAGGATAATGTTTGCTGTGGGTTTGTCATATATAGCTTTTATTATGTTGAGGTATGTTCCTTCTATTCCTGCTTTCTGGAGAGTTTTTATCATAAATGGATGTTGAATTTTGTCAAAGGCTTTCTCTGCATCTATTGAGATAATCATATGGTTTTATTTTTCAATTTGTTAATGTGGTGTATTACATTGATTGATTTATGGATATTGAAGAATCCTTGCATCCCTGGGATAAAGCCCACTTGATCATGGTGTATGATCTTTTTAATGTGTTGTTGGATTCTGATTGCTAGAATTTTGTTAAGGATTTTTGCATCTATGTTCATCAGTGATATTGGCCTGTAGTTTTCTTTTTGTGGGATCTTTGTCAGGTTTTGGTATTAGGGTGATGGTGGCCTCATAGAATGAGTTTGGAAGTTTACCTTCCTCTGCAATTTTCTGGAAGAGTTTGAGCAGGATAGGTGTCAGCTCTTCTCTAAATTTTTGGTAGAATTCAGCTGTGAAGCCGTCTGGACCGGGGCTTTTGTTTGCTGGAAGATTTTTGATTACAGTTTCAATTTCCATGCTTGTGATGGGTCTGTTAAGATTTTCTATTTCTTCCTGGTCCAGTTTTGGAAAGTTGTACTTTTTCTAAGAATTTGTCCATTTCTTCCACGTTGTCCATTTTATTGGCATATAATTGTTGATAGTAGTCTCTTATGATCCTTTGTATTTCTGTGTTGTCTGTTGTGATCTCTCCATTTTCGTTTCTAATTTTGTTGATTTGATTTTTCTCCCTTTGTTTCTTGATGAGTCTGGCTAATGGTTTGTCAATTTTATTTATCCTTTCAAAGAACCAGCTTTTGGTTTTGTTGATTTTTGCTATGGTCTCTTTTGTTTCTTTTGCATTTATTTCTGCTCTAATTTTTAAGATTTCTTTCCTTCTACTAACCCTGGGGTTCTTCATTTCTTCCTTTTCTAGTTGCTTTAGGTGTAGAGTTAGGTTATTTATTTGACTTTTTCTTGTTTCTTGAGGTGTGCCTGTATTGCTATGAACTTTCCCCCTTAGGACTGCTTTTTACCGTGTCCCACAGGTTTTGGGTTGTTGTGTTTTCATTTTCATTCGTTTCTATGCAAATTTTTATTTCTTTTTTGATTTCTTCTGTGATTTGTTGGTTATTCAGCAGCGTGTTGTTCAGCCTCCATATGTTGGGATTTTTAATAGTTTTTCTCCTGTAATTGAGATCTAATCTTACTGCATTGTGTTCAGAAAAAATGCTTGGAATGATTTCTATTTTTTTGAATTTACAAGGCTAGCTTTATGGCCCAGCATGTGATCTATCCTGGAGAAGGTTCCATGTGCGCTTGAGAAAAAGGTGAAATTCATTGTTTTGGGATGAAATGACCTATAGATATCAATTAGGTCTAACTGGTCTATTGTATCATTTAAAGTTTGTGTTTCCTTGTTAATTTTCTGTTTAGTTGATCTATCCATAGGTGTAAGTGGGGTATTAAAGTCTCCCACTATTATTGTGTTATTGTTAATTTCTCCTTTCATACTTGTTAGCATTTGTCTTATGTACTGTGGTGCTCCCGTGTTGGGTGCATATATATTTATAATTGTTATATCTTCTTCTTGGATTGATCCTTTGATCATTATGTAGTGACCTTCTTTGTCTCTTTTTCACAGCCTTTGTTTTAAAGTCTATTTTATCTGATATGAGTATTGCTACTCCTGCTTTCTTTTTTGGTCCCTATTTGCATGGAAAATCTTTTTCCAGCCCTTCACTTTCAGTCTGTATGTGTCCCCTGTTTTGAGGTGGGTCTCTTGTAGACAACATATGTAGGGTCTTGTTTTTGTATCCATTCAGCCAGTCTTTGTCTTTTGGTTGGGGCATTCAACCCATTTACATTTAAGGTAATTACTGATAAGTATGTTCCCGTTGCCATTTACTTTATTGTTTTGGGTTGAGTTTATACACCGTTTTTGTGTTTCCTGTCTAGAGAATATCCTTTAGTATTTGTTGGAGAGCTGGTTTGGTGGTGCAGAATTCTCTCAGCTTTTGCTTGTCTGAAAAGCTTTTGATTTCTCCTTCATACTTGAATGAGATCCTTGCTGGGTACAATAATCTGGGCTGTAGGTTATTTTCTTTCATCATTTTAAGTATGTCTTGCCATTCCTCCTGGCTTGAAGAGTTTCTATTGAAAGATCAGCTGTTATCCTTATGGGAATTCCCTTGTGTGTTATTTGTTGTTTTTCCCTTGCTGCTTTTAATATTTGTTCTTTGTGTTTGATCTTTGTAAATTTGATTAATATGTGTCTTGGGGTGTTTCTCCTTGGGTTTATCCTGTTTGGTACTCTCTGGGTTTCTTGGACTTGGGTGATTATTTCCTTCCCCATTTTAGGAAGTTTTCCACTATTATCTCCTCAAGTATTTTCTCATGGTCTTTCTTTTTGTCTTCTTCTTCTGGAACCCCTATGATTCGAATGTTGTAGCGTTTAATATTGTCCTGGAGGTCTCTGAGATTGTCCTCATTTCTTTTAATTCGTTTTTCTTTTATCCTCTCTGATTCATTTATTTCTACCGTTCTATCTTCTAATTCACTAATCCTGTCTTCTGCCTCTGTTATTCTACTATTTGTTGCCTCCAGAGTGGTTTTAATTTCACTTATTGCATTATTCATTATATATTGACTCTCTTTTATTTCTTCTAGGTCCTTGTTAAACCTTTCTTGCATCTTCTCAATCCTTGTCTCCAGGCTATTTATCTGTGATTCCATTTTAGTTTCAAGATTTTGGATCAATTTCACTATCATTATTCGGAATTCTTTATCAGGTAGATTCCCTATCTCTTCCTCTTTTGTTTGGTTTGGTGGGCATTTATCCTGTTCCTTTATCTGCTGAGTATTCCTCTGTCTCTTCATCTTGTTTAAATTGCTGAGTTTGGGGTGTCCTTTCTGTATTCTGGCAGTTTGTGGAGTTCTCTTTATTGTTTCCTCACTGTGTGTGGGTTTGTACAGGTGGCTTGTCAAGGTTTCCTGGTTAGGGAAGCTTGTGTCGGTGTTCTGGTGGGTGGAGCTGTATTTCTTCTCTCTGGAGTGCAATGAAATGTCCAGTAATGAGTTATGAGATGTCTATAGTTTTGGGGTGACTTTGGGCAGCCTATATCTTGAAGCTCAGGGCTGTGTTCCTTTGTTGCTGGAGAATTTGCTTGGTATGTCTTGCCCTGGAACTTATTGGCCCTTGTGTGATGCTTGGTTTCAGTGTCGGTATGGAGGCATTTGATGAGCTCCTGTCAATGAATGTTCCTTGGAGTCAGGAGTTCCCTGGAGTCAGGGTTTGGACTTAAGTCTCCTGCTTCCGATTATCGGTCTAAAAATATGGAACGCTTCACGAATTTGCGTGTCATCCTTGCGCAGGGGCCATGCTAATCTTCTCTGTATCGTTCCAATTTTAGTATATGTGCTGCCGAAGCGAGCACTGTCAAATTTCTTGAAACACAAAACTGAATGGTAGATTTAAAAAACCAAAAAAAACAAAAAACTTAAAAATCTGAAAAAAAAAAAAAAAAAGGTTGGGTGGGGGGCAGGGGAAGAGAATTCCTTTGTGGTACAGTGATTAAGAAGTCCACACACTCAAAGCAGGGGCTGAGTTCAATCCCTGGTCAGGGAGCTAAGTCCCACATGCATGCCACAACAAAGACCAGGCAAGACCAGATAAATAAATCTGGTCCCATCATAGAACCAGATTGGTCAGTTTTGATTTAATTTTTTTTTTTCCTTCCATGAAGCAGAAGCTCCACATGAGAGTCTTCTTTCTCTTCATTCATTCCTGCCCACAAAATGGCAGAATAAATTCCCACTAGCAAATCTGGAACTACTAACCTGGCCATGCTCAATTCACTTCTTCTCTCTTCCTGCTAGAATATTCAGTTCAGTTCAGTTCAGTTGCTCAGTCATGTCCAACTCTTTGCAACCCCATGAACCGCAGCACACCAGGCTTCCCTCTCCATCACCAACTCCTGGAGTTTACTCAAACTCATGTCCATTGAATCGGTGATGCCACCCAACTGTCTCATCCTCTGTTGTCCCCTTCTCTCACCTTCAATCTTTCCCAGCTAGAATATTACCTGCTTTCAATTGGTGTTAAAGTGTTCCTGCCCCCAGGAGTAGCAGAGGCAAAGGAGCAAGCCAGGGAGGGATGGGTGGTTTTGCTGTGGAGATAATGCTCTGTCTAAGCTTGGCTGAGTAATTTATAAGATCCTGGTTTGGCTCTCAGGAAGGTCTGTTGCCCTCAAGTATAATCTGTATAATGCAGAATTATCTGTATCAATAATGATGATGTAATCTGCCTTTCACTATCTGACTATTATCCTTTGCTCATGACTTGTGTCGGGAAAGAGTCTGATTAACTGTTCTATTAAAATCTAATCATTATCACTCCAGTATTCTTGCCTGGAAAATCCCATGGATAGAGAAGCCAAATCACTATAAAACATCTTCACATTCAGACTATTTTCAGAATGTTTGCTAGAATTACTCCAGACTGGGTCATATGGAGTATAATCCTAGGAAGAGTTCACTGGGGAGTAAGAAAATGAGGTAGAAAAAAAGAAGAAGAAGAAGACAATACAGGGAGTGTTAAAAATTAAGCTACCAGGGTGGGCAACTGGGAATGGATCTGTCTTGGGATGGCTGGGATAGGGCATGGGGACTGTGTGTGAGTTACCCATCTGAGAAGAGGAAAAGATGGATATTTACTCACTAACTCCCTTTCCTTATTGTTCCAAGGAGATCCAGCTTCCTATTAACTCTTCAGCAACTCTATCCATTTTTGCACATGCAGCTTGCTCTTAAGTCCAGAGAAGCTTGACTTCTCTCTCAGAAAGAAACCATTAGTATATATACTAGTGTGTGTGTTAGTCACTCAGTCGTGTCTGACTTTTTATGACCCCATGGACTGTAGCCCACCAGGCTCCTCTGTCCATGGGGATTCTCCAGGCAAGAATACTGGAGTGGGTAGCCATTCTCTTATCCAGGGGATCTTGCCGACCCAAGGATTAAACCCAGAATCTCTTACATCTCCTGCATTGGCAGGCAGGTTCTTTACCACTAGCACCACCCGGGAAGCCCTTGTATACACTAGAGTGAAACTCAAAGAGCCAGAGACAGGACAAAACAGCACCTGTTACGGAGAACTTTATTCCCTATTTCCCCCAAAATTTCTTCCACATAAAGCAGTTTTCAAGTGAAACTGTCTTATGATAAGTGGGAAAATGTTACTTTATTTTATTAAAAGGGTTCAAAATTTTAGGGGGTTATTTTCTATAAATATTGAAATCTCATAAGTGAATTGAATTTGAAATAAAATTTAGTTTATGACCACTAGTTGCCAAGACTGTTTTCCAGGGCTACATGCTTTGCTATAAAAAGACTAATACAGGAAAGAATACTAAAAATAAAAACTGAAAATCGATTGTAAATAAAATCACCAACGTATCTATGGAAATACGTGCTATTGTATATGCACGTCGTGAAAACAAATTCAAGAAACTCGTTTACCAATGTTTAACAGACAGAAATTTAAGTTCCAGTTCTTAGCCTCATTAACAGTTTTTCGAAAAGCTATGCCCCATAAACACAGTTTTTATCAAAAAAAGAGAAAGTTTGATTAGTGAATGTCTATTTTCCTGTCCTGAAACATTTGTTATGTTTCAAAGAGGGCTTAATTTTTCTCAAATATTCTAATAATATTCAACCAGAACTATTTATTGAGCTCCGCTATGTGATCAGTCAGGCCAATTTAAACAAATTTAGCTTACAAATTTCCATAAAGAACAATTTTTGGGTGAAGAAGATGCTTAACTGAGGAGTTTGCTTTACAAACTCTTTTATATGAACCAAAATATTTCATATTAATTAGGAAACAACTTATTAATGTTGAGAATTAAAGTCAGAGAAAATAAATGACCACGTTTATTATTTATTATTTACTTTTTACCACATTATTGTTTATCTTTGACTCCCTTTTTAAAATGTGCTAAATGAGACAAAAAGTATATAGCTTTGTCTGTACACATGAATTTTCACCAATTCAATGTGACTCAATGCTTAAAGGTGTCACTCACATTGCTCTACTGGCAATGAGTTCTCTCTGACATTATGAAATACAGTGAGTCCCTGATCTCTGTGACCACGGTACTTAACTTGTTCAATCATGCCTGTAATAATTCTTTCAATACATGAAAAAAATTACTTGAGGATAATGTTCCCAAGTCACATTGCCCAAACTAACTGCTATTTGAGAGACCATTATTGCCCTTGCCTAGAGTAAGATTCAAGTTTATTAACAAACCCATATGTCCATGTTATAAATTGCTATTTTATGTATATGGTGAGGACTATAAAAGAGGAAAGAATTTGGATCTTTGCTAAAGGATGTTGGTAGAATTCCTATTCCCTTTATTTACCTCATTTTGGGCAAATGCCAGTTCAGTCATAATTCTGAGTTAAAAATTAAGAAGTCATGGTTTATGGAAGGATTAATACTATTATAAATATCCACAGCAGTGCAGGATCAAGAGTCAGGAAGTCACTGACTTTGAATACTTCAAAACTGTGACATAGACAAAGCATTGATTGTAGAAAAGCCTAGCAGAAAAAAATAAAATGGTATCAACATATCTAGAAAATCATTTTAATTCTCAGCAGCCTTTTCTGCTTGTGGATAAAGGTTTAAGTCTTAAAAAATAAAAATGCTAATGATGATTATATCATTTTTTGTGTTTTCACAGGAATAACAGATCAGAAATGTCAGCTAGCACACCAGACTGTGTATTTCTATGTATTAACATTGTTTTATTTCAACTTTAAAGCAAAATAAATGACTATTAATTGACTCTAAGTGGTTTGTGGGGGAAAGTGAAATAATTCCAATTGAAATCAATTTGTTTCACATACAGCTTCTTCAAAGAAAGCTGATACCTGAGTTTCTGCTGGAAATTTACCATTGTATAGAATTTCTGATGTATGTACACAAAAACAGGGTATATTTTTTCAAATATTATTTTGTTTTTTGAGTATCTTCTCTGGCACAAATAATTTTAAAGAGTGAGGGGATTTTATTCTTGTAAATACTGGCTATCCAATGGGAAATAAAGAGTAACAATTATTTCTGGGTTGTCATAAATAATCTAAATTGCTTAAATTTATTATAACACCTCAATCTTTAAAAAATGAAGGAATATCTTATGAAAGTTTTGGTAACGTGTATTTTTGTTTTCTAAGATTTCTAAACATGCTTGTTTAGATGGCTCTTTGGACCCAATAAAACAAACAGTGAGGCCTCTAAATGTGGCCATACTGATCTGATGTTCTCTGTGGGAATAAACTATAGAAATATAAGTGAGGTAGAGAACCCCATACACCAAAGTATATCAACTGAACGAGGGAGAAAAAGAAAGAGAGAAAGTTATATGAAGGAAGGAGGGAAAAGGAAGAAAAGAAGGAGAGTAGAAAAAGAAGAAATACAAAATATGAACTGACTAATTACCAATAATGAAGTTGAATAAATAATCATAAAAGTCCCAGCAAAGTAAAGTACAAGATCAGAAGACATTCTAGCAAACATTTAGAGAAATATTAACATCTTTATCCCTCAAACTGTTCCAAAATATTGGAAAGAAAGCAATGCTTTTGAAATCATTTTATAAGACCAGCATCACCATGATATCTAAACCAGGTAAAATCATACACAAATACAGAAAGAAAATAGCAGTCCAATATTACTGGTGAACATAAATGTGAAAACCCACAACAAAATGTTTGCAAACTGAATTCAACAATACAGTAAAATGATTATACATCATGATAAAATGAGATATATTCCAGGGATGCAAGGATGGTTTAACATCCACAAATCAATGTGATACACCACACTAAAAACTTGAAAAATAAAAATCACATAATCATTTCAATAGATTCAGAAAAAGCTTTTGACAAAATTTAACATCCATTTATGAGGAAACCCTCAATAAAGTGGATATAGAGGGAACCTATCTCAAAATAATAAAGGGCATATACGATAAGCCCAGGGCTAACATCATACTCAGTGATGAAAAGCTGTTAACATTTCTCCTAAGATCAGGAGCAAGACAAAAATATTAACTCTCACCACTTTTATGCAATATAGTATGGGAAATACTAGTTACAGCAATCAGAAAGATAAATAAAAAGAATCCAAATTGGGAAGAAGGCATTAAATCTGCCACTGTTTAGATGACATGATACTGTACAAAGAAAATTCTAAAGACATTCCCAAAAACATTGATAGAATTAATCAATTAATTTGTTAAATTTGTAGGCTAAGAAATTAATATACAGAAATACATTGTAGTTCTACTTGCTAAAAATGAACTATCACTTTGGTATTCCAACACAAGGCCATATGTCTGCATTTTAGAGATATGTAACTTATAGCTCATTTTTATCTCATGGTATAGATCTGGGGGGTAAGTAGCTTAAGATATATATTAACAAGGAGGAGTGGAGAGGAATGGAGGGAGAGTTAGAAAAAAATAAGTAAAGTAGAATGGATCCTTTAGCTGGTTCCTTGTTTACACCTAAAAAAAATTTGCTTAAGTTAGTGATGTTGTTATTGTTGTTTAGTCACTAAGTCTGACTCTTTTGCAACCCCATGGACTGTAACCCAGAAGTCTCATCTGCCCATGGGATTTCCAAGCAGGAATACTGGAATGGGTTGCCATTTACTTCTCCAGGGGGTCTTCCTGAACCAGGGATGGAGCTCCCACCCCCCCACACACCTCTGTCTCCTGCAATGGTAGGGAGATTCTTTACCACTAAGTCATCAGGGAAGCCCTAAATTCATAACGGTTGGTCATGATTTCTACCTTTGCTATGTCCTTATCTTGAACATAAGTTTCCATTGCCTAAGAAGCACATCTAAAAACAGCCAATTTTTGAGACTCTTTCTTTTTCTCTCTTTCTCTTTCTTTCTTTTCAAATCAGAATATGCTTGCCCTTTTAGCAAAATCAACATTCGGTAGTTGATTTTTTTCCCCCAGTATTTGTGTTATATCTCATATCACCAATAAGATAATTGTTTATTTTGTCAAACTTTTAGCTATTCTCATGAAAAGGTTGAGTTGTACCACCTAATATTGCATGAGCTAATAAAGATCCTTAGTCAATTTTACATTCTATGCACACATTCTTAAATAATCTTATTCAAATGGAAGATGTAGTAAAATGACAAAATCATAAGTGTAGTTGTAATAACTCAACCAGACACTTTTCATTCTTCATGTGTGAGTATCACCCTAAGGCACTCTCTTGACATTGTTAATTCTAAAATACCTGAAAATTCAATTTCACGATACTTCTCTATCTTTGATGACAGTCTCTACCCTTGATGACTGAACATTGTTTATGTTTTAGAGATGAAAAATGTTAGAGAGACACTGTTTTTCAGTTTTGAGTCTTCCTGTCTTTAGTCTGTCTTACAAAATTCTTTTGTAAAAAAATGTAGATCAACAACTGGCAACTGGTAAATTTATTTAAATTTTGAAGACAGGTTCTCCTGTCCATGGGATTCTCCAGGCAAGAATATTGGAGTGGGTGGCCATTCTTTTACCAGAGGATCCTCATGACCCAGGGATCAAACCTGCATCTCTTGTGTCTCCTGCATTGGCAGGAGGGTTCTTTACCACCTCAACCTGCTAGGCAGGAGTCCTATATATATATATATATATATATATATATAGTAACATGACATATATATTATACATATATTTGCATGCATACATATAAATGCATGCCACTATTGCTAGATAACTAGAAAACATTAGAATCATATAAGGAGAAAAAGCTGGGTTTGCTTACATATACATTTCTTTATAGATTTCATCCCCAAAATGAATCAAAGCAGGAAAATAGACACCCTATTTTAATTAAGGAGCTTTAATACTTCTCTACCACATATTATTTACCTTTTCCAATCAAGTGAAATTCTACAAAAGAAAACTAATTTTCCTTTGTATTACAGCTTGATTAATCTCCTTATTTATAACATGACTAGATACATCTACAGAATATTTACAGAATATTTTATGAAGGTTATTTAAATTCCACTAAGCAAATTAAACTAATTGGCAAGGGTTGGCTGGGTATTTGTGAAGTATTATGAAGAACACAATTGGTATTACGTATTTTAAGATAATTGTTAAGAACTAGACATTTACCCCTTGTTAAATTAACAGGTTCAATTGAGAAATCATGGTTCATCTAATAGTCACCCACTTAGTTATACTCTGTAATTACTCTGGATTACAAAGCTACTAACACTGAAAAAAACCACCAATACGAAAAAAAAAAAAAAAAAAAAAAAACCAATACGATAAATCTAAATCATGTTCCCTCATAGAGAGCTTTTTTTTTTTTTCAGATTTTCATATAGGGCACTCAAAAATACATTTATTAAGCTTTTACCACTAAAATAATATTATATTTTGGGGATGAAGCATATCATTTCAATTTTCAAATTTGATTATTAGTCAACATATTCTCCACTGTGATGAAAAATATTGACTTATTTACATTCTCTTAACTTTAAGAATAAAGTTTCTATTAATCTTCTCATTCTTTATGATTCATTAATCATTCCCAAAGAGTGATTAATGATCAATCATTAAAGATCAGGTGAAGAATTGATGCTTTCGAACTATGGTGCTGGAGATTCCTAAGAGTCCCCTTGACCTCAAGGAGAGCAAGCCAGTCAATCTTAACAGAAATCAACCCTGAACACTCATTGGGAGGACTGAGGCTGAAATTGAAACTCCAGTATTTTGGTCATCTGATGCAAACACGTGACTCATTGGAAAAGTCCCTGATGATGGGAAAGATTGAGGGCAGAAGGAGAAGAAAGCATCAGAGAATGAGAAGGCTGGATGGCATCGCTGACACAATGGACATGAACTTGAGTAAACTTTGGGAGCTGGTGAGGGACAGAGAGGCCTGACGTGTTGCAGTCCATGGGGTCGCAAATATTCAGACACCACAGGGTGACTGAACAACAACAACAAAAAAAATAACTCTAAAAAACTTAAGGGATCAATCTACTCTTGTAGATTCAAGAAATGATACAAATTGTATGCAACATTATAAAGCTACATAATAGATCCCAAATATTTTAGATACTAACAACATATCCTAAGTGGTGTGTGGTAAAATACACTTTCTGAAAACAAATGCTTTTAGAGAGTGACTGCCTGCCACTTAATATGGACTAAATATTTGGGTTCCCCATAAATCCACAGGTTGAAACCTTAATTCCTAATGTGGTGTATGGAGGTGAGGGCTTTGGAGGTACTTAGATTTAAATCAGGTCTTTGGGGTGGAACACCCATTATGGGGTTAGTACTTTTATCAGATGAAGAGACCAGAGGTCTCTCTCTCTCTGTGAGAAATCAGCAAGAAGGTGCTGATCTGGAAAGTGTATAGAAGGCTCTCACTGAGTCAGACCACTCTGACATCTGAGCATGGTGATCATGGAGCTCATCTCAGACTTCCAGCCTCCAGAAATGTGAGAAATAAATGTTCGTTGTTTAAGCCACACACTGTATGATATTCTGTTATCACAGAATTCCAAAACTAATAAAATATTCACTTATAAACATCCTGCTGCTGCTAAGTCACTTCAGTCGTGTCCAACTCTGTGTGACCCCAAAGATGGCAGCCCACCAGGCTCCTCTGTCCCTGGGATTCTCCAGGCAAAAACACTGGAGTGGTTGCCATTTCCTTCTCCAGTGCATGAAAGTGGAAAGTGAAAGGGAAGTTGCTCAGTTGTGTCTGACTCTTAGTGACCCCGTGGACTACAGCCTACCAGGCTCCTCCATCCATGGGATTTTCCAGGCAAGAGTACTAGAGTGGGTTGCCATTGCATCCTATTTAAGGTTAATTTGCAAATTTTTATTCCTGATTGCCTGATGTTCTAATTCTTGATTCCATGCATGCATGGTAAGTCACTTCAGTCGTGTCTGACTCTTTGTGACCCTGTGGACTATAGCCCACCAGGCTCCTCTATCCACAGGGTTTTCCAGGCAAGAATACTGGAGTGGGTTCCCATACCCTCCTCCAGGGCATTTTCCTGACCCAGGGATCAAACCCCTGTCTCTTAGTTCTCCTGCATTGGCAGGCGAGTCCTTTGCCACTAGCGCCACCTGGAAAGCAAAATTCTTGATTACCTAGATTCTGTTTTACATGTGTGAACATGTCAATCACCCAAAAGTATGTTTAAATAGAGTGAATGTTTGCAAACATAAAATGACAGCTCCTAAGAATTTAGGTATATATTAGGATGTGACCACAGGGTCACAAAGAGTCAGACAAATGTCCTTGCAAATGTTGAAATGGAAGCAATTGTAAAAAATAAAGTTTTACAATAAACAGATATAAGAGGGCAGATTGATCATATCAATTTTTGCCTGTTTTAATAATATCTTGAAAACATGAGCTTTTGTTTGTTTGCTATTGATTTATATAGCAAAGTGTTAGTGATATGGAGGCTTTCATTCAAAATCCTAGCCTTATGTCAATCAGATTAACAATTTTATTTTGATGTCTGAAAGATTAACTTTTTTCTCAGTGATATTTTCATATTAGTGGTAAGCTAAATAGTGCCACTCCCCACTTCCAAACAAAATATCTAGGTCCTAATCCTAGATTCTGTGAGTCTTATATGCAAAAAGGGTCTTTATGATGTGATTAAGTTAGAAATATTGAGATGGAGAGGTTATCCTCTGGCAGGTCCTAAATGACATGATAAGTATTTTTGTAAGAAGAAGCCAGAAGGAAAGTGGACTACAAGTAGAAGAGAAGAAGTCATGAGAAAGAAGCAGAAGGAAGCAGAGTCCAAGAGAATAGATGCTATCCATGGTCCTAACTTTGAAGATGGAGGAAGGTACTATGAGCCAAGGAGTAGAGCTCTACATGCTGGAAAAGTCAAGACAGATTCTTTCTTGGAGCCTCCAGAGGATGCTCAGCCTTGACAGCACATTACTTTGTGTCCTATAAGCCACATTTCCTATTTCTGGATGCCAAAACTGTAAGAGAATACATTTCTGTTGTTTTAAGACACCCAATTTGTGGTAATTTGTTACAGTAGCCATAGGAGAATAATGCAGTATAGAAGTAAAAATCAGTCCTTTTCCAATAGTTTTTGTTGGAATACCAATACATATTACACTTTAAGAGCTATAAGTTTTCCTACTACTCAAGCAGAAAACTTAGAGGCCAAACAATATGCTCTTTCCTTGTCCTTAAAATATCCTCATCAACATATACAATTTTTTGATAAACAAATGCATTTGACAAATATTTTGAAATCAAATTCTATAAGGGAAAAGTATTTACACGATTTATACATTTAAACTCTATATATACATGTATATCTACATATAAACTTTATTAATCAGAATCAAAGATGCTTAAATCCACACCAGTCCTTCTGAGCCCAGTTTTGAAAGACATTTTTAAATGTGTGCTGGAAATTCTCAGAATCTGAGACAATGCTCATTTAGGTAAAAACAGGCCACTTAACCCATGATAGAGGTTATTCTTATACATGACAAGAAGTACCCAAATAGTATCCAACAACCCATTTCTTTGAATTACTTCTTCACCCAAAAGCAGTAAATCTCCTTTTGTTTCAAATGGAGTTTCAAGCCACTGACAGGGTTACTATCGATCCATAGCTGCAATTTCCTTTATGATTGGAAAATTGTCTACATTTCTCATTTTAAGAGCATTATCAGAGTACAGATAAGGTCTAAATCCTTTTTCTCTTCTTCTCTGATCATAGTATTAGATTCATCCTTAGCCCAATATCTGGTATTTACTGAGTATTTATGATATGTCAGGCACTATTACATAACTTTTACATGTATTAAGTCGTCATATCAGTCTTGTAATATGAGTGATGGCTGTGATACAACTAATGTTTTACTGGTGGGAAAACTGAGGAATGGAGGTCACAAAGCTTGTTCAGAGACCCATAGTTAACAAAATAGAAGAACAGTCTATTTGCAGAGGTAGAATCCTTAGTCACAAGGCCACTGACCTACTAAGTGTCTGTCAGCTGGAATTTCACAAGCCACTGTTGACAAATCATCTAGTGAAGACAGCAAGAGAGTAAATATCTCTTCAGTTCAGTTCAGTCGCTCAGTAGTGTCTGACTCTTGGCGACCCCATGAATCATAGCATGCCAGCCCTCCCTGTGCATCACTAACTCCCAGAGTTCACTCAGACTCATGTCCATCGAGTCAGTGATGCCATCTAGCCATCTCATCCTCTGTCGAACCCTTCTCCTCCTGCCCCCAATCCCTCCCAGCATCAGGATCTTTTCCAATGAGTCACCTCTTTGCATGAGGTGGCCAAAGTACTAGAGTTTCAGCTTCAGCATCAGTCCTTCCAATGAAGAGGACTGATCTCCTTTAGGATGGACTGGTTGGATCTCCTTGTAATATCTCTTAGCTGATGCCAAACACATACATTTGTGTACACACATTTAAATTTTTCAAGTGTCAAATATAATATGCATCTATGATGAGCTGAACTAGTTGACCACTTATTAGTAAATAGCATAACGCTCCAGCCATCTGCATAGTCTCCACTTATAAAACATTAGAAACTTTGGTCTTATGTATGGTGGTGGTGGTTTAGTCACTAAATCGTGTCTGACTCTTGTGACCCCATGGACTGTAGCCTGCCAGACTCCTCTGTCCATGGGATTCTCCAGGCAAGAATGCTGCAGTGGGTTGCCATTTCCTTCTCCAGGGGATCTTCCTGACCCAGGATCAAACCCAGGTCTCCTGCATTGCAGGCAGATTCTATACATAAGTCAGGTCCAATGTATAGGGGATACACAAATTAGCAAGATACAGTCTGTAGGATCTACCTCTAAATTTTTTTAATTTAATATGTAAGCCATATATATATATACTTATCTCTAGGAAATATATAAGTGGTATTGTCTGATCCATAAATTCAATGTGAAAATCTGTCATGTAAAAAATATACATATATATTTAAAAATTTTATTTAAAATTAAATTTTAAACAGTTGCACATTTAAATTTATTACAATGATACGAAAAATTTTGTGGAATATAAATATTTTTCTCTTGACTCTTTTAAACTGCTGGATTTAAGTAGTTCATAAACCCAAGTAACCAGAATCAGTTTAGTAAAACCTGTTTAGCAAAAACAATTTAGTAAAAACACATCCGAGCTTATCCAGGTTGAGTTACTTTAGACATCTCACTTTCACATGATACAACTGTCAAAACTGGTTTTAGGCAATCTGATATATGATACACATTTTATGCATTTTTGTTCCCTGCTTAGATGTCTCATAGGTATTAATGACAGGACAATTTTCTGAGTTACTTGTCCGAGACTGCCTCTCCCCTAGGTTTCCAGCATATTGGGTTAATGGGGGTTAGGCAGAAGACTGAGAAGGGTAACATACTCACCACTGCTCCAAAAGGTTCCATCTAAGTGTAAGAGTGCCCATTAGTTGGGGATACTTGGTCTTTTTCTTCCTTCTTTATTTACTCTCTCCAAGCAAGTGGTCTGTTTATCTATCTAACCATCTTCTGTTATTGTTCTTTAGTTGCTAAGTCATGTCTGAATCTCTGTGACCAAATGGACTTTAGCCAGCCAGGCTCCTCTGTCCATGGGATTCTCCAAACAACAATACTAGAGTGGATTGCCATTTATTTTCCAGAGAATCTTCTCAACCCAGGAATCAAACCTGCCTCTCTTGCATTTCAGGTGGATTCTTTACCACTGAACCACCAGGGAAGTCCATCTATCTGCATGTATGTAATATACATGACTCTATATGCTGTTACAGGGCTTACCTGGTGGCTCAGTCGGAGAAGGCAATGGCAACCCACTCCAATACTCTTGCCTGGAAAATCCCATGGACAGAGGAGCCTGGTAGGCTGCAATCCACGGGGTCGCTAAGAGTCAGGCACGACTGAGCGACAGTGGTAAAGAATCCGCCTGCAATGCAAGAGCCACAGGAGATGCAATTGTGATCCCTGGGTTGGGAAGATCCCCTGGTGGAGGAAATGGCAACTCACTCCAGTATTCTTGCCTTAGGAAACCCACGGACAGAGGACCGTGGCGGCTACAGTCCATGGGGTTGCAAAGAGACACGACTGAAGCAACTGAGCACATATATGGTATATTTAGTACATTCCTTTTCCTTTATATTTTCCATTAATATTTGTCTACTCATTGTTATATCTTATGTTTTGTATGTTTCCATGTCATGCTATATTGAAATGAGCATGTTTCAGCAACTGTGTGTCTTGGGAATGGATAAAGCATACTCATATTCATGTGCAAAAACCAGCATGATAATAGTCAACAAAATTTATTCACAGCTTTGTATTTTAAAATGTAGCTACAAGAAAACATACACTTTGTGGGGGAAAAGATGTCCTATGTTTTCAACTGGTCTTGGATAAGATTAATGGTAAAAGTTCTGTCCCTATGGTCTTCTGCCTTTGGAGGGTGAACTTCTTAATACTAGGTTGCTTGTAAAGCCCATTTTAGAAATACCTATATCAAGTCCTGTAGTCTAGTCTTTCACTTTAAATAAAAGTATTTCATTTTCATCTGCCTAACTTTGAATATTTTTCAGGTTGTTACTTACTGTGCTTACACTTAAGAAAAAAAAATTGTAGGTGTGCTTTTTTTTTTTTTTGATGTTCCCTTCCAGTAATTTTTTATTTCTTTTCATTCTATTCATGTATAGCTATGTATCTCTTTTTATTCCAAATAAATTAATACGAAACCTTTCTTACCTTTGAACTAGAATTTTTAAAAAAAGTCAAGCTTTATTCTATTTCTCCTTATCTTGAGAGAAGAGCAGATAAAAGCGTCAGAGAATGCCTTCCTAGGGCTGAGTAGGGTCTTATATGGATGACCTGAGCTCAGCTTTCTGTTTTGAACTTTAGTGATATGACCATTTTCAGGGCTTCACCATTCTCTGTTTCATCCCTTAGAAAATGATTTTAAATGCATTGAGATTTAAATTGTCATTAAATTTTATGTCTTCATTATATTTTTGATATCATTGTTTGGCTGAATTTAACTGCTCCTTTTATAAGCTGTAAAGGTTGAAATATTCTAGGAATTCAGTTGTATTGTCAGTGTAATCATTTGTGAATTCCATCCACCAAGGTTATAGGCATAGACTAAATAACTCTTAGATAATGGCTTT
Organism: Bos mutus; assembly: GCF_027580195.1. Lineage (NCBI taxonomy): Eukaryota > Metazoa > Chordata > Mammalia > Artiodactyla > Bovidae > Bos > Bos mutus. The sequence goes on from NC_091617.1 coordinate 10,421,007, forward strand.
AAAATGCTGCATAAAGATTCATGGCTCTTAAGATAGGGATCCCAAAGCATAACTGGAATAAATTAGACCCATAAACTCAAAATGCCACATCATCTGCTTCTTTTTAATTGAAAATAGTTCCTCTGCATATTTTATCATGAGCTCTGAAAGGGAAACTCCACAGGGTGACACCTAGGCTGACCTCCAAGATCCTGTTGCATAGCCTCTGGAACCTGATCAGTGTTACCATTACTTCTCTTTGTCACATACAGTGGGTCCTGACAACTAGTCTACTGATGGTCCAGACCCCTGGTCACCATGAATATTTGAGGGAGACAGATGCCATTCTCTCAGCACTTACACTTTTAGAGTGTTTCCTGAAACACAAATTGTGGTGCCCTGCTTGTTCTGTCCTGTGTAGTCATTCCCCAAATCATGGGTCACTACCAGGTACCTTCAATCAAGCCAGATTTAAACTACAGGTTTTCAACCAGAGATGATGTTTATCATCCAGGAAATATCTGGTAATGTATGGAAACTCTTTGGTTGTCACAACTAGCTCAAGAGTTTGCTATTGACATCTGATGGGTAGAGACCAAGGCTGTCATGAAATATACAATGTTGTTTTGCTGTTGTTTAGTCTCTAAGTCATATCTGACTCTTTGTGATCCCATGGACTGTAGTCTGCAAGGCTTTTCTATCCATGGAATTTTCCAGGCAAGCATACTGGAGTGAGTTTCCATTTCCTTCTCCAGGGGATATTTCTGACCCAGGGATCAAGCCCATGTTTCCTGCATTGGCAGGTGGATTCTTTAACACTGAGTTACCTGAAAAGCTCCTAAACATACAATACAGCTCCCCAAAATGATGAATCAATCTAGCCCAACCTGTAAATAGCACTGATGTTGAGAAATCTTTTTAAAAACGTTGTAGATCTGAAGCCAAACCTCTGAGCTCCAGATAACATTATTTTTCAACTTCTTTTCAATATTGACAATACCAAGTGTCTGATTAAATAAATTTAATTTCCCAGTCACCTGAAATATCTAAACTTTTTCATTAGTGTAGCTAACGGCATCCACATACATCTCCAATTATTCATGGTGGGTAACAATTGTTATTACTAAAATGTTAGTTCCCTAATGAGATAACAATGATTGAAGAAGCCACCTGGAAATTTTCTCACCAGAATAGAAAAAAAATTTAAAAATACCTATTCAAAGAGTACCACTGCACAGAGAGGGAAGAGTAAAATTAGTGCTAAAATAAGAATGCAAACCAAATACTTGAAGAGTACATCAGAAGAAGTTCACACATTTGCAAAATCTGATTTTGAATTTAAATTTGATTAGCAGGTGTTTTAGTAGCATTGTGACTTTGTAACCTTCTAAGATTGACTCAGCAGCTTCAATTCACCTACAGAAGCTGTTTTGGCATTGATTTTCAATAAAACCCTTGTCTCAGCATTGTGCAAAGAATATCATTGATAATAATCAGCTAGCTTTAATACTGTAACAAGCCCTACATCAGTATCCTTATTCCTTATTCAACTGGTAAATAAACAGAGTATATAGTATCTGTAGGCTGCACCTCATGAATCCTAAAATTCTCACCACGTTTTCCCCATGAACAAAGAGCAGGTGCATCCTGTGGAGCTGAGATGCTGTGAGTAAGAGGGCTTACTGCCAATGCTTATAAAGAACAATACTTGACTCTGATACTGGGGAGATTAAGTCAGAACATAAGAAAGAAAACATGCCCCTGCCCTCCAAACAGGGGTTTAATAATATAAATTGGCACAAGGTTTGAAAAGTGCATTGATTTAGAAGAAATAGTTCTTCTAAGTTCCAAGGTTTAAATTCCGGTTATGCTACTTAGTTATTTATTATCACATGAAAGAACAGACAAAATTATAAACAGTTTTAAATTATCCTTGGATGATTTATGTAAATATAAATCTTAAAGATCATTTTATAGCAACTAATGTATTTCAAATGTTGTTTCACAAGAGTTTTTACTTTGAATATTTAGTTTAATTTATCTTAGACATTGTTTCATGATAAATAAACATATTAGCTATTGAAGAATGATACTAAATGAATATAGGACAAAATGAATGTTCAAGAATATTCTGATTCTCTTTCACTGAAGGAAGGTTTTTATCCTATGCTCTTAAGTAATGAAGATGTAGGAGCATCCTAAAGAGAGAGAATCCTAAGGTCTATGGTCTAAATTTAGAAAATGTCTAGGTCCATCTTGGGAAACCTGAGGCTAAAATGGTCCTTTGAGAATGAATCAGTTATATGGATGAGATGCTCTGTCAATTCTCACACTCTGATTAGATATAAGAAAATTTATACTTCCTGGCTGAAGATTTACTTTATCTTTACTTTGGAAACTATTCAGTCAATAGCTGTTCATGACTCCAAAACAGGGAGAGACATTTATTATCTAATATTTAGGGTTTTTTTAATATTATTTTTTTGCTTTCCAAGTGGTGCTAATGTTAAAGAACTCACCTGCCAATGCAGGAAACATAAGAGACATGGGTTCAATTCCTGGGTCTGGAAAATTCCCAGGAGGAGAGCATGGCAACCCATTCCAGTATTCTTACCTGAAGAATCCTCATGGGCAGAGGAGCCTGGTGGGCTACAGTCCATGGGGTTGCAAAGAATCAGACACAGCAGAAGCAACTGAGTATGCACTTTGTTTTTACACTGGCCGTTTCAACAAACCCCCTAGGAATTCTGAATGAGATAGGATTATAGAATCCATGTTACTGGGAAGCCATGTTGGTGGGAAAACCAAAACAAGATCAGACCTGACATGTGAGCTAACTTCCTTATGAGCATATTTCCTTTTATAATAATATATCATCATAGTTTACCCTCTATAATCCAATTGTAAAGAGCATCTTTTAAGAATGTCTTCTGGAACTCCTATTCCTTTAACACAGGACCTACCTTCCTACTTACACTCTACCCTTTAGTACCAGGATCACTGTGGGAATAGGCATGTTCTTAAGTGACTGAACACAGCTGTTGTTGCTGTTGTTGTTTTCAAGGAATGTGCACCTGACTCAGATTAGACGACCACCTGATTCACACAGTAAATTTGTCTACAGATAATTGTATTCTTGTAGAGCTAATCTGTCCTTTCCATGGAGTTTTTGAATTTGGCAACAAAGAAACCATTATAGAAGTCTTTCTTTAATGATATAAACTGTGAATTGCAAAATGTGAACACTATGGATGATCAACCACGTGGGTATTCTGGCCACCATGTAGAGGACGCCATTGTGTACTGAAACGAAAGGAAGCACATATTCTGAGAGAAATACTGGCAAGATATTGAGAGATGTCTGACTCATGTTTTGGCAAATCATTGCACCTTAATTTATTTAGCTATGCAAATACCAATTTGTTACTTTAAGCTTTCTCTATCAACATCATGTCAGTACCCAGTTACCATTTTTTCTTACTACTCAGCTGCATTCTTCCCCTTCCTGTTATTTTGCTGATAAATCCATCCTTGAATTCTTTATACTAATATAAATTTCTCTTTCCACTTAAGTCCATTTTAGTAAGTATTTATCTGGCAACAAAAGAGCCTAAGTAATATAACTGCTACATTGAAAAGCTGGAAAGTATTTGTCACTCAATCATGTCCAACTCTTTGTGACTCCATGCACTGTAGCCTGCCAGTTTCCTCTGTCCATGGGATTCTCCTGGAATAATATTGAAGTGGGTTTCCATTCCCTTCTTTAAGGGATGTTCCTGACCCAGGGATCGAACTCAGGTCTCCTGCCTGGCAGGCAGATATTTTTGCCATCTGAACCACCAGGGAAACCCAACTGCTACATTAGATTGTTTTATTTCAATGTCTTGTTTTGACAAAATTATGACCAACCTAGACAGAATATTAAAAAGCAGAGACATTACTTTGTCAACAAAAGTCCATCTAGTCAAGCTATGGTTTTTCCAGTGGTCATGTATGGATGTGAGAGTTGGACTATAAAGAAAGCTGAGTGCTGAAGAATTGCTGGTTTTGAACTGTAGTGTTGGAGAAGACTCTTGAGAGTCCCTTGGACTGCAAGGAGATCCAACCAGTCCATCCTAAAGGAGATCAGTCCTGGGTGTTCATTGGAAGGACTGATTTTGAAGCTGAAACTCCAATACTTTGGCCACCTGATGTGAAGAGCTGACTCATTTGAAAAGACCCTGATGTTGGGAAAGATTGAGGGCAGGAGGAGAAGGGGGCAATAGAGGATGAGATGGTTGGATGGCATCACTGACTCAATGGACATGGGTTTGGGTGGACTCCAGGAGTTGGTGATGGACAGAGATGCCTGGCATGCTGCAGTTCATGGGGTCACAAAGAGTCGGACATGACTGAGAAGCTGAACTGAACTGAACAATCCTCTTCACAATATCAAAATTTGACTTTCCTATTTCAGTGCTGCTGCTGCTAAGTCACTTCATTTCAGTGCTACATCATCAAATTTTCCATATTTTTTAGTCAGATCTATTTCCATTGTTTACTTGACTTAATTAAGCAATATATTTTCCTTTGATGCATTTATTCTATATCAATCATGGGCTGCAGTCTTTCAACCATTCTGAAGCAAGCTGAAGTCAGGCCTAAAGTGTAAAAGTGAGTAGAAATGTCCTTTTTCTTGAATTGCAGATTGAACATGAACTTAGGCATGTATAGGTTATGTCAATAAACAGGTGGCAGTGTAAAATATTAAGACCATCGATGAGGAAAAGGATGTGATAGACAACAACTTTTAGAATGTTAACAGTACCTAAAGTGAAGATTCTACTAGAGTCTGTAAAAAAGTTGAATCTAATATCTCATATGGAAGATCACATGATTGTCCAGAACCATCTTAACTGTGAAATGCCTTTTCCTGAAGCATTTAAATTGGGCCTATTGTATATAGAGCAGTTATTGACAAGCACCAACCAATTTAGACTAAAGCTTCACATACGATTTCTGTTTTCTTAGAGTTGTGTTGATGACTGAAGCCATGTACTCATGTCTGATTAATTTTTCAAGTTTTTTTTTTTTCTTCCCTGCTGTCTGCATATTTAACTTGCATGATGAAGAAGAGATTTCTTGATGGTCTTCTCACAGAGTCAGTTTGGTTCACAAAACAGGAGACTTCTGTTTTCCCAAGAGAGGGGGCGGTAGGGAGATGGTGCCACCTCTGCACCCACTACCTTACCTGGGCCTCCCCAAGGTGGGAGAGGAAGCTAAAGACCCCTGGCTATTAGAGTATTATTAGGAGACATTCCACACTGGACAAAGGCCTGAACACAGAGTATGAATCTGTACTCATCCTCTCTTACTTTCTGCTTTCACGCATATAAGAACCTCTTGAATTGATGCTTTCCACAGAATAAGCAGTTTTGAAAAGGCTTACTTCATTTCCTGATCCCCCTTGGCTGGCTCTGTCCCTGACAATCTCAGCATTTTCTCTGTTCCTACTGGAGACTAGGTAGATGGAGCAGACACCCTTCATCATGCTGCTGGTTGAGGAAACAATCTTATACCAGCTTGGCAATCTGTTGCTCTTTCCAGCCCTCTCTTTTGCTTCTTTTTACTCAACATACCAGAGTTTAAATTTTAAAATTTTAGAGTGGGAGACAATAGAATCCAAAATGCATTTTTCCAAACTATCTTTTCAGATCAGATCAGATCAGATCAGCTCAGTAATGTCCGACTCTTTGCAACCCCATGAATCACAGTACGCCAGGCCTCCCTGTCCATCACCAATTCCTGGGGTTCACTCAGACTCATGTCCATCGAGTCAGTGATGCTATCCAGCCATCTCATCCTCTGTTGTCCCCTTCTCCTCTTGCCCCCAATCTCTCCCAGCATCAGAGTCTCTTCCAATGAGTCAACTCTTCACATGAGGTGGCCAAAGTACTGGAGTTTCAGCTTTAGCATCATTCCTTCCAAAGAAATCCCAGGGCTGATCTCCTTCAGAATGGACTGGTTGGATATCCTTGCAGTCCAAGGGACTGTCAAGAGTCTCCAACACCACAGTTCAAAAGCATCAATTCTTCGGCGCTCAGCCTTCTTCACAGTCCAACTCTCACATCCATACATGACCACAGGAAAAACCATAGCGTTGACTAGACGAACCTTTGTTGGCAAAGTAATGTCTCTGCTTTTGAATATGTTATCTAGGTTGGTCATAACTTTCCTTCTAAGGAGTAAGCGTCTTTTAATTTCATGGCTGCAGTCACCATCTGCAATGATTTTGGAGCCAAGAAAAATAGTCTGACACTGTTTCCCTGTTTCCCCATCTATTTCCCATGCAGTGATGGGACCACATGCCATGATCTTCGTTTTCTGAATGTTGAGCTTTAAGCCATTTTTCACTCTCCACTTTCATCAAGAGGCTTTTTAGTTCCTCTTCACTTTCTGCCATAAGGGTGGTGTCATCTGCATATCTGAGGTTATTGATATTTCTCCGAGCAATCTTGATTCCAGCTTGTGTTTCTTCCAGTCCAGTGTTTCTCATGATGTGTTCTGCATATAAGTTAAATAAGCAGGGTGACAATATACAGCCTTGATGTACTCCTTTTCCTATTTGGAACCAGTCTGTTGTTCCATGTCCAGTTCTAACTGTTGCTTCTGGCCTGCATATAGGTTTCTCAAGAGGAGAACCTATATGCAGGTGGGTCTGGTATTCCCATCTCTTTCAGAATTTTCCACAGTTTATTGTGATCCAACACAGTCAAAGGCTTTGGCATAATCAATAAAGCAGAAATAGATGTTTTTCTGGAACTCTTTTGTTTTTTCGATGATCCAGCAGATGTTGGCAATTTGATCTCTGGTTCCTCTGCCTTTTCTAAAACCAGCTTGAACATCAGGAAGTTCACGGTTCACATATTGCTGAAGCCTGGCTTGGAGAATTTTGAGCATTACTTTACTATCGTGTGAGATGAGTGCAATTGTGTGGTAGTTTGAGCATTCTTTGGCATTGCCTTTCTTTGGGATTGGAATGAAAACTGACCTTTTCCAGTCCTGTGGCCACTGCTAAGTTTTCCAAATTTGCTGGCATATTGAATGCAGCACTTTCACAGCATCATCCTTCAGGATTTGGAATAGCTCAACTGGAATTCCTGCACCTCCACTAGCTTTGTTCGTATGCTTTCTAAGGCCCACTTGACTTCACATTCCAGGATGTCTGGCTCTAGGTCAGTGATCACACCACCGTGATTATCTGGGTCGTGAAGATATTTTTTGTACAGTTCTTCTGTGTATTCTTGCCATCTCTTCTTAATATCTTCTGCTTCTGTTAGGTCCATGCCATTTCTGTCCTTTATCGAGCCCATCTTTGCATGAAATGTTCCTTTGGTATCTCTGATTTTCTTGAAGAGATCTTTAGTCTTTTCCATTCTGTTGTTTTCCTCTATTTCTTTGCATTGATTGCTGAAGAAGGCTTTCTTATCTCTTCTTGCTATTCTTTGGAACTCTGCATTCAGATGTTTATATCTTTCCTTTTCTCCTTTGGTTTTTGCTTCCCTTCTTTTCACAGTGATTTGTAAGGCCTCCCCAGACAGCCATTTTGCTTTTTTGCATTTCTTTTCCTTGGGGATGGTCTTGATATCTGTCTGCTGTACAATGTCATGAACCTCATTCCATAGTTCATCAGACACTCTATCTATCAGATCTAAGCCCTTAAATCTATTTGTCACTTCCAGTATATAATCATAAGGGATTTGATTTAGGTCATACCTAAATGGTCTAGTGGTTTTTCCCTACTTTCTTCAATTTAAGTCTGAATTTTGCAATAAGGAGTTCATGGTCTGAGCCACAGTCAGCTCCTGGTCTTGTTTTTGCTGACTGTATAGAGCTTCTCCATCTTTGGCTACAAATAATATAATCAATCTGATTTCAGTGTTGACCATCTGGTGATATCCATGTATAGAGTCTTCTCTTGTGTTGTTGGAAAAGGGTGTTTGGTATGACCAGTGCATTTTCTTGGCAACACTCTATTAGTGTTTGCCCTGCTTTATTCTGTATTCCAAGGCCAAATTTGCCTGTTACTCCAGGTGTTTCTTGACTTCCTACTTTTGCATTCCAGTCCCCTATAATGTAAAGGACATTTTTTTTGGGTGTTAGTTCTAAACCAGACAGCTTTGTTCAGAGGTTTTTGACTGCTTGTACAGACCAGATTTTTAAAGATCTCATTTGGCTATAAATAGTTCAGCATTTCAATCCACAATGAAGTCAAAAGTTGCATGTGTCAACACAAATAATCAATTCAATAAACAATCGATAATAGGAATGAGCTTTCCACATGGCGCTAGTGGTAACTAACCTTCCTGCCAGTGCAGGAGACACAAGAGACCTGGGTTCGATCCCTGGGTTGGGAAGATCCCCTGGAGCAGGAAATGGCAATCCAATCTTGCCTGGAGAATCTCATGGACAGAGGAGACTGACAAGCTATTGTCCATAGGGTCACAAAGAGTCGGAGACGACTGAAGTGACTTTGCACGCATGCAATAGAAATAGAAAAGAGTTTTATTTTAATCAAACCGAGGGATATAGCCAAGAAGAGAGTCTCTCAGTTAGCTCTGAAAAATTAATCCAGAGAAATATGGTTTCCAGGTTTTCACCCCATCTTTATAACTTGTCAGAACAAAGAACATCAAACAACTCAGCAATACATTCCTTCAAGATTTTTTTTTTTTTTTGTGTGAAAAGAGACCAGCATGTACACAGTGAGTCAATATGACCTTGGCACCTTGAAAGGGAGTTTTACTATCTAAGGAGTAATAGCACTGGTATCCCAGGAAGGGAGAAATTTCATCTTTTTTAAAATTAATTTTTAATGGAGTATAGTTGCTTTACAATGTGGTGTTATTTTCCACTGTACAGCAACATGGATCCAGCCATACATACACATATACCCCCTCTCTCATTTGGACCTCCTTCCCATTCAAGTCACATTTTGCATTAAGTAGAGTTCCCTGTGCTATACAGTATGTTCTCATTAGGTATCTATTTTATGCATAGATATACAAATCTTGCTTTTAACAAAGACATTATTTCTGGCCAATGTTTCTTTTTATCTTTAATAATTAAAGCAAATGTATAACATATGCCTGACAGACCACAAATGGGCTGCTTTAGTTGGTGTAAAAAATTCAAGTTGACACATGTATGAACCAGGATGACTACTCTACACCTCAGCATGTGAAAATATCTTTCATCACATGATATATCAAACTCCTTACATTACTTGATGTGAGAGCTAGTCTTTCATTTTAGATATTCCAAATGTGTACCATGGGGGAGAGTTTCTTTAACCTAAACTTTTACCAGAGTATAACTCATCTGGTCATATAAGTAAGGTGTGACTCCCTTCCCCCATAGAATTGGGGTGAATTTTAGGTGACAGCAGAGTAATCCCTCATAATTGGTTTAGAAATTAAAGCATTGTGAAGCAGAAGGTAGAAAACATATCACCAGCTGAATAATCCTTGCAGAAATCGTTGTGCATATCTCAGAGAATTCAGAGCTTCTGACCAACCACCTTTTGATAAAAACTGCTCTAAGACTTACTTGTGATTGCAAGACTAAGTCCTGTATTTATAATTTTATGGAAAAAGATAGAACTTCATATCATGGTAGATTATCAGACTGACTTCCTGTCAAAGGCTGTGGATCACAGCTGTTGTTATATTTGCCAGATAAGAAGTGAACTGCCTGGCTTTAGGAAAGAGGTCACCCACTGCCATATGTCCACATCCAGAGGCAAAGCAGAAAGCTGGTATACCTAGCATTTGACCAGAACAGAAAATTAAATGTGCTCCTATGTACTCATATTTACTGTAAAATTGAATTTTGAAGATGCATGCTAATTTACCTAAAAGCAATTTAGGGGCAAGTGGGAGACTCCCATGTGTAGTGCTCCAGAGCTGAGTGCAGGAACAGAGTAGTTTTCACTGACTGGTGCAGGATCAATTTAAAATATTCTTGAAAACCATATCATCAACTTATATTTTAATCTTATATGCCATGAAACAATTAATTCCATGTAAGGATTTAATTCTAAAGGAGAAATAAGCATTAAAATTATATGAATATAAAAAGTACTTCTGATGATGACATATTGAAAGATGTTTCAAGTTTAGACACCTAAGGAAAAAAAAAAATTACAAAAGGAAGACTGACACATCTGATAGAAAACTGGTATTTTTTCCTTACTTTCATTTTATCCATGGAAAAACTGATAATCAGAGGCACAGACAAAGTCAGATGACTGCTGGAGACAGAATTAAGATGAACACTTTGAGTAGTTCATTAAAAATGTGCCTGGAGCAATTATTCAACTTATTAGCAGGAATGAGCCCTAGCCCTCCAGTCTGAAATCTACTCATCAGAGCTATCACATAGCAGAATCACAGACAGGAACAGTGACCCCCCCAAATGAAGCTGACCTGGATTAAAGAAGCCCTGAAAAAAACATGTTGGACAACAACACAAGCTAGAACATTTATGACAGCTCTGCTATCCTATGTCAGCTTCCTCATAGAGGCAATTAATTTTCCCATGGAGCAGGCGGAAGTTGTGACAAAATCAATGATATTAATTATTCAATGAGTGGTGCCAAGGTGAAATACATAAAACCACAAGTCAGATATGTTTATCATCAGGCAACACTGGTAATTAAATTTATTTTATAATTAAATTCAATTTTTGTTTATATGGCAAAATCTTTAGTAGAATAAAACAGAAAAATGTTTTAACCTGATGGTAACAAAAGCAGACCTATGGTTCCATTAAACAGTTTTCTGAGGAGGATGAGAAATGCTTGATTTTTATGTTTTCCCAATATGTGCTCCTGACATAATGCACAATCATGTCTAATTGATTCTATGACATTGGCTTTAATAGATGTCTCTCACATACCAATGAAGGTTTATAATATCTTTTTTTAATTTAAGCATCCTCAACATACTATTCTCAGGTGAAAAGCACATTGCTATTATTTTCTTTTAAACCTATTGGCTTTTAATATTTATTTTCATTAATAAAATTCATTGATGTCTTAGAATACTGACAAACAATATTTCTTCTTCATCACTACTACTTCATTGCACTCAGAAGACATGTGGTTTTACATGTTTTCCTAACTGAAAATTCCATTATGACGGTCCTCATGACAGAAGCACTGAGGGGTAGAGGATCAGGCAGCCAGTCCAATACTTAGTAGTGAAGCAGGACACAGCCCTCCTCACACACATTTTCACGGTCAAGATTGCCAAAAATTTAGAGTGATTGATTTTGCAATTTAAAAATGTACACACACACACACACACACACACACACATATATATATATATGTCTTGGGCTCCCCTGATGGCTCAGTTGGTAAAGGATCCACCTACAGTGCAGAAGACCACTTGCAATGCTGGAGACCTGGGTTCAATCCCTGAGTCAGGAAGAATCCCTGGAGAAGTAAATGGCAACTCACTCTAGTATTCTTGCCTGGTATATCCCATGGACAGAGGATCCTGATGGGTTTCAGTCCATGGGGTCACAAGAGTAGGACAGAACTTGCTGACTAAGCCAACAACATGTGTGTGTATATATATATATGTGTGTGTGTGTGTGTGTGTGTGTGTGTGTGTGTACATAATTGCCTAAACAGAAGCTTGAGGTACTTTTTCTGAGACACAGGCATACTATATAGGTATTTTGTGTTTGTCCAAAGGGCTATTCACATATATGTTCTTGTATATGTATATTTCTGTGTCTGTATATACATGAGAGAGAAAGAAAGAAAGAAAGAAAGAGAGAGCTCATTCCAGAAAACATTTCATCTCAAGGGAAAAGCAGCTGAGCACTATGTTATGCATCAAAGGTAAAGATAAGATACAGCTTGGAGTAGGGGAGTAATACTAAATGCAGGGCTCGTTACTCAAGTTTCCTTTCAGCTTATACCAAGTGTCCTTGTGCCTCAGTCTTAGAGACATGGGTTTGCCTTTAATGAATAAGATACTTTAAAAAAAAAAAGGCAGATGTTATTATTAATAGTATCCTCATGGGATTTTGAGTACAAAGTGAGCATGCATTTCAGCTGTTGACCTTAGTAGGGCTGGCAACCATGCCAATGCTTTTAAGATTGTTAAGGAGAGTGCCCTCCGCAGAGACATCACTGAGTTGTAGACACCAGTGGCATCTGCACAGATGGTCCCCTGGGCAGCAGTGCTGTGGAGTGCCCAAGTTGCCAGGTGCCAGTGCTTTAGCGTGACTCCGGACATAGAAAACCACAGGTAGAGTAGGCGAGGAAATTGATACTTGCCACAAAATACCCATAGAAACTGATGCATGAGATGATTTCAATTCCTAGAGTTTTCTGGGGTTTTGAGATGTGTTTAGTAGGGGCAGTAATCCTCATAAAGCAAGGAGGAGCAGAACCAGAGAAAAATATCTTTTGTGTTTATAATTATCTTTAACTCCTTAGTTTTGCAGACAGTGTAGTATTTTCCTAGCCATGCCTTATTTCTCCATTGTCTAGGAGTCTCAGAGGCCACAAGTGACATTGAATCATTCTCTGCGTGTGTGCATGTGTGTGACTATGGTATGCATGACTCATATCACACAGTATCTACCTATAGAAATCTTATCATGTTTGTATAGGTGCTGTCAATTTATTTTAAAAGCCATAATTGAATTTAAATATAAAATAGTAACCACTAACTTAATATTAAGAAAATTTATTTTTATTTTAAATTGGTTGGAAAATAATCATCTATTAAAAATCTGTTTACTTTACATATAACATTCTATTTCATAGATTGCCAAAACATCTTTGCTTAAAGAATTCTTTAGATTTATTATTATTTTTTTTTTCAAAGCACCACTGGGCCAAAGTGAAAATGAAGTCGCTCAGTTGTGTCTGACTCTTTGCGACCCCATGGACTGTAGCCTATCAGGCTCCTCCGTCCATGGGATTTTCCAGGCAAGAGTGCTGGAGTGGATTGCCATTTCCTTCTCCAACCACTAGGCGAAAGGGAATCCTAAATCCTAGTTGCATTTATTTTAGTTCAGCCTAACAACTTAAAGGGCTTCCCAGGTGGCGCGTGTCCGACTCTGTGTGACCCCATAGACGGCGGCCCACCAGGCTCCCCCGTCCCTGGGATTCTCCAGGCAGGAACACTGGAGTGGGTTGCCATTTCCTTCTCCAATGCATGAAAGGGAAAAGTGAAAGTGAAGTCGCTCAGTCGTGTCCGACTCTTCGCGACCCCATGGTCTGCAGCCTACCAGGCTCCTCTGTCCATGGGATTTTCCAGGCAAGAGTACTGGAGTGGGGTGCCATTGCCTTCTCCACAGGTGGCGCTAGTGGTAAAAAAAAAAAAAAAACCCGCCTGCCAATGCAGGAGACATAAGAGATGCTAGTTCGATCCTTGGATCAGGAAGATCCCCTGGAGGAGGGCATAGCAACCCATCCCAGTATTCTTGCTTGGAGAATCCAATGGACAGAGGAGACTGGTGGGCTACAGTCAGGGTCGCAAAGAGTGGACATGACTAAACCAAAACAAAAGACCTTTAAAAAGTATTCTTAAGAATTATCAGCACAGAACCACTTAAACTTCCACCCAGACTGCATGCAGTCACCTTTGTTTTCTTTTCTACATTGTTTTTCTCTGTGTTAACTCATTCATCACTGAAGACCCAGTTTCACAATGGTAAGACATCACAGAAAGAAGTTTAGTAATCTGATGTTTAAACTATAAATCACTTTGTGTTCAGTTTTCACAGCCTCCAATAGATACCATTGTGTTTCCCTCAGATAATTAAAATGTCTTAAATTTTATTCTTGAATTTAATTCAATCATTTAACAAAATCATTTAAAAATTTCAAACAACCTCGTGAATTCACTGTACTACTCTGAGTGGACTTCAGTGTTTGGTTTGGAAAAAGCAGATGTATTTAAAAGTCATTACAAGTGTCAGAGTAAAAATATAGTAGTTCCAAATACATATACTAAAATGTTTACCAAAAAGGGAACACTGTTGACAATATTATTTGTCATTATAGACAAAAGCAAATGAAAGTTGATGCTATCAAAATAAATTAAATGTTAAGGGACTATAAACCTTATTATCATATATATAGTTCTAGGCTAACATTTGCAATATAATCCTAAACTTTAAAGGCTTTTCTTTCTTTCAGAAGACATTAATATAATATTATCTAATGTTTATATGGTGAAACTAAATTTAAAAAAGAGATAAGATGGGTTTTCACTTTGGTATCAGAGAAGCTTTTTGCCTAAGAATTATTTTCTGAAGAATTGTTTTTCTATGAATTATTTCTCTGTAAATTGAGATTTCATCAGCATAATACCAAGCCATATTAATAAGTCTCTCATACTCATATTAATAAGTATGTAGCAGGAATAAAAAATTTAATTAAATACCCTCACAATTAAAAGTTCAGTACAAGCAAAAAGCTGTTGTTTTGTTCACAAATAAGCAGGCAAGATCAAAAAATAAATAAAAAGCAAATGTTAAATATTTTCTGAATAAAAATTTACACACATTTGTATATACATTATTTTTCTAATACATTGTTTCTAAGATATTTTCAAATATCATTAACAAGTTTCATTTCTATAATATAGTATTTCCTTCTATATAATAGAATGCTAAAATCAAACCTATAAAATGGTAAATACATAGAAGGCATTACAGTAGTGCTAGAAATGAAGAGTAGTTCTGGGCAGGGGGGACATATATGTTTTCTTTCCTCTGCAACCATCCTTCTGTGTCTGCTTACCCTGACTGAACTCCTACGCTCCTCACTACAGCATCACATTTTAGCCTGGTGTGTCGAGGGTCTTATCCCTGGCAGTTCTGCAGATCTAGCTCCCACACTGGCATGTAACCTAGGCAAGGCCCAGCTGTAGAAGGTCCTTACTCACTCCAGCATCCCAGGAAAGTGCAGTGGATAAACCTGCCTCTCAGTGGTCATGAGATTCTAGCATTTGTTTTTAAGGTTAAGATTTACACTGTACACCAACATCCAACTGAGAGATCTTCATGAGGTTTCAAACCGAAAGATTTAAAATACCTATTGTGTCTCTTGTTTCTGCCCTGAACCCCAGCAGTTCTGTTCCAGTCCCATGCACAACTATGCGTTGCAATTCTGATTCAGATTCAGAGTGGCACATATCTTATTTTTGCACATGATTGGTTCCTATTTCCATTTTATCTAAATTTTGTGCTTGAAAGAATAAAAGGTAGTTGTCTGCCACATAAAATAACAGCACAGACTTTGCTAGAGGTCTGCAAAATAGGATTAAAAAAGTTCTGGTCTTTAAAATGAACAAAGGGTGAAATATATTAACAACAATACAGTTGAATTAATTTCTTATAACTTCTGAAACAGGGTAAATAAAAGTCATAAACTGGATCTCAAAGGTGGGAAAGGAATAAAGAAAATAGAGGAAAGTGATAAATGTGGCTCAAACAGCAAGGGGTAAGAAAAGGAAATTTTATATTCAGAAATGATCCTCTCTCAGGATAATAGATTTCAACAGAAAGCAAGTGCAAAGAAATTGGAAACAGCTAAGTGAAAATTCAGGAAAATGACTTTAATCCAATTAGGAACTGCCTGTCATAAAAATTTTATATCAGGGCTGGACAGAAACACCTGGGCACTTTTGACAGGCTAGTTTAAGGCCCTCATTCAAAATAAAGATTAAAAAGTGGATATTTAGTAGGAGAGAGAACTTCTCTCCACAAATGTTCATATCACATTCATTTTGAAATAAAGGATTAATAACCAATAACAAGATAAAGGTAACCAAAGTCCTCCCTGATGACTCAGACAGAAAGAGTCTGCCCAAAATGCGGGAGACCCAGGTTTGATCCCTGGATAGGGAAATCTCCTGGAGAAGGGAATGACAACCGACTACAGTATTCTTGCCTAGAAAATCCCATGGACAGAGGAGATTGGACAGAGGAGACTGGCAGACCCCAATCCATGGGGTCACAAAGAGTCAGAAAAGGACTGAGGGACTAGCACACTAATCCTAGCTGACCCCATGGAAAGCAACATGCCAGGCTTTTCTGTCCTTACTATCTCCCAGTTTGGTCAAACTCATGTCAATTGAGTCAGTGATGCCATTCAACCATCTTGTCCTCTATCATCCCCTTTCTCCTCCTGCCTTCAATCTTTCCCAGCATCAGGGTTTTTTCCAATGAGTCAGATCTTCCAATTAGGTGGTTAAAGTATTGGTGCTTCAGTTTCAGCATCAGCTCTTCCAACGAATACAGAAGGTCAATTTCCTTTAGGATTGACTGATTTGATCTCCTTACTGTCCAGGGGTTTCTCAAGAGTCTTTTCCTTGCACCACAACTGAAAAGCACCAGTTCTTCAGTGCTCAGTCCTTCTTTATGGACCAACTCTCGCATCCACACTTGTCGACAGAAAAAAACATGGCTTTGACTATGTGGACCTTTGTTGGCAAAGTGATGTCTCTGCTTTTTAATACTCTATCTAGGTTTGTCATAGCTTTCATTCCAAGCAGCAAGTCTTTTAATTTCATGGCTGCAGTCACCATCTGCAGTGATATTGAAGCCCAAGACAAGAAAACCTGTCAGTATTTCCACTTTTTCACTTTCTATTTGCCATGAAGTGATGTGACCAGAAGTCATGATCTCAGTATTTTGAATATTGAGTTTTAAGCCAGCTTATTCACTCTCCACATTCATCCTCATGAAGAGTCTTTTTTTAACATTATCATTGTTCTTTGCTTTCTGCCATTAGAGTAGTATCATCTGCATATCTGAGTTTGTTGATGTTTTCCTGGCAAACTTGAATCCAGCTTGTGAGTCATCCATCCCCACATTTCTCATGATGTACTCTACATAGAAGTTAAATGAGCAGGGTGACAATATACAGCTTTGACATACTCTTTTCCCAATTTTGAACCAGACCATTGTTTCATGTCCAGCTCTAACTGTTGCCTCTTGATCTGCATACAGCTTTCTCAGGAGGCAGGTAAAATGGTATGGAATTCCCATCTCTTTAAGTATTTTCCACAGTTGGTTGTGACCCACAGAATCAAAGGCCTTAATGCAGTCAATGAAGCCGAAGTAGATATTTTTATGGAATGCTCTTGCTTTTTTATGATCCAGCAAATATTGGCAATTTGATCTCTGGTTCCTCTATCTTTTCTAAACCCAGCTTGTACATCTGAAAGTTCTCAGTTCACATACTATTGAAGTCTAGTTTGAAGGATTTTGAGCTTTACCATGCTAGCATTATATTCAGTATTAATTTTTTATCCATGTTTCAGAGTGCCAAAGAGCAGATGCCAGTATCTTTCCAAGGCACTACTAATTTAATTAATTACAATTTGAAAAATTAATAAGACCTGTGGCAATTAATTTTATGTGTCAGCTTGACCATGAAGTTCCCAGATGTTTCAGTTCAGTTCAGCCCAGATATTTGGTCAAATGTTATTTTGGGTGTTTCTTTAATGGAGTTTTTGGATAAGATTATAATTAAAATCAGTAGATTGAGTAAAGCAAATTGCCTTCCCTAATGTGTTTGAGCCTCAATCAATGAGTTGAAGGTCTGAATAAAACAAAATGGCTAACTGAATATTTCTCCCTGAATAAGAGAAAATTCTTTCTGCTTGATTCTCTACTAATCATTTTTTAACTAAACAACTCTCCCCAAATCTTGAGCCTACCAGGGTTGCAAAGAGTCAAACACGATGGAAGTGACTTAGCCCTTATTATGTCTAGTGTCTCAGAATGTTACCTTACTTGGAAATAGGTTTGAGGCAGGAGATAAATGGGCCACATACTGAGCAGATGAAGTCTGGGCCCTGTGGACAGATGTATGTGTGTGCTCAGCTGCTCAGCCCTGTCTGACTCTATGTGACCCCACTGGACTGCAGCCCACCAGGCTCCTCTGTCCATGGGATACTCCAGGCAGACTATTGAAGTGGGTTGCCATTTCTTCCTCCAGGGGATCTTCCAAAACCAGGGACTGAACCCTGGTCTCTTGTGTCTCCTGCATTCGCAGGCAGATTCCTTACCACTCGCACCACTTGGGAAACCCCTCAATATGACTGGTATCTATATAAAAAGGAGGAAGAAGATATGAAGACAAACAGACAAGAGGCCTTGTCATGTGACAATAGAGGCAGAGATTGCAGTGCTGTAGTTGCAAACAACAGGATGCTAAGGTTGGCCAGCAAGCCAAGAAAAGACAGGAAGAGGCAAGGAGGACTTCTCTTTTATAAACTTCTAGGCATCATGACCCTGCTTACACCTCAATTTTGGACTTCTAGCTTCTAGAAGAGTGAGACAATACATTTTGTTGTCTTAATCCATCCACTTTGTTGTACTTTGTTATGACAACTGAAGGGAAATAAACACTGTGCAAATATAATGAAATTATTTTAATATATATCCTTTTGTTTTCAAATTTTATAGCCAAGGTTATTCTATTAATATGGAAACAATTAGATAACCCCCATTTGTAAGCAATAGCTTATTTAAAAAATAGATCCTAATCTTTATTAATATGGGACAAAGGATAATTTTATTTAAAGCCAAAGGTAATAAAAAGTAAACGTTATAACACAAATTTGAACTATTATGCTAGTTTGTATATTCATGGTTCCCACAGAAAATTCCATGCATGCTATTCTAAAAATAGGGATGCAAATGTAATTACCTGCTGATTTTTTTTGTCACAATTATCCTATGTGTTAAAGGCTAAAACCAACCCAATTCATTTTTATATTGAGAGCTTCATACAAAGTATCCTGTGATATCTAACAGTGAAATAAAGCCATGAAAAATGCCTCATTTATTGAATGCAATGTCTTACATCAATAGAGAGAAGATCCTATCTGCAGATAAACTAACATGTCCTAAAAGAAAATCAGGTTTGAAGGTTGCCTCTAATTTAAAGTCCTTGCAAACTTTATTTGCAGAGGGACTATTCAGGTGTACAAAGTGAGTGCATTTTTTTTTAACATTAAAGAAATAGATTTTTTAAAATTCCCTGGAAGAGAAATTTTGTTCTAAAATTTCAGGAATCATCCCTGCTTCTTTTTATTTCAAGTCTCACATACATACAGGTGAATTGTTGCTGGTAAAGATATTGAATAAATATCCTCTGAACTGTAAAGAAACTTTGAGACTGCAAAATGAAGCAGTCAACTCCATTAAGTGCAATTGTGGGGCTTATTATGAGTAACTTACAAGCAAGTAGAATAGGGAGGATGACAATCTAAAGGCATTTGCAGCTGCATTCCAGGGCTGAAATGGGGAGAGCAGGATTTAAAGGAGCCAAAGCTAAAAATAGAATCTGACTACTAAGGGAGAAGCATGTCTGCATTCACCGGAACCAGGGTGTTTTTCCTCCCTTCCGAGCATCTCACACCAATTATTCCTCAAGAGCTGTTAACCATCTCTGCCAGCCAAAGACATTTTTATAGTTTTCACATCAGGTGAAGGTATGGTAAAAGCTGATAGGGAACAATCTGGTTTGGGCACCTTCTTTAGAGTAGGCTGAAGCTCAGCTATGCACAAAGTGGAGGGGATAGGACTGTGGGCCTCAGATGGAGCTAACAAAAGGAGTTAGTATGGTTCAGCACATATGAACGAAACACTGAACAGAATATCATGTTGATTTCAAAATGTATCCAGAATGGAGCCATGTGTGTGCACCACACATCCATTTCAAGTCACCATCATCTCTTACCTGAATGACTACTGGAACCTTTTAACTGGTTTCCTGTTTCCTATGTTGCCCTCTCAAATAATGCTAATGAAGAGTGATGTTAAACATATGTGTGTGCATAATCAGTTGCTCAGTTGTGTCAGACTCTTACGACCCCATGGACTGTAGCCTGCCAGGCTCCTCTGTCCATGGGATTTTCCAGGCAAGAATACTGGAGTGGGTAGCCATTCTCTTCTCTAGGTATCTTTCCAACCCAGGAATCGAACTCACATCTCCTGCATCTCTTTCATTGGCAGGTAGATTCTTTACCACTGAGCCACCTGGGAGTCCTGTTAAACCTAAGTCAGATCTTGTCACTCCAAATAAAAATCTGCAGTGGTCCCCCGTTCTGGGTCTCTTCTCTAACTCACCTCCCTGTAGGCGCCCATTCCCTTACTCTACACACTGGCTTCCATGGTGTTTTTAGAACACACCATGGTGTTTTTAGACCTTATCATTTCAGTTCAGTTCAGTCGCTCAGTCCTGTCCAACTCTTTGTGACCCCATGAATCCCAGCACGCCTGGCCTCCTTGTCCATCACCAAATCCCGTAGTTCACTCAAACTCACATCCATCAAGTCAGTGATGCCATCCAGCCATCTCATCCTCTGTTGTCCCCTTCTCCTCCTGCCCCCAATCCCTCCCAGCATCAGAGTCTTTTCCAATGAGTCAACTCTTCGCATGAGGTAGCCAAAGTACTGGAGTTTCAGCTTCAGCATCATTCCCTCCAAAGAAATCCCAGGGCTGATCTCCTTCAGAATGGACCGGTTGGATCTCCTTGCAGTCTAAGGGATTCTCAAGAGTCTTCTCCAACACCACAGTTCAAAAGCATCAATTCTTCGGCGCTCAGCCTTCTTCACAGTCCACCACTTACATCCATACATGACCACTGGAAAAACCATAGCCTTGACTAGACAGACCTTTGCTGGCAAAGTAATGTCTCTGCTTTTCAATATGCTATTTAGGTTGGTCATAACTTTTCTTCCAAGGAGTAAGCGTCTTTTAATTTCATGGCTGCAGTCACCATCTTCAGTGATTTTGGAGACCCCAAAAATAAAATCTGACACTGCTTCCATTGTTTCCCCATCTATTTCCTATGAAGTGATAGGACCAGAAGCCATGATCTTAGTTTTCTGAACGCTAATCTTTAAGCCAACTTTTTCACTCTCCTCTTTCACCTTCATCAAGAAGCTTTTTAGTTCCTCTTCACTTTCTGCCATAAGGGTGGTGTCATCTGAGGTTATTGATATTTCTCCTGGCAATCTTGATTCCAGCTTGTGCTTCTTCCAGCCCAGCGTTTCTCATGATGTACTCCGCATATAAGTTAGACCTTAAGGAAACAGATATTAAAAATAGATTTTGAAAAGTATGTTTATAAATTATAAACCAATGTTTATTCCAGAACCAAAAAAAAAAAAATTGACATGAAAACTCAGTATATGCTTATAATAGCAGATTACACACAGGTGAGGATAAAGTTAATGAACAGAAATGAGTATCACAAGTAAATAATCAGAGAAAAGTACAAAAATCAAAGGAAGGAAAATCAGAATAAAGTGAAAGAGCACATGAGTATAACCAAAAATTCTAACATATGTTTAATTAAAGAAAGAGAATTGAGATAGTATTTTAAGAAGGAATAATTGAAGAGTTTATGACTGAAAACTATAAAAAAAAAACCTGGAAATAATATAAAGCTACAGATAAAAAGAAATATACATAAACTGTAAGAAATTAAAACAATGCCAAACTTTAAAATAAAACAAAACAACAAAAAAGATAGCACAGCTGGCATTAAAAAGCAAAAGATAAAGAGTAAAGCTTAAAAGCACCCAAGATTTGGGGTGTACGACAAGGAATGGGGTCATAAAAGGAATTCTACCTGCAAAGTAACAATATGAGGGCTTACCGTTAACATTTCAACAGCAACAGTGAAAGTCAAATAATAATGTAAAAATATTTTCAAAGATTTTAAAGTAATTGTCAACTTCAAATACTCTATACCTCCAAAAATATCTTCATTTTTAATTTCCTTTATCTTTTTAATGACTTCTTTGTGCTCCCTCTGGGCTTAATTCACATATATTTATTGAATTTGTTCATATTCTTATTTTGTTCATATTCTTAAATCACTATGGAAAATTTGTCTATGTCTGTATTTTATTTAGTGTCAGCATTTATTACACGGTCTAGCTTATCATCAGATCAGATCAGTCACTCAGTCGTGTCCAACTCTTTGTGACCCCATGAATCGCAACACGCCAGGCCTCCCTGTCCATCACCAAATCCCGGAGTTCACTCAGACTCATGTCCATCGAGTCAGTGAGGCCATCTAGCCATCTCATCCTCTGTCGTCCCCTTCTCCTCTTGCCCCCAATCCCTCCCAGTATTAGAGTCTTTTCCAATGAGTCAACTCTTCGCATGAGGTGGCCAAAGTACTGGAGTTTCAGCTTTAGCATCATTCCTTCCAAAGAAATCCCAGGGCTGATCTCATTCAGAATGGACTGGTTGGATCTTCTTGCAGTCCAAGGGACTCTCAAGAGTCTTCTCCAACACCACAGTTCAAAAGCATCAGTTCTTCGGTGCTCAGCCTTCTTCACAGTCCAACTCTCACATCCATACATGACCACAGGAAAAACCATAGCCTTGACTAGACAGACCTTTGTTTGTAAAGTAATGTCTCTGCTTTTGAATATGCTATCTAGGTTGGTAATAATTTTCCTTCCAAGGAGTAAATGCCTTTTAATTTCATGGCTGCAGTCACCATCTGCAGTGATTTTGGAGCCCAGAATCATAGCCCCAAGAAATATTTTAATTATATGTGTAAATGCTGAACTATCTCTTGACAATGTTCCTTCTTAGAAGTTAGGCTTAAAAATTCCTCTTTAAATAGGATTAAAATCTATTTACACAGCCCTGTGACACTGGGTAAAATAGTATAGCTAGGCAAGTAGATGTGCTCTTTTTCTTTTCTTAGTAATATGATCTCCAACTCTGACAGACAATTTTCCCCTCACAGCCTTTCCTGGGGAGTGGAATGTTTGACCACCTAAAGCCTATCTCTTATATCTAACACTGGGAAAGAGGAGACAATTTTAGAAAACAAACATAAATAAGATCTTGAAATCATGATTTTCAAATATGAAGGCTATTTTCTCATTTTACAATGTGATGTCCCATGGATTTGCTTATATTCATGATCCAGTGATTTAATAATGAATGTAATCATAGCAGTAGGAAATCTGAGAAAACAATCAGGGACAATCTGCAATTATAGATATTAGTTTACTACAATAACAGATTTTTACCTTTATAAATTGAAAATCATATTTCCAAAAAAGTAAGGTCTAGCATTAGAAAAGCTAGATGGAATATTGTAGAGAATCTATCAGTTTATGTTAAAAAAAAAAAAGGAGTCATTCTATTGTATATACATAGATCCATAACTAAGGTGACTGGATAGTCAGGTTTACTCAGGACAATCCTTATCTATATTTATTGTCCCAGAATTATCCATACCATTTCTTTTCACTCTCAAAATTGTCCCAATTTGATAAAAAGTTATATGGCCATTGAACTGGTAACTGAATGTGTGTATTTCATGGGCATTTTAAAACTGTTGGTTTGAAAGTGAAAGTGAAGTCATTCAGTCGTGTCCAACTCTTTGGGACCCCATGGGCTGTAGCATACCAGATTTCTCCATCAGTGGGATTTTCCAGGTAAAAATACTGGAGTGGGTTGCTATTTCCTTCTCCAGGAGATCTTCCTGACCCAGGGATTGAAACCAAGTCTCCTGCATTGTAGGCAGATGCTTTGCCATCTGAGCCACCAGGGAATTCCTATCAAAAAACCATCATTTTTCACATTAATTCCAATCAACTTAAGAGGGGCAGAACATAAAATAATAGGTGTTCTATAATAAACTTCCAAACTTATTTTTTAATTTTAAAAATGAGTTTATATGCTGCTTCTCATGTAAATTCTGTCATAGTTTATTGAAATGTGTGGGATGCTCAGGAATATTTCTAAGTAATTTTTATAGGTACAATACAGCATAGGGTATATTGAGAGCAGATAATAGCATGGAGTTTCCCAAAACTTTTGAATCCTGGCTGATTAAAAATCATTCAAGTCTCCTGTGCCTGTTTTATAGTTTGTAAATTAAGGATCATTGGATCATCACTGTGCTTACTTTGAGTCGCTGTAAAAACTAAATGAGTTATAAAGCTTTATATATTAATGTTAATTAGATATAGCATTTGGCATTTTGTGACCATGATATAAAGTCTTTAGATAAAGACAGATAAATAAAGATTAAGAATAAGAAGTATATGCTGGTAGATAAAAAGGAATTTGTGTATCTTAATAAGTCTTCTGTAAAAGTTAGGTTTTTCTTGGAAGAAAGGGGGAGTTTGAGTTCTCAACACACTTTGAGATGCCACACTTAGAAAGGAGAAACAAAGTCATGACCAAGAATGTGTTAAAAGCCCTTCAGCTCTTTTAGGACTCTGCACCACACATATTTAAGACAATCCTCTTCAGAACTCAGCACCTCACAGATCTAGGATAACTTGTAGGAATGTAGCATCATATGACTTCTAAGAGTGCTGAATGCGTTTCTTAAAATAGATGAAAATTAAAGTAGAAAGAAAAAACATTTATCTTTCTTGTCTCTTCTCTTTATGCATTCCATGTCTCAGAAGCCAGCAAGTCTTATTGATGTTGCTGCTGCTGCTGCTGCTAAGTCGCTTTAGTCGTGTCCAACTCTGTGTGACCCCAGAGACGGCAGCCCACCAGGCTCCTCCATCCCTGGGATTCTCCAGGCAAGAACACTGGAGTGGGTTGCCATTTCCTTCTCCAATGCATGAAAGTGAAAAGTGAAAGTGAAAGTGAAGTCGCTCAGTCGTGTCCGACTCCTAGCGACCCCATGGACTGCAGCCTACCAGGCTCCTCCGTCCATGGGTTTTGCCAGGCAAGAGTACTGGAGTGGGGTGCCATTGCCTTCTCCCTTACTGATGTTGCCTTTATGTAATTTGAAAATGTGCATATATATGTATGTAGATAATCATTTCTACTTCTACCACCCTGGTTTATGCCAGCATCACTTTTATTTCAATTACCTACTAATTGGCCTCTTTGTTTTTCCCCCATCCTTCATTCAGTGTATTCTCTCCCAATATTCTCTCTGACTCACTGAAAAAGAACCCAAAGCTAGAAAAGATTGAAAGCAGGAAGAGAAAGGGATGACAGAGGATGAGATGGTTGGATGGCATCACTGACTCAATGGACATGAGTTTGAGCAAACTCTGGGAGATGGACAGGGAAGCCTGGCATGCTGAAGTCCATGGGCTCACAAAAAGCCAGACAAAACTTGGTGACTGAACAACAACTCCCAATAGCAAGAGTTATTAGTTAAAGCAGAAGACACAACTTTTCTCTGAAACCAACCAACAGTTTCCCAACCTATCATAGTAACAGTAAAAAGTTCTTACAGCTCTACAAAGTACTATATGATCTGATCCCTTTAAATTATACCCACTAATATTGTCTCCCTTTCTTATGTTTGCAGAAGCCACACTGATTCCATGCTTGTACTCCACAGGTACATTTATGCATCAAGGATTTGTGCATATTTTCCCTTGAGCATGAAAACTCTTCTCCCACATAGTCATGTGACTCAAATGTTCACCTCTTTCAGGTTGTGGATAATAATGCTTCTTTATTAAACCTTTTCTTGAGTCTTGTGAGGGAAGGACATTCTGTCTGTTTTGGTCCCTGCTTCCATGGCCAGTATCTGGGATGGTTTCTGACATTTAATAAATCCCCAATAAATATGTGGCAAATAAATAAGCATTACATTAGCTATTTTATTAGCTACCTGTTTACAGCTAGATGATAGCTATTAATATGTTAATTCAATATGTCAGCCATGATTTAGGTTGAGGGCCAAGTTTTCATTTCAAAATGAATTCCAACATCACTCTTCTTTCTGCTGTGAAACACAGTTTACTAACATAGCTGCAGAAATTGGAATAAATTGGATTTATTTATATTATCTAGATGTTTACTGTATTTCAGCAGCCCTTAATGATAATGAAGAAAATAATAATAGAGAATATTCTATGTAATGGAATAGTAAAAAATAATATACCAGTAAAATGTTTTGTAAACTGCTAATGAAAAAACAAGTGGTTAATTATAAAGTTATGGCTACTGAGGTGCACATTTGACTCTTTCCATTTCAACAAATGATTGTTACTATCCTGAAACCTATAATGGTGCTGTACATTCTAAATCTGCAAAACAAGTACAAAGTGCTTCTGCATTATTTTTATTGAGTAGGAATTGTTTAGCTCTTAAAATAAGCATTATTTCCATTAACCACATATTTATTTTAATACACCCTTCTCAATCAAGAGGGCTTCCCTCAGTGGTAAAGAATCTACCTGCCAATACAGGGGACGTGGGCTTGACCCTGGGTAGAGAAAATCACCTAAAGAAGGAAATGGCAACCCACTCCAGTATTCTTGCATGGGAAATCCCGTGGACAGAGGCGCTTTGCGATTTAAACTTCATGGGATCGCAAAAGAGTTGGACTTGATTGACTTAGTGACTAAAATAATATCTCATGTAGGAACATCAATACTGAATGCTAAGTATCCAGTAGGACAAGACTTTTTTCTCCTGTAAATTAACAGTATTTCAAGACACATAGAATGAATGTGTTTCTAATACTGACTTAAGGCTTCTTAAATCTGGGTCATGTTGGGATTTTTTGTGTGTGATTAAAAAATATAAAACTTGAAAAGACATAGAAATACAGAGGAATGCAGCTTTCTGCAATAAATGATTGAGTTTTCCAGTTCTCTAGACCTAATTTCACATTTGGATTAGGAGAAGAGGAGGTTCTCTGTAGTTCAGAGGTCCATTTTGCCCTCCAAGTAGAGAATGTTTCTTGGCAGCCCTTTCATTAGTAGGCCAGCCACTCTAGAGACACATTCTCCAAAACTGCCTTTCCAAAACTGTCTCTCCAAAACTGTCTCTTCTCAACATTTGATCAGTGGCCACTTATTATACAGCATACAGTAAATTGAATTCACAAGCATATTTAGCCAGAAAGTTCTTTCAGCATTCTTTGCACTATAAGACAAAACTGAGATATATTATATCACAAAAGAGAAGACAATATCATAATAAAATAATAATTCTCTAGAGAACATACTGTTATCCAAAACATAGTAAAAATTTTTACCAAGATCCTTAAAAGTGATAGCTGTATGGCCATAACATATTTTCATAAATAATTAACATGATTAGTAGATGTGTCTCCTCAAAATCTAACAAAGCAATATTCTAAAATATACTGTCTGGAGCAAGTGAAGCATAGATATTAGTTTAAAGTCTGCTAAACAAAAGAAGGGATCTGTGTAAACTCATTCATCTAATCTAGTTAGTCGCTCAGTCATTTCCAACTCTTTGTAACCCTGTGGACTGTAGCTCACCAGGCTCCTCTGTCCATGGGATTCTTCAGGCAAGGATACTGGAGCAGGTTGCCATTTCCTTCTCCAGGATATCTTCCTCACCCAGGAATTGAACACTGGTCTCCTACACTGCCAGAAGATTCTTTACCATCTGAACCATCAGTAAACCCACTAAATTTATTAATATTGATCTTTTACTCATTTCAGTGTTGTTTTTGTTTCTCTGGCTACTTTCTCTTGCAAAATGATTACTTAGATCTCTCAGATGCCATATGTTAGATCTGAGACAAGAGATACTTGAAATGGAATCAGATATTTTAGGAAGTCAGCTTTAACAATAGCTTCAAGTGGCAATTATTTTAATATTGAATTTTCTGCATTTCCATAAGATAAAGGAATATCTGTATTAATAATGGAATGAACTTTAACAGTTGATTTGCTATGTTAGCTCATCACCTATATGTGCTTTACTTTGGAAAATGCAAACATGTTTATTACAGCAAAACTTACTCTTGTAAGAAAGTTAACAACATTAAGCAAACTCAAGCCAACTCAGTGCATTCATCTTCTATATTCATTATCAAAGTGTCCTTTGTGTCTAACTTTCTTCATTTAAGAAACAAAGAACAATACACTAAATAAGCATTTTATTCCCCCTAAGTAATACCCTGGACAATTCTTATGTAGGATTTAATCAGGCAAGATGTCTTCAAGTGAATAATTGGTTCACTCACCAGATGATTTCTGAAATATTTCACTGAAAGCAGACCTATTATATTTTCACCTTCAGGTACCAAGGGGCAACATGTCTAATTAATGCTTCTGATGAAACTTTCTGCTTTCACAAGCATAGTACCAGATCAACAGCTCATCAAATAAAATGGATACTTTTAAATCAATTGTTCAATAAAAGGTATTATGCAGAGTTATGATTTTCTTAAACCAAGTTTAAATTTTTTATGACAAAAATGGAGAAATGTGAATACACTGAATCACTTTGCTATCAGAAAAAAATCAATAAGCAGTTTTATGGGGAAAATATCAGGCTTCCTATGTGGTGCAGTGGTAAAGAATCTCCCAGCCAATTGAAGAGATGTAAGAGATGCGGGTTTGATCTCTGGATCAGGAAGATCCTCTGGAAGAGGCTATGGCAACCCACTCCAGTATTTTAGACTGGAAGTTCCCATGGACAGAGGAACCTGACAGGCTATAGTCCGTGTGTTGCAAAGAGTCAGACATGACTGAGTGACTCAACACACATGGAGAAAATATCAGATATGATTATTTTATAGAAAACTACTGAATAAGTAGCACTAATTATACATTATAAGACTAAATTTTTCATTATTTTTAATAGGACCCATACTCTTTTCCTATAAAGAAATGCAATATTAAAGTTATTTTATTGAGGATTCAACCCATCTAACATATGTTGTTTAACATACAAGTAGATCCATACATTCTTGTTCCAATTTGTATCAATTATAAGTTTAATACAAAGAGATTACCCTACATTTCTTTGCATTTTAATGTCAAGAAGACAAACCTTTTAAGTGGTAAATTCATCCTCTTTATAATCTATAAACTGTAATAATGTGCAATCTATAATCTATGTAATGTAATATATAATCTATATTCTGAAGATATTATATGATATCCCCCAAAATAATGAAAGCTTGTATACTCATGAAAATTACATCTCTATACACAAGAAAAGTAATATATTCAGTTTACCACACTGATAAATTAGTTTACAAGTAGGAAAAAACTTTAGACTCTTCACAGTTTTGGACAGTGTTGGCAATGAATATGATGCTAAAAGATCATATTTGAGATGGAAACCTATGGAAACCATTGGTGAAAATGGCAATGGTGAAAATATTATATGATCAACATGGATATAAATGGTCCTCAATCTTATTGTCTACAGCTTAAGAGAAATGGACAGACTGCTGCAATCCAAACACCATGAAGCAGAATCAAAAATTTAACAGTGTTCTGATTTTACTCAGTCTTGTATGATAACAGAGTTCTACTTGCCAACTGGAGGTCAACCTCTGGTTCACCATATTGTAAAAATAACATCAAGATCCATCCAAGGTTGGCAGAAAATCTGGACACTTTTCCAAAGTAGTTACAAAGAGGTACACTTACATTGAATATAAAATGAGGGAATGCAAGACTGCTATGGGCAAAACATAGGCTTCCTAGGTGGCTAAATGGTAAATAATCCACCTTCTAAACAGAAGATGTGGGTTTCATCCCTGCATTAGGAAGATCTCCTGGAGAAGGAAATGGCAACCCACTTCAGTATTCTTGCTTGGGAAATCTTATGGACAGAAGAGCCTGGCGGACTACAGTCCTTGGGGTTGCAAAAGAGTTGGACGCAACTTAGTGACTAAACAACGACAATGGGCAGAACCTAGGCACATAATCAAACTTTTGCTGGTTCTCTTGGGAGAGAAGGAGCGAGATATGAAATGCTTACGAAGGGCAAATGAAAACAGTTGGGGCATCTTAGGGCTCAAGCTCGCCCATTTCCTTAGATTTATTAAGAGGTAATACTAAGGGTCTCAGAATAAACACAGTGACTCTTACGTGCCAAAAGGGCACTTCGGCTCTCCTGGGAAGATTTTCTGTAAAGAGACAAAGTCCATGGGAAAATTCTAGATTTCACCATTCTTATAGTGTTCGATTGGGTTGATAATGCCAGTGATGGTGACAAATTAAAGAATGTGAAAAGTCAATCTAAGTATATTCTCATGTTCATATCTGTTTGCCTTGCAAAACTCCCTTAAATCTTGTGCATAAACCTGCTATCTATCTATATCTATATCTATCTATATCTATATATATATATTTATAGGAGTCCTTATCTTGGTAACATGCCAGCAGATGACCCAGATTAAGGTAGACTCCTAGAAAAAGGTCACATCTGTGTAAACCAAACTCTGATCACCCAGAGGTGCACACTCCTTGTCTCTAAACCATAGAGTGTGTAGCTGTTGGTTTTTAATCAAGAAATCTTCAAACCTGAAACAGACAGTGTCAGTAATGATGTCCAGAGTGTAATACAGGAGTCTTGCATATTTGAATAAAAATTTGGCTTCCCTGGTGGCTCTGATGGTAAAGAATCTGCCTGCAATGCGGGAGACCCAGGTTCAATGCCTGGGTCGAAAGATCCCCTGGAGAAGAGCATGGCAAACCACTCCAGTATTCCTGCCTGGAGAGTTCCATGGACAGAGGAGCCTGATGGCCTATAGTTCATGTGGTCACAAATGGTCAGACAGGACTGAGCAACTAACACTTTCACTTGGAAACTGAAGGCAAGTGTATCCACATACTGGCAACGAGCCACCCGGCAGCACTGCATCAACCTTCTATCTCATCCTCAGATGCTTTATGAAAAAAGGTGATGAAGGGTGGGACCAAAATCTCACTGGCTCCAAATAAGATTGAAAACATTAGGCATGTTATTTGAGTAGACAGGGAAACTTGCTCCAGGAGGCTGACAAATGAAGGTGAGCCACAGCAGACCATGAAGTGTACCACACAGGAATGATTTTGGTGAACCAGGTGCAAGTGTTCATGCACACATGCATCTGATGCTACATAATTTAGCTCTCTCTCCATTCTGGCCATGTTGAGTCTAGGTATTAATACAAGTCGCATGAAGGGCATGAACCCAGATCAGCTGAAGAGAGACTGGACATCAGAATCTGGGGACATACTCAAGAAAAAAGCAGCAAACTGTTACAGGGAGTTTAAGCATTCAAGAAGCTTGTAAATGGAGGGGAAACACAGAGAACCAGCCAGTCTCAGAATGCACCATGGTAGAATCAGAGACTAGAATCAGGTAGAATCAGAGAATGAGAATAAGAGCTGTAAACAAAGCATCCAGCAGTATAGGATACAGGTAACAAGTAAATAGTACTGCTGCAATAATTCCCACAAAGTTAAGAAAAAAGACTTTGAAGTCTTCAAAGCTTCTCTTTATTCTTATTGTTTTATATACCCTGCCTCTGTCCCTAATTCCTAAGCCCCAGGCTACCCATGTCTTCCTTTATTCTGGATTTTGACTATGTCTTTCCCAGAACTGAGATGACTTTATGGACAATTCTGTAGTTACAACACTTTCTTAGCTGGTGTAGGAAGTATTCACAGTCTTTTCTCTGTCCTCTATCCCCAGTAGTGCACAGAGTCTCCTACCACCACTGACTTATCTCCCACAGGAATATTTTCTCTAGCTGTCCCCCAAGGACAATCTATCAAAATATGAGGAATGGAAACCAGGTGTGACAGACCAAGTAGACCACATTAATACAGAGAGAACGTTTGATTCAGTCAATTTCATTTTATGTGCGTTTTGGGAGAACATTTACCAACCTTGTTTAGGCTAAAGTTTAAGCCCAAAATATAATTACTTTGTTGTAATTATAGCCAGGGCAGAGCCACATAAGATAATGTATAACACTCTGGGTAGGAAGAGAGGAAGATTCTTGTTTTTATTATATTTATAAACTTCCAATCACGGACATAAAATCTCTTGAACCATGAACAATTACTGAACTGTGTATTTGTATACCATCTGTTTCCATGGAATCTAAGTGGCAATGTTACCTACAGAATATACAAATGCAGATTTTGTATGCACAACATCTTTTACAAATACATTTTCTTTCCATTTAGATAATAGCCTGAAGTTGAGCCAGATATACAGCAATATTTTGACTGAAGGTCTGTGTGACGTAGAAAAACAATGTTGTTTTCCTCCTGTTCAAAACATAATGTGTTTTTTCCCACTTAATTCATGGGATGCTTCATTTTCAATGAATATTCTTTATTTTCCAATAATAAGAAATAAATTCTTGTTCATTGCCAGCCTGTTTGTACATATCTGAATTGAATATCAGAAATGAACATACATCACATTCTTAGAGTTGACTCCAGAATATGTTAGTACATCATTTGGGTGCAATTTCTCTCAAAAAACCTCCTAGAAAATGCAAGGTCTAGTGCATATACTGGCTAAAATAGAGAAGGAATTAAAAAATCGAAGAATATTCACTAAACTTCATTTAAAGATGCTCTACAAAGTAGCTATATTTCTTATCAGATTATTAAAGATAGTCACTTAATTGTGTCCAGCTCTTTGTGACTGCATGAGCTACAGCCTGGAAGGCTTCTCTGTCCATGAAATTCTCCAAGCAAGAATACTGGAGTGGGTGGCCATGCCCTTCTCCAGGGATCTTCCCAATCCAGGGATTGAATATGTGTCTCCTGCATTGCAGGCAGATTCTTTACTGTCTGAGCCACCAGGGAAGCCCATTGAAGATAACAGTAATCAGAGAAAATATAATCAGAAAAGTACGCCATTCAAGATTTAGATAAAAAAATAAATATCTCCCAGAAGGGGGAAAAAAAAAAAGAAGAAGAAGACACAGAAACTTACTGAGAGACACGTTTTTCTCATTTCTCTTAAAATCCAGTCTCTAGAATTCGCCTACCATAAGCTTGATAGCACCTAGGAGATCTTGTAAATCTATTTTAGATTGTTATTAATGTTACTAAAGCATCATCCTAAAGTCTAAACGCTTTATTAATTATATTGATAATTTATTTATTCTTGGATCCAAATATCTTTAAAAATAAAGAAAAAATAATAAACTGAAAAGACTGAGTTTAGGCATAATGGAATTGATAACAGATTTCAAATAACACTAACTTCATTTCACAGAATTCTCCTGCAGGTTTTATTTTTTTCTATATGAGTAACTTTATTTTAGGCAGTGGCAGGGTGCACTTTGGAGAAGGCAATGGCAACCCACTCCAGTACTCTTGCCTGGAAAATCCCATGGACAGAGGAGCCTGGTAGGCTGCAGACCATGGGGTCGCGAAGAGTCGGACACGACTGAGCGACTTCACTTTAACTTTTCCCTTTCATGCATTGGAGAAGGAAATGGCAACCTACTCCAGTGTTCTTGCCTGGAGAATCCCAGGGATGGGGGAGCCTGGTGGGCTGCCGTCTATAGGGTCCCACAGAGTCGGACACGACTGAAGCGACTTAGCAGCAGTGGCAGCAGAAGGGTGCACTTAGATTCTATTGCAACAAGAAAGAGAGGGATAAACATGATGTTTAAGGCAAAGTTTCTAAGAGATTAGATATTAAATGCCCCCACCACAAAAAAGAAACATAAATTATATGATGTGATATAGGTGTTAGCTAATGCTAAAGTGCAATATATAAATGTATCAAATAAACATGAACACTTTAATGTTTCACAGTGTTATGTATCAATTACATCTTAATTTAAAAAATAAACATTCAGAACTCAGAGTCTGCCAGTTCAAAGTCATCACAGGGTACTAATTATCACAAACCTATCACCATGAGCTATATTAACAAAAGATCACAAGTGATTATAGGTAAAGTTCTAACAGATAAAAACAATAGCATTAATCTAAATATAAGTAAGCAAGAGGAGAGATTTAATATTGACAAGAAGACAATAATATGTGGTGACGATAATATCATCAGGTGTTAGAACTTCAACAGGTAATTTTGTGGAGGCACAATTTAATCCCTGACAATAACTTTAGAGGCTAGGTTGTAGTAAACTGTGCAGATTCCACCTTTATTGCTGTAAATTTTTATTTTATAGCCTTGAGTTGCCATTTAAGAAGTACAACTGGCAAAACTGTGTAAGGAGGCCTTAGGTATATACATATATAGCCATGTTTCCTGAATGTGAAAATATTGCAAGATGATATTGTTGACCTTTGGACTTTCTACTACTGTGGCTCTAGCTGGAATGCCTGGATCCAAGAAGTCAGATAATGCAAAATTGAATTTGAAAATAAATGCAACATAAAATGAATTTTTGGATCCTGTAATGACTCAGGGCTGGATTCTGGGCCTTTTTTCCATCTGCTTTTGTTCTCTAGATGATGTCATCCAGTGATGTGACTTTGAAAACATTTCTATTCTGATGACATCCAAAATTGTGTGTCTAGCATGTTCTCACCTCTAAACTTCCACTGAGATTTCAAATGTCCAGCCCACACAGTTTCTCACCCAGTTTTTTAAATCAAGTAAATGGTAACACCTCAAATAATATGCAAGAGGCATCATTTCCCCACACACTCAAACCATGAGAAGCTTGTCCAGATTCACTCTAAATGTGTGGCTCTTTACCATATATATGCTAAATCTTTTCACACATTGAACACTACAATTTCATCCAAATAGATCTTTCCTGCTTTATGTTTTCCCCCTCTATCTATTGCGTGTCCAAGGAGAATTAAAAACAAAAATAGTTTACATCATTTCCTTTCCCTTACCAGAACACTTCAGTAGCTGCCCACTTCAGTGGAAACAAACTCTAACTCCATGGTTTTTTCTATAAAGTCTTAATTTAACTGATTCTTGTTTTTCCCACCATTCCACCCTCATCTCAAATTTTTTTTCTCTTTACTGCATACACATTTGCTTTCTTTACTGTCTTCCTTGTGGTAAGTTTGTGTCTGTAACTGATCAAGATATTATGAGACCATTCCAGGACAGATTCCCTCCCTATATCCTCTGTTTCAGATCTTCTGTGAAGTGTCTAGATAACAATATCTGATGCACATTTCCTCACTTGATTTACAGATACTAAAATCCCCACCAAATGGAAGAAATAACACATCTCCTCCAGAGTCTGGCCAGAACCAGGAAATATTTGCAAAAACTCGTCACTTTTTTACCTTACCTTAGCATCAACTGATCAGAGAATTATGTTGGTATATGAGCTGATCACATACTCAGGGACTCTGTTCTCTTAACTGACTCTTAAAAATGCTTTGCAGAAGCCCATCGGGGAGTTTGGGCTCTTTGAGCACTAGCTGTCCGAGACTCCTTGTATGCTTTATAGAATACTGAACTTTACTTCACCATCACTATCATAACTTTTATTGTATTCTGGCGAGTGAGTTCAAGTTTTGGTTTGGCAACATGTCTACTTTAGAGCAATTATATCCCAAAAAGCCCTTTTCAAGATCCCTAGGCAATCTGCTTCTAGTCACTTAGGTCTCATCTTAAAATTCCCTTCCTATTACAAACCTTATTTAAACATGCAATCAAAGACACTCCATGTATTTTGTTATTATATCACCAAGCTTAACTTTGACAATAGTATTTCTCTATCGTATTTCTTAGTAGTCTCCTACTTATTTAAACATTTATTATTCCTCTACCCTCTATTACCACCATTGGGATAAAAGTTCCATGAATTAGGGCTGCTTTCTTCCCTTTTATCTTATATCAATCATGCTTATAAGCATGCCAAATCCATGGTAGGTAAGCAATAAATATACATTTAATAAACTAACAGCTGAGGAGCTTAAGCCACCATTTAGAACTAAGAACAGACCACTAATCTACCTTCTAATTTCCTCTAAATCTTTTATTTCTACTAAAAAGAGGAATTTTTGTTGGGTCACTAAGTCGTGTATGATTCTTTTGTGACCCTATGGACTGTAGTCAGCCGGGCTACTCTGTCCATGGGAATTCCCAGGCAAGAATACTGGAGTGGGTTGCCATTTCCTTCTCCAGGGGTTCTTCCTGATCCAGGGATCAAATCCATGTCTCCTGCACTGACAAGCAGATTCTTTATCACTAGAGCCACCTGGGAATCCTCTCAAAGAGGAATACTCAAGACATATTCTTGCTTACTTGAGATTAACTTCTTAAAAACTTATGAATTTTAGCATTTAAAAAGTAACAAATTGTTAGTGAGAGTTCAAAATAAAAAAATCTTCTCATACTTTACCTCATAAAGAGAAGAGAAAGTTATAACAATGAGAACTACAGTTTATGAATTTAGAGATATAATTATTTTGTTCTTCACATTTTTTATTAGAGTAATATCCATACAGTGGCTGTTTTTGTAGTTAGACATGACAAATATTTTTTAAAAATAGCAACATTCTATGTGGAAAAATTCTTCTCACTCCACTACACACTGTGGAATCAGGGACATATATATGGTAGCTGTACCATTCAACTTCCTAAGAACGCTGTAAGGCCCAACTATGATGACCTGAGATCCTTTTATCCTGGAATAATTTTTGGCCCATCTTGCTTATTTCCCTAGAAACCTTAGCCAAATGTTGCAATTAAAAAAAAAAAAATTTGCTTCTTCCGTTTTTTTGTTCCCTGAAAAAAAAAGGACTTAGCTGCATATGATACCCAAGGGAAGTAGAATAAAATGTTAACTGTGAAGACTATCATTTCCAGCAGCTAGATGTTGGCCAACATATAGCAAATACCTCAAGAATAATTGTTTTCAAAATGAATAAAAGGATAAATAGATTATAGTGAAGACACTTTTATGTTTTCTTACTTATCTGTTGACCATACTGTTTGGATCCATGTTGCTACCTATTTTATCTCTTTAATTTTTTTCTATAAATGTATGGACTGAATTGTTTGTTCCCAAAATGCATGTATTAAAGCTATAACCCCTAATAAGACTGCATTTGAAGACTGGACCTTTGAGGAGGCAGTTTAGGTGAAATGAAGTCTGAGGGGGGGAACCTAATCCACTAACACTGCTATATTTCTAAGGAGAGAAAGAGATCTTTCTGCACACATAGAGGGAAAACCACATGAAGACAGGGAGAAGGTGCCTTCTACAAGCCAGTAAAAAACTTTCCCCGGAACCATTCTTGCTGGCCTTTGTCTTGAACTCCCAGACTCCAGGAGTATGAGAAAATACACTTTTGTTGCTAACCCAATCTGTGATATTCCATTATGCAATCTGAGCAGATTAATACAATGAGTCTTAGAATAATCACAATCACCCAATCATTTTATAATACATTTTTGCCACCTGAGATAAATAAACAATAAAATCTATAAAATAACTACAATGTATCTCATTGTTATTCCCAATCGTGTAACTTGTATTGGATCACATGGATGTGCTCAGATCAGATCAGATCAGTTGCTCAGTCGTGTCCGACTCTTTGTGACCCCATGAATCCCAGCACGCCAGGCCTCCCTGTCCATCACCAACTCCCAGAGTTCACTCAGACTCACGCCCATCGAGTCAGTGATGCCATCCAGCCACCTCATCCTCTGCCCTCCCCTTCTCCTCTTGCCCCCAATCCCTCCCAACATCAGAGTCTTTTCCAATGAGTCAACTCTTCGCATGAGGTGGCCAAAGTACTGGAGTTTCAGCTTTAGCATCATTCCTTGCAAAGAAACGCCAGGGCTAATCTCCTTCAGAATGGACTGGTTGGATCTTCTTGCAGTCCAAGGGACTCTCAAGAGTCTTCTCCAACACCACAGTTCAAAAGCATCAATTCTTCAGCACTCAGCCTTCTTCACAGTCCAACTCTCACATCCATACATGACCACAGGAAAAACCATAGCCTTGACTAGATGGACCTTTGTTAGCAAAATAATGTCTCTGCTTTTGAATATGCTGTCTAGGTTGGTGATAACTTTCCTTCCAAGGAGTAAGCGTCTCTTAATTTCATGGCTGCAGTCACCATCTGCAGTGATTTTGGAGCCCAGAAAAATAAAATCTGACACTGTTTCCACTGTTTCCCCATCTATTTCCCATGAACGGATGGGATCAGATGCCATGGTCTTCATTTTCTGAATGTTGAGCTTTAAGCCAACTTTTTCACTCTCCACTTTCACTTTCATCAAGAGGCTTTTGAGTTCCTCTTCACTTTCTGCCATAAGGGTGGTGTCATCTGCATATCTGAGGCTATTGATATTTCTCCCAGCAATCTTGATTTCAGCTTGTGTTTCTTCCAGTCCAGTGTTTCTCATGATGTAGTCTGCATATAAGTTAATTAAGCAGGGTGACAATATACAGCCTTGATGTACTCCTTCTCCTATTTGGAACCAGTCTGTTGTTCCATGTCCAGTTCTAACTGTTGCTTCCTGACCTGCATACAAATTTCTCAAGAGGCAGATCAGGTGGTCTGGTATTCCCATCTCTTTCAGAATTTTCCACAGTTTATTGTGATCCACACAGTCAAAGGCTTTGGCATAGTCAATAAAGCAGAAATAGATGTTTTTCTGGAACTCTCTTGCTTTTTCCATGATCCAGCAGATGTTGGCAATTTGATCTCTGGTTCCTCTGCCTTTTCTAAAACCAGCTTGAACATCAGGAATTTCACGGTTCACGTATTGCTGAAGCCTGTCTTGGAGAATTTTGAGCATTACTTTACTAGCGTGTGAGATGAGTGCAATTGTGTGGTAGTTTGAGCATTCTTTGTCATTGCCTTTCTTTGGGATTGGAATGAAAACTGACCTTTTCCAGTCCTGTGGCCACTGCTGAGTTTTCCAAATTTGCTGGCATATTGAGTGCAGCACTTTCACAGCACCATCTTTCAGGATTTGGAATAGCTCAACTGGAATTCTATCACCTCCACTAGCTTTGTTCATAGTCATGCTTTCTAAGGCCGACTTGACTTCACATTCCAGGATGTCTGGCTCTAGGTCAGTGATCACACCATCATGATTATCTGGGTCATGAAGATCTTTTTTGTATAGTTCTTCTGTGTATTCTTGCCATCTCTTAATAACTCCAGAAAGAATGAAGTGACGGAGCCAAAGCAAAAAGAATACCCAGATGTGGTTGTGCTCAGTCACGTCCAGCTGTTTGTGACTCCATGGACTATAGCCTACCAGGCTCCTCTGTCTATGGAATTTCCCAAGCAAGAATACTGGAGTGAGTTGCCATTTCCTATTCCAGGGCATCTTCCAAACTCAAGGATGAAGCCTGCATCTTTTGAGTCTCTTGCATTGGCAGGCAGATTCTTTATTCCTGAGCCATCTGGGAGGTAACTGAGTCAAATTTGAGGATAACTGTTAGATCTCAAGCTCACTGTCTGATCCACTTTATCAAATAATCTCCCAATTTTTAACATATTTTCAAGTAAACTAATATAAAATAGTATGTTTGTGAACATATTGTAAAGTATGTAAGTGACTTTTGAAAGCAAAGAGAACTATCAGAAAACTTAGCTTCAATTGTTAATTTACCACATAATAGCCTTGAAGTTTTGAGTTTCTTAGAACATTGTTTCCTTTACATGTAAAGTAAAACAACTAATACTTGGATAAAGTAGTTAAATCATATGTGGATTAAATATATGAAAAATAATTCTATAGTCTCCTTCAGTTCAGTTCAGTTTACTCAGTCAGTCGTGTCCAATTCTTTGTCATCCCATTGACTACAGTACACCAGGCTTCCCTGTCCATCATCAACTCCCAGAGCTGTCTACCTAGTACCATATAAACATTGGATATTTTCAGTATTTTAACAATATAATATAGTAAAATTTTATTTACTATTGGTCAGAAAGTAGAAGCAAATAAAACCAGGGTTTCAATAGCTTTCAGTAACTCTCAAAATAATGTATCTTGAAATGTGTAAATTATTTGTTCTGCATGCTTTGTATTTCATTACATTTTTATTTAATTGCATCTTTTAATTTAATTGCATCTTTTAATTTAATTGCATCAATCAGAAAGAATAAAAGCATTATATAACACATATATACCATGCATAAAATTTATATTTTAATATTTGTAGTTATTAAATAAACAAGATTTTAACAAAATTTGCAAAAGGATTTGAATT
The DNA here is from genome assembly GCF_027580195.1 of Bos mutus. NCBI lineage: Eukaryota > Metazoa > Chordata > Mammalia > Artiodactyla > Bovidae > Bos > Bos mutus. Next base: position 10,460,902 of record NC_091617.1, read on the forward strand.
TTATAAACTACTTCTACTTTATTATCTATAAGAATCATTGAAAAAATGTTGATCTATTATTTGGTTTGCTTTAACAATTCTCAGAGTCTTAAAAAATACGCTTAAGTTTTATCATTTTCTCACAAAACTTATTCATCATAATCACCTCAACTTTTTCTGTATTCTGGCATATGGTAAAGAAAATATTTTTTGCCAAATAGCCTCATACAAAACAGATATTAAGGAATAAAGGCCAGAAACATAATAGCCTTTTCTTTTAATCAAAAGTACTAAAATTCTTTTATAAAGCTACACATACATATTAATAGATTCCTAAGCATAAACTTAAATTTATTTTTATGAGTAAAAATTTACTAGGACTATTGTATATGTACAATTTGACTATCTAAAGGCAGATGATTTCTGTGTAATATCATGTAAAGGAACAATATTTAAATTCAGTTTCATAAAAAGCACTTTCTGTCACTTAGATGAATCTTTAAATACCACAACATAAACTCAGTTTGCCCATACCAAGCATTTAGAATTAGGAGTATAAAACAATATTTCATGAAATAAAGTGAAAGGTAAATTTTCCACTCTCCATCTTTGTGTTCTTCCTTTATCCAGAGTAATGATATATTTTATACATCGTATTCAGTAGGAATAATTGGCTTAACTAAAACTGAGAGAGAAAAGGAGTTAAGAACTTCATCTTCTTTAAACTGCATTCAAATGGTTAATTATAATACATAAAACCAGATAAAAAATTATTGAGTAAGACTAGGCTGTGGTCTGTGTGATCAGATAGGCTAGTTTTCTGTGATTATGGTTTCAGTGTGTCTGCCCTCTGATGCCCTCTCGCAACACCTACTGTCTCACTTGGGTTTCTCTTACCTTGGACGTAGGGTATCTTTTCACGGCTGCTTCAGCAAAGTGCAGCCACTGCTCCTTACCTTGGACGAGGTCGTCCCTTCTGACCCTGAACATGGAGTATCTCCTCTCAGCCCTCCTGTGCCCATGCAGCCGCCGCTCCTTGGATGTGGGGTAGCTCCTCTCAGCCACTGCCCCTGACCTCAGACGTGGGGTAGCTCCTCTCGGCTGCCACCCCTGACCTTGGATGTGGGGTAGCTCCTCTCGGCTGCTCCTGCACCATTGCAGCCTGGTGCTGAAACCATAATCACAGAAAACTAGCCAATCTGATCACATGGACCAGTTTTGTCTAACTCACGAAACTAAGCCATGCCATGTGGGGCCACCCAAGACAGACAGGTCATGGAGGAAAGTTCTGACAAAACTTGGTCCACTGGAGAAGGGAATGGCAAATCACTTCAGTATTCTTGCCTTGAGAACCCCATGAACAGTATGAAAAGGCAAAATAATAGGATACTGAAAAGGGAACTCCCGGGTCGGTAGGTGCTCAATATGCTACTGGAGATCAGTGGAGAAATAACTCCAGAAAGTACAAAGGGATGGAGCCAAAGCAAAAACAATACCAAGTTGTGGATGTGACTGGTGATAGAAGCAAGGTCCAATGCTATAAAGAGCAATATGGCATAAGAACCTGGAATGTTAAGTCCATGAATCAAAGCAAATTGAAAGTGGTCAAACAGGAGATGGCAAGAGTGAACGTCGACATTCTAGGAATCAGAAAACTAAAATGTACTGGAATGGGTGAATTTGACTCAAATGACCATTATATCCACTACTGCGGGCAGGAATCCCTTAGAAGAAATGGAGTTGCCATCATGGTCAACAAAAGAGTCCAAAATGCAGTACTTGGATGCAATCTCAAAAATGACAGAATGATCTCTGTTCATTTCCAAGGCAAACCATTCAATATCATGGTAACCCAAGCCTATGCTCCAACCAGTAATGCTGAAGAAGCTGAAGTTGAACAGTTCTATGAAGACCTACAAGACCTTTTAGAACTAACAAACACCCTTTTCCAACAACACAAGAGAACACTCTAGACATGGACATCACCAGATGCTCAACACCAAAATCAGATTGATTATATTCTTTGCAGCCAAAGATAGAGAAGCTCTATACAGTCAGCAAAAACAAGACAAGGAGCTGACTGTGGCTCAGACCATGAACTCCTTATTGCCAAATTCAGACTTAAATTGAAGAAAGTAGGGAAAACCACTAGACCATTTAGGTATGACTTAAATCAAATCCTTTATGATTTTACAGTGGAAGTGAGAAATAGATTTAAGGGACTAGATCTGATAGACAGAGTGCCTGATGAACTATGGACAGAGATTCATGACATTGTACAGGAGACAGGGATCAAGACCATCCACAAGAAAATGAAATGCAAAAAAGCAAGATGGCTGTCTGAGGAGGCCTTACAAATAGCTGTGAAAAGAAGAGAAGCAAAAAGCAAAGGAGAAAAGGAAAAATATAAGCATCTGAATGCAGAGTTTCAAAGAATAGCAAGGAGAAATAAGAAAGACTTCCTCAGTGATCAATGCAAAGTAATAGAGGAAAACAACAGAATGGGAAAGACTAGAGATATCTTCAAGAAAATTAGAGATACCGAGGGAACATTTCATGCAAAGATGGGCTCGATAAAGGACAGAAATGGTATGGACCTAACAGAAGCAGAAGATATTAAGAAGAGGTGGCAAGAATACAAAAAAGAACTGTACAGAAAAAATCTTCACAACCCAGATAATTGTGATGGTGTAATCACTAACCTAGAGCCAGACATCCTGGAATGTGAAGTCAAGTGGGCCTTAGAAAGCATCAATACGAACAAAGCTAGTGGAGGTGATGGAATTCCAGTGGCGCTATTTCAAATCCTGAAGGATGATGCTGTGAAAGTGCTGCACGCAATATGCTAGCAAATTCGGAAAACTCAACAGTGGCCACAGGAGTGGAAAAGGTTGGTTTTCATTCCAATCCCAAAGAAAGGCAATGACAAAGAATGCTCAAAATGCCACACAATTGCACTCATCTCACACACTAGTAAAGAAATGCTCAAAATTCTCCAAGCCAGGCTTCAGCAATATGTGAACCATGAACTTCCAGATGTTCAACCTGGTTTTAGAAAAGGCAGAGGAACCAGAGATCAAATTGCCAACATCCGCTGGATTATGGAAAAAGCAAGAGAGTTCCAGAAAAACATCTATTTCTGCTTTATTGACTATGCCAAAGCCTTTGACTGTGTGGATCACAATAAACTGTGGAAAATTCTGAAAGAGATGGGAATACCAGACCACCTGACCTGCCTCTTGAGAAACCTATATGCAGGTCAGGAAGCAACAGTTAGAACTGGACATGGAACAACAGACTGGTTCCAAATAGGAAAAGGAGTATGTCAAGGCTGTATATTGTCATCCTGCTTATTTAACTTAGATGCAGAGTACATCATAGAAATGCTGGACTGGAAGAAACACAAGCTGGAATCAAGATTGCCAGGAGCTATAGCAATAACCTCAGATATGCAGATGACACCACCCTTATGGCAGAAAGTGAAGAGGAACTAAAAAGCCTCTTGATGAAAATGAAAGTGAGAGTGAAAAAGTTGGCTTAAAGCTCAACATTCAGAAAACTAAGATCATGGCATCTGGTCCCATCACTTCATGGCAAATAGATGGGGAAACAGTGGAAACAGTATCAGACTTTATTTTGGGGGGCTCCAAAATCACTGCAGATGGTGATTGCAGCCATGAAATTAAAAGACACTTACTCCTTGGAAGAAAAGTTATGACCAACCTTGATAGCATATTGAAAAGCAGAGGCATTACTTTGCCAACAACTGTCCATCTAGTCAAGGCTATGGTTTTTCCTGTGGTCATGTATGGATGTGAGAGTTGGACGTGAAGAAAGCTGAGCGCTGAAGAACTGATGCTTTTCAACTGTGGTGTTGGAGAGGACTCTTGAGAGTCCCTTGGACTGCAAGGAGATCCAACCAGTCCATTCTAAAGGAGATCCGTCCTGGGTGTTCATTGGAAGGAATGATGCTAAAGCTGAAACTCCAGTACTTTGGCCACCTCATGTGAAGAGTTGACTCATTGGAAAAGACTCTGATGCTGGGAGGGATTGGGGGCAGGAGGAGAAGGGGACGACAGAGGATAAGATGGCTGGATGGCATCACCAACTCAATGCACATGATTTTGGGTAAACTCTGGGAGTTTGAGATGGACAGGGAGGCCTGGTGTGCTGCGATTCATGGGGTCCGAAAGAATCGCATAATACTGAGTGACTGAACTGAACTGAAAAAAATTATTAGAACAGTAGTAAATGTTCCCAGAGATCAAGTCATTTACTTCGCTTCAGCAGCCACTAAAAATGAATTTGTTAAGAATTAAACATACCAAGTTTCCTTGGTGGCTCAGTGGTAGAGAATCTGCCTGCCAGTGCAGGAGACATGGGTTTGATCCCTGCTCTGGAAAGATCTCATATGCTGCTGAGCATCAAAGCCCATGTGCCACAACTACCAAGCTGTGCTCTACAGCCCAGGAGCCACAATTACTGAGCCTATGTGCTACAGCTACTGAAGCCAGCGTGCCCTAGAACCTGTGCTGGGCAACAAGAAAGAACACTGCAATAAGACACCTGCACACCACAACTGGAGAGTATCCAGCTTGCCGCAACTAGAGGAAAGCCAGAGCAGCAACGAAGGCCCAGCACAGCCAAAAACAAATTAATACCTAAGAATTAAACATGCCAATGGATACTCAAGGAAAAATACTACAAATCTACATAATAATTCAATATTAATATGTCCCCAGAAGAAGTATAAATACAAATAAAGACATATCATCTAGTGAATGATTACAATTGCTTGCTTTGTTCAAAAACTATAAAAGTCCATATAATATTGGATTTATAATCCATATAATATTAGATACAGAGGTGAGATGGTCAAAAACAAATGAGTAGTCCATCCCCATATATTCTGCATTGGCTCTCCTAGATCCCAAGATAATATCACAAATGTTATGAACATCTTGTACTGAAATCTGTCACTGACCACCTCCTCTAACTCTGTGTTTGTCTACATGTGTGTGTGTGAGAGTGTGCATATCTCTGAAAAAGGCAGATGTATCAGAAAGAGATATAGACTCAATTTTATAGAAAGAAGCATAGTAATTTTAACTTTTGAAATACTAAAATACTGAGGCTAATTCAAAGCACAAGTGGAATTACATCTGGAAACATTACTTCAAAGCTTACAAAAGCATACTATAATACAAAGTGCTTTTCTGTAATAAATGTTCTTAACTTTTCCATTAGATTTTTCAATTAATTTCATGTGGTTTCAAGTTGCAATTATTTTAAAGTGTACAGTGAAAAGAATACTAATTGTGATCAGCTCTACTTTTCTCTGTTCTTTAACCACAGGCAAAGCACTGTAATGAAAGAAGAAATACTTCCTGAGATGTCAGTTATATGTGTTGATTCAATGGACAATTGTGTATGTTTTGATGTGAATAGATACTGTCAAAGAGCTGTTCAAAGGAATACTACCAATTTTCCTCTCAATAGCACTGCATGAGAATTTCAGTTGCTCAAAGTATCCCCAGAAATCAGCAGACTACAACTTTGTAGAATTCATTGTAAATATATTCAAAGACTTAAGATAAATACTCTTCAAGAGATGGAATATCAGACCAATTTACCTGCCTCCTGAGAAATCTGTATGCAGGTCAAGAAGCAACAGTTAGAACCGGACATGGAACAACAGACTGATTCCAAAATGAGAAAAAGAGTATGACAAGGCTGTATATTTTCACCCTGCTTATTTAACTTATATACCAAGTAGATCATGAGAAGTGCTGGGCTAGATGAAGCATGAGATGGAATCAAGATTGCAAGGAGAAATATCAATAACCTCAGATACGCAGATGATACTACCTTTTGGCAGAAAGTGAAGAGGAACTAAAGAGCCTCTTGATGAAAGAGAAAGAGGAGAGTGAAAAAGTTGGCTTAATACTCAACATTCAAAAAACGAATATCATGGCATCTGGTCCCATTACCCCATGGCAAAAAGATGGAGAAACAATGCAAACAGTGACAAAATTTACTTTGTTGGGCTCCAAAGTCACTGCAGATGGTGACTGCAACCATGAAATTAAAATATGCTTACTCATTGGAAGAAAAGCTATGACCGACCTAGACAGCATATTAAAAAGCAGAGACATTACTTTGCCAACAAATGTTCATCTACTCAAAGCTATGATTTTTCCAGTAGTAGTGTATGGATATGAGAGTTGAACTATAAAGAAAGCTGAGTACAAAAAAAATCGATGCTTTTGACCTGTGATGTTGGAGAAGACTCTTGAGAGTCCCTTGGACTGCAAGGAGATCCAACCAGTCCATCCTAAAGGAGATCAGTCCTGAATATTCATTGGAAGGACTGATCCTGAAGCTGAAACTCTAGTACTTTGGCCACCTAATGCGAAGAACTGATTCATAGGAAAATACCCTGATCCCAGGAAAGATTGAAAGCAGAAGGGAATGACAGAGGATGAGATGGTTGGATGGCATCACCGATTCAATGAATTTGAGAAAGCTCTGAGAGTTGGTGATGGACAGGGAACCCTGCCATACTGTAATCCATGAGGTCGCAAAGAGTCAGACACAACTGAGCAACTGAACTGAACTGAAGATAAATATTCTTATAATGAGTGAATGCATGCAGAATATCAAAAGATAAAAAGGAGCTATATGAAACAGCAAATGTAAATTCTACAACTAAAAGAAAGCAGCCTATTATACAGAGTGAAGTAAACCAGAAGGAAAAACACCAATACAGTATACTAACGCATATGTATGGAATTTAGAAAGATGGTAACAATAACCCGGTGTACGAGACAGCAAAAGAGACACTGATGTATAGAACAGTCTTATGGACTCTGTGGGAGAGGGAGAGGGTGGGAAGATTTGGGAGAATGGCATTGAAACATGTAAAATATCATGTAAGAAACGAGTTGCCAGTCCAGGTTCGATGTACGATACTGGATGCTTGGGGCTATTGCACTGGGACGACCCAGAGGGATGGTATGGGGAGGGAGGAGGGAGGAGGGTTCAGGATGGGGAACACATGTATACCTGTGGCGGATTCATTTTGATATTTGGCAAAACTAATACAATTATGTAAAGTTTAAAAATAAAATAAAATTAGAAAAAAAAAAAAAAAAAGCAGCATCACAATTTAAAAATTAACTGGATTGGCTTACTCAGATTGGAGATGTCAGAAAATGGTCTGATAATTTGGTGGTGCAGTAGTAAAGAATCTGCCTGCCATTGTAGGAGATGCAAGAAATGTGGGTTTGATCCTTGGGTCAGAAAGACCCCCTGCAGTTGGAAATGACAGTCCACTCCAGTATTCTTGCTGAGATAATCCCCTGGATAGTGGAGCCTGGCAGGCTATAGTCTTTGGGGTCACAAAGATTCAGACATGACTGAGTGACTAAGCACATAATTTGAACATAAATCAGTAGAAACCATCAAACTAGAACAGATAGGAAAAGAAAATATATGAACCTTTGTAAAATGTCAGACTATATCACGAAATCTAACTTATACATATATGAAGTTCCATAAATAGAAGAGACATAATGGGACTTGAAAAAAAAAAAGTTTAATTAAGAGTGGCTAAAAATTCCCTAATGTTTCCCAATTTAGGGAATTTTTAGCCACTCTTAATAAAACATCTTTTTTTCCCCCCAAACCCCATTCTGTCTCTTCTATTTATGGAACTTCAAAATGGTGTAAATGTAAAGTCTGTAAGAATTAAAAGAACAAAGTCAATCTAAAAGAAGTTATGAGTATTTTATCAAATATTAAAAGGTCAGATAGTACCACATTCCTACATTGGGAAAACTTATTGAAGAAAATTCAATTTATTGTGAAGTCTTATCTTTGAAATATTATAAAGGTCACAGGACAAATTATTTAAAATTATCACAAAAGTAGCAAGATTTTAAAAATCACTTTGATCTTTGCTCTCCTCTCTTTTTTTACCATATAGTCATGGCTCCATATGCTGTATCTCTCTCCCACTGCAATGAAATCACATTTCAAAGATAACTGATAACCTACTTACTGAGTATAACATCCTTTTTAATTTCTCACCCAGCTCAGTCTCTAACAGTATTTTATATTATTTGCTATCACTTTCTCTTTGAATATTTTACATCCCTGGCTTTTTTATTTTCTTTTTCATCTCTGAATGTATCTCAGTCTATTTGCTGCTACCTCCAAATTCAATTCCTGAAACTCCCTAGTGTGTACTTAATGATGTTGTTGTTGTGTGGTCTCTAAGCTGTGTCCAACTTTTTTGTGATCCCATGGACTGCAGCCCACCAGGCTTCTCTGTCTGTGGGATTTCCCAGGCAAGAATGCTGAAGTGGGTTACCATTTCCTTCTCCAGGGGATATTTCTGATCCAGAGATTGAACTCACATCTTCTGCATTGGCAGGTGGATTCTTTATCACTGAGCCACAGGTGAAGCCCACTCTATGATTTAGTCACACAAACCACCTTCGTGTCCACCCTTAATAAATCTGAGCATTTTTATAAGTTGTTGATTTCTCTGAAATGTAGTGTCCCTTCTTCCCATCCCTATACACCTTTGGTGATCTTGTTTATTAGCAAAATTCCTAGTCATTCTTCAAGATTTAGATGATAATTTTACTTCTCTATACATCTGCCACTCAATATAGGTAGAATTCTAACAACAGATCGGACAAGGCAATGGCACCCCACTCCAGTACTCTTGCCTGGAAAATCGCATGGATGGAGGAGCCTGGAAGGCTGCAGTCCATGGGGCCGCTGAGGGTCGAACATGACTGAGCGACTTCACTTTCACTTTTCACTTTCATGCATTGGAGAAGGAAATGGCAACCTACTCCAGTGTTCTTGCCTGGAGAATCCCAGGGATGGGGGGGCTTGGTGGGCTGCCATCTATGGGGTCACACAGAGTCGGACATGACTGAAGTGACTTAGCAATAGCAATAGCAATATCAACAGATCCTTATTCCCAAGACATAGGAGTGTCCTTGGAAAATAAGAGACCTTGAATATATGCAGTAGGTCAAAAAAAAAAAAAGAGATTTAGATTCAGATAGCTTAACATTTAAATAAATGTTAGCTTTCTCATGTACGTAAAATTAAACTAATAAACCTTCTTTGAAAGATTTTTTGCTTCATAAGAAACAGAACTAAAAACAACTTTCTTCAAAGAGTTACATGAGATAATTTAGTGAAGTCAGGGAGTTCTCTGGTTGTGTAGTGATTAGGACTCAGTGTTTTCACTGCTGGATCTGGGGTTCCATCCCTGGTCAGGGAACTAAAATCTTAGAAACTACTTGGCATGACCAAACAAACAAACAAACAACAACAACAACAACAAAAACAGTGTACTGAAATAACCTAGGACAGTGTGTAAGTTCTATCACCAGTTGCTACTAACGCCACTGTTATTATTTCTCTGTCCTTCCACCTACTGTTAATAGCTATTAATAGTTGAATGTCCTTTTTTGTGAAGCTATATCAAGAGTCAACATAATCACCTTTCTGTCTAGAGAGATGTGCGGGTAGAATGCATTCTCTGAACTTTACTTAGAATTTGTTTCTCTCCTGTTAGATGAGGTCACTGCAAATATGACTGCCAGTTAATCCATGAGCTGAACCTGGGCTTTGGGGGCTCTTCATCCCCTCCCTTGCTCTTTGGGTCTCTCTCCCATAGCAGGAGATATTTTCAAGGACACAGCATTTAGAGAGCAATGTGTTGTTGAGAACATTTGAGTAGTGTACATAACTGAACTCAGTTAAGACCTCTGACTATAAAAATTTTAAATTCTAACAGGTAAGTACAGAGATCTACTTGTCTTGCTGTTGTCCAAGCAAGCCTCGTATGTATGTTTCCCTGCTTATTAAACTTGCCACCAACCAATCTAGAATAGAGAGTTTGAACCATTGACACTTTATAAGAAAGCCTCTTAAACTGATAAAATCCAATCATTTTCACTAGTCCCTACTCTAGGCATTTAGTTGGTCATTTAAAGTTCATGTGAGTTTTTCCTCCACAGTGATCACTTGCCAGGCAAAAATATGTTATATATTACAATAAATATCTAAAAGCTTTTAGGGAAAGCTGGGTGCCTATCTTTGATTACAAATGTTAACTGAAACTACATAAGGTAAAAGATAGGCTATTGGAGAGTGTAGGTTTCTTCAAATGATCTAACCAGAGGTACAAAAAGATATTCAAAGGCCTAGCTGGAGAACTAGGGTAATAACAAAAGTATGCATTGTGTGTGTGCTAAGTCACTTCAGACATGTCCCTCTCTTTGTGACCCTATGGACTGTAGCCCACTAGGCTCCTCTGTTCATGGATTCTCCAGACAAGAATACTGGAGGGTTGCCATGCCCTCCTCCAGGGGATCTTCCCAACTAAAGGATTAAACCCCATCTTATGACTCCTGCATTGGCAGGTGGGTTCTTTACCACTAGCGCCACTTGAGAAGCCCAACAATGAAGAGGGATTATTAAGTACACTTAGAAGAAAGCAGGGCCCTGTTTCTGACAGAATTAAGAGAGAGAAGTCAACATATTCATGTCTTCTGCTTTTCAGAAAAACTACAACTTATTAGATTGGAACAACAGTTTCCTGCAATAATTACAGTCTTTTTCAAAATGATTAGTCTAGAAAGGGAGGGGAAATCTGGATGGTGGGGTAGAAAGACACTGAGCTTACCTCCCATAGCAAACACAGCAAAACTACCACTACATATAGAGCGACCTGAGTTGAGAATAACCTGAAGACTAGCAGAAAGGAACTTCTACAACCAAGGCTGTAAAGAAAGATTGTAACAGAGTATGAGTCTAGACTACATGGAGTCTAGTAGGAGTGGAAGAGGAGCAATCTACACATGACCCGCACTCCTAGTTGGTAGCCCAGAAGAGGAGGGTGGTATCCCAGACTTGGGAATCCTTTGTAAGGAGTGAGGGTTTTAAGTCACCATCTGATGCCCCAACCCTGAACCTGATATTGGGAAGATAATCTCCTTAAATGGTTTCAAAACCATGTGTCTTACAAAGTCTGTAAGAAACCAGGACTCCAGTCTTGAAGAGTACACGTGGACTGGCTTGCTCCTGGTCCCAGCACTCTGGCCAGCCTGCCAGGACCATCAAAGTAACCTCCCAAGTACCCACGGGTCTGGCCGCAGCACCTGCTACTCCAGCACTGATCCTCACTAAGACAAAGACTGCCTTTGCCATTGCACACACGTGTACCTGAGAAAAGGCAGAGATAGCTCAGAAACGTGTTGTCCCCCACCCCCTAGGGACCCAACCTCACCTGTAACCAAAGCAGAGACTGTCATTACCATTGTGCACCCATGCACAATGGGGGAAAAGTTGAGTCAGCTTAGATGCATGGCGTCAAACCCATCATCCCTGATCCTGCACCAACAAAGGCAATGGTTAGTTTTCTGGGAGAAGCTCAATTCGTTCAAGGCTTTGACTCCAGGCCCCAGCTCTGGCCCTCATTGGGGTGTGCATGTGCTAATTCGCTTCAGTCATGCCCAACTCTTTGTGACCCCAGGCTCCTCTGTCCGTGGAACTATCCAGACAAGGATACTGAAGTGGGTTGCCATACCCTCCTCCAGGGAACCTTCCCCATCCAGGGATTTAACTCGTATCTCTTATGTCTCTTGCACTAGCAGGTGAGTTTTTTACCACTAACCCCACGTGGAAAGCTTAGGATAAGCCCCAGCTAACACCTGGCTCTGGCTTTAGTCCCTTAAATCCCAGGCCTGTCTCCCACCAAGGTGGCAGCTACCAGTATACCATGGGACAAGATCAGTTCATACTCACTTCAACACTAGCTGTCACATCAAAGTCACCCGGCACTGTAGACTGCATAGGGACACTCATACTCAGGTACATGTCTTCAAGAATAGGATAACTGAAATTTCACATAGTTTTATAGAGACAGAGAAAGTCAAACAAAGTGAGAAGACAAAGGAGTATGTTTCATGGAAAAGAAAATATCAAACTACAGGGCAGGGGGAAACTAACAATATAGAGATAAAAAGCAAAGCAATTGTAATAAAAATGCCTACTAGGCTCAGGAAAAGAATAGAGGAACACAGTGAGAACATTAACAAGGAACTACGCAAATCAAAACCACTATGAGGTACCATTTCACGCCAGTCAGAATGGCTGTGATCCAAAAGTCTACAAGCAATAAATGCTGGAGAGGGTGTGGAGAAAAGGGAACTCTCTTACACTGTTGGTGGGAATGCAAACTAGTACAGCCACTATGGAGAACAGTGTGGAGATTCCTTAAAAAAAACTAGAAATAGAACTGCCTTATGATCCAGCAATCCCACTGCTGGGCTTACACACTGAGGAAACCAGAAGGGAAAGAGACACATGTACCCCAATGTTCATCGCAACACTGTTTATAGTAGCCAGGACATGGAAGCAACCTAGATGCCCATCAGCAGATGAATGGATAAGAAAGCTGTGGTACATATACACAATGGAGTATTACTCAGCCATTAAAAAGAATACATTTGAATCAGTTCTAATGAGATGGATGAAACTGGAACCTATTATACAGAGTGAAGTAAGCCAGAAAGAAAAACAGCAATACAGTATACTAATGCATATATATGGAATTTAGAAAGATGGTAACAATAACCCTGTGTATGAGACAGCAAGAGACACTGATGTATAGATCAGTCTTATGGACTCTGTGGGAGAGGGAGAGGGTGGTGAGATTTGGGAGAATGGCATTGAAACATGTATAATATCATGTATGAAACGAGTCGCCAGTCCAGGTTCGATGCACGATACTGGATGCTTGGGGCTGGTGCACTGGGACGACCCAGAGGGATGGTATGGGGAGGGAGGAGGGAGGAGGGTTCAGGATGGGGAACACATGTATATCTGTGGTGGATTCATTTTGATATTTGGCAAAACTAATACAATTATGTAAAGTTTAAAAATAAAATAAAATTAATTAAAAAAAAAAAAGAATATGAATCAGAATTTGAATAAGAGAAGTCACCCTGGTGATAAAATAGTGAAATTATGTTTACCCAATTGGTAGCTGTATTGAACCACTTAACAGCATTAATCTCAGGCAAATTAATGAGCTTACACTTCTCCAAAGTCATTCAGCAAAGATTCCAAATCATTGGAGAAACCAATTAAGCCATAATAAAGGAGCCCATGCTGATCAGTCTGACCATATATTATACACTGCAGAGTCTCCTAAGCATTCTTTTATTATGCATAGCCACAGAATTTAAGGTGCAATCATGACCAGAATGGAAAAAAGAGACATTACTGGGACCATAGGCAAAATTTCTCAAGGTTTTATGTATGGGATGGGTGGATAAAATTAATTACTTACCACTGATCATATGATGAGGTGAGGAGTATGAGAGTGTTTTGTCTTTTTTTCTTGGAACTTTAATGTACATTTTAAATCATTTAATAATGAATTATTTTTAAAAAATACACTCCAACTAATAAAAAAATTCAAACACTAAATAATAATAACAGGTAATTTAACAACCAAACCTGTTATCATAATTTTATTTTCAATCCTCAGAGTATTAGTCACTGTCGTATCTGACTCTTTGTGATCCTATGGACTGTAGCCCTCTAGGCTCCTCTGTCCATGGGATTTCCCAGGCAAGAATACTCGAATGGGTTGCTATTCCGTTCTCCAGAGGATCTTCTCGACCCAGGGATTGAACCCAGGCCTCCTGCATTTCAGGCCATGTCTCCTGCATTGGAGGCAGATTCTTTACCATCTGAGCTACAGGGAAGTCCCAGTTTCAATTAAATCAACATTAAAATCAAAGAATAGACAGGAACATGAAAGTATCTTTGTGTTTATTTTTGACCAAGTAACTCCCAGTGAATATAATACTTAATGAATACATAGTAATATAAATAGGGATAATATATTTAGAATGTTTAAGAAGCAGATCTTGATATAGTTTTATTTAAAAAAAATAAAAAGTCTTGTGTTGTACAATCAAGGCAGTGCCTCACACAAAAATGTGTTTGTTTTTTCCTATTTAATTAGTCAAAAGCAAAAACTTTTCTGATCCCTGATAGCTGTCACTTGTTTAGTTGCTCAGTCATGTCTAACTTTTTGCAATCCCATGGACTGGAGCACGCTAGGCTTCCCTGTCCTTCACCATCTCCCAGAGCTTGCTCAAACTCATGTCCATTGAGTTGGTGATCAACCAATCATCAACTCAACCATCTCATCCTCTGTAGCTATCAGGGGCTGCTTCAAATGATAGGGTCAGGGTTCCCATAACCAAGGGACTGGGCAGGCCCTAGTGAAGAAAATCTTTCTGAGGCTCCACGTAAGTCAGGACTGTAGCTATCTCATTTGCAAAAGCATTTACTTAACCAACTTTAACAGAGAAGTATGGCTTGTTGAGAGTTATTACTGCAATAGTCAATGCCCACAAATGGGCATTGCCAATCAGCTCTCCAAATTTCTTGTAACAATGTACTTCCATGTAAGCGTAAAAAATATTTCTCTTGTTCCTCAGTCTCTCCACTACTTTATATTTCAAACTGAAAAAGCTTAGTGGTATGTCTAAAATTGTATCTAATTGAAATTGTCTTTTTCATTTTCTTGAATACTAGATAATTTGAATACCTTTTTACATGCTTATTTATAATTTGTATCATCTGTTTGTATATATTTCATTCATATCTTTAGTTTTAAATTGGTCTTAAAAATTTAACCTTTAACTGATTTATAGAAAATATGTATATATATATATATATATATATTTTGTGTATTGATTGTCTGTTATATATGTTTTAAATAGCATTTCTATTTTTCATGTCTTTTCATGTTTAGCAAGGTATTTTGATCTAGATAAGATTAAATTTGTTATGAAGTAAAAGGTATCAATCTTGTGTTTTCTTTAAGAAATTGTTTTCATTCCCAAGTCATAAAAATATTCTCCTACAGTTACCTCTTATGTTTTCATTTTCATGATTAGAAAGCATGGGTCTCAGTCAGTAAAGATTTCACCTGCAATGCAGAGACCCAGATTCAACCCCTGGGTCAAGAAGATCTCCTGGAGAAGGAAATGGTAACCCACTGCAGTATTCTTGCCTGGAAAATCCAGTGGACAGAGGGGTCTGGCAGGTTACTTACTGTCCATGGGGTCACAGGAGTCAGATATGGCTTAGCAACTAAACAAGAAACACCACCATAGTTTCTTTATGATGTTATGCTTCTGCTGTACAATGAAGTGAATCAGCTATGTGTATACATATATCTGCTCCTTCTTGGGCCTCCTTCACACTCATGTCACGCATCTAGGTCATCAGAGAGTGTCAAGCTGAGCTCCCTGTGCTATAGAGCAGCTTCCCATTAGATATTTAATTTCAGTTCGGTTCCCTTCATTCACTCAGTGCTGTCCAACTCTTTGTGACCCCATGGACGACTGCAACAAGCCATACTTCTTTTCCATCACCAACTCCCAGAGCTTGCTCAAACTTATGACCATTGTCAGTGATGTCAACCAACCATGTCATCCTCTTTCGTTCCCTTCACCTCCTGCCTTTAATCTTTCCCAGCATCAGGGTCTTTTCCTATTGGTCAGTTCTTCATCAGGTGGCCAAAGTATTGGAGCTTCTGCTTCAGCATCAGTCCTTCCAATGAATATTCAGGACTGATTTCCTTTAGGATTGACTGGTTGGATCTCCTTGCTGTCCAAGGGACTCCCAAGAGTCTAATACGTGGTATATATGGGCTTCCAGTTGGTGCTAGTGATAAAAACAAACAAACAAACAAACAAACAAAACAAAAAAACACCTTTCCTACCAATACAGGAGACATAAAAGACCCAGGTTTGATCCCTGGGTTCAGAAGATCCCCTGGAGAAGGATATAGCAGCCCACCCAATATTCTTGCCTGGAGAATCCCATTGACAGAGGAGCCTGGTGTGCCGCAGTCCATGCAGTCGCAAAGACTTCCACACGACTGAGCGACTAAGCACACTGCACATACATTCTGAAACTCTGTTCCTAGGTATATTGAGGTTCATTTATAATTATATCTTAGTAAATTGAACCACATATCATCAGGAAGAAAACTTTTTTTACTTAATTATACCTTTTTTCTTTTTCTTGTTTTAAAATCTAATTTGTTCTTACCATAGCTCTTTTAGATTGATTTGTGTTCATCTTCATTTGATATAACTTTTTCTACATTTGAATTTATTTTATATTCTAGGCATATCTCTTATATATGATATGTAATATTACACACTGTGTTTACTGATAATTTAAATACAGATACATTTATTGTTTTTACAGTCAAGTTTGGATTCTTTTCTATCATTTTGCATAGCATTTATTTGTTCTTTTCCTTTTTTATACACTTGAATTTTTAGAATTTAGTTTATACAATGGAATAAAATTTCTCCAATATGTCATTTTGCTTAAATGTCAGAGAAAAATTTCTACTTTTTCATTTCAAATTTTCTATTACTTGATTTGCTATTTGGTTCAATTCAGACCATAACGCCAAAATAAAAGTATGGAATTCCTTACTCAGGACTGGAGAAAAAATTCTACTAGTATAAACTGGGACTAAAACTTAATTTCTCATTTTCTCACTTATCTACTTTTTTCTCCTTTTATGCTGCAGAATTCTTATATTTTATTAATCTACTTCCCCATCACCTATGAAAAATGCTACAAGAGTCATTACTGTTTGGTTCTTCAGGGGTTTTCCTGTCTGAAATGAAACTCCTTACCAGCATGTAGGGGAGAAAGGAAGATGAACGGTGATGAGTTGTAGGTGTGGAAAAAAGATTCTAGACTTGAGGAGGTGATATTAGATGGTCAGTCAGTCAGTGCAAAGATGGATTTTACTCTGGGGTTGCTTGGTTCCTGTTCTTTCTCACAGGGACAGAGGTAACAGTGACTGACTCTACTTCCTAAATCTTCTACACTTTTTCTATGTTAACCTTTGTATTCTCTCATTTCCTCCTGTCAGTTGATCAAGTTTCATTCTATTATTTTTGTTTTCTGCTAGGAAATTGTAATGGCAGTTTTGTTTATGGATGACTATCACTTAAACTTCATATTCGCACTTCATTGAGCAGTCTGAGCTGAATCCTCCCAAACACTAAATGGCACCTTACAGCTGATAGATAGTCACAGTCTACTAAACAGTGGATCATAGTACTCTAATTTCTTCTGCTTATTTTATTATCACAGAGACATTTTGCTTTTTATTTCTTAGGTATCCTCCTTCCTTGAATTACTTCAAAGACGTCTCCTTTTCAGTGTTGTGCTGTTTTATTATTATTTTCCCAAGTGTGGATGTTACTTGCTATCATCCATTTAAAAACTACAATTATTTATTAATCTCATGATTTACGTGTGTGGTCAGTCTCTAATTCATGTCTGACTCTGCGACCTCATGAACTATAGCCTGCCAGGTTCTTCACTCCATTGAAATTTCCAGGCAAGAATATTGAAGTGGTTGCCCTTTCCAGGGATTGAATCCAGGTCTCCAAGTATGCAGTTGGATTTGTACCACCTGAGCCACAACACAAGAGAAGACTCTACCCACATGGACATCACCAGATGGTCAACACCAAAATCAGATTGATTATATTCTTTGCAGCTAAAGATGGAGAAGCTCTATATAGTCAGCAAAAACAAGACCAGGAGCTGACTGTGGCTCAGATCATGAACTCCTTATTGCCAAAGTCAGACTTAAATTGAAGAAAGTAGGGAAAACCACTAGACCATTTAAGTATGACCTAAATCAAATCCCTAACAATTACACAATGTAAGTGAGGAATAGATTCAAGGAATGAGAATTAGATCTGATAGCATACCTGAAGAACTATGGACGGAGGTTTGTGACACTGTACAGAAGGCAGGGATCAAGACCATCCCCATGGAAAAGAAATGCAAAAAAGCAAAATGGCTGCCTGAGGGGGGCTTACAAATAGCTGTGAAAAGAAGAGAAGTGAAAAGCAAAGGAGAAAAGGAAAGATATAAGCATCTGAATGCAGAGTTCCAAAGAATAGCAAGGAGAGATAAGAAAGCCTTCCTCAGTGATCGGTGCAAAGAAATAGAGGAAAACAACAGAATGGGAAAGACTAGAGATCTCTTCAAGAAAATTAGAGATATCAAGGGAACATTTCATGCAAAGATGAGCACAATAAAGGATAGAAATGTTATGGACCTAACAGAAGCAGAAGATATTAAGAAGAGGTGGCAAGAATACACAGAAGAATTGTACAAAAAAGATCTTCATGACCCAGATAGTTACAATGGTGTGATCACTCACCTAGAGCCAGACATCCTGGAATGTGAAGTCAAGTGGGCCTTAGGAAGCATCACTACCTACAAAGCTAGTGGAGGTGATGGAATTCCAGTTGAGCTATTTCAAATCTTAAAAAATGATGCTGTGAAAGTGCTGCACTCAATATGCCAGCAAATTTGGAAAACTCAGCAGTGGCTACAGGACTGGAAAGAGTCGGTTTTCATTTCAATCCCTAAAAAAGGCAATCCCAAAGAATGCTCAAACTACCACACAGTTGCACTCATCTCACACGCTAGTAAAGTGATGCTTAAATCCTCCAAGCCAGGCTTCAACAAAATGTGAACCATGAACTTCCAGATGTTCAAGCTGGTTTTAAGGCAGAGAAACCAGAGGTCAAATTGCCAACAACCTCTGGATCATCAAAAAAGCACAAAAGTTCCAGAAAAATATCTATTTCTGCTATATTGACTATGCCAAAGCCTTTGACTGTGTGGATCACAATAAACTGTGGAAAATTCTGAAAGAGATGGGAATACCAGACCACCTCACCTGCCTCTTGAGAAATCTGTATGCAGGTCAGGAAGCAACAGTTAGAACTGGACATGGAACAACACAGACTGATTCCAAATGGGAAAAGGAGTTCGTCAAGGCTGTGTATTGTCACCCTGCTTATTTAACTTCTATGCAGAGTACATCATGCGAAACGCTGGGCTGGATGAAGCACAAGCTGGAATCAAGATTTCTGGGAGAAATATCAATAACCTCAGATATGTATATGACACCACCCTTATGGCATAATGTGAAGAACTAAAGAGCCTCTTGATGAAAATGAAAGAGAAGAGTGAAAAAAAGTTGGCTTAAAGCTCAACATTCAGAAAGAAAAGATCATGGCATCCAGTCCCATCACTTCATGGCAAATAGATGGGGAGACAGTGGAAACAGTGGCAGACTTTATTTTCAAGGGCTCCAAAATCACTGCAGATGGTGATTGCAGCCATGAAATTAAAAGATGCTTACTCCTTGGAAGAAAAGTTATGACCAACTTAAATAGCATATTCAAAAGGAGAGACATTACTTTGCCAACAAAGTCCATCTAATCAATGCTATGGTTTTTCCAGTACTTATATATGGATGTGAGAGTTGAACTATAAAGAAAGCTGAGCACCAAAAATATCGATGCTTTTGAACTGCGGTGTTGGAGAGGACTCTTGAGAGTCTCCTGGACTGCAAGGATATACAACCAGTCCATCCTAAAGGAAATCAGTCCTGAATATTCCTTGGAAGGACTGATGCTGAAGCTGAAACTCCAATACTTTGGCCACGTGATGTGAAGAACTGACTCATATGAAAAGACCCTGATGCTGGGAATGATTGAGGGTGAGAGGAGAAGGAGACAACAGAGAATGAGATTGTTGAATGGCATCACAGACTCAATGGATGTGAGTTTGAGTAAATTCCCAGTGTTGGTGATGGACAGGGCGGCCTGGTGTACTGCAGTCCTTGGTGTCACAAAGAGTCGGACATGACTGAGCTACTGAACTGAACTGAGCCTCCAGGGAAGCTAGGTTTAAGTAAAATTAAGACAAAATTTAAAATATCTTTTATATATATAAATATTCAAATTTTGGAATACAGTATGTTTATATTTTATTAAAATTGCCATCATGTGTAATTTATTTGCAATAAATGATCAAAGACAAATAAAGGAAGGAACTTTTATCAGAAAGCTGCATATATATTCCCTAACTGCCTTATGACCCAGCAATCCCACTGCTGGGCATACACACTGAGGAAACCAGAAGGGAAAGAGACATGTGTATCCCAATGTTCATTGCAGCACTGTTTATAATAGCCAGGACATGGAAGCAACCTAGATGTCCATCAGCAGATGAATGGATAAGAAAGCTGTGGTACATATACACAATGAAGTATTACTCAGCCATTAAAAAGAATACATTTGAATCAGTTCTAATGAGGTGGATGAACCTGGAGCCTATTATACAGAGTAAAGTAAGCCAGAAAGAAAAACAGCAATACAGTATACTAATGCATATATATGGAATTTAGAAAGATGGTAACAATAACCCTGTGTACGAGACAGCAAAAGAGACACTGATGTATAGAACAGTCTTATGGACTCTGTGGGAGAGGGAGAGGGGGGGAAGATTTAAGAGAATGGCATTGAAACATGTATAATATCATGTATGAAATGAGTCGCCAGTCCAGGTTCGATGCACGATACTGGATGCTTGGGACTGGTGCACCGGGAGGACCCAGAGGGATGGTATGGGGAGGGAGGAGGGAGGAGGGTTCAAGATGGGGAACACATGTATACCTGTGGCGGATTCATTTCGATATTTGGCAAAACTAATACAATTTTGTAAAGTTTAAAAATAAAATAAAAAAAAAAACAAAAAAAAACAACAGATCACAAATGGAGTCACTTTTGCTAAACCCTGGACTTCCCATGTTGCACTAGTGGTAAACACTCCTGCTAATGCAGGAGACATAAGAGACATGAGTTCAATCCCTGGGTTAGGCAGATCCCCTGGAAAAGGGTATGGCAACCCACTCCAGTATTCTTCCAGTAATCTCACGGACAAAGAGCCTAGTGGGTCATAGGGTTGCAAAGAATTTTGTACTACTGAAGCGACTTAGTATGCATGCTAAGCCCCAGGTCAGCAAGACTTAATACCTAAATCAGCCCTTCCCAGGAACATGACTTTTAAGTCAGTCTGGAATTTCCTGGCCAGCATTAATAAGCCAATCCACCACATAGACTCCTGCCTTCCCCCAAAGGAAGGTGACCTTGCCTGAAATAATTCTTTCTTTTATTTCAGGCTTCCTTGTCCCACCTGCTTTATGCTGTTGAAAATCTCCCGTTTTCTATGCCAGTTTCTATTTTTCAGATCGGATGCTACCAAATTCATGAATTAGTGAATAAAGACAATGATATTTACATTTACTTGGTTGAATTTTGTTTTCTGACAGTGTAATAGCTTTAAATTGCTCATTTAAAATAATAAACAAGAACCAGAGTGTTTCTGAGTTGAATTTTAATAATATATTAAAATATATTAGGTCTGCATAGTTCAGTTTAAAAACTGCCTAAGTGAAAATACTTACAATGAAATGTCAACAGCAAACATTAACAATTTTCAACACTGCTGTTATATCCTCAGTTTTAATTCCACATGATCTCTCTTTAGAGAGAATTTCCTATATACATGGTTAGGTGAAATGATAAATTTGTGGAGCTTTTTCAAAGCAATGATAATTATGGCTGTATTAGCACTTCATGGAGTTTGTAAATCTTTAATGGCATGCTAACTCACATGCAAAAAATCACTAAAATATGTGCATTTTAGTTGAAGATTTTTAAAAATACATTTTGGTGCTATTTTAATATAAACTGACTTAGCACATGCTATAAGCCCTGTTCCATCAGCCAAAAGTTATTTTTAATACTTTTTCCTTAAGTATATTGGTTCCCAGGTACTTGCTTAAGGACACGATTCCATAATGATTTGGTTTCAAAACCACACAAGTTTCAAAAATTTTCTGAGATTTGTTAACCTCTTATTCCTGGACTGATGCACCATTGGCATATGAACATGGCTTAGGGCAATTTATATGCAGGCTAAGTAATGCAGAGAGTGAGACAATTATCCCAGTTAGTTATCTACATTGATTAGATTCACCTTCAAGTTGCTCTTGTCTCTGAATCATTTGATGAACCATGTACACAGGTAAAGGATTCAGTTAAAATTGCGATTCCCTCAATTCCCAAGGTAATACCTTTCTTCTTTCTTAGAAAGATAACTCATCTGAAAGATCGTGATTGGAAATGAGTAAAAGCCTTAAGTCAGTGATTCCCAACTTTTATATGTATCAGAATCATCTAGGGAGCTTGTTAAAAGGGAGATTACTGGACTCCATTCCTACAATTCCTCTTTCTAGGGTTGGGCCTGAGATCTTGTGTTCCCAAGTGATGATAAGCTCCCAAATGATGATAATGTCCCCAGGTGTCCTAGTGAGAGGGAAATCAGAGTTCTTGTCAGAGGAGCCGAAGAATGGAATGAAGGAACACACAAACACTCACTATCACAAGTGAATAGGATTTACTAAAGAGGGGGAAGGTACAAAGCTGTCAGCATAGACACTGAGGAGGGTAAAGAATCCTCTCAAAGTGGGACTTACAGCAGTTTTTATATCCTGCCTTAAATCACATCATAAGGGATTTGATTTAGGTCATACCGAATGGTCTAATGGTTTTCCTTACTTTCTTTAAGTCTTAATTTGGCAATAAGGAGTTCATAATCTGAGCCAAAGTCACCTCCACAGTCACCTCCAAATCTTGTTTTTGCTGACTATATAGAGCTTCTCCATCTCTGGCTGCAAAGAATATAATCAATCTGATTTCAGTGTTGACCATCTGGTGATGTCCATGTGTAGAGTCTTCTCTTGTGTTGTTGAAAGAGGGTGTTTGCTATGACCAGTGTGTTCTCTTGGCAAAACTCTACTAGCCTTTCCCCTGCTTCATTCCATATTCCAAGGCCAAATTTGCCTGTTACTCCAGGTGTTTCTGGAGAAGGCAATGGCATCCCACTCCAGTAGGAAATGGCAACCCACTCCAGTGTTCTTGCCTGGAGAATCCCAGGAACGGGGGAGCCTGGTGGACTGCTGTCTATGGGGTCACACAGAGTCGGACACGACTGAAGTGACTTAGCAGTAGCAGCCAGGTGTTTCTTGACTTCCTCCTTTTGCATTCCAGTCCCCTATAATGAAAAGGACACCTTTTTGGGGTATTAGTTCTAAAAGGTCTTGTAGGTCTTAATAGAACCACTCAACTTCAGCTTCTTCAGTGTTACTTGTTGGGGCATAGACTTGGATTACTGTGATATTGAATGGTTTGCCTTGGAAACGAATAGAGATCATTCTCTCGTTTTTGAGATTGCATCCAAGTACTGCACTTCAGACTCTTTTTGTTCACCATGATGGCTACTCCATTTCTTCTAAGGGATTCCTGCATGCATAGTAGATATAATGGTCATCTGAGTGAAATTCACCCATTCCAGTCCATTTTAGTTCACTGATTCCTAGAATATCAATGTTCACTCTTGCCATCTCCTGTTTGACCACTTCCAATTTGCCTTGATTCATGGACCTAACATTCCAGGTTCCTATGCAATATTTCTCTTTACAGCATTGGACCTTGCTTCTATCACCAGTCACATCCACTGCTGGGTATTGTTTTTGCTTTGGCTCCATCCCTTCATTCTTTCTGGAGTTATTTCTCCACTGATCTCCAGTAGCATATTGGGCACCTACCAACCCAGGGAGTTCCCCTTTCAGTATCCTATCATTTTGCCTTCTCACACTGTTCACGGGGTTCTCAAGGCAAGAATACTGAAGTGGTTTGACATTCCTTTCTCCAGTGGACCACATTCTGTCAGACCTTTCCACCATGACCCGCCTGTCTTGGGTGGCCCCACATGGCATGGCTGTTTCATTGAGTTAGACCAGGCTGTGGTGAGTGTGATTAGATTGACTAGTTTTCTGTGATTATGGTTTCAGTGTGCCTGCCCTCTGATGCCCTCTTGCAACACTTACCATCTTACTTGGGTTTCTCTCACCTTGGATGTGGGGTATCTCTTCATGGCTGTTCCAGTAAAGCCCAGCTGCTGCTCCTTACCTTGGACGAGGGGTATCTCCTCACCGCAGCCCCTCCTGATCTTGAACATGGAGTTGCTCCTTTTGGCCCTCCTGCCTCAACGCAGCCACCACTCCTTGGACCTGGGGTTGCTCCTCTCAGCCGCCTCCCCTGACCTGGGACCTGGGGTAGTTCCTCTGGGCCACGTTTCTGCAAGGTCCATTGCAGCAGGCTCGTACGAACTAAATCAAATCCCTAATGATTATACAGTGGAGGTGAGAAATAGATTTAAGGGACTAGATCTGGTAGATAGAGTGCCTGATGAACTATGGACAGAGGTTTGTGACATTGTACAGGAGACAGGGATCAAGACCATCCCCATGGAAAAGAAATGCAAAAAAGCAAAATTGCTGTCTGGGGAGGCCTTACAAATAGCTGTGAAAAGAAGAGAAGCAAAAAATAAAGGAGAAAGGGAAAGATATAAGCATCTGAATGCAGAGTTCCAAAGAATAACAAGATGAGATAAGAAAGCCTTCCTCAGTGATCAATGCAAAGAAACAGGGAAACAACAGAATGGGAAAGACTAGACTTCAAGAAGATTAGAGATACCAAGGGAACATTTCATGCAAAGATGGGCTCAATAAAGGACAGAAATGGTATGGACCTAACAGAAGCAGAAGGTATTAAGAAGAGGTGGCAAGAACACACAGAAAAACTGTAAAAAATAGATTTTCATGACCAAAATAATCACGATGGTGTGATCACTCACCTATAGCCAGACATCCTGGAATGTGAAGTCAAGTGGGCCTTAGAAAGCATCACTATGAACAAAACTAGTGGAGGTGATGGAATTCCAGTTGAGCTATTTCAAATCCTGAAAGATGATGCTGTGAAAGTGCTGCACTCAATATGCCAGCAAATTTGGAAAACTCAGCATTGGCCACAGGACTGGAAAAGGTCAGTTTTCATTCCAATCCCAAAGAAAGGCAATGCCAAAGAATGTTCAAACTACCACATAATTGCACTCATTTCACACACTAGTAAAGTAATGCTCAAAATTCTCCAAGCCAGGCTTCAGCAATATGTGAACCGTGAACTTCCAGATGTTCAAGCTGGTTTTAGAAAAAGCAGAGGAACCAGAGATCAAATTGCCAACATCCGCTGGGTCATCGCAAAAGCAAGAGAGTTCCAGAAAAACATCTATTTCTGCTTTATTGACTATGTCAAAGCCTTTGACTGTGTGGATCAAAATAAACTGTGGAAAATTCTGAAAGAGATGGGAATACCAGACCACCTGATCTGCCTCTTGAGAAACCTATATGCAGGTCAGGAAGCAACAGTTAGAACTGGACATGGAACTACAGACTGGTTCCAAATAGGAAAAGGAGTATGTCAAGGCTGTGTATTGTCACCCTGCTTATTTAACTTCTATGCAGAGTACATCATGAGAAACGCTGGGCTGGAAGAAGCACAAGCTGGAACCAAGATTGCCAGGAGAAATATCAATAACCTCAGAAATGCAGATGACACCACCCTTATGGCAGAAAGTGAAGAAGAACTCAAAAGCCTCTTGATGAAAGTGAAAACGGAGAATGAAAAAGTTGGCTTAAACTCAACATTCAGAAAATGAAAATCATGGCATCTGGTCCCATCACTTCATGGGAAATAGATGGGGAAATAGTGGAAACAGTGTCAGACTTTATTTTCTTGCTCTCCAAAATCACTGCAGATGGTGATTGCAGCCATGAAAATTAAGACACTTACTCCTTGGAAGGAAAATTTTGACCAACACAGATAGCATATTCAAAAGCAGACCTATATATAGAAAACTATAAAACACTGGTGAAAGAAATCAAAGAGGACATAGTAGATGGAGAAATATACCATGTTCATGGATTGGAAGAATCAATATAGTGAAAATGAGTATACTACCCAAAACAATTTATAGATTCAATGCAATCCCTATCAAGCTACCAACGGTATTCTTCACAGAGCTAGAATAAATAATTTCACAATTTGTATGGAAATACCAAAAACCCCAAATAGCCAAAGCTATCTTGAGAAAGAAGAATGGAACTGGAGGAATCAATCTACCTGACTTCAGGCTCTACTACAAAGCCACAGTCATCAAGACAGTATGGTACTGGCACAAAGACAGAAATATAGATCAATGGAACAAAATAGAAAGCCCAGAGACAAATCCACACACATATGGACACCTTATCTTTGACAAAGGAGACAAGAATATACAATGGATTAAAGACAATCTCTTTAACAAGTGGTGCTGGGAAAACTGGTCAATCACTTGTAAAAGAATGAAACTAGAACAATTTCTAACACCATAAACAAAAATAAACTCAAAATGGATTAAAGATCTCAACATAAGACCAGAAACTATAAAACTCCTAGAGGAGAACATAGGCAAAACACTCTCCGACATACATCACAGCAGGATCCTCTATGACCCACCTCCCAGAATATTGGAAATAAAAGCAAAAATAAACAAATGGGACCTAATTAACCTTAAAAGCTTCTGCACAACAAAGGAAACGAGTAGCACGGTGAAAAGGCAGCCTTCAGAATGGGAGAAAATAATAGCAAATGAAGCAACTGACAAACAACTAATCTCAAAATATACAAGCAACTCCTGCAGCTCAACTCCAGAAAAATAAATGACCCAATCAAAAAATGGGCCAAAGAACTAAACAGACATCTCTCCAAAGAAGACATACAGATGGCTAACAAACACATGAAAAATGCTCAACATCACTCATTATCAGAGAAATGCAAATCAAAACCACTATGAGGTACCATTTCATGCCAGTCAGAATGGCTGTGATCCAAAAGTCTACAAGCAATAAATGCTGGAGAGGGTGTGGAGAAAAGGGAACCCTCTTACACTGTTGGTGGGAATGCAAACTAGTACAGCCACTATGGAGAACAGTGTGGAGATTCCTTAAGAAACTGGAAATAGAACTGCCTTATGATCCAGCAATCCCACTGCTGGGCATACACACTGAGGAAACCAGAAGGGAAAGAGACACATGTACCCCAATGTTCATCGCAGCACTGTTTATAATAGCCAGGACATGGAAGCAACCTAGATGTCCATCAGCAGATGAATGGATAAGAAAGCTGTGGTACATATACACAATGGAGTATTACTCAGCCATTAAAAAGAATACATTTGAATCAGTTCTAATGAGGTGGATGAACCTGGAGCCTATTATACCGAGTGAAGTAAGCCAGAAAGAAAAACAGCAATACAGTATACTAATGCATATATATGGAATTTAGAAAGATGGTAACAATAACCCTGTGTACGAGACAGCAAAAGAGACACTGATGTATAGAACAGTCTTATGGACTCTGTGGGAGAGGGAGAGGGTGGTGAGATTTGGGAGAATGGCATTGAAACATGTATAATATCATGTATGAAACGAGTCACCAGTCCAGGTTCGATGCACGATACTGGATGCTTGGGACTGGTGCACCGGGAGGACCCAGAGGGATGGTATGGGGAGGGAGGAGGGAGGAGGGTTCAGGATGGGGAACACATGTATACCTGTGGTGGATTCATTTCAATATTTGGCAAAACTAATACAATATTGTAAAGTTTAAAGATAAAATTAAATTAAAAAAATAAATTACAAAAAAAAGAAAAAGCAGAGACATTACTTTGCCAACAAAGTTCCGTCTAGTCAAGGCCATGGTTTTTCCAGTGGTTATGTATGGATGCGAGAGTTGGACTGTGAAGAAGGCTGAGCGCCAAAGAATTGATGCTTTTGAACTGTGGTATTGGAGAAGACTCTCGAGAGTCTCTTGGACTGCAAGGAGATCCAACCAGTCCATTCTAAAGGAGATCAGTCCTGGGTGTTCTTTGGAAGGAATGATGCTAAAGCTGAAACTCCAGTACTTTGGCCACCTCATGTGAAGAGTTGACTCATTGGAAAAGACTCTGATGCTGGAAGGGATTGGGGGCAGGAGGAGAAGGGGACGACAGAAGATGAGATGGCTGGATGGCATCACTGACTCGATGGATGTGAGTCTGAGTGAACTCCGGGAGTTGGTGATGGACAGGGAGGCCTGGCGTGCTGCAATTCATGGTGTTGCAAGGAGTCAGACATGACTGAGTGATTGAACTGAACTGAACTGAGCTGAAGGTTAATGATCACCAGTTGTTTTTCCCTCAAGCAGGTGGAATAGACTTTAATTACTGCCCTTCCCTGGATCTGAGTGCTCATAATTTATCAGACTAAAGACACATTCCAGGAATTGAGGACAACGAAGCAGAATATTTACTGAAAACAGGACCACAATCTGGGAGCCCTATCAGTTCAGTTCAGTTGCTCACTCATGTCCAACGCTGCAACCCCATGAACTGCAGCACACCAGGCCTCCCTGTCCATTACCAACTCCTGGAGTCCACCCAAACCCATGTCCATTGAGCCAATGATGCCATCCAACCATCTTATCCTATGTCATCCCCTTCTCCTCCTGCCCTCAATCTTTCCCAGCATCAGGGTCTTTTCCAATGAGTCAGCTCTTTGCATCAGGTGGTGAATGTATTGGAGTTTCAGCTTCAGCATCAGTTCTTCCAATGAAAACCCAGGACTGATTTCCTTCAGGATGGACTGGTTTGATCTCCTTGCCATCTGAGGGACTCATAAAAGTCTTCTCCAGCACCACAACTAGAACACATCAGTCCTTTGGTGGTCAGCTTTCATTAAGCTTTGCTCTATAGTAAATAGGTTTGAATCAAAGTCAATAGCAAAAGTAGAAAACAAAGCTATAGGTTTGAATCAAAGTCAATAGCAAAAGTAGAAAACAAAGATAGGGCCAACTGTTTTTGTTTTGTTTTGTTTTGTTTTAAGCAGGAAATACTAAATTTTTTTGTGCTATTATAACCTGTACCTTCTTATGTAGACAAGATTCAAAGAAAGTGAGGTAAAGACATTTAATCTCCTCACTGTAAGATGTTTGTGGGTGTGTGCTAATTCCCCTCAGTCTTGTCTGACTCTTTGCAACCCTATGGACTGTAGCCTACCAGGCTCCTCTGTCCATGGAATTCTCCAGGTGAGAATACTGGATGGGTTGCAATGCATTCCTCCAGGGGGTCTTCCTGACCCAAGGAATGAACGAACCCTTGTCTCTTATGTCTCCTGCATTGACAGGAAGATTTTGTTGATGAAAGTAAGAATCTCTGTTAATTTTTCACTTTTAATAAACTTTCCATTTTGGCATAGTGCCAAATGAGTAGTCTACATACGTAAACATAATTTAAGGCTATAGTCTATTGAAAAGTTTCATTAAATTGATTAATCAATCCAAACAACCATTAAATTAGGCAACTAGTTTGTATTTCCCTGCTCTTTGAATAGCGAAGGTGTTCTGTCACAGTAGACTAGCCAAACAGCATTATTTGTGTTCATTTGGAGTTTGCAAATTTAGTCCGTTCAATTTACTCTCTCAAGTAGAAAATTCAGTCAAATAATGAATTACTTCATAGTTAAATTACAATAAAAAATCATCTACACACTTAACCCTCTACATGTTTTTTTTTTTTTTTTTTTTAGTATGTGTATTGTGCTTAATTGCTCAGTCATGTTTGACTCTTTGAGAGCCCATGGATTGTAGCCCACCAGGCTCCTCTTTCTGTGGGGATTATCCAGGCAAGAATACTGGAGTGAGTTTCCATGCCCTCCTCCAGGGGATCTTTCCAACCTAGGGATCAAACCCAGGTCTCCCCAATTGCAGGCAGATTCTTTACCAGTTGAGCCACAAGAGAAGCCCAAGAACACTGTAATGGGTGGCCTAACCTTTCTCCAAGGGATCTTCCCGACCCAGTAATTTAACCAAGTCTCCTGCATGGCAGGCGAATTCTTTATCAGCTGAGCTACGAGGGAAGCCCTTTTAATATATAAAATTTTAAAATTCCCTAACTAAAATGCACAGATTTCACAATGTTTTTAAAACATCTAGTAGCTTTATCTCATACAAGTGCCCAGGAATAAATATCATTTTAAGAAATATTAAAACTGTTGAGATGATAAGAATAGCAAGTACTTCTCTTTTTTTTTTTTAGGCTTACTTGTTCAGTCGCGCTGAGGGGAGGTAGGGAGGGATGCTGCAAATAAATGACACTGGTGTGTGCTCCAGTCACCAGTCCAGGTTCAATGCACGATACTGGATGCTTGGGGCTGGTGCACTGGGACGACCCAGAGGGAGGGTATGGGGAGGGAGGAGGGAGGAGGGTTCAGGATGGGGAACACAGGTATACCTGTGGCGGATTCATTTCAATATTTGGCAAAACTAATACAATATTGTAAAGTTTAAAAATAAAATTAAATTTAAAAAAAAGAATAGCAAGTACTTATGATTACTGAGTTTTACACTCTACTCTTCCAAATAATTTTGCATTTTTTAAATGGAAAGCCAGTTTCTCAGAATAAGGAATTACTTATGTCATGAGTAGAGTCTTTAGTGTTGCATAATTTGAATCACCTGATATTTCAGTGATTCAGAGCATATCTTCAATTATATTACATCACTTAGTGTAGAAAGAACATGCTTACAAAATATTGTATTTATTAGTACTGCTTCATGACTTTCTATATAACACATATATAAGTGTTCTTATATATGTGAAAACTTCTCTGGCATAACACATCGGTTCTAAAATGTCTGCACCACTGTTTTCTACCAAATGTCATCAAAGAAATGTCACAGAGTAAATTAATTTAAAATAATAATACGAAATTATTAACTTTTCACATTTCTGAATTTAGTGTCTCTACATTTGCTCATACAAATAAGTATACTATTGTACTATGTATTTATTAGTGATAAGTTTATAAGTATATTCTCAGAGAATTTTTTCCTGTAAAATTTATTAAGCAATGTATTAGTCTTAAATCAATGTAGAATACAAGGAAAAGGATATATGTACCCTGATGGCTCAGTTGGTAACGAGTCAGCCTGCAATGCAGGAGACCGGAAGATCCTCTGGAGGAGGAAATGGCAACCCACTTCAGTAACGTTGCCTGGGAAATCCCATGGACAGAGGAGCCTAGAGGGCTACAGTCCATGGGGTCACAAGAGTTGGATATGACTGAACAAGTAAACCACCACCATACACCATTTCTATAACTATTTCCAATCTTTTATCTCAGATTGTGTTAAAGCAGCAGCAATTCAATGAACAAGCTACTCTAATCTGTATACTTTTGCTATTACCAGGAAAAGAATAACTGATTTGGAGATAGAAAACTTTGGTTACTTTATAACAAAAGATTAAATTCAGATTTGAGATAATGGAGAAGAGATAAACACAGGTGTATATAATTAAATTCCATAAACTATTTGTTTGAAATAGAAAACTGTAAACTGTAGTGAAATCTACCAACTGTCCTAAAGCTTTTTGTTGGGAGTCATAATTCATCCCCTTCTTTCTCATTACCCCTAATTCATGGATCCCCAGGAGCTCTTCTCTAGGCTGTTAGGTGAGCAAGTGAAGATTTGCCTTCTTATATATGTATCTCTCCGAAGACCGATGCCTCCCTGAAGTGAGAAAAAGTCCAACGGGTTTCCCTGGTGGCTCAGTGGTAAAGAATTCACCTGCCAAAGCAGGAGTCACAAGTTTGACCCCTGGGTCAGGGAGATCCCATGGAGAGGAAGAGAACTCTTAACTGCGTTTGCTGATTCTCAATTGCCTTCAGCTCAAAATATTTCTTATACCAAAGTGGCATATTTTTGCACGACATGTTCTAGACCCCTTAAACAATTTTCTGACACTTACTTTAAATTATGAAAGCTCCTTATTAGGAGAACACAGGATACTGTTCTAAAGTCTAGCATCAGTGTAACTTTTCTGTTACTTTTTGTTACTCCTGGCATATACCTTAATTTCTCACTCTCCTCTTAAATCATCTTTGACCATTTTCAAGTTCAGCCATATTCTTTTTAATTTTCTTTATCATATGTTTTCGTTCACTGTATGGCACTGTAGTTTTACTATTGCCATATTTTAAAATGTTTTAAATATGCTCTTTCCACTTAGAGATCATCTTAGCCCAGGTTCTCTAGAAAACAGATTCTGAGGGGACAAAATTGAAAATACGCCATGTGTTATATGCTAACACTTTAATGGGATTGCAATCACAGGGAAGCAGGAAAGAGTGAAAAAGGGAAATGAGGCAGAAGAGAGAAAAGGTTAATTGAAAAAGGGTTTCACCTATCTGCTCAAGACTTTGTAATAAGAATGCATTCCAATTATATCAAGTGGCTTCCGTGGCACCCACCATGAAAGACGTTAAGGCAGTGCACTGATCTTCACAGTGCAGTGAAATGATTTGTCTATCTAAGGCAAATGAATAAAAACATGGAGGAATTACTGAAACATAATGTTAATATTATTTTACTAAACAGAATAATTATCCTTACTTTAACAATTAAAAATACCTCAGAATAAAGATTAGTGAGGAAAACCTTCAAAATATCTATACTGTACCATCTTTAGAATGTAACATCACAGTGTCTTGAAGCTGATAGCTACATGTAGAGCTAGAGCTGTAAGTGTGCTTTTTGTGAACAATGCAAGTATCCAAAAGTCAAAAAGAAAATGAAGTCCAATTGACCCTCAGCTTCAAATGAGTGTTCAGATACCTGTGCATATTAAATTATATTGACTAATTTCAATCATTTTGGGGGCATGTGTTTGCAACTAATACATTCATAATTTCCTATTAATATAGGACTTTTAAAATAAATCACCAGAACCCTAAACTGTTGAGAAGTTAAAAAATGTTACACAGGGGATATACTTTCTTAGCAAAGTAACTATAATACCATAAACATTAGTAGAGATACAAACTTTCAGTTCAGTTCAGTCGCTCAGTTGTGTCTGACTCTTTGCAGACCCCGTGAATCGCAGCACACCAGGCCTCCCTGTCCATCACCAACTCCCGGAGTTCACTCAGACTCACGTCCATCGAGTCAGTGATGCCATCCAGCCATCTCATCCTCTGTCGTCCCCTTCTCCTCCTGCCCCCAATCCCTCCCAGCATCAGAGTCTATTCCAATGAGTCAACTCTTTGCGTGAGGTGGCCAAAGTACTAGAGTTTCAGTCTTAGCATCATTCCTTCCAAAGAAATCCCAGGGCTTATCTCCTTTATAATGGACTGGTTGGATCTCCTTGCAATCCAAGGGACTCTCAAGAGTCTTCTCCAACACCACAGTTCAAAAGCATCAATTCTTCGGTGCTCTGCCTTCTTCACAGTCCAACTCTCACATCCATACATGACCACAGGAAAAACCATAGCCTTGACTAGACAAACCTTTGTTGGCAAAGTAATGTCTCTGCTTTTAAATATGCTATCTAGGTTGGACATACAAACTTTATCAAACACCAAGATCCAAGAATGCTGCCTTTCAATCAATTTCTTTTTAAATTAATAGTTCATGGAGCACCATAAGTATAATTACTATTTTTCTGATAGTAGAAATATAAATGAATAAATAATTATCTAAGTAAGTAAATGTTAGTCGCTCAGTCATGTCTGACTCTTTGCAATCCCATGGGCTGTAGCTCACCAGACTCCTCTATCCATGAAATTCTCCAGGAAAGAATACTGGAGTGGGTAGCCAGTTCCTTCTCAAGGGGATCTTCCTGACCCAGTGATAGAACCCAGGTTAAGCATTAAAATATAAAGTTATTGACAGGTAAACTGAACAATGTATAATTAGGGGGAAAAAACTGACTTCATAAATTATTAATGTGATATGTAATTACAATAGTTATTGTTTCATAAGTTGC
This sequence comes from Bos mutus, assembly GCF_027580195.1. Classification (NCBI taxonomy): domain Eukaryota; kingdom Metazoa; phylum Chordata; class Mammalia; order Artiodactyla; family Bovidae; genus Bos; species Bos mutus. The sequence goes on from NC_091617.1 coordinate 10,494,658, forward strand.
TTACTGTTATAGGGCTACTGAACACCCAGCATAAAATTCTCATATATTATTTATATAATTCTGATTTAGTTTCTTTAATGATAGTGCAAAATTCTAGTCTTATGTCTTTGACTTTTTTATTTTAAATAAATATATTTAAATAAATAAATATATTTTTTAAATACTCTTGATGCCACAATAAGATGTACAACTCTCAACTTAAAGCAGAAAAATCTAAGTCACTTGTCTGGGGTTAAAATGTGAAAATTTTTAACTTTAAGGATGAGTTTTCCCACAATCCAAACCTGGCTGTAATTGGAAAGTTATTGATAAACTGGGCTTTCCTGGTGGCTCAGACAGTAAAGACTCTGCCTGCAATGATTGCTTTACAGAAATGCTCTGAATATGTGTTCTGATATTAATATATGCTGCCTTGTAGTCTATAACCATGCACAGGTAAATATAATTGAGATAGCTAAAAAATTTTAATAATTCACCTCTTGAAGACATAAGCAATGAAAGTAGTATTCTGTTGACTTGATATTTGGGATAAGAAATATTGTGATGTTTCACAATGCCCTGACTGCAAAACACAAACACCATGACTGTTGAAGTATCAGACTGCAACAAATGTCATTACTATTGTTACTCTTCTTTTCACTCAACTCTTATAATTAAGAAAACACAGCGCTTGTTCTTACTTTCTTGACAATATATTTATTAACAAAAAATGCATGATGTGAAAAATATCAACATCTTAAAAATGCTATTTGCTGTCATGGTTAAACATACTTGACCAAAAATTTTCAGAGGGAATATATGTATTTGGGCCCTAAATAAGAGGCATTAAATTTGGAAGAACCATTAAAATTGTCCTGGCTTATATATATATATATATATATATATATATATATATATGTATATAAAAATTTGGAATCTCTTATAAAAGAACTGATGTTAGAGATGAAGGAAATAGTAGTTAGCCATTGTTAAATTCATCTTTGGAGATACTAGAGGAAATGATACAATCTCACATGAAGGCAATAACATAAAATCTATCATTCTGCAGTATTTTCAGGTTTGTTTAAGGCTGTTTTTAGCATCACCATATCTGTATTTCAAGTACAAAGGTTTAAGAAAGAATTATCTTTATACATATGTACTGAATTAATTTTTAAAAAGGTGCATTATCCTCCAGAAGCAACATTTTTACCTAAGAATTGTGAAGTTTATTGTATTACTTAGTGTTTAATATACTGAAGTTAAAAATGTTACACAGGGAATATACTTTCTTAGCAAAGTTAACAGTATTTTAAAATCCTGTTTCAGGAAGTATATTGTCTGTGTGTTGTGAGGGAGGTGCATTCCAAATGTGCCTTGCAGTAATGTAATTCAAATATGGGAATCTTTGGATGGGAAATTTTTTTTTTAATGTTAAGAAGTAATTTTGTGGAATAACATTAAAATGATAACTTTTGAAAAGTATTAGATTTTCCTGAAATAAAATCTGATGGTTCAAATTATAATGGTTTGATTATTTGTTTTTAATTCTTAGAAGAATTCAGAAAAAAATAAACCTAGTTAAGCAAGTTTTTAAAAAATATTTTGTTTCTTAATCCTCAGAATATTAAACATTCTTTATGGAAAAAAGAATAGTCAAAATAGTCAATAGTCAATATTGAATAGTCAATCTTGAGAGAGAAGAATAAAGCTGAAAGTATTGTGCTCCCTGTTTTCAAACTATACTACAAAAGCTACAGTCATCAAAAGAGTATGATATTGGCACAAAAACAGACACATGGATCAATGGAATAGAACAGAAAATCTAGGAATGAACTCACACTTATATGAGCAATTAGTCTATAAAAAAGGAGGAAAAAATATACAAAGCAGAAAAGACCACCTCTTTAATAAATGGTGGTGGGAAAATTAAATACCTACGTGCAAAAGAATTAAATTGGCTTACTTTCTCACATCATGCATGAAAATAAGTTTAATTGATGAAAGGATTAAATGTTAGATCTGAAACCATAAAACTTCTAGAAGAAAATTAAGAGAGTGAGATTTTTGACATTGGTCTTAGTAGTATTATTTTTTGGATCAGTCTTCTCAGACAAGTAAAACAAAAGCAAAAATAAATTAGTTGGAGTACATCAAATTAAAAAGCTTTTGTAAAGTGAAGGGAACTGTCAACAAAATGAAAAGGCAAGGTACTGAATGGGATAAGATATTTGCAAACAATATATCCACTAAAAGGTTAATGTCCAAAATGCTCAAAAATTCATACAACTCAACATCAAAAAATTTTTAAGAAAGTTTGATTTAAAGATGGGTAGAAGATATGAATAGACATTTTTCCAAAGTAGACATTTGGATGGCCACAGGCCCATGAAAAGACATTGAACATCATTAATGATAAGAGATATGCAAATCAAAACCGCAATCAGATATCACCTCACATCTGTCAGAATGGTTATTATTAAAAAGATAACAAATAATAAGTGTTGTTGAGAATGTTGAGAAAAGCAAACCCTGTGCACTGTTTGTAGGCATGTAAATTGATTGAGCCACTATAGAAAATATTATGGGGGCTTCTCAAAAAATTACAAATAGAACTACGATTCAGCAATTCCTCTCCTGGGTATTTATCCAAAGAAAAAGAAAATTATACATGATATATGCACCGGTTCCTTGGAGCCTCTGTTTATTATTTATTTGGGGGGGGGGCGAAAGTGAACGTGTTAAGTCTTTCAGTCCTATCTGACTCTTTGTGTAACCCCTCAGGCTCCTCTGTCCATGGAATTCTCCAGCCAAGAATACCAAAGTGGACTGCCATTCCCTTCTCCAGGGGATCTGCCTGACCCAGGGATTGAACCCGGGTCTCCTGCATTTCAGGCAGATTCTTTACCATCTGAGCCACAAAGAAGTGACCATCTGAGCCACAAAGAAGCCTGAAAGTGGGATTTTCAAGTCACTCATTCGCCTGACCCGACTCTTGCATTTCAGGCAGATTCTTTACCCATGGATAGTAGCCTGCACCAAGCTCCTCCATCCATGGGATTTTCAAGGCAAGAATACTGGAGTGGGTTGCCATTTCCTTCTCCAGGGAATCTTCCCAACCCAGGGATAGAACCCAGGTCTCTCACATTGTAGACAGACGCTTTACTGTCTGAGTCACCAGGGAAACACCAATAGTCACTATATACCATATGAAAGAAAATAACAAGGCACTGAAGTACAGAACAATCTGATGTGACAGTGCCTACTTTAAGAAAATGATTGGCGAGGTCCTCTCTGTGGAGGTAATCTTGAATGAAAGATTTAAACATTGGGAAGGATATAGTCATAGAAACCATGAGAAAGCAAAGCAGAGCAGTAGCCTTTTACTTATGTGAGGAAGTTAAAAGAAATTTGGTTTAGATGGATACTAGGTAGGATTAGATGGCATTAGACATAGACATGAGTTTGTAATTTATATCAGGTAGAATACGGAAACGGAACAGTTTTGTAAGCATGAAAGATAAATGATGCAATTTACAGTTTTTTTTTTTTTAAAGGCAATCATGTTGCTGTGTCGCTATTGGAAAGTTGTAGAAGTGTGGAAACACATTACAAGGCTGTTTGAGGAGACCTGATAGTGGGTTTGACTAGGGCAGCAGAGAAGTGTATGCAAGGTTATCAATAATAATAAATGTGATAATAATATTAGTGATAATATTTCATAGTGGTTGAGGAGATTTGAAAGAGGGATGATAATGTTAAATATAGAATCTAAGTTACACAAAGGAGAAAGTGATGTCAGAAGATGCTTTGTATCATGAAATTATTGTGAGAATAATGCCCTAGAGTTCCAGTGAAATTGTATGATTGTGAAATTAAGTTTCTTGAGCAAATGAGATGGAGGCTAAGATATTTGTGGATGGGAAACAAATTTTTATAATAAAACTTCAAAAGTGGCCCAAGATCTGGAGATGAAAATCTGAAAAGTGGTCATAACAGTAGATAGTTGAACTGGAGGGGGAGAAAGGACATCTGAAGAGAGACCTGAGTGTTAGATGGCTAATCCCTGTGGAAGTTGAATTCACAATGATTGATGACAGGTAAGGGGAGGGAGGAGGACAGAGTCTTCAATGAAATAAGTGAAGTTGTTGTTGCTTAGTCTCCAGGTCGTGTTCAGTCTTCACGACCCCATGGATTGCAGCATTCCAGGTTTCCCTATTCCTCACCATCTCCCAGAGTTTGCACACGTTCAGGTCCATTGAATCGGTGATGCCATCTAGTCATCTCATCCTCTGTCACCCTCTTAGCCAAAGTACTGTAGCTTCACCTTCAGCATCAGTCCTTCCAAAGATTATTCAGGGTTGATATCCTTTAAGATTGACTGGTTTGATCTCCTTGCTTTTCAAGGGATTCTTGAGAGTATGTTCCAGCACTACAGTTCAAAAGCATCAATTCTTCAGCGCTCCACTGTGTCCAGATCTCACATCCGTACCTGACTACTGGAAAGATGATACCTTGACTGTACAGACCTTTGCTGGCAAAATGATGTCCTTGATCTTTAACACACTGTCTAGGTTTGTCATAGCTTCCCTGCCAAGAAGCAATCATCTTCTAATTTCATCACTGCTGTCACCATCCTCAGTGATTTTAGTGAAGTACCGTGAAGCTCAAAGTATGAGGCTGTTGGACTTTTAAACTGAATTATTCAGCTTTAAAAGGAATCTAGAAAGTGAGGTTGTAAAGAAAAACTACAGCTGCTCACTGAATAATTTTAAAACTAAACAATCTCATTTCAAGAACATAGAGATTCACAAGAACATAGAGATTCTTTTTATTTGATATTCTATAAACTGAAGCATAATTACTTCAATCTTAGCATGACAAAACTCTTCTAAAGCCTTAGAAAAAAAATGATGATAATATACAAACTATCTCCACTATGCAAGCTTGACCCCAGAATCTCTATTTGGAATGCATTCTATTCTTCTAGATTTGTTTTTATGAGCAATTGTACGACAACACATAATTCCATTTAAATAGATATATAGCACTTAATAAGAGTTCAGAATTCTTTGCTATGCTTTATTGATCTAGGCAAAAGAAAAATAAATAAATAACAATGTTATCCCTAACAAAGTGATAAATAAATGATTTACAAAGGAAAATACTGTTTCATTATGGGTTCCTTGCCAAATCAGGTGATTAAAACAAACTAGCAAATTGCTAAATGTTTTTCCCAATAACACAAATACTGAGATAGAAGACATACAACTTTGGAAAGACTATCATGTATCAAGAGTTGGGCTTAAAGAAGAGATGCCACCTGGTGTCTCTAGTTCGTTTTTTAATTTTTTTGGCAGTCAGGCAGAGGCCTTTATTGGCTGATACACATCTACCTGCTGGAGCGGTCACAGGCGGTTGTGGGAGCAGGTGGTCCCCTCCTCCAGGCCCCCGGGAGGGACTGAGGGTTCAGTGGTCAGAACTGACACAGGAGCCCTGAACACCCAGTCAGATCAAGTAGCTTGACCTCAGGGTCAGGAACCCAGCACCGGAAAACAAGGAGAGGAGGGGTGCAGGTGGGCTCCCCAGGATTGGCTGGGGAGTGGGGAGGCCGGACTTCCCGTCCTCGTCATCCCCAGAAGTGTGGAGGGCCGGGCAGTTGATGAGATGACAGAAGCTCCAAACCTGCTGTCCCTGCCGCAGACCTGCATCACCCCACTTCACAAAGGGCAACTGAGGCCCAGGGCCCTGAGCCCTCTCACCTGGGCCACACCTCCCTCTCAGGCCCCAGTCCCTGCTCAATCTCATGAAAGGCAGACGCGCACTGAGTACCAGGACCAAGACCCCCACCCAAAGGCCTAGGTTGTGCAGGGGACCCCGAGGATATTAATAAATATGGACTGGCAGAACCCAGAGGCAGTCAGCCCAGTCCAGGCTGGGAAGGGAAGCCTGGCCTGGCCTTCCCCATGGGGCCACCACCACCCTCAGTTTGTCTTGTCTCGGCTCCTGGGGGCCAGGATCCTGTAGCTGGCGGTTTGTCCTCCCCTTTTGCCCTTCAGGAGGCTGGGGGTGCCCCTGGGGGTGGCAAGGCTTGTCCCTGACCCCTCTGGTTCCAGTGGGCTCTTCTCATCAAAGTCTCCTTTGCAGCCAGGTTCTCCCCACTGCCCCCATGGAGCCTTGGGGGCCGGGCTACCCTTGCAGTCCTCTTTGGCTCTTCTCTCCAGGGTGGCCTGAGATTTCTTTAGGTACAGTGGGGCCTGGGGGTCCCCTATGTCCAGAACTCCCAGGAATGTCCATGGGGCCAGGAAGTCCAGGAGGACCCATGGATCCCGGGGAGGGCGGCGGCGGGGGGGGGGTGGTTTGGGGACCCAGCCGGTCCAGGTGGCCAGTGGCTGCTGGTCTGAGTGAAAGTGTTAGACAGAAACAGGTCCTCAGGCTGGGAGATTCGGGTGTAGGGTGGTCCAACAGGGGCTGGGGGGTGGGGCAGGGAGGCCAGGGGGGCCAAGAGGGCCTTGGGGCACTGGAGGTCCCCTCTCTCCGGGGTACCCACAGCTCTGGCCTGACCAGAGCTCCTTGGGGGGCCCTGCAGACCTGATGGACCTCTCATCCCCACTGGGCCCCCACTGCCGGGGTCTCCTGTGGGGCCAGTGGACCCAGGAAGCCCCTGAGCACCAACTCCATCATCTCAAGGGAACAAAGGAGGCCTCTGGTTTTCTCTGGCTCCCAGCAGCCCTAGAAGGCCTCCATTTCCGGAGCTGCCCTGGGCAACTGGGGAGCCCCAAGGCGGGGCAGGGTCCTCGGGGGGGCAGCTGGGGTCGGGGCCCTGCCCACTCCGTGACAGTCAGCCCTGCCGGCTTGGCCTCCAGCGCCTTCAGCAGCTCCGTCAGTTCGACACTTTGCTGCAGGTGAGAAACCAGAGAAGCCTGTGGGCCCCAAGGGCCAACCGCCAGGTGGCGGTGCCCGACCACCTGGGCACCACGAAATCAGAGGAGCCTACAACTTCGTGGCAGCTCAGCAGCGAGGGCCTGGAGGCTGCATATTCACTGGCAGGCGGTCACCGTCTTGTACATCACCTTGTACGTGGGTCTTAACACCCATCCTGTAGCTGTCACTCAGTCGTGTCCGACTCCCGCGACCCCATGGACTGTAGCCTGCCAGGCTCCTCTGTCCATGGGGTTCTCTAGGCATGAATATTGGAGTGGGTTGTGGTTTCCGTCTCCAGGGGATGGATCTTCCCAAACCAGGGATCAAATTCGGGTCTGCTGCATCGCAAGCAGACTGTTTACTAACTGAGCCACCAGGGAAGCCCCTGTAGCTGTTGGCCACCTGATGCGAAGAGCTTACTCATTGGAAAAGACCTGTTTCAAAACTTCTGATTTTTGTGTACTCTGTTTCTTCCTTCTCACAGTTTGTATCAGTCCAGCACAAGCCATCATCTGCTTGAAGGACAAAAAAGCAGGATGAAGAAATCCTGAGTACAGAATCTAAAATGAGTGAATGAGTTAGCCATAATTTAACATATTGTTCATTTTCTTTGGGTTCCTGTTAAAATACTGACTAGTGTTAGGTAATATTGTAAAACAAAACATGTAATGAAAAATATGTTTTCATTGCCTAATATACATTCTTGGAATCCTAGGCTGAAAGACAGTGATATAAATCATATATATATATATATATATACACACACACACACACACTCACATACACAGTTCTTATATACACACTCACACACACACACACACATAGGCTTTGAATTATTTTTTCCCTTTCCTTACCATGTGACAGTGGATAGATTTCAATGTAGCAAAAGATGATATCTCCCACTTTTATTGTTTAGATTACAATAATGAAACTTAACTCAGAAATTTATCAAAGGAAGGAAATACAATCTGAAAGTTTGTGATGAAGTTAGGGAGACTGTGGTTCAAATTTTCATTAAAATAGGATTAACATCATATAACTCTAGCAACAGTGTTATGTTAGAAGCCATCAGATAACATTGTTGCTTTAAATCAGAAGCATGAGTATGAGGGAGAGCTGTCTAACAAATGTGCATCTGTCAGTCTTAATGCTTTATGATTCCTACAAATACATAATTAAGTGAAGAACTGCTAGTAATCATTTATGGTTATTAGATCATAAAATTTAAAATATGGAATCAATTTGACAGAGTCTGGAAGAGAAGAATGCCATGTTAAAGAGCTCTCATACTGAAATAGTTAAAATTAAACTTTAATTCTAATTTTCCCACTTATAGGGCATATAATTTTGAGAAATTCAGTTAATTTATCTAAATCTCAGATTCTTTCTTTGTAGAAATATTATCAAACCTATAGATTTGTAAAAATTAAATACGTCTCATATGTAAAACAGAACTTGGCTTGCAAGAAGTAAACCTCAGTTAATTATGTATGCATAACAGTATATGCTGAAGAATTGATGCTTTTAAACTGTGGTGTTGGAGAAGTCTCTTGAGAGTCCCTTGGACTGCAAGGAGATCCAACCAGTCCATTCTAAAGGAGATCAGCCCTGGGTGTTCTTTGGAAGGAATGATACTAAAGCTGAAACTCCAGTACTTTGGCTACCTCACGAGAAGAGTTGACTCATTGGAAAAGACTCTGATTCTGGGAGGGATTGAGGGCAGGAGGAGAAGGGGACGACAGAGGATGAGATGGCTGGATGGCATCACCAACTCGATGGATGTGAGTTTGAGTGAACTCCAGGAGTTGGTGATAGACAAGGAGGCCTGGCGTGCTGTGATTCGTGGGGTGCAAAGAGTCGGACACGACTGAGAGACTGAAATGAACTGAACTGAACTGAACAGTGTATGTATTTGTATGCATATATATATATATATATGTATATTTGTAAATGCCTTCATATGGCTAGATGGATATTCAAATAGGTTTTCTCATTCAATATCCATTGCCAAATAATATTATCCTACAAAATAGCTTACTCCATTAAAAGGACACATACACAACTCAAAATAAGAGAATTGTTTCTCAAGTAGCATGCTAAGTATATGCAGGAAAATTATCACCCACACTAGATTCTATCTTACAAATTTCAGAAAATCAGTTAAGATCCAAAAGTAACTTGGCAAAAGGAATTGAACTTACCAGGTCAACACATTGTGAATCTAATCTTTTACATTTTGTATCTACTTTGCTGCATGTTTTTTTTTTTTTTGGATTATACAGTTTTATGTTCCTAGGTCACTACAAAATAGAGAAGTGCCTGCTAAACTGCATTAAATTGCTCTCAATATAGCTTTAAAATACGCTGTAATATTGCCTTAATCAGACTGTCTCAATAACCTTAGCAGCTCATTGTAGAGCTGCTGGATAAAAGAATCTTAGAAAACTGACTCAAAAGTTACTTGATTTCAGACTGTGCACACCTAGGTGACTGATCATTTTCTAGAAATGGTGTCTAAATTTGGAAGCTCACAAACTCACCAGGCCTGTAAATTACTTGTATAATTAAAATACGTAGCTGCTTTCTTTAATGTGCAATTTTATGAGAAAGTAACTCTTAATACTATATTAGAACTGAACATGGAACAACAGACTGGTTCCAAATAGGAACAGGAGTATGTCAAGGCTGAATATTGACACCCTGCTTATTTAACTTATATGCAGAATACATCATGAGAAACGCTGGGCTGGAAGAAGCACAAGATGGAATCAAGATTGCCAGGAGAAATATCAGTAACCTCAGATATGCAGATGACACCACCCCTATGGCAGAAAGTGAAGAGGAACTAAAAAGCCTCTTGATGAAAGTGAAAGTGGAGAGTGAAAAAGTTGTCTTAAAACTCACCATTCAGAAAATGAAGATCATGGCATCTGATCCCATTACTTCATGGGAAATAGATGTGGCAACAGTGGAAACAGTGTCAGACTTTATTTTTTTGAGCTCCAAAATCACTGCAGATGGTGATTGCAGCCATGAAATTAAAAGACGTTTACTCCATGGAAGAAAAGTTATGACTAACCTAGATAGCATATTGAAAAGCAGAGACCTTACTTTGCCAACAAAGGTCTGTCTAGTCAAGGCTATGGTTTTTCCAGTGGTCATGTATGTGAGAGTTAGACTGTGAAGAAAGCTGAGCACCGAAGAATTGGTGCTTTTGAACTGTGTTGTTGGAGAAGACTCTTAAGAGTCTCTTGGACTGCAAGGAGATCCAAACAGTCCATCCTGAAGGAGATCAGTCCTGGGTGTTCTTTGGAAGGACTGATGTTGAAGCTGAAACTCCAGTACTTTGGCCACCTGATGTGAAGAGCTGATTCATTTGAAAAGAACCTGATTCTGGGAAAGATTTAAGACAGGAGGAGAAGGGGATGACAGAGGATGAGATGTTTGGATGGCATTACTGACTCAACGGACATGAGTTTGGATAAACTCCAACAGGGATGGACAGAGAGGCCTGGCATGCTGCAGTTCATGGGGTCGGACACAACAACTGAACAACTGAACTGAAATGAGAAGATAAATTATCTTCATCTGCACAGTGATATGTTTTGGGAATAATTTATAAATAGCAATCAGTTTCACGTTCTCCAGTTTTTTTCTGTTGTATACTAGTGGTTTTCAACCCTGGTGCGGCAACGTCCTCCCTAATAACAATCATCAAAGTATAAATTAAAAGAAAACTGTACCATCAATGTGCTTCCCAGGTAGCTCAGTAGTAAAGAATACACTTGCTAGTGCAGGAGACACAGGAGATGCAGGTTCAATTCCTGGGCTGGGAAGATCCCCTGGAAGAGGAAATGGCAATCCACTCCAGTATTGTTGTCTGGGAACTCCCATCATCAGAAGATCCTGGCCAGCTACAGTCCATGGGGTCACAAAAGAGTCAGACATGACTTATTGCCTGAGCATACATACACATACCATCAAAAATTGAGAATACCAAGTGTTCCTGAGAAAGTGTTGATATAGACATTTAATAATTTTCCCCTTAATATTTTTCTGAGGTTGTTTTCATAGGAAGCATTCTCCAGTTTCTAAGCACCGGAATTCTATCATTTGGTAGCTGAAGAAAAAAACAAAAAACAAAACAGGCTTTGGGAGCCTCAGCTTACAATATTGCAAAAGAAAACTACAGACAGAATTAACAAGTAAAATATGGAACAATGTCATTTTTTATTGCACCACTTGCAGACTCTAAAATTTGTTAATAATTTATTCACAGATAAAGCATTTATCTCTTGTTTTTCAGATTTTGTGTTCTATCTAAATCATAATAGGCATTACTCATGTTCAGTATCTAGGTAAAAATATTTGTCATATACCCTTTTATGGCTACAGAATATGCAACATTTTCTAAGCATCCACTAAAGACAAATGCTATAATTCTCAGTGTTAGTAAAGTAGCAAGTGCTTATGTTTTTATACTTCAGTTTCTTTAAAGGCCACCAACTCTTGAAAATAGGACTCAGTTTCAGTATGGCAAAATTTGAAGACTTAATTTTGGCAATTGGATCTTAAAACTATTAATAAGTCATACATGCACATGATAAATTCTTGCCAATAGGTTAACATATTCCTTTAGCTGGTTAAAATAAAATCCATTCATAGGTTACATAAAATAGTTATTCTAAAGTCACTATCCCAGTGATCTTATCATTAACTTGCCCAATTATCACTAAATTTTCTTGTAACATTAATTAGGAAGTTGGTCTCTCTAGCAGAGCTAGAAATTTTATAAGGTGGGACCATTGTGGTTCTTCATGTCATGGATATGTCTCTTTCCCTAAGGGAATTGTCAGGAGATAGTTCATGGCTGGGGTGCCATTATCCATCATCTATCAGTTAGACAAATTACCTTGGAACCATGGAAAAACCCAACTTCTACAAATAAAAAATAAACCTTTTCAAATTATTATAATTTACATATGACATATAATATTATTATGCCCTGCAAAAGTTGAATTTTTAGTACAGTGTCAGTTTTATTAATAAATCTGGTTACCCAGAAACAGTAAAAATCTTGGTAAAATAACCCAAGGACAGGGACTACTAAAGGGAAGACATTTTTAACTGAGTAGGGTAAAGTAGAAATTACCACTTTTGCAAACCAGAGGTAGTTAATTGATGATCATTTTAAAGAATATTTTCAACTCCAGCTGTCTCATTGAAATACCTCTTATACCAGGAACTGTCATCTCTACTGGGAATTTCTTCCTCAAAACAATTGACAATAAGAGCAAATTTAATAATGAGACATTTAATAACAGAGAAATCATGAATTAATATTGTATCTTTGTGGGGCTTTTTATGCAATATGACAATAGCAATAACTTGGCAATGTCTGTCAATTTCACTGAGGCAGTAGTACTTATTACTCATCTGAACTAGGAGTCGAGAACAAAAATTCCAGCTCAGTGAAGTAACTAGCATTTCCCAAGATACTTGCTTTTAGGCATAACTGTTGACAGTGGTCATCAGGTGATTTTCTTCAAGGGAGAAGAGGGGATTAGCAATCTTGTCCAATTCCTACACTGTTTCAAGTAGGGAGACTTTTATGATGAAAAGTTAGTTTTGTGCTCTGACTAGTGAATGAAGTACAAAAGATCTATACATAATCTATGGGAGGTGAGAGGAAAGTGAGAAAGAAAATAAATTACTGTCTCCTATTGATAGGCAGGAATGCTGCCCAACTGGAGAGTATGTTAACCACACAGTACAAAATGGAACTCATTAATAGAATGTTTGGATAACGCAGGAAAAAATTTGTTTGAAATTTAATTTTACTGGTCAGCAGGAAGAGATTAAGTTTGAGGGTCGATCAACTGCTTACAGGGTCTTCTTATCCATCATCACTGCCAGAGTGAAATTCAAGTAAGAAGTGGGTTGCTGGTCATGTTTCTAATAATTAAAATAAATTAATATTACAAAATTGGTTAATGGGTGCCACAGACATTTTCTAATATTTAGAGCATAGATCCAAGATGGTAGATCTTGGCACTTGACAACAAATTAATAGATAGGAGACCATAAGGCTTTTCCAGTGAAGATTTAGTGATGTTTTTAGTTGAAAATCCTTAATAAGAATAAGATTCCCAGACATTTACCATGACACTGTTTGTCCAAGTCAACCTGTGAAAAGAATTCTGTTGACTCATTCTGATACTTTGTAGATATAGTGGCAATGATATCAAATCAAGATGACAGTGGAATGCTGTGGACAGAAACCGACTTGACATGCTTAGAGTAATGAATAGAGATAGCTTTCCTGATAGGGATATGGAAAGAATGATGTGAATTTCATTGGTATTTAGGATGTAAATTGGATCAGAGTTTATAATGGACTCTATAAAAAAAGAAAAAATATAAAATGAATTATGAGTGTGAGTATTCTGACTTGCAGGTATTTACCAAAACAAGACACACTATAAAAAGACCAGGGGTGGCTATTTTATTTGTTCACTCTTTTTCCTCCATTGGGATGGAATTAATGAAATTATGAATTTCAATTTGGGCATGTTGAGCCTGAAATGACTTGGACATATCCAAGTAAACATCTTATAAAATCCGTTGAATATTCTGACCTGGAGCTCAAAAAGGTGAACAGAGAGGAGAATGTGGGTGGCAGAAATATAGCATGGTGGAAGAGTGTGTGTGTTTTTTTTTTTTTTAAGGCAATAAGAAAGGCTCACTTGAAAAGAAGGTAAATATCAAAGAAGAAAATGAATAATTATTAGATGAGAAGATAGGATGTGATGGGAAAAAAGATCTGTACTCAGAAAACTGTAAGATGCTGATGAAAGAAATTAAAGATGACACCAACAGATGGGAAGATATACTGTGCTCTTGAATTGGAAAAATAAGCATTGTTAAAATGATCATACTACCTAAGGCAATCTATTTATTAAATGCAGTCACTATCAAATTATCCAAGGCATTTTTCATAGAATTGGAACAAAATTAGTATGGAAACATAAAGACCCATAATTGTTCATAACAATCTTGAGAAAGAAGAGTGGAATTGGAGAAATCATGCTATCTGACTGATCTTTACTGAAAATAGACATTAATCACAATATGGTGCTGGCACAAGAACAGACACATATATTGATGGAATAGGATACAGAACCCAGAAATACACCCACATGCTTATGGTCACTAATCTATGGCAAAGGAAACATGAATATACAATGGAGAAAAGACAGTCTCTTCAATAAATGGTGCTGAAAACTGGACAGTTTCATGGAAAAGAATGGAATTAGGATATGCTCTAACACTATGTTAAAAAATAAAGGCAAAATAGATGAAAAACCTAAATGTAAGATTGGAGGCTATAAAATCCCTAGAGTAAAACATAGGTGTTTGTGCACACACACGTGTGTGTGTGTGTGTGTGTGTGTGTGTGTGCTGAGTCATGTCCAACTCTTTGTGGCTCCTGGACTGTTAGCCCACCAGGCTCCTGTGTACATGGAATTTTCCAGATAAGAATACTGGAGTGGGTTGCCATTTCCTACCCCAGGAGATCTTTGCCACTCAGGAATCAAACCCATATCTCCTGCATCTCCTGCATCTCCTGCATTGGCAGGGAGTTTCTTTACCACTAAGACACCTCGGAAGTCCAAAACCATACATGGAATACTCTTTGATATAAATGCAGCAATATTTTTTTCAGATTCTTCTCCTGACCTAGGGTAATGGAAATAAAAATAGACAAATGGTACTTAATAAAACTTAAAAGCTTTGCACAACAAAGAAAACCATAAACAAAATGAAAAAACAACTTAAGGACCAGGAGAAAATACTTGCAAATGATGTCACCAACAAAGGATTAATTTCCAAAGTACAAAAATAGCTCATACTGCTCAATATCAAAAAACCAAACAACCCAATTAAGAGATGGACAAAATACCTAAATAGAAATTTCTCCAAAGGCATATAGAAGGCCAACAGGCACATAAAAAGATGCTCAATAAAAGTAATAATTAGAACAATGTAAATCAAAACTGCAATGAGGTATCACCTTAAACAAGTCAGAATTTCATCATTAAAATGTCTACAAATAATAAATATTGGAGATGGTGTGGAGAAAAATGAACCCTCCTACAGCATTACTGGGTATGTAAATTCATGAAGCCCCTATGGAAGACAATATGGAAATTACTTTTAAAAACTTAAGATAGAACTACCAAATGATCCAGAAATCCTACTCCTGGGAGTATATATGGAGAAAACTCTAATTTAAGAAGGTAAGTACACCCCACTATTTGTAGCAACACTATTTACAAAAACCAAGACATGGAAGCAATCTAAATGTCCATCAACAGAAGACTGGATAAAGAAGATGTGGTATATGCACACAAATGCATACAATGGACAGTTAACTCAGCAAAAAAATGAAATAATGCATTTGTAGCAACATGAATGGATCTAGAATCATCATATTAAGTAAAATAAGTCAGACAAAGACAAATATCATGTAACATCACTTATATGTGGGAATTATAAAAATAATACAAGTGAATTTGCAAGGTCAATAAAGACTCACAAACACAGAAAAAAAAACCTGTGGTTACCATTTTGGATAGTGGCAGTGGTGTGCAACATAAATTAGGAGTTTAATTTATAAACACATTGTACTATATATAAAATAGATAAACAACAAGGACCTACTATATAGCACAGGAAACTATGTTCATTATCTCTTAATAACCTGAAAATGGAAAATAATCTGCAAAAGAATAGATATATAGCTGAATTATTGTACCTCTGAAACTAACACAACATTGTAAATTAACTATACTTCAACTCAGTTGAAAAAGATAAAGAGGATGAAAAAGCTGGTTTTGACGGAACCAGTATATAACAGCCTTAAAATCAGGCATTGAATTTTGATTAGGTATGATTGTTACAGTCAGTTTAAATCATCTTGAGTGCTTGAGCACAGGGACTTGATGTTGTTCAAGTTGAACCCAGTGAAAAATTTGTGTAGTAGAAATTGGAAAAAATATGAAGACATAAAAGTTGGGAGTTATGCAGAACATCTAGGAGTCTATTATAGAATTTAATGTAAAAAGTAACAAAACCATGAAATGGAATGGAAAAGAGTAGGCAGGAGATAGATAGCAACATTTTTAACTGGACATGGAACAACAGACTGATTCCAAATTGATAAAGGAGTTCACCAAGGCTGTATATTGTCACCCTGCTTATTTAACTTATATGCAGAGTACATCATGAGGAACGCTGGACTGGAGGAAACACAAGCTGGAATCAAGATTGCCGGGAGAGATATCAATAACCTCAGATATGCAGATGACACCACTCTTATGGCAGAAAGTGAAAAGGAACTAAAGAGCCTCTTGATCAAAGTGAAAGAGGAGAGTGAAAAAGTTGGCTTAAAACTTAACATTCAGAAAACTAAGATCATGGCATCTGGTCCCATCTGCTACTGCTGCTAAGTCGCTTCAGTCGTGTCCAACTCTGTGCCACCCCATAGATGGCAGCCCACCAGGCTCCCCCGTCCCTGGGATTCTCCAGGCAAGAACACTGGAGTGGGTTGCTATTTCCTTCTCCCTGGTCCCATCAGTTCATGGCAAATAGATGGGGAAACAATGGAAACATTGAGAGACTTTATTTTCTTGGGCTCCAAAAACACTGTACATGGTGACTGCAGCCATGAAATTAAAAGACGCTTGCTCCTTGGAAGAAAAGCTATGATAAACCTAGACAGCATATTAAAAAGCAGAGATACCACTTTGCTGACAAAGGTCTGTACAGTCAAAGCTATAGTTTTTCCAGTAGTCACGTATGGATGTGAGAGTTGAACTATAAAGAAAACTGAGCACTGAAGAATTGATGCTTTTGAACTGTGGTGTTGAAGAAGACTCTTGAGAGTTCCTTGGACTGCAAAGAGATGAAACCAGTCAATCCTAAAGGAACCTGGTCCTAAATATTCATTGGAAAAAAAAAAAAAAAAAAAGCTGAGTGCCAAAGAATTGATGCTTTTGAACTGTGTTGGAGAAGACTCTTGGACTGCAAGGAGATCCAACCAATCTATTCTAAAGGAGATCAGCCCTGGGATTTCTTTGGAAGGAATGATGCTAAAGCTGAAACTCCAGTACTCTGGCCACCTCATGCGAAGAGTTGACTCATTGGAAAAGACTCTGATGCTGGGAAGGATTGGGGGTGGGAGGAGAAGGGGACGACAGAGGATGAGATGGCTGGATGGCATCACTGACTCAATGGACGTGAGTTTGAGTGAACTCCGGGAGTTGGTGATGGACAGGGAGGCCTGGCATGCTGCAATTCATGGGGTCGCAAAGAGTCAGACACGACTGAGCAACTGTACTGAACTGAAAAGATTCATTGGAAAAACTAATGCTGATTCATTGGAAGAACAATACTTTGGCCACCTGATAAGAAGAACTGACTGAAATATTGAAGGCAGGAGGGGAAAGGGGATGACAGGATGAGATGGTTGGATAGCATAACCAACTCAATGAACATGAGTTTGAGCAAGCTCCAGGAGTTGGTGATGGACAGGGAGGCTTAGTGTGCTGCAGTCCTGAGTACACACAGGACTGAGTGACTGAACTGAACTGAACTGAGACAGGAGATGGTTATGAACTTCATTCTACAGTATTTTCTGTTGTTTTTGCATAATTTATTTAAAATTTTTCTATTCAGGTTTTTGGAATCAGATATCCTAGGGTTATTGTTTTGTTTTCCTGTTGAGTCTGCCTGCAGAGGGATCCAGATGGGAAGATACTCTCATTAAGAAGCTTGTTGAACCATTTGTCTAACTGGAAGGCTATTTTCTGTGTCTCTAAGTAATGGTAATTACTTTGAACTTTATTTCTGAAAGAAGGAGTGAAAAAATTTATTCTATTGTCTGAAAGAAGAATATTTGCAGTGGAAGGATAGCTTTGCTTTGCTTCATTTTGTGTCCCTCTCCATCAATTAAGTAACACTAACAAATTAAAAAAAATTAAGGTGTTTTTCTTACAAAAATGAAAATAATGGAAGTGTTCATCAACATTCCCTCCTTCTAGCTAAATGTGTTTTTTTGTTTGCTTTTAATCCATTCAGTTTTTTCTCATGCATTATGTATTATAAACAAATTGGAACAGAAAAACAATATTATTTTAAAACAACTTGTATTTTGAAAATTAATCTAAAAAACAATTTTTATTCTACTTTGTGCCATGTTGAGCTTTCTTCTTGTTTATCTCTTAAATGTTTGGCTTTAGAACTTTCATATAAGAAAATTAAACTATACTATATTTACTTGAAATTATACTCACAATTTTCCACAGCTGTGGAAAATTCTTCAAGAGATGTGAATACCTGACCATCTTACCTGCCTCCTGAGAAACCTGTGTGCAGGTCAAGAATCAACAGTTAGAACAGGACATGGAACCACGGACTGGTTCAAAATCGGAAAGTAGTACTTCAAGGCTGTGTATTGTCACCTTGCTTATTTAACTTATAAGCAGAGTTATTGCTGTTCAGTCGCTCAGTCATATCCAACTCTGTGACTCCATGGACTGCAGCATGCCAGGCTTCCCTATTTTTCTATTGACTCAGATGATGAAGAATCTGCCTGAAATTCAGGAGACCTGGGTTCAATACCTGAGTTGGGAAGATCCCCTGGAGAAGGAAATGGAAACCTACTTCAGTACTCTTGCCAAGAGAATTTCATGGACTGAGGAGCCTGGAGGGCTACAGTCCCTGGGGTCGCTGAGAGTCGGACACAACTAACACTTTCACTTTTTTCAAATCAGAATTTGCAAGATTAAATGATAAATTTAAATTCATTTTTTCTCATATCATTTAAACAAAGTCAATTAAGTTAAATATTAAAAACCAATGAATCAAAGAGTGGCATAAAATAGTAATTAGAAAATAATTAGCTAATAAAGTAAGATGGCAATGGAGAAGTCATCAAATGACAGTATCAGAACCAGAACATTAATGAGAACTGACATTGAAGGATAGACATACCAAATATAAAAGCAGCTATGATTGAGTGCATATTCCAAAGGCTGATTCCAGTGACAATATCTCCAGAGTTCAAGGACTTTTCCCAGTGCTGACTTAGTATAATTAGAGGAGAAAAATGAGTATCTTTAAAATTATGCTACTCTAGAGACAATTTCCTAGTAAATAAGTTTATATTTAGAAAATGATTAATTTGAGCTTCTTCAATTTTAGTTATCTGTTGTTTAAAAATGATCCTGATTTAATTTTCTAAACAGAAATGATTAAAATGCATACACACCATGCATTAGGAGTTCCATGTGCCTCTTCACAGCTTAAAGCAAGAGAAAAATCTAGTATGTTGTTAAGGTCAGGTCAAATACGAGATGGAAAGAGTAAAATAAATAGCTAATATGATTCCTGTATCTATCAGACAAATACAGAATCAGTAGAATGTGTGTATGTGTGGTGTGCATAAAGACATTTATTTCAAGGACTGATCTTGGCTTACACAAATGTAGGGTCTGGTCAAGGAAGTCTGAAATCCACAGGGCAGGTTGGCAGGCTGTTTACTCTCAGATAAGAGTTTATGTTGGGGTCCACAAGTGGGCTTTCTTCTTCCTCAGGGAAAAGCTATTTTTCTAAGTTCTTTTGGCTGATTATATAAAGTCCACTCAAAGTATGAAAGCTAATCTCCTTTAATGGAAATAAACTAATGATAGATATCAGTCACATCTACAAAATACCTTCACAGCAACACCTAGGTTAACAACAGTTTTGTTAGTGTTGAATAGATAATTGAATGCTTCAGTCCTAGCCAAGTGGACACATAATAATTACAATTCCCAACACTCACCTGTTTCCAGAAGCATTTCTTCTTAATAGTGAAAAGTTTTTAAATCAAACCTTTTCGGGAAATATTGTCTAAGTCTTAGCAGTTAGTTCCTCCTCTATGAATAGTCCTTGTGCAAACAGAAATATGAAAAGAAACAGAGTAAAAGAGAAGAAAAGATTAGACTGCGGCTATTTGACTTCTAGACTTGCTATAAATAAAGACAGTGTGGTTCTGGCAAAAGAGTATTCAACTACATCAATGCTACTGAATAGAGAGTCCAGAAATAGGCCTCTATAAATACAGTCAACTAATCTTTGACAAGAAACAAAGACAATACAATGGAACAAAGATAATCTCTTTAATAAATAGTGCTGAAACAACCGGGCATCCACCTGCAGAAAAAATGAATGACTTTATATGCTTCAAAAATGAATGCATAATGGATCCTAGATATAAATGTAAAAATGCAAAACTATAAACTCCTAGAAGACAGCACAGGAGAAATTGCAGATGACCTTGAGCATGACAATGTCTTTTTATATACCAAAGATGGGATCCATGAAAGAAATAATTGATAAGCTGAAATTTATTAATATTAAAATTTCTTCTTTGCAAAGCTAAGTGTCACAGACTGGGAGAAAAATATTTTCAAAAAGCACACTGATGAAGGACTGTTATCCAAAATAAAGAAACCTTAAAACTCAAAAATAAGAAAAAAAAAACTGATTTAAATATGAACCAAAGACCTTAACAAATATGTAACCAAGAAAGGATATGCAGATGGCAAACAAGCATGTGAAAAGATGTTCCACATCATAAGTTCTTAACCCCAATAAGATACAACTGTGTAACTGCTAGAATGGCACAAATCTGAACACTGACACCATCAGATGTGGGGAGAATAGAGAGCAGGAGACGCTCACAGTTATTGCTGGTGGGAAAGTAAAATAGCATGGTCACATTGGAGATTAGTTTGATGTTTTACTACAGAACTAAATGTACCCTTACTGTATGATCTAGCAATCATACTCTCTGGCATTTATGTAAAACGTTAGAAACTTACATCCCCATATTGATTTTTATAGCAGTTTTATTCATGATGGCCAAAACTTGAAAGCAACTAAGATGTCCTTCAGTTAGGTGAGTGGTAAACTCGACTGTGGAATATCCAAACAACGGAACATTATTCGTTACAAAAAATAAATCAAGCCATAGAAATATATGAAAGAGACTTAAATGTGTTAATATGTTGCTGAGTGAAAGAAGCTAATCTGAAATGTCTACATATTGTATGATTCCAACTATGTATCATTTTGGAAAAGGAAAAACAAATTATGAACACAATGAAAAGTTCAGTGGTTGCCAAAAGTGATTTTGGCAGGGAGCAGGGAGGAAGGATGAATAGACAGAACATAAAGGATTTTGAGGGTGGTGGAAATACTCTATGATATTATAATGATGGATATAAGTCATTATACATTTTTCCAACTCCAAGGGTTGGACCCTAAGGTTAACTGTGGTTGATTATGATTCATTTATACAGTTTCATCTTTAAGACAAATGCACCATTCTGGTGAGTGATTTTTTTTTTCAATTGATAAATAATTGACATAAACATTATGTAAGTTTAAGATGTACCTCATGTTAACTTGGTATATTTACATACTGCAGTATAATTTCCACCATAGAATTAGCTAACATCTCTGCTGCTGCTGCTAAGTCACTTTAGTCGTGTCTGACTCTGTGCAACCTCATAGATGGCAGCCCACCAGGCTCCTTTGTCCCTGGGATTCTCCAGGCAAGGACACTGGAGTGGGTTGCCATTTCCTTCTCCAAGCTAACATCTCTAGCATGTCACATAATTATCTTTTTTTTGTGTGTGGTGAGAACAATTAAAATCCAGGTTCTTAGCAACTTGGAAAATTATAATACTGTATTGTTGGCTATAATTACTATGCTGTACAGAGGCTTGTGCTGTAAACATTTCCCCAATCTCCCTATTTTTGTGTCCTGAAACCACCATTTTACTTTCTCTCTCCATATACATATACATACACACACACAAATAATATATATATATATATATATATAGGTTCACAACATATATATATATATATATACATATACATATTTTGTTGTTGTTAACAACAAAACTGAGAGGAAAGTACAATTTCCCATAAACCCCCTATGCCTTGTATAGGGAGTTAAACCCCTATACAATATATAGGGGTTATATGTGTTATAACCTTCAATTAAGGTTATACATGTATAACCTTCCTGTATTATCCCCTTAAAATTTCATAGTAACAAATATTTTCATTATGTAACATCGTGCTGTTGTTCAATCACTAAGTTGTGTCCGACTCTTTGCAAGCCCGTGGACTTCAGCATGCCAGGCTTCCCTGTCCTTCACTGTCTCCTGGAGTCTGCTTAAGTTCATGTCCATTGAGTCAGTGATGCCATCATGTAACATCATAAAATCACCAAATGTTATGATTTTTTATGGTATACATTTCTTTCAGTTTTTTTTTTTTTCTTATTCCACACTATGGTATGGAGCTAAGGTCTGTAGTCTGTGTTCTATGAAGTCTTCAAATTTTCTGCTGCCTCTGCATTCTGCCCAGGTGGCAGAACCGGCAGCTGTCTTGGAGAATGTACACTCACATATTAAAAAGCATCAGCTAGCATCCTTTTCATGATGCCCTTGGGTACCTCTTGGCTGAGAAAAATTGTGAAAGTAATGAGGTTTTTTTTTTTTTTTACTTCTTGAAAAGCTAAACTTTTAATGGTACTTATGTTACCTTCTACTCAGTCTGTTTAAAAAAAATACTTTTTTTTTCTGCCTAATAACACAGCTAAAGCTGTGCTCATTCCTCATTCTCAGACTACTCTCACACTCTACTTCACCAGCAGAGCAATTTCCCTTGGTAACTCTTTCAGATATTGCCCTTTTCTTAATTAATTAAAAACAAATAAACAAAAGAGGGAAGGAAAGACAAAGTAACTTTGATGTGAAGACATTCAGTATTTTTTTTTCCACACAGATCATCACTGATGCTCCCCAGATAGTCAGTCAAAATATAAAAGTATTTACTCCTCATTTCCATAATGGCACCCCTACCCTGGCACATGTTTATAAACAGGTGATGCTAAGAAGAACTGAACATGATTGATACATTCAAAGTTTCTACAGCATGACTCTAGTAATGTAAGAACTGTTTTACTGTCAACTGCACAGACTATTTAAGGGGTGGACACTCAAGACAAATAAAGTGGCTCACTTCCCTCCTCACCACCTTTTGGAGATCATACGGAGACCATAGGATCAGGATCCATTATTCACCTGAAAAATCCTGAGAGTTTTTATGATATTCAGAATGTTTTTTTAATCAATTTTTTATTGCCTAAGGTTTAAAGTACAAGCGTGAGCAAAAAAAAAAAAAAAAGTACAAGCGTGAGTGACCATTGGCAAGACTCTTCTAAAATATTTTGAAGTATCAGTCAGTTTTAGTTGAGTTCAGTCGCTCAGTCGTGCCTGACTCTTTGCAACCCCATGGACTGCAGCACACTGCATCTCCCTGTCCATCACCAGCTCTCGGAGTCTACTCAAATTTATGCCCATTGAGTTGGTGATGCCATCCAGCCATCTCATCCTCTGTCGTCCCCTTCTTCTCCTGCCCTCAATCTTTCCCAGCATCATGGTCTTTTCAAATGAGTCAGTTCTTCACATCAGGTGGCCAAAGTATTGGAGTCTCAGCTTCAGCATCAGTCCTTCCAATGAATATTCAGGACTGATTTCCTTTAGGATGGACTGGTTGGATCTCCTTGCAGTCCAAGGGACTGTCAAGAGTCTTCTCAAAACCACAGTTCAAAAGCAGCAATTCTTTAGCACGCAGCCTTTATGGTCCAAATATCACATCCATACGTGACTACTGGAAAAACCATAGCTTTGACTGTACTGACCTCTGTGGGCAAAGTGATGTCTCTGCTTTTTAATATTATGCTATCTAAGTTTGTCATAGCTTTTCTTCCAAGGACAAAGCATTTTTTTTTTTTTTTTTTCATGGCTGCATTCACCATTCATAGTGATTTTGGAGTCCAGGAAAATAAAATATTTCACTGTTTACATGGTTTCCCCATCTATTTGCCATGATCTTAGGGTTTTGAATGTTGAGTTTCAAGCCAGCTTTTTCACTCTCCTCTTTCACCTTCATCAGGAGGCTCTTTAGTTCTTTGCTTTCTGCCATTAGGGTGGTGTCATATGCATATCTGAGATTATTGATAAATCACCTGGAAATCTTGATTCCAGCTTGAGCTTCATTCAGCCTGGTATTTCTCATAATATACTCTGCATATAGTTTAAATAAGCAAGGTGACAGTATACAGCCTTGATGTAGTCCTTTCCCAGTTTTGAACCAGTCCATTGTTCCATGTCTGGTTCTGTTGATTCTTGTCCTGAGTACAGAGTTCTCAGGAGGCAGGTAAGATGGTCTGGTATTCACATCTCTTTAAGCATTTTCCACAGTTTGTTGTAATCCACACAGGCAAAGGCTCTAGCATAGTCATTGAAGAAAAAGTAGGTGTTTTTCTGGAATTCTCTTGCTTTTTCTATGACCCAAAAAATGTTGACAATTCGGTCTCTGATTCCTCTGCTTTTTCTAATTCCAGCCTGTAAATCTGGAAGTTCTTGGCTCATGTACTGTTGAAGTCTAGCTTGGAGGATTTTAAACATGACCTTGCTAGCACGTCAAATGAGTACAATTGTGTGGTAGTTTGAACATTCTTTGTCATTGCTCTTCTTTAGGATTGGAATGAAAACTGACCTTTCCCAGTCTT
Source organism: Bos mutus (assembly GCF_027580195.1). Classification (NCBI taxonomy): domain Eukaryota; kingdom Metazoa; phylum Chordata; class Mammalia; order Artiodactyla; family Bovidae; genus Bos; species Bos mutus. The sequence continues at coordinate 10,519,265 of NC_091617.1, forward strand.
GTGGCTGCTGCTGAGTTTTCCAGTTTTGCTGGCATATTGAGTGCAGCACTTTAATAGCATCATCGTATAGGATTTGAAATTGCTCAGCTGGAATTCATCACCTCCACTACCTTTGATTGTAGTAATGCTTCCTAAGATTCACTGGACTTCACACTCCAGGATAAAGTACAGTAAAAATATTGCTTTCTAATTTTAACAAAATTCAGTTGTCCATTTGTGAAAATTAAGTGACATGGATGAAAATGAAGAGAAAATACCTGAGAATAGAATGACCAGCCAGAGGCAGTTTTCTGAAATGAGAAAGGCATCGATTAATTTCCCCACTATCTATTAGTTAAGGTGTCTAAACTCTCAGGGCTGCAGTTTTTCAGTATATAAGGAAGAATATTCTCTTACAGAGATTCTGCAACTATTAGGATCAATATATGTGAAGTTCTTGGAATATAATGCTTAGGTTCTCTGGCATGAATGTTAAAGGTTCTTTTTAATATTTTTAATAATTTTTTGCTCTTGGGCAGAATTAATTTCTCTCTTGGGTAAGCTACTGCTATAGAAAAACTAATAGAAAAAAGTAATAACCTATAAAGCACTAATGAGACCGAAGCTCTTGATGTAAAATAGGTTTAAGCTCTATATTTTAACATGGTTTTCATATTATTTCAAATTATTGAACTATTAAGTAGGTGCAAAAGTAATTGCAGTCTTGCATTGTTGAAATTTACCATTTCATATTGGGATATATTCTTAACGTGGTCACCATTTTAATGCACATTTCTCACTTTATGTTTTTTGCTCATGACTTGTTAAATATGCAGGGTGACAATATACAGCCTAAATGTATTCCTTTTCCTATTTGGGACCAGTCTGTTGTTCCATGTCCAGTTCTAACTGTTGCTTCCTGACCTGCATATAGGTTTCTCAAGAGGCCAGTCAGGTGGTCTGGTTTTCTAATCTCTTTCAGAATTTTCCACAGTTAAATGTGATCCACACAGTCAAAGGCTTTGGCATACTCAATAAAGCAGAAATAGATGTTTTTCTGGAACTCTCTTGCTTTTTCTGTGATCCAGTGGATGTTGGCACTTTGATCTCTGGTTCCTCTGCTTTTTCTAAAACCAGCTTGAACATCTGGTTCATGGTTCAAATATTGCCGAAGCCTGGCTTGGAGAATTTTGAGCATTACTTTACTAGCGTGTGAGATGAGTGCAATTGTGCGGTAGTTTGAGCATTCTTTGGCATTGCCTTTCTTTGGGATTGGAATAATAACTGACCTTTTCCAGTCCTGTGACCACTGCTGAGTTTTCCAAATTTGCTGGCATATTGAGTGCAGCACTTTCATAGCATCATCTTTCAGGATTTGAAATAGCTCAACTGGAATTCTATCACCTCCACTAGCTTTGTTCGTAGTGATGCTTTCTAAGGCCCACTTGACTTCACATTCCAGGATGTCTGGCTCTAGGTGAGTGATCACACCATCATGATTATCTTGGTCCTGACGATCTTTTTTGCACAGCTCTTCTGTGTATTCTTGCCACCTCTTCTTAATATCTTCTGCTTCTGTTAGGTCCATACCATTTCTGTCCTTTATCAAGCCCATCTTTGCATCAAGTGTTCCCTTGGTATCTCTAATTTTCTTGAAGAGGTGTTTAGTCTTTCCCATTCTGTTGTTTTCCTCTATTTCTTTGCCTTGATAGCTGAGGAAGGCTTTCTTATCTCTCCTTACTATTCTTTGGAACTCTGCATTCAGATGCTTATATCTTTCCTTTTCTCCTTTGCTTTTTGCTTCCCTTCTCTTCACAGCTACTTGTAAGGCCTCCCCAGACAGCCATTTTGCTTTTTTGCATTAGGAAAAGGAGTACGTAAAGGCTGTATATTGACACCCTGCTTATTTAACTTATATGCAGAATACATCATGAGAAACGCTGGGCTGGAAGAAGCACAAGCTGGAATCAAGGTTGCCAGGAGAAATATCAATAACCTCAGATATGCAGATGATACCACCCTTATGGCAGAAAGTGAAGAGGAACTAAAAGGCTTCTTGATGAAAGTGGAAGAGGAGAGTGAAAAGTTGGCTTAAAGCTCAACATTCAGAAAACTAAGATCATGGCATCTGGTCCTATCACTTCATGGGAAATAGATGGGGAAATAGTGTCAGACTTTATTTTTTTGGGCTCCAAAATCACTGCAGATGGTGGCTGCAGCCATGAAATTAAAAGATGCTTACTCCTTGGAAGGAAAGTTATGACCAACCTAGATGACATATTCAAAAGCAGAGACATTAATTTTCCCCCAAAGGTCCGTCTAGTCAAGGCTATGGTTTTTCCAGTGGTCATGTATGGATGTGAGTGTTGGACTGTGAAGAAGGCTGAGTGCCGAAGAATTGATGCTTTTGAACTTTGGTGTTGGAGAAGACTCTTGAGAGTTCCTTGGCCTGCAAGGAGATCCAACCAGTCCATTCTAAAGGAGATCAGTCCTGGGTGTTCATTGGAAAGACTGATGCTGTAGCTGAAACTCCAATACTTTGGCCACGTCATGTGAAGAGTTGACTCACTGGAAAAGACTCTGATGCTGGGAGGGATTGGGGGCAGGAGGAGAAGGGGACAACAGAGGATGAGATGGCTGGATGGCATCACTGACTTGATGGATATGAGTTTGAGTGAACTCCGGGAGTTGGTGATGGACAGGGAGGCCTGGCATGCTGTGATTCCTGGGGTTGCAAAGAGTCAGACACAACTGAGCAACTGAACTGAACTGAATGACTGTTATTTACTGTATGTTTGTTGTTGTTGTTGTCATTGTTAATTTTCAGTTCAGTTCAATTCAATCGCTCAGCTGTGTCCGACCCTTTACGACCCCCTGGACTGCAGCATGCCCCGCCTCCCTGTTCGTTACCAACTTCTCTGTGACAACACCAGACCACACGTCACACAACAAATGCTTCAAAGTTGAATGAACTGGACTACAAACTTTTGCCTTATTTTAGGCTAGGAAAATACTGTTAGACCCAAAAGCAGTTTGAGAGAGTTTCTTTTTGAGTTCAAAATGGGTCATGAAGCCGTAGAGACAACTTCCAACTACACAACAAATTTGGCCCAGAAACTGCTAATGAATGTACAGTGCAGTGTTGGTTCAAGATGTTTTGCAAAGGAGGCAAGAACCTTGAAGAAGAGGATCATGGTGGTCGGCCATCAGAAGTGGCAATGACTGATTGAGAGCCATCATCGAAGCTGAGCCTCTTACAACTACATAAGAAGGTGCAAAAGAACTCAGTGTTGACCATTCTGTGGTCATTCAGCATTTGAAGTAAATTGGAAAAGTAAATAGGTGCCTCATGAGCTGAACGAATTTTAAAATCATTTTAAAGTGTCATCTTCTCTTATTCTATGCCACAACAATGAACCATTTCTTGATCAGATTGTGATGAAAAATGAATTTTATATGACAGACAACTGGTGATGATCAGCTCAGTGGTTAGACTGAGAAGAGGCTCCAAAGCACTTCCCAAAGCCAAACTTGCACCAAGGAAGGTCATGATCACTGGTGGTCTGCTGCCAGTCTGATCCACTATAGCTTTCTGAATCCTTATAAAACCATTACATCTGAGAAGCCTGCTCAGCAAATCTATGAGAGGATCTGAAAACTGCAATGCCTGTAGCTGGCATTGGTCAACAGAAAGGACCCATTTCCTCTCCATGACACCAGACCACAGGTCACACAACAAAATGCTTCAAAGTTGAATGAATTGGGCTATGAACTTTTGCCTCATTTGCCACACTCACCTGGCCTTTAGCCAACTAACTGCCACTTCAAGCATCTGGACAACTTTTGCAGGCAAAACGCTTCCACCACCAGCAGGAGGCAAAGGCTGCTTTCCAGGAGTTCATAAAATCCTGAAACATGGACTTTTATGCTACAGGAATAAATAATCGTGTTTCTCATTGGCAAAAATGTGTTGATTGCAAAGGTTCCTGTTTTGATTAACAAGGCTGTGGTTGAGCCTAGTTATGATGATTTAAAATTTACAGTTTGAAACTTCAATATTATGTGTGATAATGTTGAAGTTTTCTGAGAATATTTAAAGCAACTTGTGCAAAACAATTTTTGTGAGTGGTATAGCAAAGAATAAGTTTAATGAAATAATTCCATACAATTATTACTATTTTAAAAAATAAGCTGGGATTATTTTAAAGGAGAATAATATCATATTAGTTTACACACACATATAGATACATATTTAGGTAGATGATAGATAGATGGATAGATCAATAACAAACTTTGTTTATCTGTGTGTTTTCTATAGTGGTGAGTATAAGATATACAGAATATGCAAATTGGCCAGATTGGATTAGTAAAGTTAATGAGGGAAATCAGTGAGTTAAACAACTTTACAGTTTTTCATTATGCTACATGATAGCTTTGCTATGTACAAAGCTATTCTTCCCTACTTACATGGTTGCAAACCTTTTTATATGACCAAATTTTAACCTGTGTTTTCAAATTAGACATTGCTATGAATTATACAAATTTCCCAGTCAAATGTCTAAGAATTACAGATGTAATGAAAAAAATGTTTAAAAATTAAGAATGGTGGTTTTTGTGTTGTTTTATCAGATGGTTTGCAACAAACAGGATTTATCTGGATTCAAATTTTAATTATATTAATAACCTTTCTTATTGTTATGTGGAGTCATAGTATTACAGGGTATTTGGGGATTTAAGAAAAGAAAAATTCCAACAAATAATACACGCCATTATAGTAAGTACTTATTTTATAATTATGTTAATTTTAAGACCAATACATTTTATATTTCAATTGAGGATAAAATAAGATTTGGAGTCTCCTTACCAATGCAATGCAAGAGACCCGGGTTCAATTCCTGGATTGGGAAGATCCCTTGAAGAAGGGAATTGATACCCACTCCAATATTCTTGCCTGGAGAAGTCCATGGACAGAGAAGCCTGGCAGGCCACAGTCCCCGGGGTTGCAAAGAATCAGACATGACTGAGCAACTAACACTTTCACTAACAATTTATTAACAAGAAATGAAACCCTTAGGGGTTCTCAAGTCAATAAAATAATGTCATAGAAAAAGTTATAAAATGACATCATTAGGTAAAACTTCTAAAACCAGTCATCATAAAGTAGCATTTTATTTTTCTGTTCAGTTTAATTCAACAATTATTTATTGAGAGAGTAATATGTGCCTAGCTTTGTTCTATAGTATCCCACAAGTGCAGAGTAAGAAGATGGCAAGATTTTGCCTCAGTTAACTATAGAGTTGATAGAAATGCAATATTTGAATATTGAATCAATAATCTTGCAGCAATGTATATATATAAAGCTAGAGGTGAGACTATAACTTAATTTGAAAGCAAAAGCTGAGAAGGGCCTTTCATAATACTTGACTCCAAATATATGTGCCCTGAGTAGTCATTAAGATGAAACGATAATATCTGTTACAAACGTCTGAATAGGGCTTATGATGAAGCTGGGACTCATCCTAATTTTGAAGAGTGGTCAACTTAGGAAAAACAAAGAGGACATCATCTAAAGAACAAACACAAAACCATAAGAAAATCTAGAGATGTGCAAATGGAAACTGTGTACAGATTGATATAAAGAAATAGAAAACTGAATAAGAGAAATCAGGCTTTCAAAAGTACTATCATAGGAGATGAGATAAGGTTGTACAACTGTGAAAGATCACATGTACTGTGAATATTATTTGGAGAGGGAAACGGCAGCCCACTCCAGTATTCTTGCCTGGAAAATCCCATGGACGGCAGAGCCTGGTAGGCTACTGGCCATGGGGTCACAAAGAGTCGGACATGACTGAGCGACTTCACTCTTTCACTTCTGAAGGAAAATGTAACTCTTTATGAGTTTTTGAGCAAAGGTGTATCTGTATCCCTGGAGAAGGAAATGGCAACCCACTCCAGTACTCTTGCCTGGAAAATCCCATGGACAGAGAAGTCTGGTAGACTACAGTCTGTTTCTGCACTATACTGTAAGTTTGAGTCAGATACGTAGTAAACATAATTCACTTTACATTGGCTAATATACTGAAACATTGCATGCCTTAAATTCATTATGTAATTATGAAATTAAGGGAGTCTCTGTATTCCCACTGGGCTACTGTCCACCAGGTGACTGTCTGAGGACACATGGAACAGTAGCTGGCAGTGAGTCACCTGTATCCTGCCTCACTAAAATAATGGTCTGTAGAAAATGTTTAAAAGACTATCATAAAGATTTGGCCATTTTCCGAGTCATACTTCCATTAACCTGAAATCAGCACATGTTTATTTTGTGAGTTTAATTATAAAAGCCTATGGATAACACAGACTTTTTATATAAAAAATTTTTTTTCTTTAAAGTCTAGGGTAACATGTGTTGGCTAAATTAGGTTAGTATTTTAAAGAGTAATTTCTCTAACTCAATTATCTCAGAAGCACAAGTATTGATGAATGACTTATAAGGCAAGGAAGATTTCTTGAACTTCCATATATTATCATCCCTAAAGTTATTATACACTAATTAGAACCCAACCTCTCTCTCTTGTTATTGTATTAACTGAAGATCAATTTGCTAATCACTTAAACATCACAAGAGCATGACAGGAATAATACAGATCACCTCTGCCTTCTACTGTCACACTTGGTTATGTCTTAGACTCTGTCAGGAATTCTGCATTGAGACTCAAGGACAATGAATGCAGTAGACCTCTTCAATATTGGCAGGAAAGCTGCCATTAGGAAAGACAGAATGGTGAGCATCATTTGTTGTCACATGCAGTCGCTTCTTGAGAAGTAACACCAGACCCTTTAGCTTGTTTTTGAATTTTTTTTTTTTCTCCCATGAGAAATCTCTGTACCGCTGGTGGTGGGACTCACATATCTCCTACTTTCTGTTAAATATCTTGAAATATGTCTTTTTTTTTTTTCCCCTCTATGCTGACTTAGGAAAAGGAAACATGTTGCATGCATGATTACTCCAGAAATCAATTTATCTTTGAAAAAGTGCAGCAATACAAATTCTCATAATATTTCCAAAATAATGAAGCTACAGCAAAAATCCCAATAAAATATCCATGTGGATGTCATGAGCTAAACTTATTCCTGCTCATGAAAACAATATCTCAAGTGAATACAGTAGTATTTGTTTTTTGATATTGTTACTATCTCAATATCAAACAAAAGTTCAAGGGTTTTTAACTCCATGACATAGCCATGAAGTTCCAAAGAGTTCCAAAGAATACCAAGAAGAGATAAGAAAGCCTTCTTCAGCGATCAATGCAAAGAAACAGAGGAAAACAACAGAACGAGAAAGACTAGCTAACTCTTCAAGAAAATTAGAGATACTAAGGGAACATTTCATGCAAAGATGAGCTCGATAAAGGACAGAAATGGTATGGACCTAACAGAAGCAGAAGATATTAAGAAGAAGTGGCAAGAATACACAGAAGAACTGTACAAAAAAGATCTTCACAACCAAGATAATCACGATGGTGTGATCACTCACCTGGAGCCAGACATCCTGGAATGTGAAGTCAAGTGGGCCTTAGAAAGCATCACTATGAACAAAGCTAGTGGAGATGATGGAATTCCAGTTGAGCTATATCAAATCCTGAAAGATGATGCTGTGAAAGTGCTGCACTCAATATGCCAGCAAATTTGGAAAACTCAGCAGTGGCCACAGGACTCGAAAAGGTCAATTTTGATTCCAGTCCCTAAGGAAGGCAATGCCAAGGAATGCTCAAACTACCACACAATTGAACTCATCTCATATGCTAGTAAAGTAATGCTCAAAATTCTTCAAGCCAGGGTTCAGCAATATATGAATCGTGAACTTGCAGATGTTCAAGCTGTTTTTAGAAAAGGCAGAGGAACCAGAGATCAAATTGCCAACATCCACTGGAACATGGAAAAAGCAAGACAGTTCAAGAAAAACATCTATTTCTGCTTTATTGACTATGCCAAAGCCTTTGACTGTGTGGATCACAATAAACTGTGGAAAATTCTGAAAGAGATGGGTATATCAGACTACCTGACCTGCCTCTTGAGAAACTTATATGCAGTTCAGGAAGCAACAGTTAGAACTGGACATGGAACAACAGACTGGTTCCAAATAGGAAAAGGAGTACGTCAAGGCTGTATATTGTCACCCTGCTTATTTAACTGATATGCAGAGTACATCATGAGAAACGCTGGACTGGAAGAAGCACAAGCTGGAATCAAGATTGCCGGGAGAAATATCAATAACCTCAGATATGCAGATGACACCACCCTTATGGCAGAAAGTGAAGAGGAACTAAAAAGCCTCTTGATGAAAGTGAAAGAGGAGAGTGAAAAAGTTAGCTTAAAGCTCAACATTCAGAAAATAAAGATCATGGCATCCGATCCCATCACTTCATGGGAAATAGATGGGGAAATAGTGGAAACAGTGTCAGACTTTATTTTTGGGGGCTCTAAAATCACTGCAGATGGTGATCGCAGCCATGAAATTAAAATACGCTTACTCCTTGGAAGGAAAGTTATGACCAACCTAGATAGCACATTAAAAAGTAAAGACATTACTTTGCCAATAAAGATTTGTCTAGTCAAGGCTATGGTTTTTCCAGTAGTCATGTATGGATGTGAGATTTGGACTATGAAGAAAGCTGAGTGCCAAAGAATTGATGCATTTGAACTGTGGTGTTGGAGAAGACTCTTGAGAGTCCCTTGGACTGCAAGGAGATCCAACCAGTCCATTCTGAAGGAGATCAGTCCTGGGTGTTCTTTGGAAAGACTGATGCTGAAGCTGAAACTTCAGTACTTTGGCCACCTCATGCAAAGAGTTGACTCATTGGAAAAGACCCTGATTCTGGGAGGGATTGGGGGCAAGAGAAGAAGGGAATGACAGAGGATGAGATGGCTGGATGGCGTCACTGACTCCATGAACGTGAGTTTGAGTGAACTCCGGGAGTTGGTGATGGGCAAGGAGGCCTGGCGTGCTGCAATTCATGGGGTCACAGAGTCAGACACGACTGAGCAACTGAACTGAACCGATATATACACCCATATTCTTAGATCATTAAGTCAAATATGTTATTCATTTATTCCTAATACAGATGAGAAAAATAAGGCACAGAGGACATATGTACCATCTTCTATAAGTGATAAATTTCTTGAATGCCTATTTCATATTAAGTAGATTTACTAATAACAATTTATTTCAAAATAATTCTGACCTGAACCTATTTGATCCATTAAATCTATCTAGTACTTACTCGCTTATGAAATATTCATGACCTTTCAGTGTGCTATTTTCTAAAATTATTTTAGTTAAAGTTTCTCAAGACTGATACAGTTGTTTTTCCTGCATGTAATCTACAAGGATTTTTTCTTAGAGAAATAGTTTATGCAAATAGAGTTATAGAGAAAAAATAAGGTTTAAGGGAATGTTGAAAAGTTAATTTTCTCAAATTACTATTAAGTGTGGTAATAGATATGGTTTTAAAGGATTATAATAGTCATTGATGAGGACTGGAAATATTGCTCTTTAGAACTTTATTGACAGTATAATGTAAAAAATAAATATGTGATGTGATTGCTGTGTTAATTAATTGATGGTGGGAATTAATTGATTGTGAGAATTCATTCAATGTGTACTTAGTCACTCAGACATGTCCTGACTCTTTGTGGCCCCATGGACTGTAGCCCTCTAAGCTCCCCTGTTCATGGCATTTTCCAGGCAAGAATATTGGAGTGGGTTGTCATTTCCAACTCTAGGGGTCTTCCTGACCCAGGGACTGAACTGTGTCTCTTGCATCTCCTGTATTGGCAGTAGACTGACTACCACTAGAGTCACCCGGGAAGTCCTCTTACAATAAAAATGTGCATAAATTATTACATTGCCTGCTTTCAGTTCAGTTCAGTCACTCAGTCGTGTCCAACTCTTTGTGACCTCATGAATCACAGCATGCCAGGCCTCACTGTCCATCACCAACTCCTGAAGTTCACTGAGACTCACATCCATCAAGTCAGTGATGCCATCCAGCCATCTCATCCTCTGTCATCCCCTTCTCCTCCTGCCCCCAATCCCTCCCAGCATCACAGTCTTTTCCAATGAGTCAACTCTTCAATGAGGTGGCCAAAGTACTGGAGTTTCAGCTTTAGCATCATTCCCTCCAAAGAAATCCCAGGGCTGATATCCTTCAGAATGGACTGGTTGGATCTCCTTGCAGTCCAAGGGACTCTCAAGAGTCTTCTCCAACACCACAGTTCAAAAGCATCAATTCTTCCGGGCTCAGCCTTCTTCACAGTACAACTCTCACATCCATACATGACCACAGGAAAAACCATAGCCTTGACTAGATGGACCTTTGTTGGCAAAGTAATGTCTCTGCTTTTCAATATGCTATCTAGGTTGATCATAGCTTTCCTTCCAAGGAGTAAGCATCTTTTAATTTCATGGCTACAGTCACCATCTGCAGTGATTTTGGAGCCCCAAAAAATAAAGTCTGACACTGTTTCCACTGTTTCTCCATCTATTTCCCATGAAGTGATGGGACTGAATGCCATGATCTTCATTTTCTGAATGTTGAGCTTTAAGCCAACTTTTTCACTCCCCACTTTCACTTTCATCAAGAGGCTTTTTAGTTCCTCTTCACATTCTACCATAAGGGTGGTGTCATCTGCATATCTGAGGTTATTGATATTTCTCCCGCAATCTTGATTGCAGGTTGCGCTTCTTCCAGTCCAGCGTTTCTCATAAGCAGGGTGACAATATACAGCCTTGACGTACTCCTTTTCCTATTTGGAACCAGTCTGTTGTTCCATGTCCAGTTCTAACTGTTGCTTCCTGACCTGCATACAGATTTCTCTTTAAGTTTTATTTGTCAATAATACTTTAGCAGAAGGAAACATTGAAATTTAAAGGAACAAGACAACAAAATGAGCAAACATAGAAAGCCTCTCATACTGTCTCCTTTCTTAATTACTCTAGATCTTCAAATCTGTGTGGCATGTTTTGATTACATAAGTGGAAAATTTGGGAGTATATTAGTCACAGTTATCCAGAGAAACAGAACCAGTGGAGGAGATAGAGACAGAGAAAGAGATAGATTATGGAAACCAAGAATTCCCTCCATCTCCTGTCTGCAGACTAGGGATCCAGGAAAGCCCGTTGTTGTTCAGTGGCTCAGTCATGTCTGACTCTTTGTGACACCATGGACTGCAGCACGCCAGGCTTCCCAGTCCTTCACCATTTCCTGGACTTTGCTCAAACTCAAATCCAGTCAGTCAGTGATGCCATCCAACCATCTTGTTGTCTGTCATCCCCTTCTCCCCCTGCCTTCAATCTTTCCCAGCATCAGAGTCTTTTCTAATGAGTCTACTCTTCACAACAGGTGGTCAAATTATTGGAGCTTCAGCTTCAGCATCAGTCCTTCCAATGAATATTCAGGACTGATTTCCTTTACAATTGAGTGATTTGATCTCCCTGCTATCCAAGGGATTCTCAAGAGTCTTCTCCAACACCACAGTTCAAAACCATCAATTTTTTGGTGCCCAGCCTTCTTTATGGTCCAACTCTCACATCCATCATGACTACTGGAAAAAAAAAACAAAAAACATAGCTTTGACTAGACAGATCTTTGTTAGCAAAGTAATGCCTCTGCTTTTTAATACACTCTCTGGGATTGTCATAGTTTTTCTTCCAAGTAGCAAGTGTCTTTTAATCTCATGGCTGCAGTCACCATGTGCAGTGATTTTGGAGCCCAAGAAAATAAAATCTCTTATGGTTTGCCATGAAGTGATGGGACCGGATGCATGATCTTAGTTTTTTTAATGTTGTTTTAAGCCAACATTTCAGTAGTGTAATTGAAAATGTCAAAGAGCCAGATATCTAATGGTTTAAATTCCAGCCTGAGTGTGAGCTCTTAAGAATCAAGAGAACCAAAGTCAAGTGAACATTGATATTCCAGCTCAACAGTCAATCAGAGAACAAATTTCACCTTCACCTGCCTTTTCATTTGATTCAGGCCCTAGATTGGATTGGATGATGCCCACCACATTAAGGAAGTGCAATCTGCTTTATTCATTCCTCGTCCAAAAACATATTCAAGACTCACCTAGAAATAATGTTTCACCAACTGGGCGCTCTGTGGCTCAGCCAAGTTGATACATAAAATAAACCATCACAAAGAGAGATTGGTAAAATTGTACAACCATCAGCAGAAGCTTATCTGTATTAATTTTAGAGAATGTTTCTTCTCAGTACCAAATTCTGCATTGCTCTCTTGTATAGTATTACATTATATCTGTGTCACTTGCCCTCTTACTTGGCTTTATTTTTCCACTACTTCATATCACCCACTGACATATCATGAATGTATATGTTAATGTCTTTCCCCTTCCCCACCCATAAGAGAATGTAAAACCTAAAAGCAGAGAGTTTTATTTTTCACCAGTGTCTCAAGAATCTGAAGAAGTCATGGTGCACAGGACAGGCTCAGTAAATATCTGTTGAACGAGAGAATGTTCATGTATCAAAAGAATTAATAAATTATTCTAAAATTATCTTTTGTATCATATTCCTCCATTATTGAAATTTTAGTTTCCTAATTTTTCTTAGAAAATAAATATGTTTATATATTGGCACTGTTCTGCTTTTTTTGTCCTCACATTAAATGGAAGATTTAAAGAACAAAGAATAAAGTGACTCAGTAGTGGCTCACAGCCAATCATTAGTGGAGAATGTAACAAAACTGAAATCTGGAGCATTAAATTTTGTGAGATTATCTAGGTGTTTGGCAGCTTCCATCTTACTATTTAAACATCAATTGTCCTCTAGATCAGGATGTAATTTGCTTGTGGCAGCTCAAGGTTGTACTTTCTGAAGGCATACACTGTTTTGCTCTCCCTCGCTGATTTAAAAAAATAAGCACAAAGTGAGAGTTGTAAATTAAATTTTATTTGGGGCAAAATGAGGACTGCAGCCCAGGAGACAGCATTTCAGATAGCTCTAAAAAACTGCTCAAATGATCTGAAGGGTGTGCCAGGATATACAGGAGATTTTCAACAAAGGGCAGGTAGTTGAAACATCAAAAAATTGCTGTTAATTAAAGAAAGCCAAATATCTCAAGTTAAGGAATTTAGTGCCTTTCTGTATATGGGAATATGCAAGAGTGTGAGGTCACTGAAACCATGTCTTTGACATGGACCTCAACTGTCTGAGGCTAATATCCTGTGTTTTCTCATCCTGAGTTTCCTCAGGGATCACTATATGGAGTGTCTGCAGTCTGATGGTTGCTAGATGGCTTTTCCTTTCTAAGTTTTCTCAGGGTTCACTGGCTCATGTGGAGGGCTGTAATTGCTGATAACTGACATTCTTATTTACTTATATGGAATGAGATAGTCCATTCCTCTTTCTGCACTTGATGTTGTGTGCAAAAGATACAGGGGAGAAAAGTGTTATTGTTGCCTCACAACTTGAGTCATCCAGCACATCCTCTGTGGATATTCGAAGACAAGAGGGAAAAGGAAAATTCAACTCTTTTCTATCTTCATTAGTTGTACCAAGCAGTAGTGATCAGAAGGAAGACATGTCCTGATTCAGAATTAAACAGAGCATACACACCTGATGTGAAGAGCTGACTCACTTGAAAAGACGCTGATGCTGGGAAAGACTGAAGACAAAAGAAGAGGGTGACAGAGGATGACATGGTTGGATACCATCACAGACTCAAAGGACATGAATTTGAGCAAACTCCAGGAGATAGTGAAGGGTAGGGAAGCCTGGCATGCTGCAGTTCAAAGGGTTGCAAAGAGTTGGACACAATTTAGTGACTCAACAACAACAGCAATACACTGGTGGTCCATGGGGTAGCAAAGAGTCAGACATGACCGAGAACAGATCATGCGTGCACACACTATCCTAAATGGGCACTAGGTTTCTATAGCATAAGCTGAGCAATTAAGGGCTATATAAAATGTAAGAACTGAAAGCCTTACAAAGGCAAACTAATTTTAGGACACATCTTCTAAAGTTATTAGGTTCATTCTCCACATGTGCTACAGATCAGCAGTCTGTAATTGCTAAAATGTCTCTCTATGGATACTTAATTTCAGCTTGCTAAAAGACAATAGATTGTGTCAAGAGGTATATGCAAACTAGTTGTGAAAGTCAAGGTGGTGAGATCAGATGAATAGACTGGGTGGGCAAAGACAACATTTTTTCAGTCGGGATGCTGAAAAGAGTTATTTCTGTCTAAGCCCCCTTTGTTTGGAAAGGATTGAAAAGCTGTGCTCCTACTTTATCGTTATTGCAGCCTTTGCCTCTGCTTCCAGAGTTGGCAGATTCTGCTGGTTTCAAGTGTGACTCAGCCAAAGTTGCTTCTGTTCCTTTTATTGTGCTTTGGCTTACTGAAAACTCTATGGGCAGCAGCCCAAAAGTACACATCCACCCTACCAGTGGTGCCAAGTTCCTCCTAAATGCCCATCCCTGAATGCTTTTACCCTGCTCTAGTATGTGCAACTGAGCTTTAAGGTACGGTTCCAAGAAAACCCAGTTCCAATCTAAAAGGCTGATTCATTTAATTGGATGATGAGTATCCTTATCTTAACTTTCTGTTTGCAATGTTTCATTGCAGTTTTATTTCTCCTATCATGTTCTCTATATACAGATATGCACTTAGAAGTTGCTGGATAACTGACTCCAAAATTGCATAGTGATAGACCACAGAAGTAGATAGTGTTGACAAGCAAAAAGCCTAATTCTACCTCCTACACTTCATACAAGGCTCCACAGATATATTTACCTTATCTTTGCTTTATTAAAACATCGTGCTTCAGTAGAAAATGGCTTAATGTGATTCTAATTACCATTATCTTTCAAAGTCTCTGCTGTTTGGAAAGTCATCTGCATCTTTCCAGTGACCTGATCATTAGCTTCTTGTTTAAACCCCTAACCCCACTGAAAGAGTTCTGCAATTTTCTTTTATCCACTCTCTCTCTAAATATGACCTACCAAAATAACATTTCCTCAGTTGCAAAGTGTGCCCTAAGCTTTTTATTAACTATTAAAAATTTCTTGTTTTTGTGATTTCCATGATTTCAAGTATAATCTAAAATAGCTTTAAACTTATTTTTACAGAATAGTCATTTCTGTCACAGAAGTACTCCTGTGCATTCTTAATTGTGAAGCAAAAGATTTTAGTTGCAGCTGGAACGTAGACAGATTGGATTTCATCATCTCTGTTGGAGCTTCCAGTTGTTTCTCAATGCTTATCAGTTTTTACCTTTTATAATTTATTGCCTCCTCAATTACAGTTGTTGTTCAGTCCCTAAGTCAAGTCACTCACGGTTTCCCCCATGAACTGCAACTTGCAGGAACTTCTGTCCACCAGTATATCATGGAGTTTGCTTAAATTCATATTTAGTGAGTCAGTGATACTATCTAAACGTCTCATCCTTTGAAACTTCCTTTTTCTTTTGCCTTCAATCTTTCAGGTTTTTGTTTTTGTTTGTTTGTTTGTTTGTTTTCCCCAATAAGTCAGCTGTTCACATCAGGTCGCCAAAGTATTGAAGCTTCAGTAGCAGTCCATCCAACGAATATTCTGGGTTGATTTCCTTTAGGACTGACTGGCTTGATCTCCTTGCAGATTCTCAAGAGTCTTCTCCAGCACCTAAATTCAAAGGCATTAATTTTTCAGGGATCAGCCTTCTTTATGGTACAACTCTCACATCCATACATGACAACTGCAAAAACCATAGCTTTGACTATATGAACCTGTGTCAGCAAATTGTTGCCTCTGCTTTTTAATACATTGTCTTATTTTGTCATATCTTTCCTTCCAAGGAGCAAGCATCTTTTAATTTTATGGCTGCTAGTCACCATCCACAGTGATTTTGCAGCCCAAGAAAATAAAATCTGTCACTGTTTCCACTGTTTCTCCTTCTACTTGCCATAAAGTGATGGGACCAGATGCCAGAACTTAGTTTTTTAACGTTGAGTTTCAACCCACCTTTTTCACTCTCCTCTTTGACCCTCATCAAGAGGCTCTTTAGTTCCTTTTCACTTTCTGATACTAAAATAGTATCATCTTCCTATATGAGGTTGCCTACATTACTCCCACCAATCGATTCCAGCTTGTGCTTCACCCAACCCGGCATTTTGCATGATATACTCTGCACCAAAATTAAATAAGCAAGGTGACATTATACAGCCTTGACATGCTCCTTTCTCAATTTTGAACCAGTCAGTTGTTCCATATCCAGTTCTAACTGTTGCTTTTTTACTTACATACAGGTTTCTCAAGAGGCAGGTCGGGTGGTCTGGTATTCCCATCTCTTTAAGAATATTCTACAGTTTGTTATGATCCACCCTGTCAAAGGCTTTAGCATAGTCAATGAAGGAGAAGTAGATGTTTTCCTAGAATTTCCTTGCTTTTTCTTTGATGCAATGAATGTTGGTAATGTCATCTCTGGTTGCTCTGCCTTTTCTAAATACAGCCCGTACATCTGGAAGTTCTCAGTTCATATACTGCTGAAGCCTAGCTTGAAGGATTTTGAACATTACATTGCTAGCATGTGAAATGAGTGCAATTGTGCAGTAGTTTAAATATTCTTTGGCATTGCCTTTCTTTGGGATTGGAATGAAAACTGACCTTTTCCAGTCCTGTGGCCACTGCTGAGTTTTCCAAATTTGCTGGCGTATTGAGTGCAGCACTTTCACAGCATCATCTTTTAGGATTTGAAATAGTTCAGTTAGAATTCCATCTCCTCCAATAGTTTTGATCATAGCAGTGCTTTCTAAGGGTTACTTGACTTCACATTCCAGAATGCCTGTGTCTAGGTGAGTGACCACACCATCAGAGGTTCATTAAGACCTTTTTTGTATAGTTTTGTGTATTCTTACCCCCTCTTCACAATCTCATCTGTTTCTCTTAAGTCCTTACCAATTCTGTCCTTTATTGTGCCCACATTTGCATGAAATGGTCCCTTGATATATCCAATCTTCCTGAAAAATCTCTAGTCTTTCCCCTTCTATCGTTTTCCTCTATTTCTTTGCATTGTTCATTTAAGAAGGCTTTCTTACCTCTCCTGTCTATTCTCTGCAACTCTTCACTCAGTTCGGTATACATTTCCCTTTCTCCCCTGCCTTTCACTTCGTGTTTTTCTTCAGCTATTTGTAACACCTCCTCAGACAACTACTTTGTCTTCTTTCATTTTCTTTTTCTTTGAGATGATTTTGGTCACTGTCTCCTGTGCAATGTTATAAACATCCATCCGTAGTTCTTCAGGCACTCTTTCTACCAGGTCTAATCCCTTGAATATATTTATCACATCCACTGTATACTCATAAGAGGTTTGAGTTATATCATACTTGAATGGCCTAGTGGTTTTCCCTACTTTCTTCAATTTAAGTCCGAATTTAACAATAAAGTGCTTATGATCTGAGCCACAGTCAGCTCCAGGTCTTTTTTATGATGTTTCTATAGAGTTTCTCCGTCTTTGGCTGCAAAGAACACAAGTAATCTGATTTCAATATTGATCATCTGATGATATCCACGTGTGAAGTAGTCTTGTGTTTTGGAAGAGGGTGTTTTCTATGAGCAGTGTCATCTTCACAAAACTCTGTGAACCTTTGCCCTGCTTCGTTTTACACATCAATACAAACTTGCCTGTTAGTCTGGGGATCTCTTGACCTCCGAATTTGGCATTCCAAACCCCTATGATGAAAATGACATCCTCTTTGCTATTAGTTCTAGAAGGTGTTGTAGATCTTCATAGAACCATTTAACTTCAGCTTCTTCAGCATCAGTATTTGGGGCTTAGACTTGTATTACTCTGATGTCTAATAGTTTACCTTGGAAAAGTGAAGTCACTCAGTCATGTTCGACTTTTTGTGACCCCATGGAATGTGGCTACCAGGCTCCTCCGTCCATGGGATTTTCCAGGCAAGAGTATCAGAGTGGGTTGACATTTCTTCTCCAGGGGATCTTCCTGACCCAGGGATTGCACCCAGGTCTCCTGCATTGCAGGCAGAAACTTTACCCTCTGAGCCACCAGGGAAGCCACGAGGAAATAAACACAGAGTATTCTGTCATTTTTGAGACTGCGCACAAGTACTGAATTTTGGACTCTTTTGTTTTCTATGAGAGCTACTCCATTTATTCCCAGGAATTCTTGCCTACAGTAGTAGATATAATGGTCATCTGAATTAAATTTGCCAGTTCCCATCCATTTTAGTTCACTGATTCCCAAGATGTAGATGCTCATCTTGCCATGTCCTGTTTGACCACATGCAATTTACCTTGATTCATGGACCTAACATTCCAGGTTCCTATGCAATATTATTCTTTACAGCATCAGACATTACTTTTACCATTAGACACATCCACAAGTGAGCCGACTTCCACTCTGGCCCAGACACTTCATTCACTCTGAAGCTATTAGGAATTGCCCTCCACATTTTCCCAGTAGCACACTGGACACCTTCCCACCTGGGGGTGGGGGTTATCTTTCAGTGTCATATCTTTTTGCCTTTTCACACTGTCCATGGGGTTCTCTAGGCAAGAATACTGGAGTGAATTGACATTTCCTCTTCCAGGGGACCACATTTTGTCAGAATTCTTTACTATGACCTGTCCATCTTGGGTGGTCCTGCACAGCACGGCTCATAGATTCACTAAATTATGCAAACCCTTTTGCCATGACAAGGCTGTGATCCACAAAGGCAATCAAACTCATATCTTCTGCATTGGCAGGCAAATTCTTTACCATTCAGCCACGTGGGAAGCCCTCTTCCCAGTATGCATTGAGCCACGTGGGAAGCCCTCTTCCCTGTATGCAATTGGATAAATATATTTATTTCTCTCCATTTAAAATAAGTCAACTAACCCACATTATGTCTCAGTACTTGTTCTAGGCATTAAGAGAAAAAAAAATAAATGAGATATACTAGTGCACCTCATGGAACCTAAAATCTAATGGGAAAATATAAAAACAGAACAAGAGAGATCCAGGCCTTGGAAAGAGTAAGAGTAAAATCTTGAAGTAGGAATTAACATGGGATTCTCAAGGAATATTGAAATCAACATCAGTGACTTTGATGGAGAGAAAAGTAGATTTTTATATTTTTCTTTACTAGTTAACATTATATTTATGTTGAGGGCATCAGTTACTGAATTCTTTTATCTTTCTCAGGGAAATTTTTTTCTAAATTAATATTTCAGCCTTAGGATTTATGTAAGGCTTATCCTTTATTTTATTTTTTTATGGCAAATGATGTGTCCCTTTTATAGTGTTTAAGAAACATAATTAAGTCATATTGAGTCATCTTGAGTTTTTGGTTGCTGGATTGACCCTTTGGCTCTAACACCTCTTTGTGACCTGGACCACCTCTGTCGTGGTTTCAACAAGGCTGCTGTGCTCAGAGGAGTGGGTACTGGGAAAAGCTGCTCTGAAAAGATGGTGAATTGGCCAAAAATTTGTGGAACGTTTATGCCAAACTATAAATTTAGACACTAGAATTTTTCTTTTGGTTTTAGGTCTTGGGCAAAAAAGTCAGAAAAAAACAGTTCTAGATAGAGTTAAGAGACATACTTATTAGGCTTTCCTTTACTAGATGGTCCCTTCCTTCATTCAATATATGGTTGAGTGAGCAGTTCTATCTGCCAAGTCTGAGCTAGGTGCAGGTATTCATCTTTGTAGGTAATTTTATTCATCTTTGTAGGTAATTTTGAGCTGTGTGTATGTGTGTGTTTTGGCCATGCTATGGGGGATGTGGGATCTTAGTTCCCTGAAGAGGGATCAAGTGGAAGTGCCAAGTCTTAACCACTGGATTGCCAGGGAAGTCCCCAAACTGTGCATTGAAAGGTGGATAGGAGATTACAGACAGAGAAAAAGGGAAGGGAATGTTAGGCAAAAACATAGATCCTTAAAATGGCAAGGAGTCTTCCAAATGAAGAGAGCAGGTTAAGGACCTCAAGTCTAGGAAATGTGTAGTTATGAAAAAAAAAGTGATTAATTTCCCTACTGTTGGCATTAAGGATGTCTCCATTTTATTTATTTAATTTTTAGGCTTATCCTTTAAATGAACAAGTTTTGGGGGAAATATTATCAAATGTGAAAGTTGTTGTGAAAGGGTTTTAAAACCATGTTGTGATATGAAAAAAATTAAAAATAGGTTTTCCTAAAAACTACTATACTCACTTCCATTATCTCTCAAATATAAGTCTTGCTAAGTCACTTCAGTCATGTCTGACTCTATGTGACCCCATAGAGGGCAGCCCACCAGGCTCTCCTGCCCCTGGGTTTCTCCAGGCAAGAACACTGGAGTGGGCTGCCATTTCCTCCTCCAATGCATGAAAGTGAAAAGTGAAAGTGAAGTCGCTCAGTCTATCCGACTCTTAGCGACCCCATGGACTGCAGCCTACCAGGCTCCTCCGTCCATGGGATTTTCCAGGCAAGAGTACTGGAGTGGGGTGCCATTGCCTTCTCCATCAAATATAAGTTTAAAATTCATTTCAGTAAGATTTCATTCTTGAACTTTGTTCAGCTTTACCAAATATGTCCAATTAGCATTCCTGGAAGTTCACAAGTAGAGTGCAGTTTTTAGGGGTGCATTTAGCAGAATCCAACAATCTCTGGGAGTCCCATACAGTTACAATACTGGCTTTCCCTCACTCATGCTACCTGGGACTCAGCCTTCATTTCCACAATGTTAATAACTACAACTGCATACAGATTTCTTAGGAGGCAGGTCAGGTGGTTGAGTATTCCCAACTCATTAAGAATTTTCCACATTTGTTGTAACCCACACAGTCAAAGGCTGTGGCATAGTAAATAAATCAGAAATAGATGTTTTTCTGGAACTCTCTTGCTTTTTCAATGATTCAACTGATGTTGGAAATTTGAGCTCTGGTTCCTCTGCGTTTTCTAAATCCAGCTTGAACATCTGGAAGTTCACAGTTCACATATTGCTGAAGCCTGGCTTGGAAAAATTTGAACATTACCTTCCTAGTGTGTGATGTAAGTGCAATCGTGCAGTAGTTTGAGCATTCTTTGGCATTGCCTTTATTTGGGATTGGAATGAAAATTGACCTTTTCCAATCCTGTGGCCATTGCTGAGTTTTTCAAATTTGCTGGCATATTGAGTGCAGGACTTTCACAGCATCATCTTTCAGGATTTGAAACAGCTCAACTGGAATTCTATCACCTCCACTAGCTTTGTTCATAGTGATGCTTCCTAAGGCCCACTTGACTTCACATTCCAGGATGTCTGCCTCTAGATGAGTGATCACACCATTGTAATTATCTGGGTTGTGAAGATCTTTTTTGTATAGTTCTTCTGTGTATTCTTGCCACCTCTTCTTAATGTCTTTTGCTTCTGTTAGGTCAATACCATTTCTGTCCTTTATTGTGCCCACCTTTGCTTGAAATTTTCCCTTGGTATCTCAGTTTTTATTGAAGATATCTCCAGTCTTTCCCATTCTATTGTTTTCCTCTATTTCTTTGCATTGATCACTGATGAAGGCTTTCTTATCTGTGGCAAATAGATGAGGAAACAGTGAAAGACTTTATTTTGGGGGGCTCCAAAATCACTGCAGATGGTGACTGCAGCTTTGAAATTAAAAGACCCTTGCTCCTAGGAAGAAAAGTTGTGACCAACTTAGACAGCATATTGAAAAACACAGACATTACTTTGCCAACAAAGGTCCACCTAGTCACAGTTATGGTTTTTCCAGTAGTCATGTATTGATGTGAGAGTTGGACTATAAAGAAAGCTGAATGCCAAAGAATTGATGCTTTTGAACTGTGGTGTTGGAGAAGACTCTTGAGAGTCCCTTGGACTGCAAGGAGATCCAACCAGTACATCCTAAAGGAGATCAGTCCTGAATACTCATTGGAAGGACTGATGCTGAAGCTGAAGCTCCAGTGCTTTGGCCACCTGATGAGAAGAACTGACTCACTGAAAACAAGACCCTGATGCTGGGAAAGATTGAAGGCAGGAGGAGAAGGGGATGACAGAGGATGAGATGGTTGGATGGCATCACCAACTCAACGGACATGAGTTTGAGTAAATTCCGGGAGTTGGTGCTGGACAGGGAGGCCCGGCATGCTACAGTCCATGGGGTCTCAAAGAGTCAGACCCAACTAAGCGACTGAAGTGGAATGAGCAACTACACCTCAAAAATTTCATGTAGAATTATACTTAAATAGCTTCAGATATTAGTAGGTACTTTTATATTATAGACCAATGATTATACAGTTCTATTAATACCCTGTAATTTATTTCCAAGAGAAGCTCATGGCTCAATGGTAAAGAATCTGCCTACCGATGAAGGCTAACCACTCCAGTATTCTGGCTTGGAGAATTCCATGGACTGTTTATTCCATGGGGTCGCAAAGAGTTGGACACTACTGAGTGACTTTCACACACACACACACACACACACACCAATGCAGGAGATGTGGGTTTGATTCCTGGGTCAGGAAGATCCCCTGGAAAGGAAACAGCAACCCACTCCAGTATTCTTGCCTGGAAAATCCCATGGACAGAGGAGCCTGACAGGTTCATGGGGTCGCAAAAGAGCTGGACACCACTGAGTGGCTAAACAACACTATGACTTCCAATTTATTTTTATTTATTTATTTCAGAGTCATATAAAAATATTCTAACATTTTCTTCTTTAAAAAAAAGTTTCATTACTTATTTTGATCTTACTCATATGGCAAAAAGTTTTTCAGCAATTTTGGACAATTTTTGCTATATTTTCAAATGATCTGTCAAAATGATAAGAGTTTTGGTAGCACTTTTATAAATAGCACTATGGCGTATTATACTTGAGGTTGTGTTTTCATTTAAAATAAATGGTGTACTTTAAAAGCCATACTTTCTCTTTTAAAGCAATTCATTTTTACATCCAGTTTGGAATCTTTTCAATTAATAATTCTTCTGTATTTAAACTTTTTTGTTTTAAAGTATTTTTAATTGTAATTTGAGAAATAATAAATTTGAAGCTTGACATTTTTATTTGAGTCAATGTCGCTGATATTGCTTAGCTTTCTAGTTTATTTTAATAGTAAAGAATTCATACTTACTATGCATGATTACTAATTAAATCCAAAATTCTCATTAAGAAATTATAGTTCGCAATAACTTTATAAAATGTTTATCAGGTTAGTTTTCTACACATATTCATTTGTATATTTATTATAATTTATTGTTAGACATTTCTTTAGCCACCTCCACATATTTAAAATTACTTTACCCAGATTTTAAAGGTCAGCTTTATTGACACATAATTTTAATACACTAAAATTTGCTATAAATTTTCAGTAAGTTTTCACTGTAAATGTGAGTATATGCATACATTTGTTAGCAACTAGCATAAAATTTCCATCACTCCCCAAATTTTATTTCCTCCCTTTTAACTGACAGTCCTTATAATTTTTACTCCATTTTTAAAATAAGTTCTTTTAGTGTTTTAATATAAAGTCTCACAAATCTTTTGCTTCTTTTTTTTTTTAATTCATCATATACCTAACCCACTCCAGTGTTCTCGCCTGGAGAATCCCAGGGACGGGGAAGCCTGGTGGGCTGCAGTCTATGGGGTCAAACAGAGTTGGACATGACTGAAGTGACTTAGCAGCATACATAACCCTTAAGCTATTAATAAATAATATATACACATAACCTCAATGAATCTCTAAGACAAGCCTATGAGATAAATGCTATAGATAGTTACACTCTGCAAAAGTAGAGAGTGAGGTTTAAAAATGTTAAATTTCTCCAAGTTCCTACAGCTGTTTCACAAACAGTGGGATACAAACTCTGTTCTCTGTGGTTCTAAAAACTGATCTGGTAGCAGCTATGTGATACTACCTTCATAGAATAGCATTGAAACATGTATAATATCATGTATGAAACGAGTCGCCAGTCCAGATTCGATGCACGGTACTGGATGCTTGGGGCTGGTGCACTGGGACGACCCAGAGGGAGGGTAGAGAAGGGAGGAGGGTTCAGGATGGGGAACGCGGGTATACCTGTGGTGGATTCATTTAGATATTTGGCAAAACTAATACAATATTGTAAAGTTTAAAAATAAAATAAAATAAAAAAAAAAGTTAAAAATAAAATAAAATAAAATTGAAAAAATAAAAATAAAATAAAATTTAAAAAAAAGAAAAAAAAAAAAAAGTAATACAAGTAGAGTAAACATAAGTCCAGTTTTGCTTTATATCTGTTATTGTGGATTAATTTTTACAGTGCCCATTTATGGATACTTGCAAAAAATTCCTGCTTGTTTGGTAAATTGTATGATCACCCTATTTATAATAGGCATTATTGATTGACATGATTTATACTGAGTATGTGAAACCTAGAGAGAGATTTATAGAGTTGAAGGAGATGAAGTCTGTAATGTCATTTACTGATGCTTCATTGACTTTTATAACTTTGACTTTTAGAGAAAAATGACATAATGCTGACACTTACCAGAGATTTGTTAGTATTCAGCAATTTGTTACCTAGCAATTCCAATTCTTCTACTTGGTGCCAGATGAGATAGATACTTAAGTACAGAGATTAAATGAAGGAGTGAACTTTGTGAACACTCAATACTTCTTTGCTCTTTCAGCTTTGACTGAGAAATACAATCATTAAAATTTTTAACAGGAACCTATAATAGAGTGGCTTTTGGTGGGGGGTGGAAATGTGGATCAAAAAGTATGATGAGAGCAGAAGAAAATAAATAGAAGTAGTATAAAAGAGAGGTGAATACCAACAAAAATTTTAATCATGCCAGATCTATACTTTAAAAGAGAGAGATAAAGAGTGTTTGACATAAAAACAATCCATTCCTTCATTTCAGTCATTCTGAACAGATATAATAGAATATTTAGTATTATTCTATGAAAATGTGACTGGGCTTCCCTGGCGGCTCAGAGGTTAAAGCGTCTGCCTGCAATGCAGGAGAACTGGGTTCGATCCCTGGGTCAGGAAGATCCCCCAGAGGAGGAAATGGCAACCCACTCCAGTATTCTTGCCTGGAGAATCCCATGGACAGAGGAGCCTGGTAGGATACAGTCCACGGCGTTGCAAAAAGTCGGACACAACTGAGAGACTTCACATATGCAAATGTGAACAAGATGGTGAAAATAAAGTAGAAAATATTCCCAGCATAAAGGTCACTCTGTTATTAAAGGATGTCTAAATTATTTTATCTGTGATGTGCAGAAAAACACTGGAGTTTTCAACTGAAGAAAGTACGGAATGACGCTGCTGCTGCTGCTAAGTCGCTTCAGTCGTGTCCTACTCTGTGCGACCCCAGAGACGGCAGCCCACCAGGCTCCCCCGTCCCTGGGATTCTCCAGGAAAGAACACTGGAGTGGATTGCCATTTCCTTCTCTAGAATGACACTCTAGTAACTGATAAATAGTTCAGAGACAATCATGGAGTAAATCAGATAAAACTGCCTACTTTTTTTTTTGTCTGTTTTTTTTTTTAATTTTATTTTTAAACTTTACATAATTGTATTAGTTTTGCCAAATACCAAAATGAATCCACCACAGGTATACATGTGTTCCCCATCCTAAACCCTCCTCCTTCCCCCCTCCCCATACCATCCCTCTGGGTCGTCCCAGTGCACTAGCCCCAAGCATCCAGTGGGGCTGGACTGGCATCTCGTTTCATACATGATATTTTACATGTTTCAATGCTATTCTCCCAAATCTTCCCACCCTCTCCCTCTCCCTCAGAGTCCATAAGACTGTTCTATACATCAGTGTCTCTTTTGCTGTCTCATACACAGGGTTATTGTTACCATCTTTCTAAATTCCATATATATGCGTTAGTATACTGTATTGGTGTTTTTCCTTCTGGCTTACATCACTCTGTATAATAGGCTCCAGTTTCATCCACCTCATTAGAACTGATTCAAATGTATTCTTTTTAATGGCTGAGTAATACTCCACTGTGTATATGTACCATAGCTTTCTTATCCATTCATCTGCTGATGGACATCTAGGTTGCTTCCATGTCCTGGCTATTATAAACAGTGCTGCGATGAACATTGGGGTACACGTGTCTCTTTCCCTTCTGGTTTCCTCAGTGTGTATGCCCAGCAGTGGGATTGCTGGATCATAAGGCAGTTCTATTTCCAGTTTTTTAAGGAATCTCCACACTGTTCTCCATAGTGGCTGTACTAGTTTGCATTCCCACCAACAGTGTAAGAGGGTTCCCTTTTCTCCACACCCTCTCCCGCATTTATTACTTGTAGACTTTTGGATCACAGCCATTCTGACTGGCGTGAAATGGTACCTCATAGTGGTTTTGATTTGCATTTCTCTGATAATGAGTGATGTTGCGCATTTTTCATGTGTTTGTTAGCCATCCGTATGTCTTCTTTGGAGAAATGTCTATTTAGTTCTTTGGCCTATTTTTTGATTGGGTCGTTTATTTTTCTGGAGTTGAGCTGTAGGAGTTGCTTGTATATTTTTGAGATTAGTTGTTTGTCAGTTGCTTCATTTGCTATTATTTTCTCCCATTCTGAAGGCTGTCTTTTCACCTTGCTAATAGTTTCCTTTGATGTGCAAAAGCTTTTAAGGTTAATTAGGTCCCATTTGTTTATTTTTGCTTTGAGGTCTCTGTAATGCTGTTTCTTTTGCTTGGGAATCTTCCTCCAGTTATACATATGGTTTTCCTTATCTCAATCACTGAAAAGTCACCTGCTTAGTGAGGACTTCCACAGTCACCCTACTTAAGTCGCTAAATCCTGTACGCATATGCATGCACACACATGCAACACTTTCTAGCCTCCTCTCTGTATTTGCCCACTTACCACACCATTCCACCTGTTACAATATATATTTTTCTTATTTTTTATGTTCATGATCTCGATTCTACTAAAACCTGAAGGTCATGAAAGCGGAATTTATATTTATTTTGTTCTCTGCTGCTGCTGCTGCTGCTAAGTCACTTCAGTTGTGTCCGACTCTGTGTGACCCCATGGACGGCAGCCCACCAGGCTCCCCCGTCCCTGGGATTCTCCAGGCAAGAACACTGGAGTGGGTTGCCATTTCCTTCTCCAATGCATGAAAGTGAAAAGTGAAAGTGAAGTCACTCAGTCGTGTCCAACTCCTAGCGACCCCATGGACTGCAGCCTACCAGGCTCCTCCATCCATGGGATTTTCCAGGCAAGAGTACTGGAGTGGGGTGCCATTGCCTTCTCCATTTTGTTCACTACTAACCACCAAAACACAGATCAGTACCTGGTAGGGTTTAATAGATTTCAGTCTCATGCATAAAGAATGAAAGAAGAAATAATTCTACTTCAGTCCAGATAGTTTTACAAAGTCATGGGGAGTAAACCGGAGGGTAGCATGTTAGCTCAGTTCAGATAAATCACTCAGTCATGTCCAACACTTTGCAACCACATGAACCACAGCACATCAGGCCTCCCTGTCCATCACCAACTCCCAGAGCCTACCCAAACTCATGTCCATTGAGTTGGTGATACCATCCAACTATCTCATCCTCTGTTGTCCCTTTCTCCTTCTGTCCTCAATCTTTCCCAGCATCAGGGTCTTTTCAAATAAGTCAGCTCTTTGCATCAGGTGGCCAAATATTGGAGTTTCGGCTTCAACATCAATCCTTCCAATGAACACCCAGGATTGATCTCTTTTAGGATGGACTGGTTGGATCTCCTTGCAGTCCAAGCGACTCTCAAGACTCTTCTCCAACACCACAGTTCAAAAGCATCAATTCTTTGGTGCTCAGCTTTCTTTATAGTCCAACTCTCACATCCTTACATGACTACTAGAAAAACCATAGCCTTGACTGGTAGCATGTTAGGCTCATCTGCAATCTGTCTTTTTATGAGTTAATAGTTGCTCAGACCATGAGTACAACATTCCTAAAGTGACTAGATGAACTGATCATAATACCTTTAAGACTCACAGACTGGATGAGAGGTTGAACTTGAATTTCATTTTCTTTAATATAGAGAAATTCTGATGACATAGGGAAGGTACAAAAAGCACTACAAATTACAATAATAAAATAAAGAATGTCTGTCCCATTTGATCTTGGGGCTTGCTAGTTTTCTGCTATTGTATCTAACCCTAAAGACTTGCTTGTGTGAATCTGAAAGACAATGATTGAACCAAC
Source organism: Bos mutus (assembly GCF_027580195.1). Classification (NCBI taxonomy): domain Eukaryota; kingdom Metazoa; phylum Chordata; class Mammalia; order Artiodactyla; family Bovidae; genus Bos; species Bos mutus. Next base: position 10,547,421 of record NC_091617.1, read on the forward strand.
AGGAAGGGTGAAGAATGTCTGGACTCTGGGAGTGAGGGTGGAGGACACTGATTATGCAGGAGGAACAGTAGTGGATGGAGGTTGTTGTGCTTTTTTTAGTAAAATAGGTACAGTTTAGAACACAAACATTTGTACCAAGTGGGGGAAAAAAGTATTGTTTTATATGTCTTTATTTCTTTAACAGTTTTATAGATACAAAATCATTTTTTTGGTTTTTAAATATGACTCTAAAATTTAACTGACTCAGTGAAACAATTTGAGAAAATGAAAAAATTTGAGCTCAACAGCACAACTTGAAACAGCAAAGACCTGCCCGTACTGTTGTGCCAAATTCACTTGATAAAATCAGTCAGTTCAGTCTCTCAGTCGTGTCTTACTCTTTGCAATTCAATGGACTGCAGCATCCCAGGCTTCCCTGTCTGTCACCATCTCCCAGAGCTTGCTCAAACACATACCCATTGAGTCTATGATGCCATCCAACCAAGTCATCCTTTGTTATCCCCTTTTTTTCCTGCCTTCAAAATTTCCCAGTATCAGGGTCCCTTTCAGTGACTCAGATCTTCTCATCGGTGACCAAAATATTGGAGTTTCAGCATCAGCCCTTCAAATGAATATTCAGGACTGATTTTCTTTCTGTTCAGTTCAGTTCAGTTCAGTAGCTCAGTCATGTCTGACTCTTTGTGACCCCATGAATCTCAGCATGCCAGGCCTCCCTGTCCATCACCAACTCCTAGAGTTCATTCAAACTCACGTCCATCGCATCAGTGATGCCATCGGGTTTAATCTATTTGTAGTCCAAGGGACTCGCAAGAGTCTTCTCCACACCACAGTACAAAAGCATCAATTCTATGGTGCTCACTTTTCCTTATATTCCAACTTTCACATCCATACATGACTACTGGAAAAACCATAACTTTGACAAGATGGATCTTTGTTGGCAAAAACATGCCTCTTCTTTTTAATATGTTATCTAGGTTGGTCATAGCTTTTCTTCCAAGGAGCAAGTGTCTTTTAATTTCCTGGCTACATTCACCATCTGCAGTGACGTTGGAGTCCAGGAAAATAAAGTCTTGACTGTTTCCATTGTTTCCCTATCTATTTGCCATGAAGTGATGGGACTGGATGCCATGATCTTAGTTTTTCAATGTTGAGTTTTAACTCAACATTTTTGACACTCCTCTTTCACTTTCTTCTAGAGGCTCTTCAGTTCCTCTTAAATTTCTGCCGTACAGATCTCCGTATCTGAGGTTATTGACATTTCTCCCAGCAATCTTGATTCCAGCTTGTGTTTCATCCAGCCTGGCATTTCACATGATGTACTCAGTATATAACTTAAATAAACAGGGTGGCAATATACAGCCTTGACATACTCCTTTCCCATTTTAGAACCAGTCGATCCACAAAAGGCTTTGGTGTAATAGATAAAGCAGAGATAGATGTATTTCTGGAATTATCTTGCTTTTTCTATGATCAAACGAATGTTGGCAATTTGATCTCTGGTTCCTCTGCCTTTTCTATATCTGGCTTGAACATCTGAAAGTTCATGGTTCACTTACCGTTGAAGCCTGGCTTGGATAATTTTCAACATTACTTTGCTAGTGTGTGAGATGAGTACAATTGTGTGGTAGTTTGAACATTCTGTGACATTGCATTTCTTTGGGATTGGAATGAAAATTGACCTTTTCCAATCTTGTGACCACTGCTGAGTTTTCCAAATTTGCTGGTGTATTGAGTGCAGCACTTTCACAGCATCATCGTTTGGGATTTGCAATAGCTCAACTGAATTCCGTCACCTCCACTAGCTTTGTCCGTAATGATGCTTCCTAAGGCCCATTTGACTTCACATTCCAGGATGCTTGACTCCAGGTGAGTGATCACACCATCATGATTATCTGGGTCATGAGGACATTTTTTTGTATAGTTCTTCTGTGTGTTCTTGCCATCTCTTCTTAATATCTTCTGCTTCTGTTAGGTCCATACCATTTCTGTCCTTTATCGAGCCCATCTTTTCATGAAATGTCCCCTTGGTATCTCTAATTTTCTTGAAGAAGTCTCTACTCTTTCCCATTCTATTTTTTCCTCTATTTTTTTGCATTGATCACTAAGGAAGGCTTTCTTATCTCTCCTTCCTATGCTTAGGAACTCTGTAATCAAATGGGTATATCTTTCCTTTTCTCCTTTGCCTTTTGCTTCTCTTCATTTCCCAGCTATTTGTAAAGTTTCCTCAGACAGCCATTTTTCCTTTTTGCATTTCTTTTTCTTGGGGATGGTCTTTATCACTGCCTCTTGTGTAATGTCACAAACCTCCATCCATAGTTCTTCAGGCTGTCTGTCAGATTTAATCCCTATAATCTATTTGTCACTTCCATTGTATAATCATAAGGGATTTGATTTAGGTCATGCCTGAATGGTTTAGTTTTCCCTACTTTCTTCAATTTAAGTCTGAAGTCTTCAATAAGGAGTTCATGATCTGAACTTGAACTTTTATTTCTGACATTTAATAGTCTTGTAGGATAACACTTTGATGATGTTTAATAAAATGTACATGTACAATAATGTGTTGTCACTGCCCTTCATTTAATTTCTAACTACATGGCATGTACTGTGGAGAGTGAAACTTGCATACATAATTTTTAATTCTCACAGCAACTCAGCCAAATAGATATTACAATCTGTTTTATGCAATAAGGTTAATTTGGAAGAGATCAGATAATAAAAGGAAGAATGATCAGCACTGAAATTGTGTCTTGCTGATTTCATCAGTTAAAACATTTTTATAAGTAGTGTTCTTATTTTATATTTAGAGTGAAAATTAAAGACAGAAAAGAAAGAAAAAGTATTATAATAAAGAACCTAGAAGTATAAACATATGTATATGTATACATTTAATTAATTTTTGTCATGGTTATTAATTAATGCATAAATTAAAATATATATTTGTATATTATGTAGAAATTAAAGGGCAAATTTTCCTAGAAAGAAAATCACTTTTCTGATACAAGCCACCTGTAAAGCCATAAATATTTTACAACTCAGCTCAAATATTTAATTTTGTTTCCAAGTTGAGATTGCTAGCTGAAATTTGTCTAAATGTCTAAATTAGGGGGGAAAAATGAACATTACTGGAAATATATTGAAATAGTTTACTAATTTATACTGCATTTAAAATGCCAACTTATACATATAAATCAAAAATATATATGAGAACTGCCATAGGAATATAGGCACAAATAAGTTTATCATAAATGACTTACAGGTGAAGAAGAGGTAGTATCTGATGCTACATGTAAAGAGCTTTAAAGCCATCACTTCTGTTCTCACTGCAGATAAAGACTCAAAAATTGAAAATCTACAACCCTTCTTAGATCCATTAGAATATTGAGGTCATGGGTAAACTGCCAACATGAAAAACTGAAGAAAGGGCCGAATACAGAGAATCACAGCGTAGTGTAAGCAGAAAGCTCTGGAAATAACTGACTGGAAGATTTACATAGTAATTAACAAATTGCTGGAGGTTAGGTGTGAACTAGAGTTAAAACTATTGAGGCCCTTTTGTGAGTTTTACCTCCAGAAGCAGTATCAGATTATCACAGATAAAACCAGAAAAATATCCCCTTATACTCAGGTTGGCAGAGGTGAAAAGTAGTCATTGTTAACAAGTTAAGGGGAAAAGTAGCCATTTTATTAGAAGCTTAGAGTGTTCTGTTTTCCTTAGAAAAAGCTCACACACCTAACAGTCTGTATCCTGAAAATGGTCCCATTAGTAGAATTCCTGTTTTTCATTTTAAAAAGCCAAAATAAATTTATCTACTTATTTATCTATGCATGTTTTCAAATCCCTTGGAAAAAAACTCATATCTTGAATCACATTTTTTTCTTTTTTTTGCTAAAACATGATTCTGGTGTTTAATGTAAATGCTATATAATCTGTAGTTTAAGTAAGCAGTGAAAGATATTTATGAGCAAAAATTGCAGTCAAATTGCCTTCTTCCTTCCAAATCAAATTCTTCCTTTTCCTAGTTGTATGACCTTGGTCAATCTACTTGATTTGTCTGTGTTTTATTTTCCTAATCTGTACAATATGATGTACAGTGTACATCAGTTCAATTCAGTCACTCGCTCATGTCCGACTCTTTGCAACACCATGAACTGCAGCATGTCAGGCCTCCCTGTCCATCACCAACTCCCTGAGTCCACCCAAATCCATGTCCATTGAGTCGGTGATGCCATCCAACCATCTCATCCTCTGTCATCCCCTTCTTCTCCTGCCCTCAATCTTTCTCAGCATCAGGGTCTTTTCAAATGAGTCAGCTCTCCACATCAGGTACCCAAAGTACTGGACTTCCAGTTTCAACATCAGTCCCTCCAATGGACACCCAGGACTGATCTCCTTTAGGATGGACTAGTTGGATCTCCTTGTAGTCCAAGGGACTCTCAAGAGTCTCTCCAACACCACAGTTCAAAAGCATCAATTCTTCGGCGCTCAGCTTTCTTTATAGTCCAACTCTCATATCCATATATGACCACTGGAAAAACCATAGCCTTGACTAGATGGACCTTTGTTGGCAAAGAAATGTCTCTGCTTTTTAATGTGCTGTCTAGGTTGGTCATAACTTTCCTCCCAAGGAGCAAGCATCTTTTAATTTCATGGCTGCAATCCCCATCCGCAGTGATTTTGGAGCCCAGAAAAATGAAGTCAGCCACTGTTTCCACTGTTTCTCCATCTATTTCCCATGAAGTGATGGGACAGGATGCCGTGATCTTTGTTTTCTGAATGTTGAGCTTCACGCCAACTTTTTCACTCTCCTCTTTCACTTTCATCAAGAGGCGTTTTAGTTCCTCTTCACTTTCTGACATAAGGGTGCTGTCATCTGCATATCTGAGGCTATTAATATTTCTCCCAGCTATCTTGATTCCAGCTTGTGCTTCCTCCAGCCCAGGGTTTCTCATGAGGTACTTTGCATATAAGTTAAATAAGCAGAGTGACAATATACAGCCTTGACGTACATACTCCTTTTCCTTTTCCTATTTGGAACCAGTGTACATAGCACAGTGTAATAGCCTCTACCTTGTGGGGTGTCTGTGAGGATTTGAATGAGTGTTGTATAAGTAGTTTTGATGCTGCCCCTATTGTTAATACTGTTATTGTTGCCATTGTTGTTTTAATTCCAATGGGTAACAAGTTGACTCATATTCATATAATCAAAGGAAACTCTCCTCACCATTCCATGTTAACCACTGGAAATGTTGATCACTTATAGCAACATTTGTTCACGAAGCCCTTCAATACTTTATATCAATTAAAATATAATATCTTGCTTTAGGGACAGAGACCGACATTGTTTTTACTACTATCTCATCAAGAACCCAGTACTGAAGTTATCTTTCTCAGCTAGCTGCTGCTGCTGCTGCCAAGTCACTTCAGTCGTGTCTGACAAATGACGTGATAGACAGAAGCCCACCAGGCTCCCCCATCCCTGGGATTCTCCAGGCAAGAACACTGGAGTGGGTTGCCATTTCCTTCTCAGCTAGAGACATATGCAAATATTATGTATCAGTTCAGTTCAGTTGCTCCGTAGTGTCCAGCTCTTTGCAACCCCATGAATTACAGCACGCCAGGCCTCCCTGTCCATTACCAACTCCCGGAGTGTACTCAAACTCAAGTCCATTGAGTCAGTGATGCCATCCAGCCATCTCATCCTCTGTCGTCCCCTTCTCCTCCTGCTCCCATTCCCTCCCAGCATCAGGGTCTTTTCCAGTGAGTCAACCCTTCCCAGAGGTGGCCAAAGTACTGGAGTTTCAGCTTTAGCATCAGTCCTTCCAATGAACACCAAGGACTGATCTCCTTTAGAATGGACTGGTTGGATGTCCTTGAAGTCCAAGGGACTCTCAAGAGTCTTCTCCAGCACCACAGTTCAAAAGCATCAATTCTTCAGTGCTCAGCTTTCTTCACAGTCCAACTCTCACATCCATACATGACCACAGGAAAAACCATAGCCTTGACCTTTGTTGGCAAAGTAATATCTCTGCTTTTCAATATGCTATCTAGGTTGTTTATAACTTTCCTTCCAAAGAGTAAGCATCTTTTAATTTCATGACTGCAGTCGCCATCTGCAGTGATTTTGGAGCCCCCAAAAATAAAGTGTGACACTGTTTCCACTGTTTCCCCATCTATTTCCCATAAAGTGATGGGACCACATGCCATGATCTTAGTTTTCTGACTGTTGAGCTTTAAGCCAACTTTTTCACTCTCCTCTTTCACTTTCATCAAGAGGCTTTTGAGTTCCTCTTCACTTTCTGCCATAGGGGTGGTGTCATCTGCATATCTGAGATTATTGATATTTCTCCTGGCAATCTTGATTCCAGCTTGTGCTTCTTCTAGCCCAGCGTTTCTCATGATGTATTCTGCATTAAGTTAAATAAGCAGGGTGACAGTATACAGTCTTGACGTACTCCTTTTCCTATTTGGAACCAGTCTGTTGTTCCATGTCCAGTTCTGACTGTTGCTTCCTGACCTGCATACAAATTTCTCAAGAGGCAGGTCAGGTGGTCTGGTATTCCTATCTTTTTCAGAATTTTCCACAGTTTATTGGGATCCACACAGTCAAAGGCTTTGGCATAGTCAATAAAGCAGAAATAGATGTTTTTCTGGAACTCTCTTGCTTTTTCCATGATCCAGCGGATGTTGGCACCTTGAGCTCTTGTTCCTCTGCCTTTTCTAAAACCAGCTTGAACATCAGGAAGTTCACGGTTCACATATTGCTGAAGCCTGGCTTAGAGAATTTTGAGCATTACTGTACTAGCATGTGAGATTAATGCAATTGTGTGGTAGTTTGAGCATTCTTTGGCATTGCCTTTCTTTGGGATTGGAATGAAAACTGACCTTTTCCAGTCCTGTGGCCACTGCTGAGTTTTTAAAATTTGCTGGCATATTGAGTGCAGCACTTTCAGAGCATCATCTTTTAGGATTTGAAATAGCTCAACTGGAATTCTATCACCTCCCCTAGCTTTGTTCGTAGTGATGCTTTCTAAAACCCACTTGACTTCACATTCCAGGATGTCTGGCTCTAGGTGAGTGGTCACACCATCGTGATTATCTGTGTCATGAAGAACTTTTTTGTACAGTTCTTCTGTGTATTCTTGCCACCTCTTCTTAATATCTTCTGCTTCTCTTAGGTCCATACCATTTCTGTCCTTTATTGAGCCCATCTTTACATGAAGTATTCCCTTAGTATCTCGAATTTTCTTGAAGAGATCTCTAGTCCTTCCCAGTATATATATCTTTTTAGTATATTATGTATACTCATACTCAATTAAACTAAAAATGACTAACACTGCCCATCAGCTTGCCATATTTTTTCCACATAGTATAGCTTAGGTGTCCTGTCAGCTTTATGACAAGTTTCTGGCAGAGTTATGCATCCTCTGGGAAGTTTCTTATAACTGCTTAAATCCCTTACACATAAAATTCTAAGAAGTTCTCCAGAAAAAAAAAAAAAAAACAAAAACAAAATCTTTAACCATTCTGCCTTCTATTCGCTGCTTTATCTTCACGTTTCTGTGAATCTTGATTTAGTATAAATGTGTCATTAATCTTTAACATATCAACTCAAGAACACAATTAAAGTCAAATAGAATAATGAATGTCATTAAACGAATACATAGGAGCACACACAAGAATGCATTCAACCACTCCATATGCTGCACAGTTACACACACACCCACTAATTTGCACAGATCCAGAACTTTTAATTCCTTGTTATAAAGCAAGGTTTGATAAATCTTTTCTGCAAGAGTCCATAACGTTATCAGGTTATGCTTTATGGGCACAGTAATCTCTGTTATAACTACCAAATTGTCACATGGAAGTAACCACAGATAGTACTAGAGAGAATAAGAATGAATTTCCTAATAAAATTTTATTCACAGATGCTGAACCTTCATTACATATAATTTTCATATGTACCAACTATTATTCTTCCTAAAAATTTTGTGAACTAATTAAAAATACAAAAGCAATTCATATGTCACAGGCCATACAAAATGTGTGACAGGCTCAATTTGGCCCAGAGGTAATTATTTCTTGATGCTTGATACACAGGAATCAGAATGTTTTAAGGTGATTTTTTTAATCTAATGGGGAAGGAAATGGCAACCCACTCTAGTGTTCTTGCCTGGGAAATCCCATGGGCAGAGGAGCCTGGTGAGCTACAGTCCATGGAGTCGCAAGAGTCAGACACAACTTAGTGACTAAACAACAACATTTAATTTAAATATTGCAACCACGACCTAAATCAACTACCAATATAAATGTCTCAATGCACGGATTATAATATCAGCTTTATTTTCATGATTTATTTTGTCAGGTTTCACACTTTGACATCAGCGATAACAGATTATAATTTCACAACTACCACTAGTTTGAAAGCCTTGAATGAAGACATGACCTCTGCGAATCTGTTTCCAAAAATTCAGAGTAGGGCAGGTTAATTATATCAGTAGTGCCAAACTATCACCAATGATCAGGATCATCTATGGAGAAACCAAGGCCTACCACTGAGAGATGTGGCTTCACAGGGGGATTTCAACCTACAGACAGGGCTGAAAACTAATGGTTATGATATCCAGATCTCTTCTTGCTCCATAAGTTCAAGTATTTACCTTCTGTATATTTTACATTAGCATAGTATTCAACAGTGATATAGTATAACTTCAGAGAATATTGATGCAAATAATGAGTAGAAAGCCTCTGCAAAACATCTATAACTATTTAATTCCTCTTTCTTTATGGTGGCACAAAAGAAAAACACATTTCACTTCTGTTAACTTATTAGTGAAATGAATAGGAAAGAAAGACTGAATGGTTCAATCAGTACAGTTCAGTTCAGTTGCTCAGTCGTGTCCGACTCTGTGACCCCATGGACTGCACCACGCCAGGCCTCTCTGTCCATCAACAACTTCCAGAGCTTACTCAAACTCATGTCCACTGAGTCGCTGATGTCATCCAACCATCTCATCCTCTGTCATCCCCTTTTCCTTCTGCCTTCAATCATTTCCAGCTTCAGGGTCTTTTCTAATGAGTCAGTTTTTCACATCAGGTGGCCAAAGTATTGGAGTTTCAGCTTCAACATCAGTCCTTCCAATGAATATTCAAGATTGATTTCCTTTAGGATAGACTGGTTGCATCTCCTTGCTCTCCAAGGGACTCTCAAGAGTCTTCTTCAGCGCCACAGTTCAAAAGCATCACTTCTTCAGTGTTCAGCTTTCTTTATAGTCCAACTCTCACATCCATACATGACTACTGGAAAAACCATACCTTTGACTTGATGGACCTTTGTTGGCAAAATAATGGCTCTGCTTTTTAATATGGTGTCTAGTTTTGTCATAACTTTTCTTCCAAGGAACAATCATCTTTTAATTTCATGGCTGCAGTCACCATCTGCAGTGATTTTGGAGCCCCCCAAAAATAAAGTCTGTCACTGTTTCCACTGTTTGCTCATCTATTTGCCATGAAATGTTGGGACCAGATGCCATGATCTTAGTTTCAATAGAGACATTGAATATTCTAAGAATAGATTCAATAGAAAATGAATAAGCAAAGCAACCATACATATTTCAATCTCAATAAGTAAACCATAGAAATCTTGGAGGAGAAAAAAGCAACAACCATCAAAAAATCTGTGTTTTTCTTAAGGTTTCTCTGAAACCCTTATTTCTGCACTTTGGAGTTCTTTGTAACTGAATGATTGCAGCATCATTTTCTGCTTCCATTATCCCTATTCTAAAGATTAGTTTATTCTAAAGATATGCCAAACAGTAATGTACAACATCACAGTATGGATTACTTCCTTTTAACTTTCTAGCTTTCCACTGTAAATATCTTGTCTCTACTTACCTTCTTGATTCATTGTCAATTGTCAAATTAAAAAAAATGATCATCAGGAAAATCAGATAATAAAGCAAAGCTTAGCATTTAGACTTCTTATAGTAATGGAGAAAAACAGGCACACAAAACACCCACATGCACATACACACACACTCCTAAACAGAGCTTCAGTAATGTCAACAAGTTTTGGATATTTGGGAAAGAAGTGTTCAGGACTTTTATGGTATGAACTGAGTGACCTTGAGATGGATCTTTCAAAGCAGGAGACTAGTTGAATTAGGGGAGAGGTTATAAATTAATGGCTTTGAACAGTGAGAAACATGTCTTGAAAGGAGTTTTAATAAGCATGCTATCACTCTTGAATAGTTAATGAATTTGGATCAGAGTCTTGTCTTAAAAATAAATATGAATAAATACCTAAAGTTGGTTTTGCTTGCTTTCCGTATTTTTTTTTTTTAACACAGGAACATGTAAATACTCTTAGCACCTGTATTACACAAAGACAGAAAAGTATGTCTGGTTTGACACAAGAAGAGAGAATATGCTCATATTAATTCTCATTGACTGTGTTGGTGATGTTTTAGGCTAAACCAGAATATAAATCATTATATTCTGGGGATATACTTAATAGAGTCCAATATCACTGTTTGCTATGTCTCTGCAGTAGATAGAAACACTCTCCATTACCCAAAAGATATCTACTTCTTAAATCCCGGAACCTGTGACTATGTTACATTACATAGAAACATGTAATTTAAGGTTACATATAAATTTAAATTTGCTAATTAGTTGATCTTAAAAATAGGATGTATTCTGGATTATCTAAGTGCGCACAATATAATCTTTAAAATAGAAGCAGAGAGAACACTTCCAGGATGACAGTGTGAGGAGCTCCAGCAGCCTTGCCTCAATGAAACTAGTGACAATTATTTAAAGAAAAAGCCTTCCTGATGAATAACACCACAGATATAGCAATGTTGAGTGAGGGATATAGACATCACTAATATAATTCAGCTCTGAAGTGGGGGAGACCAGCAGTATCCAACGTTCTTATAATACTTTAATTATAATGTCCACTTTGCAAGAAAAAAGTATAAGGCATGCAAAAAATCTGGGAAGTAGAGTACATACATTGGAACAAAAGCAGGCTGTGTGTATGAGCAACCAGATGTCACATTAACAGGAAAAGACTTCAAGGTGATCACTATAAATATGTTCTCATAAATAAAGTGAATCATGAAATAAAAAGTAAAGGAAGATATGATGACAATCTCACACCAAAAATAGAATATCAATAAAGAGATAGAGATTATATAAAAGGAAAAAATTGAAATTTTGAAGCTATAAGTGTCATAGCTGAAGTGAAGTATACATCAGATGAGCTCGATTATTTATACTTGAATTGACAGAAGAAATAATCAGCAAATTTGAAGATAGATTGATATGGATTGGGGTATCTGAAGAAGAAAGAGGAAAAAAAAAAGAGAAGAAAAATGAACCGTCCCCCACCTCAGGGAAATGTGGCACACCCATTAAGTGTATGAACATACATGTTATGGCAACCATAGAAAACTAATACAGGCCAACTGTGATGGGCATTTAATATGCCAACGTGGATAAGCTATAGACTCAAGATAAATTAGGTGTTTCTGTGAAGATATTTTGTAGAAGTAATTATAGTCAATAATCAAGAGACTTTAAGGACAGAAGATTATTCTGGATCATCCGAGTGGGACTGGTTCAGTTCATTACAAGGCATTTAAAACAGAGCTGTGTGTTCTCTGAAGAAGAATTCCACTCTATGCCTGAAAGTTCCTGTCTATCCTTTGTGGAAATCTGACTACAGATTTAGGACTTACCTAATCAGTTCCCACAAACACATTAGCCAATTTCCTATGATCCAGCTCTCAATACACCAAGGGCACATTTCATGCAAAGATGGGCTCGATAAAGGACAGAAATGGTATGGACCTAACAGAAACAGAAGATATTAAGAAGAGGTGGCAAGAATACACAGAAGAACTGTACAAAAAAGATCTTCATGCCCCAGATAATCACGAAGGTGTGATCACTCATCTAGAGCCAGACATCCTGGAATGTGAAGTCAAGTGGGTTTTAGAAAGCATCACTACAAACAAAGCTAGGGGAGGTGATAGTATTCCAGTTGAGCTATTTCAAATCCTGAAAGATGATGCTGTGAAAGTGCTGCACTCAATATGCCAGCAAATTTGGAAAACTCAGCAGTGGCTACAGGACTGGAAGAGGTCAGTTTTCATTCCATTCCCAAAGAAAGGCAATGCCAAAGAATGCTCAAACTACCACACAATTGCACTCATCTCACACGCTAGTACAGTAATGCTCAACATTGTCAAAGCCAGGCTTCAGCAATACGTGAACCATGAACTTCCTGATGTTCAAGTTGGTTTTAGAAAAGCAGAGGAACCAAAGATCAAAGTGCCAGCATCCGCTGGATCATGGAAAAAGCAAAAGAGTTCCAGAAAAACATCTATCTATGTGGATCACAATAAATTGTGGAAAATTCTTCAAGAGAAGGGAATACCAGACCACCTGAACTGCCTCTTGAGAAATCTGTATGCAGGTCAGGAAACAACAGTTAGAACTGGACGTGGAACAACAGACTGGTTCCAAATAGGAAAAGGAGTACGTCAAGGCTGTATATTGTCACCCTGCTTATTTAACTTATATGCAATGTACATCATAAGAAACCCTGGGCTGGAAGAAGCACAAGCTGGAATCAAGATTGCCGGGAGAAATATGAATAACTTCAGATATGCAGATGACACCACCCTTATGGCAGAAAGTGAAGAGGAACTAAAACGCCTCTTGATGAAAGTGAAAATGGAGAGTGAAAAAGTTGGCTTAAAGCTCAACATTCAGAAAATGAAGATCATGGCATCTGGTCCCATCACTTCATGGGAAATAGATGGGGAAACAGTGGAAACAGTGTCAGACTTTATTTTTTGGGGCTCCAAAATCACTGCAGATGGTGACTGCAGCCATGAAATTAAAAGATGCTTACTCCTTGGAAGAAAAGTTATGACCAACCTAGATAGCATATTCAAAAGCAGAGAGATTACTTTGCCAACAAAGGTCCGTCTAGTCAAGGCTATGGTCTTTCCTGTGGTCATGTATGGATGTGAGAGTTGGACTGTGAAGAAGGCTGAGCACTGAAGAATTGATGCTTTTGAACTGTGGTGTTGGAGAAGACTCTTGAGAGTCCCTTGAACTGCAAGGAGATCCAACCAGTCCATTCTGAAAGAGATCAGCCTTGGGATTTCTTTGGAAGGAATGATGCTAAAGCTGAAACTCCAGTACTTTGGCCACCTCATGTGAAGAGTTGACTCATTGGAAAAGACCTTAATGCTGGGAGGGATTGTGGGCAGGAGGAGAAGGGGACGACAGAGAATGAGATGACTGGATGGCATCACTGACTCGATGCAGGTGAGTCTGAGTGAACTCCGGGAGTTGGTGATGGACAGGGAGGCCTGGCGTGCTGCGATTCATGGGGTCGCAAAGAGTCGGACACGACCGAGTGACTGAACTGAACTGAACTGATTCTACTTTTCTTAATCAACTCTAATGAATATAGCCACATGTGAAGTGCTCATTGCAGCTCTTTCAACATTTATTTTGGAAAAAAAACTGTTGACTAATCACTTGTTAGAAATCCTCATGGGATAACAACTGCATAACATTTTTGACAATGACTGAGAAATGCCAGTTCACTACAGTGGCCAACTTGTCCTTAATGATAGTGAAAGATTTCATTATTTATTTATTTTTTTTTAGATTTTCTGGTGCCAACAACTGACCATCCTGAAAGTGTCAAGAATTATTCTCTTCTAATTTGTGAAGATTCTTTTTCCAGTATCCCTTTATCTATCTTAGTGACAAGTAGTGAACAGTGAAATCTGTCCTGGGCAGATTTTTATTTGGTAAGGAGTCATGTTCTAGGGGTAAGTCAAGATCTGTTGATGTATATCTGACCTGATAGTCTCCTTTATCAATCTTAAACTGTGACCCATCAACAAGTGATATTAAATCTGGATTTCTTTTTATAAGAGTTTCTAATAAATCTCTTCAGAGCCAGGCAGTTTTTCAGAGAAATGCTGGAAAGTTATGAGTTTTTCATTGTTTAGGAAATGGGAAAAGACTTGAAGATTTAAAGTATTATGAATGAAATTGATGAAAAGAAAAATAATAGGGTTTTATAGGATAAGTGTGTCATATTTTTGAGAGGAGAAAAAAAAGTGTATTTTCAGTGACTAAAAAAGATTATAAAACACTAAGAGCCATGTAGTTTAGTGAAAGCTTTAAAATAAGGCAGCATTGGGTTGTACCAGTTTAGATTTAGCTGTTATTTCATTGAGGCAAAATGGGGAAATTTCTGGCACTAGTCCAGGTGAAAAGCTGTAGTAAGTTATTGATTATTGATAATTTCCATAAAGCCATCATTCTATCAAGTGCTTCTCCAGACGACTCTACCAAAAGGTAGATAGATCGGTAATTATACGGCAGATTTGAATTTGAGAGTTGTTGGAAGTGATAATTTTAAGTTGCATAATCTTTAATGCTCTTTTAGTTCCTAAGGAAGAATGTTTACTTTACTATATTTGACTGTGCTTAGTCACTTCAGTCAAATATAGTTTGAGGAGCCCTCCAGGTTCCTCTGTCCATCAGATTATCCAGGCAAGAATACTAGAGTGGGTTGCCATGCCCTCCTTCAGGGCATCTTCTGAACCCACATCTCTTACATCTCCTGCATTGGCAATCAGGTTCTTTACCACTAGCACCACCTAAGTCAAATATTGCCATTATAGTTGCATAAAAGTTGGGAATCCATTTTCTACCGGAACCAGTGGGATTCAAAAATTGTCTTAATTATCTGTAAGAGATCAGGAATGTTTGAATTATTTGTAATCTGTCAGAAGCAAGATGACTATCTCCTCTGGCTATGCCAAGTCCTTTCATATAAAAATGTAAAGCTTCCTTTGAAAATTTTAAATCCTTCTGAAGCTCAAACAATAAGACAATAAATATAATCAATGTGCTCATTCCACCATTAGAACAGAGCGATTAGACAATCACATAATTATACTTAAGTTCTTGAATAATTCTTTATAAGAATTGTGTGCAAGGAAATGCCTGAGTAATCCAGATATGTTGATGTTTCCCGGAAAAGACAAACAAATATTATGTATTTACCTGAAGGACACTAAAGAAGGTAGAACATAGGTTGACAATTATAATGCAGCCCAAGGGATAAATAACTATTTACATTCAATACCACAAGAAAGTGTAGTATGACTATTTCAATATGGCCCTGGGGTGATTACTATTTCAATAAGCCTCTTCAGATGAGTTTCTTTGCTGAGAGACTATAATTACATAGAAAGGTGCAAGGGATGACCTTGAAATCTGCAAGGCCTTCAAATATTGATTTTCAGTTCAGTCAGTTCAGTCACTCAGTCATGTCCAACTCTTTGCAAACGCATGGACTGTAGCATGCCAGGCCTCCATGTCCATCAGCAACTCCCAGAGTTTATTCAAACTCATGTCCACTGAGTCACTGATGCCATCCAACCACCTCATCCTCTGTAGTCTCCTTCTCCTCCTGCCTTCAATCTTTCCCAGCATCAGGTTTCCCAGCCTTTTCAAATGCGTCAGTTCTTCACATCAGGTGGCCAAAGTATTGGAGTTTCAACTTCAGCTTCAGTCCCTCCAACGAATACTCAGGACTGATTTTCTTTAGGATGGACTGGTTGGATCTCCTTGCAGTCCAAAGGACTCTCAAGAGTTTTATCCAACACCACAGTTCAAAGCATCAATTCTTTGGTGCTCAGCTTTCTTTATAGACAAATTCTCACATCCGTACATGACTACTGGAAAAACCATAGCTTTGATTAGATGGACCTTTGTTTGCAAATTGATGTCTCTGTTTTTTAATATGCTGTCTAGGTTGGTCATAACTTTTCTTCCAAAGAGCAAGCGTCTTTTAATTTCATGTCTGCAGTCACCATCTGCAGTGATTTTGGAGCGCCCCCCCTCCAAAAATAAATAAATAAATAAATAAAGTCTGCCATTGTTTCCACTGTTTCCCCATCTATTTCCCATGAAGTGATGGGACCGGATGCCATGATTTTAGTTTTCTGAATGTTGAGTTTTAAGCCAACTTTTTCACTCTCTTCTTTCACTTTCATCAAGTGGCTTTTTAATTCTTCACTTTCTGCCATAAGGGTGGTATCATCTGCATATCTGAGGTTATTGATATTTCTCTCAGCAATCTTGATTCCAGCTTGTGCTTCTTCTAGACCAGCATCTCTCATGATGTACTCTGCATATAAGTTAAATAAGCAGGGTGACAATACACAGTCTTGATGTACTCCTTTCCCTATTAGGAACAAGTCTTTTAGTTTTTCTTTAATTTCTAGTTTTAAGGGGTGCTGTGCAAGCCTGCTTCTGCAGTTATTATGTATCAATTGGTACCTTTGTGGGTTTAGCCCCAATAATTATGTGATTCAGTAGAAATTTGGCTTGCAAAGAGAGATCTTTAATTTGGGCTTGACGTACACACACGGATATTGCTAAGGCAGTGTTCAAAATAGCTATGGCCTGATTATAAATTGAGCTGTCCTTCAAGTTAAAAACAAAACAAAACAAAACAGTACATTAGAGAGCATTTGATCTGAGAATTCTATTTGCATAGGAAACCTCTTCTTGATTAGCAGATGTGATATCACAAAATAGAAAAGACTATCCCTCAATTTTAAGGTCTGAAGATATTGATTATAGGATGAGAGGTGAGAGAAACCTGAGAAGTATGAGAGATACCTGTCCTGTAATTAGTTTTTGACCCTGAGGAAGAAGCTGTGCCCGGTTAAAGGGTGCACATTAAATATTGTGGCACGCAAGTCAATCACACATGTTCAAGTGTTTTGTTCAAATATTTGCATGGAAATTCTCATTGTGAATTTAAGTGTAAAATAGACACTTGGCCGTCCCTTGAGCAGTGTTATTAATCTTCAACCTTTTTTTTTTTTTCATTCAGTGTCTTAGATAGTATAAGACAATTATTTTTCCAATGTTCATTCATCTATCACATCTACACTTTTCTTTATCAAAAGTCTCCCTCACCTTGATGATTAATAACAGATGTGGAAGAATCTAAGGCCACCAACTCAGTCTGTATCTTTTTATGCTTTGGTTCGTAGGCTCTTTCAAAATATCTATAGAAGTATCGGAGTTTTGGTAACAGGACTAATGCTCACTGCTATATATTTTTCACATTATATTCTCATTTCTGGCTTATATTGTTCTCAAAAAGAAGAGTTTAGCTCACATATACTTCAGGATGAACTGCTTAGTGCTACCTAAACGTGTTAGAAAATCTATTCCTGAAATTTCAAATGGACTAATTTCTTCTTTACCTGCAAGTACAGATTAGAGTCCAATCTACTTTCTTAGTAAAGACATTAGAGATAGTCTCCAAAATATCTTAAAGAACCTGTGAAGCTTCTAAGAACTTCTCTGATTTTCAATGTAATGAATGGACTGAAGTGGGGAGAAAGATTTTCTCTTAACACTGAGATTTTTCTGCCTTGCATTTCCATCCAATTGTTTGAACTTGAGGTCTCTACTATCTTAAAAAAAATTAATATGGACAGGAACTCTGTATCTTCCTAGATCTGTTCTGAATCCTTCTGGGAATTTTGTTCTTTGATGTCTAGGCTTTGGAAAGCTCTTTACAAGAATGAAGCTAAGGCTTAAAATTGGTCACAAAGAGCTTGCTCTAATCCAAGAATGTTTAACTTAAGAAGGTAATTAAAATATGAAGGTTTGCTGTTCAGCAGCGGGGAGAGGAAGTAGGTCAGAAGAGGGGGTCAGAGCAAAGCATAATGGAGAATTATAAGGGTGAAAAAAGGAATAGTGGAATAAGGTCTCTTAGGTCTGAGGTATGACTTCAGGATATAAAAAGAAAGAGTTTTACAATTTTCATTTGAATTGGCTAAAAATCTTTTGCAGAAATGATTTTAGAATCTGAATTTCTTTTGTAAGCTCTCCCTTAGCAGCCAAAGAACTCTGAATGTTGGATGTTTGGAAATGCACTCCTCCTTTTGTTCTAATTGTAATTTATCCTTGAGAATTTATGTGATTTAGAATATAAATGCATAATTAAATTATAGAGTTGTTGAACAAATAGATTGTCAGGTATTTCTCCAGAAAAGATGAGTTTATTCGGGGTCAGCCAATTGAAGTTTAGTGTCTGCAACCATGGAGGGCTACATGCAAGTCCCTAAAGGGCAAGGGAAGAAGATGCTTTCAGAGAGAGGAAAAGGAAGTTCTTAGATGAAAATTATCTCAGAGTTCTCTCTTCTACCCATCTTGTTACATAAATGTGGCTTCAGCAGGTCTTCTTCAGATGTCATCAGTTTCAGTTCTGAGAAATGTTTACTTTCTGGTCTCCAGATAATTGTAGGTCCAGCTAGCAGTCAGTATTTTCTTTAGGTGTGTCACTCAACATTATTCCTTGAAGTTGGTAGCATAAGGGCTTCCCTAGGTGGCACTACTGGTAAATAACACGCCTGTCAATGCAGGAGGCAAAAGAGATGTGAGTTTGATCCCTGGGTTGGGAAGATGCCCTGGAGGAGGGCATGGAACCCACTCCTGTATTCTTGCCTGCAGAATCTCATGGACAGAGGAGTCTGGCGAGCTATAGTTCATGGGGTCTCAAAGAGTCAGACATGACTGGGTGACTAGCACATATGCACGCTGCAGATATACTGCAAATATTTATTATTGAATTACTTGTAATGACAGAAGCCTGAAACATCACTTAAAGTCTACACACAGAGGAAAGATTCAATAAACTCAATGGTAGATTCAGGAAGCTGGTACTTGAATATGGGGAACAGGGGAGAGGATTTTGGGAGGAGACTTATGGTGAGATGTAGTTTATTGTCAGTGAAGCTTTTGTTTTTGGAGGTGGATAAATGGGTGCTTTTAACATTACTAAAAATAAATGCAACTGGTACATGAAACATGCCTTCCAATCATGTACCAATAGTGAATTTTTGTCATGGACTTACAATGTAATTTATCCAACTCAGAACAATGGAAATTCAAACAAATGAGATAGATGGTAGATAGAGAAATCTGTAGTCAAATAGAGATAACTGTGCATGTAGATAAAACCTCAATTACACATACATATATACTTGTGTTTGTGTGTGTGTGGGGGAGGGGGGCGGGTGTGCTGTGTGCTCAGTCTCCCAGTCATGCCTGACTCTGTAACCCTTTGGACTGTAGCATGTTAGGCTCCTATGGGATTTTTCAGGAGGAGGGTTCAGGATGGGGAACGCATGTATACCTGTGGCAGATTCATTATGATATTTGGCAAAACTAATACAATTATGTAAAGTTTAAAAATAAAATAAAATTAAAAAAAAAAGAATACTAGAGTGGGTAGGAAACACTGGAATGGAGTTGGAAAATAAAAAAAATTTAAATATATTTAGAATAGAATCCAAATCCTGAAATGCTTAGAGATAAGTTTAACAAAATGCATGTAGGACCACTATAGTAAAAATTATAGAACAAAACAGGGAAATAGAAAGAAAACTTAAATAAATGGAAATCTGACAGTGTTCAATGACTGGAAGATAACATCACTATGATGTCAGTTGTTCCCAAATTTATCAATAGATGCAACACAATCCCAACTCAAAAATCAAAAAAAAATTTAATAATAAAAATTGACAAACTGGTGTTAAAGTTTATATGGGGATTCAAAGTTCTTAGAATAGCCAACACAATTTTGAAAAGACTACATTTGGAGAAATTACAATAACTGACTTTGAGATTTAAAACAAAGCTAGAGTGATCAAGTCAACACTGTACTGGTTAAAGAATAGGCAAAAATAAGTACATGGTACCAAATAGAGTTTCCAGAAATAAACCAAGCTTATTGGTTTCATAGTTTGTTTGTTTGTTTGTTTGTTCTCAGAGATGTCAAAGCAAATGTACCTTTTAAAAATGATATGAAACAAGTGGACATGGAGAAAAAGAACTTCAACTCTCACTTCATGCCATTGTTTTTCAGTTGTGTCTGACTCAGTTGTGTCTCACTCTTTGCAACTCCATGGACTGTGGCATGCCAGGCTTCCCTGCCCTTCACTATCTCCTGGAGTTTACTCAGACTCATGTCCATTGAGTTGGTGATGCCCTGTCATCCCCTTCTCCTGAGTCAATCTTTCCCAGCATGAGGGTCTTTTCCAATGAGTCAGTTCTTTGCATCAGATGGCCAAAGTACAGGAGCTTCAGCTTCAGTATCAGTCCTTCCAATGAATATTCAGGACTGATTTCCTTTAGGATGGACTAGTTGGATATCCTTGTAGTCCAAGGGACTCTCAAGACTTTCTCCAACACCACACTTCAAAAGCATCAATTCTTTGGTGTTCAGCCTTCTTGATGATCCAAATCTCACATCCATACTTGACTACTGGAAAAACCATAACTTTGACTATATGGACCTTTGTCAGCAAAGTAATGTCTCTGCTTTTCAATATGGTGTCTAGGTTTGTCATAGCTTTTCTTCCGAGGAGCAAGCATCTTTTAATTTCATGACTGCAATCACCATCTGCAGTTATTTTGGAGCCCAAGAAAATAAAGTCTTGACTGTTTTCATTGTTTTCCCATCTATTTGCCATGAAGTGATGGGACTTGATGCCATGATCTTAATGTTTTGAATGCCGAGTTTTAAGCCAGCTTTTCCACTCTCCTCTTTCACCTTCATCAAAAGGCTTTTTAGTTCTTCTTCACTTTCTGCCATAAGGGTGGTGCCATCTGCATATCTGAGTTTATTGATATTTTTCCCAGCAATCTTGATTCTAGCTTGTGCTTCACCCAGCCCAGCATGTCACATGATGTACTCTGCATGTACATTAAATAAGCAAGGTGACAATATACAGCCTTGACATACTCCTTTCCCAATTTGGAAACAGACTGTTGTTCCATGTCCAGTTCTAACTATTGCTTCTTGACCTGCATACAGATTTCTCAGGAGGAAGGTAAGGTGGTCTGGTATTTGCAAATGATACATGCAATAAGGAGTTAATTAATATCCAAAATGGGGTTACCCAGGAGGCTCAGTGGTGAAGAATCTGCCTGTCAATGCAGGAAACACAGAAGACGTGGGTTGGATTCTTGGGTTGGAACGTTCCCCTGGTGATGGAAATGGCAACTGGCTTCAATATTCTTGCCTGGGAAATTCCATGGACAGTGTCATCTGGAAGGCTACAGCCCATGGGATCCCAAAGAGTTGGACACAACTCAGGGACTGAGCAGAGTACTCTAAATAGCTTTTTGCCTTGACTGACCATCCAGCTAGAAATGCACATGAGGGTAGACTGTGGTTTTGAAAGATAAAATTGTCTGAAGTTCTTGTTGGGAGGGGTGCCCTCAAAGTACTAAGATGGCTGGGATCCCATTTCCTAGAGATTTTTCCTCTAGAGTAAAGAACAATTGTAAAGCAGTTCAAACAGCTTACAGCACAGACAGTTCAATTCCAACAGCTTGCAAGCCAATCCTAGCCAATTCAAACAAAAACATAAACAAACCTCTTACTGGAGGAACCAGGTCAAAGGCTTTTTAAGCCAGTTTCCAGGGAATAGCCCTTCAAAGGACTATACCAAAGACTGAACTGGCACAGTTTCATTTGAAGCAACCCATTCCAGAAAGAACTGGGCCAAAGGCATTTTCAGCTAGTTTTGGTTGAAACAGTCTTGTCTTAAGATCAGATAGAGGGTTCAGACAACTACTCATATACAAAACAAGACCTTAGCCAGAAGGACAAAACCTTTAAATAGGTCCCAGGCTTCCCTGGTGGTCTATAGATCCCTTGCCAATGCAAGGGATGCAGGTTCAATCCCCGGCCCAGGAAGACCCCACATGCCACAGAGCAACTAAGCCCATGTGTCACAGCTATCAAAATGCTCTGCAATAAGAGAAGCCACCATAATGAGAGACCTGCACTAATACTAGAGAATGGCCCCCACTTGCCACAACTAGAGAAAGCCCACGTGCAGCAACAAAGACCAAGTACAGCCAAAAGTAAATAAATACATAATTTTTTAAAAATATAAATAAATCAATCCCAAATATATCCTGGATAGCTTCAGA
This sequence comes from Bos mutus, assembly GCF_027580195.1. NCBI lineage: Eukaryota > Metazoa > Chordata > Mammalia > Artiodactyla > Bovidae > Bos > Bos mutus. Next base: position 10,569,505 of record NC_091617.1, read on the forward strand.
TGCAAAGAGGTCATGAGTTTGGAACCAGGAGAAAGACATGCCTTCAAATTCAGGGTCAGGGAGCAAAGAAGTGAACCCAAAGGACTCAACTGCCAATACTGCACTTGTCTTCTCACCAGTCTGGGGCCTTCGGGAGTCTTCTCTGATCCCAGTACAGGCCACCAAAATGCAGACCTGAAACAAATAGACTACCAGGTATTTATCCCCAAAATGGGTTTATTTGGGATCAGCAGAGAATTGCAATTTACAGTCCACAACAGTGCTAAGCCAAATGAAATCACTTCACAGCATGGGAAGAAGAATATTTTTACAGAGGAGAAAGGAATTTGGGAAGACTATAGCAAATACAGAGTTCATAAATTTATTGGCCTAGTCCTTACTAGCAAAGGAGTTTCCTTTCTGTTGGGCTCAACTATCTTCACAGAGCATGAAAGCAGCTCCTTCTGATCTCCTGACTTTATGTAACTGAGATTTCTGTCTACTTTCTATATCTCTAAATGATTGCAGCCATGAAATTAAAAGATGCTTGCTCTTTGGAAGGAAAACTATGACAAATCTGACGCCATATTAAAAAGCAAAGACATCACTTTGCCAACAAAGGTCCATATAGTCAAAGCTATGGTTTTTCTAGTAGTCATGAATGGATATGAGAGTTGGACCATAAAGAAGGCTGAATGACAAAGAATTGATGGTTTTGAACTGTGGTGCTGGAGAAGACTTTTGAGAGTCCCTTGGACTGCTGAGAGATCAAACTAGTCAATCCTAAAGGAAATCAACACTGAATACTCATTGGCAGGGCTGATGTAGAATCTGAAGCCCCAATATTTTGGCCACCTGATGAGAACTCATGATGGCCAACTCATTGGAAAAGACCCTAATGTTGGGAAAGATTGAAGGCATGAGAAGAAGCAGACAACAGAGGACGATATGGTTGGGTGCCATCATCAATGCAATGGACATGAGTTTGAGCAAACTGGGAGAAAGAGAAGGACAGGGAAACCTGCTGTATTGCAGTCCATGGGGTCACAAAGTATTGGACATGACTTAGTGACTGAACAACAATAGCTCTAAATATAATCAATCCTAACCTTAAAACAGGGAGGCAGGAGGGTCACAGTAAGGGGAGATGTGATCACAGATGCAGAAGAGAGCCAGAGAGAGCAAGAGATGAAAATAGTATACCACTGGTTTTGAGGATGAAGGAAGAGCCCATAAGCCAAGGTATGTAGACAATTTTTGAAAGTTGGAAAAGGCAGCGGAAGATTTCAGAAGAAACTCATCCTGCAAACACCTTGACTTTAACCCAGGGTGACTCATTTTGGACTTTTGACCTCCGCATATGTAAAGTAACAATCATATATTGTTACTGTGAAGGCTCAAATGGGACAATCTGAGAGTTAAAAACTTCAAATAGACCCAATGGAGTAGTATTCACCCTAAAACAATGGGTTATCAAACCATGAAAAATATGATTAAACTCAAATGCACATTGCTATTTGAAAATGCCCAACTGAAAAGACTATATATTTTATGATTCCAACTTTATAGCATTCTGGAAAAGATGAATCTATGGAAATGGTAAAAAGATCAGCAGTTTCCAGGGGCTGGGAGGAGAGAAATTAACAGGCAGAACAAGGAGGAATTTTAATTAATTTTATTTTATTTTTAAACTTTACATAATTGTATTAGTTTTGCCAATTATAACATATAAAATACTTGGTTTGATACTATAATAATGAATGCATGCATTTATGCTTGTCAAAGCCTTCAGAATGTGCAACATCAAGAGGGAACCCGTATGTAAACTGTGGACCACATTTTATGCTAATGTGTCAATGCAGATATGTCAATCACAACAAATGTCCACTTTGATCGGGAAGATGAGTGAGAAGATACAGAGTATACTTGGGAATTCTCTGTACTCTGATCTCTTCATCATATGTCTGGATTTAATATCCCCCTGCAGGGGTTCCCCATCATTTATATGCATCAGAATCTTGGGAGGAGCTTGGAAAAAATATTCAATACAAATATCAAGGAAGGTCCTACCCAAGAGCAATTGAATCAGAGCCTCCCAGCGAAGGGCCCCAGAGAATGCCTCTTGGCTACTGCAGTGTCTTCCTAGTTGTTTTGTCTTTCTTGGGGAGCTTTCCTAGGCACAGTAACTTTATATCTTAACATACCTCAAAATGCCCCTGAATCAGATTCAGACAAATATTTTGTCTACAATCCACATGAATATTGCATATCATGAAGGTTACGTTAGACAGAATCTGGTGAAAAGATTTTCATGAAGTGGTTTTGCTGATTCCATGGTAAATCAGAAGGGCTTTGAATTGAATCCAAGCAAATTGTGCATTGTGTTTATTCCACATATCTCTGTTTTCATTGGGACCTTCAAAAAACTAAGATGGCCTCTACTTCCCCTTCACAAATGTAGAATAATCTTAAACAAAAATGTGATATGCCCACATGAAAAAATGATGGTGTTTATTTAACTGTCCCTGCAAGTTAACTCACATTGTCCATCTCATTAGACTATATGTTTTGTGTGTTTTTCAATTTGTAGTTCTCTCTGGTAATGTTTGAATACAAATGACCTAAATGGGAGGCTTCCCAGATGGGTCAGTGGTAAAGAATCTGCCTGCCATTGTAGGAACCACAGGAGATGCAGGTTTGAGCCCTGGGTCAGGAATATCCCCTGGAGGAGGAAATGGCAACCCATTTCAGTATTCCTTCAAGGATAATCCCATGGACAGAGGAGACTAGCAGGCTACAGTCGATGGGGTCGCAAAGAGTCAGATACAACTGAGTGACGGAGAACACATACACACACACAATGTATGTGGGAAAAAATTTTTTTAAACAGTGGATATGTATATGTATGTATAACTGATTCACTTTGCTGTATAGCAAAAACTAATACTATATTGCAAATCAACTATACCCCAATAATTTTTAAATGAAATAATCTGAATTAAGTCTGAAATTAAAACAGACAAAATTTGCTACTGGAAAATTATATCTCTGTTAATAAGAAGTTACTGACAGATTTTAGAAAGAAAGATGATAAAAAGCAGAAGCAATTTCAATCTTAACAGATGTTTTTCACATCAATTGATATTCAAGTGAACCACTAATTTTGTGACTATATATTCTCCTAACTGACTAATTTTATGAATGAAATGGGAGCAGACAGTACCATGTAGCCTCAGAATTGTCCAGGGTGCACTGGAATGATGGTAACCCTTGCTCTTTGCGACCCAGAGTTAAGAGACAGGGGACTGAAGGCAGAGGTCAGCTGTACTTTTATCTTCAACATGTCAAGGTATAGCTTCCTTCTTATCTCACTCAGGTCATAGGATAAAGAGTCCATTCTGGATGCTGGGAGAGGATGGGCAGAAGGAAGCACATAGAGTGGGTCCCAGTAGGAGGGACAATCATTAGCATGAACCAGGGAACAGAGAATAGTGGTTTTCACTGGAGAACGGTACCTGAGACTAAGAGCAAACAGGGAGTTTGAAGGAATAATCTATGAACTACATGATGGATTGTATGCAGGTATGAGGCACAAAGGAAAGGTCAGGAGGGGTCCTCAAGTATCTGGTCTGGGCAAGTGAGGGGACATGAGATTATCTACTGACACAGGAGATTCTAGATATGATTAATAGTCTAAGACTGGATCACCCAAGGAGGACTGAAGTCTTTGATTCACTGTGTCTCTCTGAAATATGTTGTCCTCAGGACAAGATTTCTCCATGGCAGATAGGAGCTTCGGAGAGTCATATCACAAAGAACTCACCTGTATAAATTGTACATCAATTCTGACAGGCCATTCATGCCTCTGCTTGGAATGCCTTTGGCCAGAAATGTCCCAGTCTACTTTATCTTCCCCAAACTCCTACCCCATAATCATCTAAAAATCCTTGCTATTCCATGCCTGATCTCAATATGAGCATCATTTGGGACCAATGCAGAGGTCAGACCCACATAGACTTGATGAATCATGATTTGCTTTGTAACAAGACCTCCAAGGGCTTCATATGCCCATTAAAGTGTGAAAAGCACTGTAGATAAATCCCACTTATTCTCAGTATTCAGCAAAGGGGTTATCTCCTCCAGAGAGCCCCATATGACCTACCCATCCCACACCCAGTCTACTGAAAGGACAGTTAGGGTCAGGCATGGTGGCAACAATGAGTGCAAAGGTCACATTCATGGGTGCTTCTAGTCCATGGGTCTTTCTCTTCCACTGGCTGTGTACTCTGTGGATACATTTGTTATTCATCTTGCTCTCCCCGTGAGTAGGATTATATAAGCTCAACTCAAATAGAAAATTCATCACACTGGAATCATCACCCTGCACTCAAACCCCACTGTACCACCTGCTTTTGGAGTCTCTGTTATGTTGGCACCAGAGAGATGGATCCCTTGATCATGGGGGGTCTTCAGGAATGGAATAAACACCACGGTGTCCATATGGATTGACATACCTTCTCCACACTCTTTTCCTGTGAAAACCATGCTTTCACTGGTTGTAATACTTCCATGAATTGATGACCTTTATCAGGGTCCCTTAAATTTATTAGGATTTACTTAGTGCTAAATGACACAGAGCACTATTAGAAAAGTTCTATGAGCCCTTCTTCATCTGTTTTTCCTGAACTCAAACCTCCCAAACACACCCCCATCTGTCTTTCTCCTGCATCTCTGTGACTAACACCCCAGTGCCATTCCCCACAGCTCCATATAGATCCCTATGCAGCCCTTCCCTAAGTCCTGCCCTGCATTTCCCTCCCCACATTACAATCTCTCTGAAACCAAGTCACATTGTGTCCATATCCTTCAACACTCTCTCTCCAGGTCTACTCTTCCATATAGTGTCACTAACTGCAGTAGAGCCCCTAACCTCTGCAGTGGGCTTTGTTTCATACCCACTCTTCACTGTCATTTTTGCCACCTTCCCCTGCCGCAGAAGCCCAGTCCTAAGGCCTTCATAGTTTCTGAGCTCTGTGCCAGAAATATCCTGCCTCCCAACCTCCCAGTCTAACTCCTCTTACCTGATAAATGTCAGCATAAACATCACCTCCTGGTGTTACCCTGTGACACCCTCCCCCCTGCCCCATAGCCCAAGCAAAGCAGATAGCAGCAATCTATGTTTCTTTGTCCTTTATTATCTGACCAGCTGCTGCTGTTGCTAAGTCACTTCAGTAGTTTCCGACTCTGTGCGACCCATAGACGGCAGCCCACTAGGCTCCTCTGTTCCTGGGATTCTCCAGGCAAGAATACTGGAGTGGATTGCCATTTCCTTCTCCAATGCATGAAAATGAAAAGTGAAAGTGAAATTGCTCAGTTGTGCCCGACTCTTAGAGACCCCATGGACTGCAGCCCACCAGGCTCCTCCGTCCATGGGATTTTCCAGGCAAGAGTACTGGAGTGGGTTGCTGTTGCCTTCTCCGATTGTAATGCTAAATAATCCAAAACAAGCTTATTTAATAAATAATCTAAATAACTTCTAGTTTAGAATTGCAAATCTGACCTCAATTCAGTTCAGTTCAGTCGCTCAGTCATGTCTGACTGTTTGTGACCCCCTGAATTGCAGCACGCCAGGCCTCCCTGTCCATCACCAACTCCCGCAGTTCACTCAGACTCAAGTCCATCGAGTCAGTGATGCCATCCAGCCATCTCATCCTCTGTTGTCCCCTTCTCCTCCTGCCCCCAATCCCTCTCAGCACCACAGTCTTTCCAATGAGTCAACACTGTGCATGAGGTGGCCAAAGTACTGGAGTTTCAGCTTTAACATCATTCTTTCCAAAGAAATCCCAAAGAAAGGGCTGATCTCCTTCAGAATGGACTGGTTGGATCTCCTTGAAGTTCAAGGGACTCTCAAGAGTCTTCTCCAAGACCACAGTTCAAAAGCATCAATTCTTCGGCACTCAGCTTTCTTCACAGTCCAACTCTCACATCCATACATGACCACAGGAAAAACCATAGCCTTGACTAGACGGACCTTTTTTGGCAAAGTAATCTTTCTGTTTTGAATATGCTATCTAGGTTGGTCATAACTTTCCTTCCAAGGAGTAAGTGTTTTAATTTCATGGCTGCAGTCACCATCTGCAGTGATTTTGGAGCCCCCAAAAATAAAATCTGACACTGTTTCCACTGTTTCCCCATCTATTTCCCATGAAGTGATGGGACCAGATGCCATGATATTAGTTTTCTGAATGTTGAGTTTCAAGCCAACTTTTTCGCTCTCCTCTTTCACCTTCATCAAGAGGCTTTTGAGTTCCTCTTCACTTTCTGCCATAAGGGTGGTATCATCTGCATATCTGAGGTTATTGATATTTCTCCCGGCAATCTTGATTCCAGCTTGTGCTTCTTCCAGGCCAGCGTTTCTCATGATGTACTCTGCATAGAAGTTAAAAAAGCAGGATGACAATATACAACCTTGACATACTCCTTTTCCTATTTGGAACCAGTCTGTTGTTCCATGTCCAGTTCTACCTGTTGCTTCCTGACCTGCATACAAATTTCTCAAGAGGCAGATCAGGTGGTCTGGTATTCCCATCTGCTTAAGAATTTTCCACAGTTTATTGTGATCCACACAGTCAAAGGCTTTGACATAGTCAATAAAGTAGAAATAGATGTTTTTCTGGAACTCTCTTGCTTTTCTGATGATCCAGCAGATGTTGTCAATTTGGTCTCTGATTCCTCTGCCTTTTCTAAAACCAGCTTGAAAACAAGAAGTCCATGGTTCACATATTGCTGAAGCCTGGCTTGGAGAATTTTGAGCATTACTTTACTAGCGTGTGAGATGAATGCAATTGTGCGGTAGTTTGAGCATTCTTTGGCATTGCCTTTCTTTGGGACCTAGTCCTCACTAAAATTTAGCCTCTGGAATACACAGGTCTCAAACCTGGTGAGTTTTTTTTTTTTTTTAATGGCTACATCCCAAACACACAAAAGAGTGCTAAAAGAGTGAAAATGAGAGTGTTAGTCACTTAGTCATATCTGACTCTTTGTGACCCCACGGACTCTAGCCTGCCAGGCTTCTCTGCTCATGGAATTCTCCAGGCAAGAACACTGAAGCAGCTTATCAGAGGATCTTCCTGACCCAGAGATTGAACCCAGGTCTATTGCATTGCAGGCAGATTCTCTAACATCTGAGCCACCAGGGAAGTCCATAAAATAGTGCTGAGGATATCTTATAAGCTTCATAGATATTTACCAAATAAACAGATGTGAATGAAGGCAAAGCACACACACACATACGCACATGCACATACACAAGTTTTAAGTGTAAGTGTCTGGTCATTCACCAGAATTTTTCAGATTTTCATTTGATCCACTGTGCGCCGAGGGCTGAATCTTCTGGTCTTGGCTGCAGTAGTAAACCAGAAGGCAGGAGAACAGAAGTTGGGAGCAGTTTTTCCTGTTCTAGTGACAGCAGCCACTGGGCTCAGATGCCACCACTTTCCTCTCCTCTTCCAGAATCATGTTGACAAACAGCTTCCATATGAAGAGCACTTGCAGGACTTTCAAGTTCCCATTATCCACGTGGTCTCCAAAGAGGTCAAGCAAGTGGATTGTCTTCGGCGGGTGTTCAGCCACTGGTGTTAGCTGGCTGACTTCATCATTCAGGATTTGCTCCATTTGTGTGTTTGACTGCTCCAGCCTTTCTTTCTCCTCTTCCTTGAACTCTCTGCTTCCATTTCACAATTTCTTAATTGAGCATTTCTGGACTTTCTGGAAAATAAGTATTTTCATTCACATCATTCATTATTTTCTTCTGAAGTTGTTCTCCATTTTTTCCTGCATTTATGGTGGGTTTTCCATCATTCACTTGGGATAGTTGAGAAATCTGGCTCCTCTGTGCCTTTCCAGTAAGTCCACAGTGCTCAGAAGAGATGACCTCTTCAGGTTCATATTCAGTGCCAACAAGCACAAGGTTTGTACCACGAGAGGACTCACGTCCATCCTAGGGGTTCCTGAGGGCTTCTGCGGCTTTTGTCATTGGTCTGATGTTCTCACTGCATTCTCCACAGACTTCAATGTGCACAAAATACTTCTTGCCTAGCAACTTAAAATGTGAAGTCTCTTTATTACTAGCATCACAATGCATACCAGTATATCCCAGGAAAATGAAGGGAGATTTGGCATTTTTCTCAAGCCTTCAGCAGTCACCAGCAGAGTACCCTCCAGGTGCTCCAAGGATAAGGAAAGTGGATCAGTTGACAGGTAGCTAGCCCTCCATGGCTGTGTAGAACTCCACAACTCTGCCTCAGAGGGCCCTGGTTCTATGGGTCACAGCTGACCTCTTAGAACCCTGTAGAGTGTTCTGTCTCTAAGGAAAACAGGTGCCTGGCAACCTGATAGATCAGTTCAGCTAGGAGAGTAGAGTCCAACCAAGTCCTAGAAACAAATTTTCCCTAACTTTGGTCTGAACATGGACATCACCAGATGGTCAACACTGAAATCAGATTGATTATATTCTTTGTAGCCAAAGATGGAGAAGTTCTATACAGTCAGCAAAAACAAGACCAGGAGCTGACTGTGGCTCAGACCATGAACTCCTTATTGCCAAATTCAGACTGAAATTGAAGAAAGTAGGGAAAACCACTAGACCATTCAGGTATGACCTAAATCAAATCCCTTATGATTATACAGTGGAAGTGAGAAATAGATTTAAGGGCCTAGATCTGATAGATAGAGTGCCTGGTGAACTATGGAATGAGTTTCATGACATTGTACAGGAGGCAGGGATCAAGACCGTTCCCATGGAAAAGAAATGCAAAAAAGCAAAGTGGCCATCTGGGGAGGCCTTACAGATATCTGTGAAAAGAAGAGAAGTGAAAAGCAAAGGAGAAAAGGAAAGATATAAACATCTGAATGAAGAGTTCCAAAGAATAGCAAGAAGAGATAAGAAAGCCTTCCTCAGTGATCAATGCAAAGAAATAGAGGAAAACAACAGGATGGGAAAGACTAGGGATCTTTTCAAGAAAATCAGAGATACCAAAGGAACATTTCATGCAAAGATGAACTTGCTAAAGGACAGAAATGGTATGGAACTAACAGAAGCAGAAGATATTAAGAAGAGATGGCAAGAATACACAGAAGAACTGTACAAAAAAGATATTCATGATCCAGATAATCATGATGGTGTAATCACTGACCTAGAGCCAGACATCCTGGAATGTGAAGTCAAGTGGGCCTTAGAAAGCATCACTATGAACAAAGCTAGTGGAGGTGATGGAATTCCAGTGGAGCTATTCCAAATCCTGAAAGATGATGCTGTGAAAGTGCTGCATTCAATATGCCAGCAAATTTGGAAAACTCAGCAGTGGCCACAGGACTGGAAAAGGTCAGTTCTCATTCCAATCCCAAAGAAAGGCAATGCCAAAGAATGCTCAAACTACCACACAATTGCACTCATCTCACATGCTAGTAAAGTAATGCTCAAAATTCTCCAAGCCAGGCTTCAGCAATATGTGAACCGTGAACTTCCTGATGTTCAAGCTGGTTTTAGAAAAGGCATAGGAACCAGAGATCAAGTTGCCAGCATCCGCTGGATCATAGAAAAAGCAAGAAAGTTCCAGAAAAAACATCTATTTCTGCTTTATTGACTATGCCAAAGCCTTTGACTGTGTGGATCACAATAAACTGTGGAAAATTCTGAAAGAGATGGGAATACCAGACCACCTGATCTGCCTCTTGAGAAATTTGTATGCAGGTCAGGAAGCAACAGTTAGAACAGGACATGGAACAACAGACTGGTTCCAAATAGGAAAAGGAGTACGTCAAGGCTGTATATTGTCACCCTGCTTATTAAACTTATATGCAGAGTACATCATGAGAAACGCTGGACTGGAAGAAACACAAGCTGGAATCAAGATTGCCAGGAGAAATATCAATAACCTCAGATATGCAGATGACACCACCCTTATGGCAGAAACTGAAGAGGAACTCAAAAGCCTCTTGATGAAAGTGAAAGTGGAAAGTGAAAAAGTTGCCTTAAAGCTCAACATTCAGAAAATGAAGATCATGGCATCCGGTCCCACCACTTCATGGGAAATAGATGGGTAACAGTGGAAACAGTGTCAGACTTTTTTTCTGGGCTCCAAAGTCGCTACAGATGGTGACTGCAGCCATGAAATTAAAAGACACTTACTCCTTGGAAGGAAAGTTATGACCAACCTAGATAGCATATTCAAAAGCAGAGACATTACTTTGCCAACAGTTTCGTCTAGTCAAGGCTATGGTTTTTCCTGTGGTCATGTATGGATGTGAGAGTTGGACTGTGAAGAAGGCTGAGCGCTGAAGAATTGATGCTTTTGAACTGTGGTGTTGGAGAAGACTCTTGAGAGTCCCTTGGACTGCAAGGAGATCCAACCAGTCCATTCTGAAGGAGATCAGCCCTGGAATTTCTTTGGAAGGAATGATACTAAAGCTGAAACTCCAGTACTTTGGCCTCCTCATGCAAAGAGTTGATTCATTGGAAAAGACCCTGGTGCTGGGAGGGATTGAGGGCTGGAGGAGAAGGGGACGACAGAGGATGAGATGGCTGGATGGCATCACTGACTCGATGGATTTGAGTCTGAGTGAACTCCGGGAGTTGGTGATGGACAGGGAGGCCTGGCGTGCTGGGATTCAGAGGGTCTTAAAAAGTCGGACACAACTGAGCGACTGATCTGATCTGATCTGATCTTGGTCTGAAAGCAGAAAGTGATCTCACCAGTTGCTGTTGTTTAGTTGCTAAGTCATGACCTACTCTTTTGCAACACTATGGACTGTAACCAGCTAGACTCCTCTGCCCAAGGAATTTCCCAGGCAAGAATACTGGGGTGGGTTGTTATTTCCTTCTCCAGGGTATCTTCCCCACCCAGGGATTAAATACACATCTCCTGTGTCTCTTGCATTGTAGTCAAATTCTTTACCACTAAGTCATCAGGGAAGCCCTATTTTATACATAGTATCAATAGTGTATATGTGTCAATTCCAATCTCCCAATTCATCCCACCCCACCATTTTCCCCCCTGGGGGAAAGAAATCCAAAAATGAGGGTATATATATGTATATGTATATAAAGCTGATTCACTTTGCTGTACAGTACACCTGTGGCGGATTCATGTTGATGTATGGCAAAACCAATACAATATTGTAAAGTAATTAGCCTCCAATTAAAATAAATTTTAAAAAAATATATAAAGAAATTAGGAAAACAATCCCATTTACCATTGCATCAGAAAGAATGAAATACCTAGGAATAAATTGAACCAAAGAGGTAAAAACACAAAACTTGTATTCTAAAAACTGTAAGACATGGATGAAAAAAAGTTGAAACCACACATGCATATTTAAATTTAGAAGATTATTCCAAACTGTTTTCCAACATACTTGTGAAATTTTTATTTTGATGAATGCCTGAGTTCTGGTTGATTCTGATATTCTCTAAATTCATTATTATCAGACTTCAATTTTTGCTAAACCTATGTGAAAAATAGAATTTAATTCTTTTTAGAGGTTTAATTTGTATCATCTAAGTTTCCAATGACTGAGAATTTAGTATTGGATATGTTGGCTACACGCTGTGTTTACTTGGTAAAATACTTACTTATATTCTGCATCTATTTTTCTTTGGCATTGTTTGTATTTATTTTATTTTTTTTTTACAAATTTGCATTTATTTTCAATTCATAGATTGCTTTATATTTTCTGCCTTATTTAAGACATTACACAATTTGAAGATCATAAAAATATTATCCTGGGTCACATTGTGTTATATTATTATTGTCTTATATTATATATATTGTGTTATATTATCTTGTGTAGAAATTGATTTTTTGAAAATTAGAAGTCAGCAGTTATTTTTTAAATAAAAACTATTTAAGTGATTTTTTCCTTATTGATAAATGTGTCTACCTCCACTGCAATCAGAGTTTTCACATGAAGAGTACCCACTTTCGAGTTATTCTAATGTATACCACTGGCTTACTTTCAATAATTATGTTTTCCACTTCTTGTAGCATTCTGTAAAATCTTTTACATTAAGGATATTTCCCCTGTAAAAACACAGTGTTTCTCTTTACTTCACTTTTGTTAATGCTTTATTCAGAAATCTTACAGTTATTAAGGATATTAACTTTCAAATTTTAATTTAGTTTTTTTATTTGTATATTAAAATATATTTGCCTGATTTCGGTAGGTGATTTCAGCTTCACAAAATTGTTGCAAGGTGTTTCTTAAAATATTGGTTTTATTTATTTTTTCTTCACATAATGGAGAAAAATTACCAATGAAGCTATTTAAGCCAGTATTTAATTTCACAGAAGGTTTTTAATTAGGAGATAAATTGTTGGAATAAATACAGGATACTTTGTTATATACTTTTTCTGATTTAATTTTAATGATTTTTCCCCATGATACTTGTAGTTTTAAACTAAATTGTTCAAAGAAAGAAGTTATTGAAATATTGATTTAATTTTTTAATAATTGAGAATATTCAAGTCTTTTATATCTTTAAGTTAGAGGATGTTTGCAATCATTAATTTTCTACTCCATCTGTTTTTACATTTATTGGCATAAAAGTGTTTCTAATTTTATCATATATTTTCATTATCTCTAGTACCTAGAGAGATCTCGAGAACTTTTTTTATTCTCCTTTCCCCTGGATTAGTCTGTTTAGGTACAATTTTTTAGCCTTTCTAAAATAACGAATTATGACTTAGTGTTTTTTTTTCTGTTAAATTTATTTTTATATTTTGTTTTGTCTCGTTTCATTGATATCTTTCTTAACTCTCTTAGTTTTCATAGATTTAAATTGTACCAATTTTTTTTTTTCAGGCTTTATAATATGGATTCTTGAATCATTTATCTTCAGATTTTTTTTTCTTTCTAATACAGCATATGAGACCAGAATATCCCTAAAGCACTGCCAGAATTCATTGCACAAATTTTGACTTACTGTATTTTATTATACTTCAGGTGAAGATATTTTATGTTTCTCTGTAATTTATTTCTTCCTGTCAAGGTTATTTAAAATTCTGTTACTTGATTTCTAAATATATGTAATTTATTTCTGCTCTTCTTAGAGAATATAAACAAATAGATACAGTCCTTAAAAGTAACTTGTCTCATTTTATAGTCAATTAATCATTATTTACCAATCAATTTTGGTAAACGTTTTATGCCAGCATGAAATAATGCATAATTAGTTTTACTCAGATGCAATTGACTTTCCATAAATTTCATTTGTCGGTTTTGTTAACTGTGTCAATCAGATTTACTGTATCTTTACTGAATTTTCTCTGGTCTAGTAATCCACACAAAACACAGCAACAGGATTTGCTTTGTGTGTGTGTGTGTGTGTGTATGGGGGTGGCACTCAGTCACTCAGTCATGTCTGACTCTTTGTGACCCCATGGTTGAACACAGGCTTCTCTGTCCATAGAGTTTTCTAGGGAAGAATGTTGTTGCTTTCTTAGCTCATAAATAAATCCACACATTAATCAATTGCCTAGACAAAGTTGTGGTGGAAATATGTCATCTCTCAATGCTTGCTTTTTATTATATTTATTATATAGGTTTGTGCAAAAATAATTGCAGTTTTGCATTGTTGAATTTTGCTGTTTGATATTGGAATATATTCTGAAATAAATGTGGCTATATTATATATCTTTAATGCTCATTTCTGATGGTTTTCCTTGTGTGTGTGTGTTTGTGTGTGTGTGTGTGTTTTTTGCTAATCACTCACTAGTTGCTGATTATTTTATATTTATTTTAGACTATAGAAATGATGTTAGACCAAAAGCAAATTTGAGCGATTTTTAAATTTACATTCAAAATGGGTCACAAAGCAGTGGAGACAACTTGCACCATCAGCAAAGCATTTGGCCCAGGAGCTGCTAGTGAATGTACAGTGCACTGGTTCTTCAAGACCTTTTGCAAAGGAGATAAGAATCTGAAGATGAGGAGGGTAGTGGCCTGCCATCGAAAGTTAACAATAAACAATTGAGTGCCATCTTTGAAGTTGATCCTCTTACAGCTGCAGGAGAAGTTGCCAAAGAATTCAGCATCAACCGTCCTACAATAATTTGGCTTTTGAAACAAATTAGAAAGGTGAAAAAGTTCAATAAATTTGTGCCTCATGAGCTGATTGCAAATCAAAAAAATCATTATTTTGAAGTGTCGTTTTCTTTTTTTTTAATTTTATTTTATTTTTAAACTTTACAATATTGCATTGGTTTTGCAAATATTGAAATGAATCCACCACAGGTATACTTGTGTTCCCCATCCTGAACCCTCCTCCCTCCTCCCTCCCCACACCATCCCTCTGAGTCGTCACAGTGCACCAGCCCCAAGCATCCAGTATCATGCATCGAACCTGGACTGGCGACTGTTTTCATACATGATATTATACATGTTTCAATGTCATTCTCCCAAATCTTCCCACCCTCTCCCTCTACCACAAAGTCCATAAGACTGTTCTATACATCAGTGTCTCTTTTTGCTGTCCCGTATACAGGGTTATTGTTACCATCTTTCTAAATTCCATATATATGCATTAGTATACTGTATTGTTTTTTTTTTTTTTCTGGCTTACTTCACTCTGTATAATAGGCTCCAGTTTCATCCACCTCATTAGAACTGATTCAAATGTATTATATTTATTCTATGCAACAATGAACCATTTCTCAATTTGATTGTGTTACATGATGACATTTCACTTGTGATGTGTGACAAAAAGTGGATCTTATATAATAGGCAACAAGCAGCTCAGTGGCTGGACTGAGAAGAAGCTCCAAAGCACTTACTAAACCTAAACTTGAACCAAAAAAAGATCATGGTCACTGGTGGTCTGCTGTCCATCTTTCCACTATAGTTTTCTGAATCCCAGCAAAACCATTACATCTAAGAAGTACGCTCAGCAAATTGATGAGATGCACCAAAAAATGCAACGCTTATAGCTGGCATTGGTGAACAGAATGGGCCCAATTCTTTTCCACAACAATGCCAGACCACACTTCATACAACCAATATTTCAAAAGTTGAACAAATTGGGCTACAAAGTTTTGCTTCATATTTCATATTCACATGGCCTCTCACCAGCCAACCACCACTTCTTCAAGCATCTCCACAACTTTATGTAGGGAAAACACTTCCACACCCAGCAGGATGCAGAAAATGCTTTCCAGGGTTCAAATCCTAAAACATGATTTTTTCCCTATAGGAATAAACAAGCTTATTTCTCATTGGCAAAAATGTGTTGATTGTAACCGTTCCTATTTTTATTAATAAAAATACCTTTGAGTCTAGTTATAACGATGTAAAATTCATTATCTGAAATCTCAGTTGCTTTTGTACCAACCTGATAATTATTTTCTTCTGCTTATGTATTCGGAGAAGGCAATGGCAACCCACTCCAGTACTATTGCCTGGAAAATCCCATGGATAGAGGAGCCTGGTAGGCTGCAGTCCATGGGGTCGCTAAGAGTTGGACACGACTGAGAGACTTCACTTTCACTTTTCACTTTCATGCATTGGAGAAGGAAATGGCAACCCACTCCAGTGTTCTTGCTTGGAGAATCCCAGGGATGGGGGAGCCTGGTGGCCTGCGGTCTCTGGGGTCGCACAGAGTCGGACACGACTGAAGCGACTTAGCAGCAGCAGCAGCAGTTTATATATTAAAAAATGCAAAATGTAACATTTTTCCTTTTGCTAATTTCAATTATAATTGCCCAAGATATGATTGAATGGAAAATTTGAAATCTATAATATTTTAAAAGCTACATTCATAACCAAATAAATATATGAGAAAGAAGAAATATTTAAAGTACTTTTGGATAAAAAAAATAGCTTTCAAATAACATATTTCCAATTTATTTTTTTCTGTGACTTAATTGTAACCTGTATCACAACCATGTAACACCGTGATACCAGAATATTTATCATTTTGTGTGGTGAATTATATAGTTTCTACTCTGAAATCAATACACAGAAATATCCAAATATTTGCATGATCTAGCTTATACTAAAATAAAGAAAAGAGTATAATTTAGAAGTTGGGCCTGGCATAAATTAATGACATTTATTTCCAGTACCTAGAAATTTCCTTTAAAAGACAATTTTAAAATATGTGAATTCAGAGCAATTCAACTGATACCAGCTCAAAAATCTAGAGTAATTTAAAATATGAGTAACATATGAATAAGTTGAGTAAGTATGTACATTATATTTTCTGGTATTTGATCATTTTTCAAATGTTTAAGCAGATCTTCACTTATGGTTTTATTTGTACAATTTAATATGGTTATAAGAGTGCAGACACCAAAATGAGTAAAGAGAATTAAGGACCCAAATTATGTCATGTTACTGCAAATTGTATCACCATTTTTTAGCCCTATGGCCTTATAGTTTGAAACGCCCTTGATTTAATGACAATCAAGAGTCTCTTTTACTGCCATTAATAGGTTAATCAACCATTAAATTTGCCTTAATAGTTCTTTGATCTGAGTAAAGAATTTTAATTTTTTCTTTGGATTATTTCAATTGAAACATACGTTTGGTTTTAGAGTAATGTATTTTTCTTCTTTTTGGAACCTATGATGCTCATTCCTTTTCAAGAATTTTTTGAGAAGATGTTTTATTCGTAATCACTCTTGTTTTCTGTAAAGCAAATGCTGCAATGATTGATCTGTCCAATACTGAAGGAGCCCTGTTCGAATTGATCCTGAGTCAATACATGCTCTTAAAAACGAATGAGTCCTGAGAATGAGTATCCAAGATTTTCCATCACTAAAGTTCAGTTTAATTCCTGGTTGGAAACATTTTCCAAGATTGTAGCACAGGAAGAAGGCACACAGGTGAGGAATGCTGCTCTCATTGAGTTATAATGATAAAGCAGTCTTCTGTGGAGGCCTAGGCAACCAGAGTTCCAAAGCAGGCCAACAGAGAATAGAATGCTTTGCAGAGAGAAAATTCTGGCAATCTGTAAGATCCTCTTCAAGCCTTCCTCTGGGTGTTAATCAGCGTATATGTATGAGGAAACTGGGTAAGTCAAGGAAAGAACCATACAAAAGTGTTTCAGGAAAGAGTACTTGGAGCCAACACAAGACAAGGAATAGTATATCTATTCTTTTAAGTTGGATGGAAGATTTGATAATTATGGGCCATGATGAAGATAACTCAGAAAGTTATTGCCTTATTATTGAATTATTGAAACATAGTAATATTAAAATTAACCATATATCTAAATTAACTATATAACTATAGTAATTATTGAAAATATCCATATACCTGAATAGTGTGTGTATGTGTATATATATATATATATTTTTTTAACTTTATCACAGAAAAAACTATAGAAATGTTATAGAAATACAAAATATCCAGGGTCCAAAAAGATAAATTCTCAGTGTCTATCATACAACCAAAAATGACCAGGCAGGCAAAGAGAAGGAAAATATGAATCATAATATAGAAAAAAATCAGTGCTGACCTAGTATAGAACTGACATGATGTTTAGTTGGTAACAAGATGTAAGAGATGCTTTGTTAATTAATAGCTGTTTAATTAGTAGCAATAATATTAAAATAGCTACAATTGAAATTAAAAAGCACTTGATCCTTGGGAGAAAAGCTAGGACAAACCTAGACAGTGTATTAAAAAGCAGAGACATTACTTTGCCAACAAAGGTACGTATATGCTAAGCTGTCATTTTTCCAGTAGTCATGTATGGATGTGAGAGTTGTACCATAAAGAAGGTGAATGCTGAAGAATTAATGCTTTTAAACTGTGATGATGTATGGCAAAACCAATACAATATTGTAAAGTAATTAGCCTCCAATTAAAATAAATAAATTTATATTCAAAATAAAGATTAAGAAAAAAACTAAAAAAAAAAAAAATAAACTGTGGTGTTGGAGAAGACTCTTGAGACTCTATTGGATTGCAAGGAGATCAAACCAATCAATCCTAAAGGAAATCACTCTTGCATATTTGTTGGAAGGACTTGATGCTGAAGCTGAAACTCCAATACTTTGGCCACCTGATGTGAAGAGTCAACTCATTAGAAAAGACCCTGATGCTGGGAAAGACTGAAGGTGGGAGGAGAGGAGTATGACAGAGGATGAGATGGTTGGATGGCATCACTGACTCAATGGACATAAAATTTGAGCAAGCTCCAGGAGATGGTGAAGGACAGAAAAGCCTGACATACTGCAGTTCATGAGGTTGCAAAGAGCTGAACATGACTGAGCAACTGAACAGCAATAACAAGAAGCCAGAAAAAAGATTGCATATTTTAAAGTAGAGACATGAATATAAAGAATCTTAAATTTTCATAGGGAAAGCTAAAATGTTCAAGATTATAACAAAATGCACTAATTGGGAAAAACAAAAGTTTAAAACTTGAATGAATAAACATTTGTTAACTTGAAGACATAAAAATAGAAACTATCATAAAATGTATTCTTGCCATCTCTTCTTAATATCTTCTGCTTCTGTTAGGTCCATACCATTTCTGTCCTTTAGCGAGCTCATCTTTGCATGAAATGTTCCTTTGGTATCTCTGATTTTCTTGAAGAGATCCCTAGTCTTTCCCATTCTGTTGTTTTCCTCTATTTCTTTGCATTGATAGCTGAAGAAGGCTTTCTTATCTCTTCTTGCTATTCTTTGGAACTCTGCATTCAGATGTTTATATCTTTCCTTTTCTCCTTTGCTTTTCGCTTCTCTTCTTCTCACAGCTATTTGTAAGGCCTCCCCAGACAGTCATTTTGCTTTTTTGCATTTCTTTTCCATGGGAATGGTCTTGATCCCTGTCTCCTGTACAATGTCACGAACCTCATTCCATAGTTCATCAGGCACTCTATCAGATCTAGGCCCTTAAATCTATTTCTCACTTCCACTGTATAATCATAAGGGATTTGATTTAGGTCATACCTGAATGGTCTAGTGGTTTTCCCTACTTTCTTCAATTTAAGTCTGAATTTGGCAATAAGGAGTTCATGGTCTGAGCCACAGTCAGCTCCTGGTCTTGTTTTGCTGACTGAAGAGAGCTTCTCCATCTTTGGCTGCAAAGAATATAATCAATCTGATTTCGGTGTTGACCATCTGGTGATGTCCATGTGTAGAGTCTTCTCTTGTGTTGTTGGAAGAGGGTGTTTGTTATTACCAGTGCATTTTCTTGGCAAAACTCTATTAGTCTTTGCCGTGCTTCATCCCATATTCCAAGGCCAAATTTGCCTGTTACTCCAGGTAACAGAGAAATTCAGAAAACGAAGATCATGGCATCCGGTCCCATCACTTCATGGGAAATAGATGGGGAAACAGTGGAAACAATGTCAGACTTTATTTTTCTGGTCTCCAAAATCACTACAGATGGTGACTGCAGCCATGAAATTAAAAGACGCTTACTCCTTGGAAGGAAAGTTATGACCAACCTAGACAGCATATTCAAAATCAGAGACATTACTTTGCCAAAAAAGGTTCGTCTAGTCAAGGCTATGGTTTTTCCTGTGGTCATGTATGGATGTGAGAGTTGGACTTTGAAGAAGGCTGAGCGCCGAAGAATTGATGCTTTTGAACTGTGGTGTTGGAGAAGACTCTTGAGAGTCCCTTGGACTACAAGGAGATCCAACCAGTCCATTCTAAAGGAGATCAGCCCTGGGATTTCTTTGGAAGGAATGATGCTGAAGCTGAAACTCCAGTACTTTGGCCACCTCATGCGAAGAATTGACTCATTGGAAAAGACTCTGATGCTGGGAGGGATTGGGGGCAGGAGGAGAAGGGGATGACAGAGGATGAGATGGCTGGATGGCATCCCTGACTCGATGGACGTGAGTCTAAGTAAACTCTGAGAGTTGGTGATGGACAGGGAGGCCTGGTGTGCTGCGATTCATGGGGTCACAAAGAGTCGGACATGACTGAGCGACTGAACTGAACTGAACTCTCCCTTAAATAGAAATATCGTTCATAGTGAAACTGTATCATGAATCACATACCTGAAAGATTGTGTCAGGCATGTTCAGAGCAAAATCATCTTCTTTGTAAACATGTACAGATATTTGCCTATTTAGCAATAATGTGCTGTCATGATTAGCACAAAACTGATACAACAAAAGATTAACATAAATTTTCTATGCTGTTTTGTTTCAAACTATTACACACTCAACTTTTAGTTATTGGACACAATTATGTGCAATGCAAAACTAGCCACATCCAGATTTATTAATTTTTCATGAAATATTTTAAAATCAGCATGAAGTAAATATACACAGCTGAGAAATATACAAACACTCGTATAGTTTTACATAGTGGTTACATTCTTACACTTTTTATTAGCATCTTGTAGTGGGAAAACAGAAGTGATTAATGACAATAAAAATAAGTGATTTGCTTAAGATTACACAATAGATTACTGGTTCTGAAAGAGATTTGAATCCAGACAATCTGCCTATTTTGGCCACTTGATGCAAACAACTGACTCATTGGAAAAGTCCCAGATGCTGGGAAAGATTGCGGGTAGAAGGAGAAGGCATCAGAGGACCAGATGGTTGAATGGCATCACCTATGCAATGGACATGAACTTGGGCAAATTCCAAGAGATGGTTGGGGACAGGGAGACCTGGCATGCTACAGGCCATGGGGTTGGACATAGTCGGACATGACTGGGCAACTGAACAACAAATAAAATCTGCCTTAAATCCATTATTTTAGCCAATGCATTATGCTGCCTCTCATAATAATTGCAATATTTTGCATTTAAAAAAAATGTAAATATTAAAAACTCACTTGTTACTCCTCTATACAGGATAATTATCACAGTGATATTCTTTAAAGACCAACCTAAGTTCAGTTCAGTTCTGGCGCTCAGTCGTGTCCGACTCTTTGCGACCCCATGAATCGCAGCACGCCAGGCCTCCCTGTCCACCACCATCTCCCGGAGTTCACTCAAACTCACATCCATCAAGTTGGTGGTGCCATCCAGCCATCTCATCCTCTGTCGTCCCCTTCTCCTCCTGCTCCCAATCCCTCCCAGCATCAGAGTCTTTTCCAATGAGTCAAGTCTTTGCATGAGGTGGCCAAAGTACTGGAGTTTCAGCTTTAGCATCATTCCTTCCAAAGAAATCCCAGGGCTGATCTCCTTCAGAATGGACTGGTTGGATCTCCTTGCAGTCCAAGGGACTCTCAACAGTCTTCTCCAACACCACAGTTCAAAAGCATCAATTCTTCGGCACTCAGCTTTCTTCACACTCCAACTCTCACATCCATACATGACCACTGGAAAAACCATAGCTTTGACTAGATGGACCTTTGTTGGCAAAGTAATGTCTCTGCTTTTCAGTATGCTATCTAGGTTGGTCATAACTTTCCTTCCAAGGAGTAAGCGTCTTTTAATTTCATGGCTGCAGTTACCATCTGCAGTGACCTAAAGGTAAACAATAAAGTTTAAAAGTAGCTTTATGTGAAAGTATTTACCTTTTCATTTCCAGTCATTCAGTCCTGCACTGAGGGTAACAAGAGTTATGAATTATACCAAAGTTTTCATAAACCAGTAGCTAAAATGGCAGACATGCTCCACACAACCCATCAATCACAAAAGGAAAAATGGTACCATTTGGATTAGAAGTAAGAAGACTAATGCATTTTTATCCTTAAGAGTTAGAAGAAAAATAGATCTTTCAGCTCCAAGATGGCAAAGCAAGCAATATGAAATCTTTATTTGCACAAGATATTTTGCCCAACAAGCAATCCAAAAGCATTATTTCTTCACAGTATTTTGTAGCATCTGTTCCATTCATCATTGGAGGAATGGTTGAGACTTGGAAACCTTTAGTTATGGTTCTGGCCCAGGATCAGTTTAATACTGATGTTCAGATTAATACCTTAGGTTTAAAGGTGACTGACTTCCCCCCAAAGGCTGAACTGCAGTAGCTAGCCCTAATTATCAATGTTTTAAGTTCCAGTGTGTTTTGAAAGGAAGAGATAGGTTTTGCTAACCTGAGGAAATGAGAACTAAAATGAAATTGTACAAATCATTTCCCCCAAAGCAAATGATTAAACAATATTATTGCATGCAAATGATATTAATCCCTGTGAACTTTCTTTTTATATATAATTATAAAGCAATCTAGAAGGTGAGGCATGTCTTTGCCTTTGATGCTATTCAGTTCCTGAGGGGAGACTTTCTCAAGTGTTTTTGAAATCTAAAAAGAAAAGAAAAGGAAAGGAAGGATTGCAAGGAGGTAACCACAAATTTTCTATATGAATCAACAATTAGGAAAAAGAAAAAAAACAACTTCAAAGGCATGGTATGTAAGACTGATAGAACATGCAAGATATGTACCATATATATTATCATATATTCACAGCATAAAAGCCTAGAGACACAGGGTTTGTTTGATGTTGTCAACCACCTAATATCTAATGCAATTAAAAACAAAACAAAATTAAATGACTTAGTAGGACCAACATCTATAAGACTAACATTGACAATATATGGACCAATTTGATTATGAATGCTACTGATATACAGTTAAAATAGCTTCAGCACCTACATTGTTTTTAAATCAAATTATTTTGTTTATCTAAGTCATAGGTCAAATAAACTGAATTCTTAAATAAGCAACAAAAGTATGTCAGCATAACAACATATGACAAGTACAATTCTAGGCACTGGAATTATATCATTTTTGATCTTACTATGTACCATACATTTAAGCAGGAGACAGAGGTAAATACAACCAGACTATGTTCAGTGCCACAGGGCAGACTGTTGGGCAGTGTGTTGCAGGGAGCTCTGTCTGAGAACATGAGAGTGGATCTATGATGAAAAGAAATGTTCTCACAAAGGATTATGTGGAAGGCATTGCAAGGAGCATAAACAGCCTGAAGATGGGGAGGGGAGGCCATACATTGGAGGAAGAATCAGGAAGTCTGTATCTGGAAGCAGACTGAGACAGGGTGAACATGAGCAGAGAATGGCAGGGAAAACAATCAAGTAAAGCTAGAGAGGTAGTGAGGAGTCAGATGATAACAGATTGTGACATGCATATGCTTCTATTATATCATGGAATGCTTTAAACAGAATTTTAGAGTACCATAGTGACTCCTGAGGAGCAATATGGAATATATTAACTGTATATAAATGATATTCTTGGACCTGTAGTTTCATGAGTTATTTTAAGGCACGATGTATTAGTTTCTCAGCATTATAGTGATACTATAGCAGTTGGATTTATGACTTAAATTTGGTTACACCAAAGCTTTTGGAGGATTGAGAGTTGAGACTTTCCAGGTAGCTAGAAAGTCCCTATGTGACACCGTGTTAGACTCCCAACAGAAGTAGACTCTGGGCTTCTTCAGTGGTCCCTGGTGGTGGAGGGTTTACATGCACACCCCTTGTAGTTTGAATCTTGTACAGAACATGCCCTGAGAGACCCAGCAGTAGAGAAGGACAAGGAAGACTACTCCATTTACACTTGTGCATTCCATTTGTACACTGTATCCTACAGTTGAGTATATACAATGTTGAATCTGTAAGTCTTTCTGCAAACACTTAAATAATGCCTAATTAAAAGACGCTTACTCCTTGGAAGGAAAGTTATGACCAACTTAGATAGCATATTGAAAAGCAGAGACATTATTTTGCCAACAAAGGTTTGTCTAGTCAAGGCTATGGTTTTTCCTGTGGTCATGTATGGATGTGAGAGTTGGACTGTGAAGAAAGCTGAGCTCCGAAGAATTGATGCTTTTGAACTGTGGTGTTGGAGAAGACTCTTGAGGGTCCCTTGGACTACAAGGAGACCCAACCAGTCCATTCTGAAGGAGATCAGCCCTGGGATTTCTTTGGAAGGAATGATGCTGAAGCTGAAAATCCAGTACTTTGGCCACCTCATGTGAAGAGTTGACTCATTGGAAAAGACTGTGATGCTGGGAGGGATTGGGGACAGGAGGAGAAGGGGACGACAGAGGATGAGATGGCTGGATGGCATCACTGACTCGATGGACGTGAGTCTGAGTGAACTCCAGGAGTCGGTGATGGACAGGGAGGCCTGGCATGCTGCGATTTATGGGGTTGCAAAGAGTTGGACACGACTGAGCGACTGATCTGATATGATCTGATCTGAACACCGTTCCTTACAGTTAAGAAAGAAGTCAATAAAATATTTTGTGTCTGTTACTTTTGGAAGGTTATTGGTAATAGTTTATTCAATAATTTGATGTTTGTTAATTCAGATGTTTTATCATTAATTTGTAAGTAAACTACAGCCTAACTACTGAACTTAGTATTTCAGTGGTAGTTTTAAATTTTTTAATCCTAAATCCTTTCTTAAAAAGATTAGACAAGGAAAATGTATAAAACACATAAAGCAAGGCTGCTTTGGATAAAGGAGAATAAGAGGAATAGAAACTTATTCACTCTACTCAAATAATAGAAATTAATGATGATTTTCCCACCAATGTACATTACCATGAATTTAGCTTTTAATATTTATGAAACACTTCAGGAATTTTAGAAACAGACATAAGTCCATCTGTATTGGCACTAAATCATCCTCAAATGTTTAATTCCTGATTATACAGTGTACATTGATAAAGTACCAATATTTTTTTGAACCATGAAGGGATGTTTTAGGAAGTTCCAATACTGTGGCCGCCTGATGTGAATAACTCACTCATTTGAAAAGACCCTGATCCTGGGAAAGTTTGGGGGAAGGAGGAGAAGGGGGAGAGAGAGGATGAGATGGTTGGATAGCATCACTGACTCAATAGATAAGGAAGCCTGATGAGCTGATGTCCATGTGGTTGCAAGGAGTCATACATGACTTAATGAATGAACAACAGCAAATGTTTTTGGAATAAAGAGTTTTCTTCCAAATACATGGGCTTTCCTAGTGACTCAGATGGGAAAGAATCTGTTTGCCATGCAGGAGACTTGGGTTAGGCCCTTGGGTTGGGAAGATCCCCTGGAGAAAGGAATGGCTACCTACTCCAGTATTTTTCCCTGGAGAATACCATGGATAGAGGAGCCTGGTGGGCTATAGTCCATGGAGTTACAAGTAGTAAATGCATATTTAGTTCACTTCAGTTCAGTCATTCAGTCGTGTCCAACTCTTTGTGACCCTATGAATTGCAGCACGCCAGGCCTCCCTGTCCATCACCAACTCACGGAGTTCACTCAGACTCACATCCATCGAGTCAGTGATGCCATCCAGCCATCTCATCCTCTGTTATCCCCTTCTCCTCCTGCCCCCAGTCCCTCCCAGCATCAGGGTCTTTCCAATGAGTCAACTCTTCGCATGAGGTGGCCAAAATACTGGAGTTTCAGCTTTAGTATCATTCCTTCCAAAGAACACCTAGGGCTGATCTCCTTTAGAATGGACAGTTGGATCTCCCTGCAGTCCAAGGGACTTTCAACCATAGCTTTAAGAGTAAGTAGGAATGCATCTAGACAAAAAATACATCTAGGCAAAAAAGCAATCTTGAGAAAGATGAATGGAAGTGGAGGAATCAACCTGCCTGACTTCAGGCTCTACTACAAAGCCACAGTCATCAAGACAGTATGGTACTGGCACAAAGACAGAAATATAGATCAATGGAACAAAATAGAAAGCCCAGAGATAAACCCACACACCTATGGACACCTTATCTTTGACAAAGGAGGCAAGAACATACAGTGAAGAAAAGACAATCTCTTTAACAAGTGGTGCTGGGAAAACTGGTCAAACCACTTGTAAAAGAATGAAACTAGAACACTTTCTAACACCATACACAAAAATAAACTCAAAATGGATTAAAGATCTAAACATAAAACCAGAAACTATAAAACTCTTAGAGAAGAACATAGGCAAAACCTTCTCCAACATACATCACAGCAGGATCCTCTATGACCCACCTCCCAGAATATTGGAAATAAAAGCAAAAATAAACAAACGGTATTTAATAAAATTAAATGCTTCTGCACAACAAAAGGAACTATAAGCAAGATGAAAAGACAGACTTAAGAATGGGAGAAAATAATAGCAAATGAAGCAACTGACAAACAACTAATCTCAAAAATATACAAGCAACTCCTGCAGCTCAATTCCAGAAAAATAAATGACCCAATCAAAAAATGGGCCAAAGAACTAAATAGACATTTCTCCAAAGAAGACATACAGATGTCTAACAAACACATGAAAAGATGCTCAACATTACTCATTATCAGAGAAATGCAAATCAAAACCACAATGAGGTACCATTTCAGGCCAGTCAGAATGGCTGCGATCCAAACGTCTACAAGCAATAAATGCTGGAGACATTTTCACTGTTGGTGGGAATGCAAACTAGTACAGCCACTATGGAGAACAGTGTGGAGATTCTTTAAAAAACTGGAAACAGAACTACCATATGACCCAGCAATCCTATGGCTGGGCATACACACCAAGGAAACCAGAATTGAAAGAGACACGTGTACCCCAGTGTTCATCACAGCACTGTTTATAATAGCCAGGACATGGAAGCAACCTAGATGTCCACGAGCAGATGAATGGATAAGAAAGCTGTGGTACATATACACAATGGAGTATTACTCAGCCATTAAAAAGAATACATTTGAATCAGTTCTAATGAGGTGGATGAAGCTGGAGCCTATTATACAGAGTGAAGTAAGCCAGAAAGAAGAAAACCAATACATATATATTGGTTTATACTAACGCATATATATGGAATTTAGAAAGATAGTAATGCCAACCCTGTATGTGAGACAGCAAAAGAGACACAGATGTATAGAACAGTCTTTTGGACCCTGTGGGAGAGGGAGGGTGGGATGATTTGGGAGAATGACATTAAAACATGTATAATATCATATAAGAAACAAATCAGCAGTCCAGGTTTGATGCAGGATACAGGAAGCTTGGGGCTGGTGCACTGGGATGACCCAGAGGGATGGTATGGGGAGGGAGGTGGGTTCAAGATGGGGAGCATGTGTACACCCATGGGGGATGCATGTTGATGTATGGCAAAACCAATACAATATTGTAAAGTAAAAAAAAATAATGATAATAATAATAAAAAAAATTTAAAAAAAAGAGTCTTCTCCAACACCACAGTTCAAAAGCATTAATTATTTGGCACTCAGCTTTCTTCACAGTCCAACTCTCACATCCATACATGACCAATGGAAAAACCATAGCCTTGACTAGATGGACCTTTGTTGGCAAAGTGATGTCTCTGCTTGTGAATATGCTGTCTAGGTTGGTCGTAACTTTCCTTCCAAGGAGTAAGCGTGTTTTTATTTCATGGCTGCAATCACCATCTGCAGTGATTTGGGAGCCCCCAAAAATAAAGTCTGATACTGTTTCCACTGTTTCCCCATCTATTTCCCATGAAGTGATGGGACCAGATGCCATGATCTTATTTAGATGCATATTTAACTATACTGTTAATCTATCATTGCAAAATACTTCCATAAGAATAATATGAAATATATTACAATGTGAAGCATAGCAGATGATGTAATAAGAGATATTATGCTGTAAAATTTTATTTGGTCTTAATATAGGAGTGATCAACACCATTGTTTTAATCTGGTAGAGCTGCCATAGCAAAATACAAGAAACTGGGTGGCTTAAACAAGAGAGATTTATTTTCTCAGTTTTGGAGGCTGAAAATCCAACCAAGATCAGAATGTTAGCAGCTTTAATTTTTCACAAGGCCTCCCTTTCTGCCTTGGGCATAGCTACCTTCTCACTTTATCCTCATACAGCCTTTCCTTTGTGTGCGTTCCTGGCCTTTCCTCCTTTTTTGCATAAGGCCATTTGTCTTATTGGACTACAGCTCACTCATGTCACCTCATTTTGCCTTGATTATCTCCTAATAAGTTCTCTCTCCAAATACAGTCACACTGGGGACTAGAGCTTGATGACAAATAAAAGGATAATGGAGTAAGCATGCTGCTGCTGCTAAGTCACTTCAGTCGTGTCCGACTCTGTGTGGCCCCATAGACGGCAGCCCACCAGGCTCCCCCGTCCCTGGGATTCTCCAGGCAAGAACACTGGAGTGGGTTGCCATTTCCTTCTCCAATGCATGAAACTGGAAAGTGAAAGTGAAGTCGCTTAGTCGTGTCTGACTCTTAGCGACCCCATGGACTGCAGTGTACCAGGCTCCTCCATCCATGGGATTTTCCAGGCAAGAGTACTGGAGTGGGTTGCCATTGCCTTCTCTGGGAGTAAGCATAGCTCAGGCATAAAAATGGAGTTGGGCAGCCATTGAGTATCTAATCTCAAACATATTTATGCATCTCTGAAAACTTGGGTTTTCTCTGAACTGTACCGAATTCAATGACACCACATCTATATTAGAACAACATTGACCAGAGAAATCTATGATCTCAAAATCCCCTCTTGTTACTATATAACTATTTCAGACTCAACCAATCTTTGCTTAACCAACAGCCTTAGATCTTGACAGCTCCAATTAAAATTCTTGAAAAATAACTTATGTTACTAACTGGAGCTTTTAAGTTTTTGCCTTCATAAGCCTCCTCCATTTTTAATTCTAGTGGAACATAATTCAAGTGCTTCTCAAATTTGTGTCTCCTGGACTATAATCCTGATAAACCTCAAATAAGTACCTCTTTATTTTAATTAGTTCTCTATTTCTGAAATTTTACTTCAACATATAAATATGGAAGTGCAGAATTTGGTACATAGAAATCATAGTGCCAAGTGATCATCACCAGGATTTTGTCTTGGAAGAGCAAGTTTTATTCATAATATAAAACTCTAATACTAAATTCACTCTTCTTTGTTCAGTATTATGTGATTAAGACGATTAGGGAATCATCTGGTGATTATAATCCTGAGTAAGTGAAAGTAAACATCTTAAAGTTATTATTTTTATTTTATTTAAATATTTTAACCACTTCTTCATGAGATAAAGACAATAGCCAATTCTACATTTCCAAAATTGAGTATTTTATTGTTATTATTTACAATAACAACTCCCATTATTTTGAAGGCTAATTACACACCTGCTCTATTCTTAAAAGAATTCAAGTTACTATTTGATGACTTTTTATTATTCCAAGTCTCATTGCCATGCTTAGGATAATATGTTTGGATAGTTTTGCTCATTTCTTCTAAAACAGAGATTGATTTCCAATAAATATCCAAGGAAAATTAAAGGTCAGTATTTGGTGTGTATTTTAAAAAGCTATTCATGTACTTATTCTAGAAATAGGCACAAGCCTGTATGATGTTTTTGCTTAAACTTTCCATATAATGATTCCAAATTCAAGTAAAACCCTACTGCCATAAAATAAATACCATGGTAAAATTTGAACACACACACACACAAAACAATTTAGATATTATGATTTCTTTATGTTGCAAAAAATTTTGTTTTTAAAAATAACTCTACAAAATGTATCTAATATGTTCTTCTTTCTCGCTTACTCATTATCGAAGAAATATTTTTGTACTCTCAATACTACTTGATTTCTGGTCACCAAATGTGTGGGTTTTTCACCTATTAAACAATTCTCTAACACCAGCTGGGTTTCCTGAAATTAATGCAGTTCTGACACTGACCAGAGTTGGCACAGATCCCACAGGTTAAGGACTCAGTCTCACAAGATTGCATCCACTCCAGATGGCTATTGCAAGTGGTAGGTCCCCATTACCTGCACATTCCTTCTGTTGTTGTTCAGTGGCTAAGTCACGACTGACTCTTCCTGACCCCATGGACTGCAGCATGCCCGGCTCCTCTGTCATCCACTATCTCCAGGAGTTTTCCCATTCTTTCTGACTTGGCTATAGATTGGAACTTCCTGCAACCCCCTCTTTGGATCAGATTATCTTCTATAACAGCTCACAGAACTGTGTAATGTTCTGGAACTTAACTGGAATTACTTATGTTTACTAACTAACTCGGAGAAGGCAATGGCACCCCAGTCCAGTACTCTTGCCTGGAAAATCCCATCGACGGAGGAGCCTGGTAGGCTGCAGTCCATGAGGTCGCTGAGGGTCGGACACGACTGAGTGAATTCACTTTCACTTTCCACTTTCATGCATTGGAGAAGAAAATGGCAACCCACTCCAGTGTTCTTGCCTGGAGAATCCCAGGGACAGGGGAGCCTATAAAACAAAGGATATGATACAAGACACAGGTGAACACTCAGATGAAGGGGTGTATAACAAGAGGTCTGGAATGATCTCAAAGGCAGAAACATCTGTCCCCATGGAAATAGGTGTGCAACACCCACAGGTACATCGATGTGGTCACCAATGCAAAGCTCCCTAGCCTCTGTATTAGTGGGATTTCTATGGAGCCTTATTACGTAGGCATGGTCAGTTACTAAATCCAATTTTAGCTTCTCTCGTCTCTCTGGAGAAGGGGGGTTGAAAGTTCTCTTTGAGGAGGGGGATTGAAAGTTTTAGGTTTCTAATCATGGCTTGGTCTTTCTGGTAACCAAGCCCCTCCAGAAACCTAATGAGCTACCTTATTATAACAAATATTTGTATAGTGAAAGCTATGGTTTTTCCAGTAGTCATGTATGGATATGAGAGTCAGACCATAAAGAAGGCTGAGTATTGAAGAATTGTTGCTTTCTAACTGTCATGTTGGAGAAGACTCTTGAGAGTCCCTTGGATAGCAAGGAGATCAAACCAGTCAATACTAAAGGAAATCAACCCTGAATATTCATTGGAAGAACTGATGCTAAAGCTGAAGCTCCAATATTTTGGCCTCCTGATATGAAGAGCTGACTCATTGGAAAAGGCCCTGATGTTGGAAAAGATTGAGGACAAGAGGAGAAGGGGGTGACAGAGAATGAGATGTTTGGATGCCATCATCAATTCAATGGACATGAGTTTGAGCAAACTCTGGGAGGTGGTGAAGGACAGGGAAGACTGGTGTGCTGTAGTCCATGGGGTCACAAAGAGTTGGACATGACTCAGTGACTGAACAACATTGGAACAAAAGGTGTTTCTATCACCCAGGAAATTCCAAAGGATTTAGGAGTTCTGTGTCAGGGACTGTAGTCAAAAACTAAATATTAGAAAAAAAAAAAAAGATCTCTTAGCACCCTTACTTATAAGGGTTTTAGGATCTGATATTTGTGCCATGAACCAGGGTTGCAATAAGTATTTTGTTGAACATGCCCTTTTAAAAATTTAATGCACTTAAAGCAAACAACCGAAGGTATAATAATTAACATGAACTATGAAGAAAGACAATTTGATGATTTGATTTTTAAGGCTATTTTGAGTCATACTAGCCTATCTATCTATCTATCTATTATTTATGCATCTATCAGCCTTTAGAACTGTAAAAGATTATAATAGACTTTGATAGAATCACCCATAAAAATGCAATTGATACTAGATGCATATGTGAGAGCCATCAAAATATCCCTCTTATAGGGTATCTCCCTTCCTCCCTGTTTTGCTTTTCTATTGCTGCTGGGACAAATCATTGCAACCTAGTGACTTAAAAACTAGCAAAACTTGTATTTCCAGATTCTGTATGTCAGAAATTCAATATGGGTCTCACTAGCATCAGGAGGGCTGCATTTTTTCTGGTGCTCTAGATAAGAATTATTTTTCTTGCCTTTTCCTGCCTTTAGAGGTCTCCCTCTGCTTCTTGCGTATGGCTGCCTGCATGCCAGAATCAGCAGTGTGGCCAGACGTTCTTTTCATGTTGCCTTCTCTCTCTGATCACAGCTGGAAAAGGTCCTACAGTTTTAAGAACTCCCTTGATTAGATGGTACTCTGCTCAGATAATCTAGTAAAATCCAACCATCCTTCTCATCCTAATTTAATTTCTATTCTGTCTGCTGACAGTTGATGATGACCCATAAGAATATGAATACCTGATTTAATTTGGATCAAGGAGTGCATCCATGGGATTTTGTTTTGGGACTGCTTGCTGGCCATTCTCTTTTATGGTGTCTAAAGCTATACATTTTAAAATTATAAAAGTGTTAGCTGACATGTTTCTCTCCATTTGGAGGCAATATGCCAGTAAAGAGAATCCATCACAGATGCAGATTTAGAGACAAGAGCCAGAGATAAAGTAAGATTGACATTATTTAAATCTTCATAAGGCCCCTGAGGTCCAGATCTGTCTCTGCCCTTCCTACACCAGTAGTTCAATTTGACCTTGAATTCTAAGAACCAAAGTTATATACACACTTTATTTTTAGTGAAGTCAATTTGAACTTCTGTTCTTACATTCAAAGGTCTTAACAAATATGCAATAAATTGAACTTGCCTAGAGATTGAGACGGAAAACTAATTCTTAACCAAGCTACACTCACTTTGATTTTATTTATATATAAATTAAATAGTTAAATCCCCTTACTTATTGCCTCAACCAATGTTATTTTTTCATTGTTCTGAATTTATTTAGATCAATAGTCTCCAAAGATATCTACATCATTTCTAAACTTTTGCCAAAGATACATCTTAAATTCCAGAAATGAGTTCCACCAAGTTTTTGCATATTAATGGCAACCCACTCCAGTATTCTTGCCTGAAGAACTCCATGGACAGAGAAGCCTGGCAGACTATAGTCCATTGCGCTGCAAAGAGTCAGACAAGACTCATGTCACTGTATGGCAAAACCACTACAATATTGTAAAGTAATTAGCCTCCAACTAAAAAAATAAATTTGAAAAAAATAAATTAACTAAAAAAAGACTGAAACTAAAACTTTACTTCTTTATTTAAGTACTCTCTCAAAACATACTATACACTCAATTCTTTAAGCAACTACTTTGTTTTTTGAAATTATTATTATTTTTTTTTGATGTTGACCATTTTTTAAAGTCTCGATTGAATTTGTTGCAATATTACTTTTGTTTTTTGTTTTGGTGTTTGGTCCACAAGGCTTCTGAGATCTCAGCTCCCCGACCAGAGATCAAACCTGCAGTCCCTGCATGGCATGGCGAAACCTTAACCACTGGACAGCCAGGGGAGTCCCACAACTACCTTGTCTTAATCAGAGACTTTCCTTTATAGCTTTACATTATAGATTTTATCCCAAGAAAACAGATATTTCCACATTGAATTAGCAGATAACCTCACTGGTTTTGCAAAACCAAAAAACGTAGTTAAGAGGAAAAGCGGAAGCAGAAATTGCTTCCTCCTTCTGATGGGGCCACTCTTTTCTTTCATCTTTGTTTTTTTCTCTGCATCTGTTTCATGCTTTTTTTGCAAAATAGTTCCCTTTGTTCACTTGTGAATTCTCTTCCCTTAGATTATTTTTCTCACATGTAGATCTGACTGGTCAAGTCAACACCTCTAGGATCATCTCTATACAATATTTTGGCTTAAGTGGCCACACCACATGATAGAGTGGCAATGCTTCAATGCACATTCCCAGGAGGGAGTCATTGTTGGGCCCAGTTTGAATTATATATCCTTCTCTAGCCAGTTAACTGTGCTTCATATTTAGATGCTAATAAGCTTTTCCCTTCCTTGATCTTCTGGATGGTGTATCTGCTTACAAATCCAGATGTTCGTTTCATTACTACTTTGCACTACTAATTTATTTTTTAAATATAGAAATTTCTTTTTTAGTGTTTTAGCTTTTCTCTGGCAGCCACTGTATCTTGTATTTCCATGAAAACCCTATAGCATGCAGACAGGCTCACACTTAGTAGGGTTTCTTAAGATTAGTTTTGTTAGTCTTGTTATATCTTTGTGCATGGACTGTAGCCCATCAGGCTCCTCTGTCCATGTGATTCTCCAGGAAAGAGTACTGGAGTGGATAGCCATGCCCTCCTCCAGGGGATCTTCCTGACTCAGGGATCAAATCAACATCTCTTACATCTCCTGCATTGGCAGGAGAGTTCTTTATCACTGGTGCCACCTGGGAAGCTCCTTTATCTTTACATAAAATTTAAATCTACTTCTATATCTACCCAATATAAACATCTCATTATTTCTAAAATGTGTTTAAATTAGCTGCTAAAGAGCATATAAAGTATAACTTACAAAAGCACAATAAAATCAGATAAACCAGATCAATGACAATGGTAGATTATGGCTTTACTATTGCTATGAGAGTGTCATATACTGATTACTAATTTTATAGAACATGAAATCAAATGGATCTAAATTGTTTATTAGACATGTTATACAGAGCAAGTTCATTCATTTCTTATCGAAAATATGGAAAACATAAGACCTTTTTCATAGGGTGTTTTGCTATGTAAATGAGAGTAAGTACAAAACTATCCTCAATGCCTTAAATGTAACACACACTCAATAACTGTTAGCTGTTTTTAGTATAATTGCTAGTTTCATTGTTTGTTATTATTGTTTTTATATTATGAAGCTGTCTTTGATGGATTCATTTGTTCAATAGCTTATTATGGAAATCCTACCATATACCAAGTTATATTGGCTACAAGGAATTGACAAAAACTAGCTACACTCAGCTTGCCCCTATGGAGCTTATGTTTTCATGAGGAAACAATTTTGGAGAAAATCAACTAGTGAACAAGTAAACTAATTAAAGAGTAAAGAAGATCCTATAAGAAAGCAAGTGAAAAGCAAGGGAGAAAGGGAAAAATATGTCCCATTAAATGCAGAGTTCCAAAGAATAGTAAGGAGAGATAAGGCATTCTTCAATGAATAATGCATAAAAATAGAGGAAAACAACAGAAGGGGAAGACTAGAAATCTCTTCAGGAAAATTGGAAATTTCAAGGGAACATTTCGCCCAAAGATGAAACCATATAAAACTATACCAAATAACAGAAGAGATAAAACCATAAAACTGACATATAAAGGAATATAATATTGGCAGACTCTGGTTGAATCAAGCAAGATAGCAGGACCTAGATTGTCTACACTTTTGTCTCTCAATAACTTTCTCTACTATGGTTTTCCCAGATGGCCCAGTGGTAAAGAATCTGCTTGCCAAGCAGGAAACCCAGGTTTGATCCCTGTGTCAGGAAAATCCCCTTGAGAAGGAAATGATAACCCACTCCAATATTCTTGCCTGGAAATCCCATGGAGAGAGGAGCCTGACAGCTAAAGTCCATGGGATTGCAAAGAATCAGACACAGTTTAGTAACTAAACAAGAACTTTCCCTACTAGGAATTCCAAAATTCCCAAATATATCATTTTTAAAACCACTAGGATGCTGGATAAGATCTCAGTGCAAATTTAGAAAGCCAGTGTTATCCTGACATAGCTTCTATATAGCCACACTATAATTGTGTGGCTTTGATCTCTGTGACCTTCAGCTTTTTCAAACTCAGATAAACCAGTGAGTGTGGGAATGAAGAAGATGACTAAAATTACACCCTAGTCAAAACATTTACAATGTTTGATCTACATTTAATTACTTACAAAAATGGAAAGGCTTAAGAGTTTACAACCAATGTATTTCTGAAATCCAAAACAATAAAGTACTCAGAGGAAATGTAGCAATAAATCATTTTTCAGACAGTTTGAAATACAAGCAATCTTTTTCCTTTGTATTTTAGAGCAATTTTGAATTCCATATAGAACCCCTGTGACTTTCTCTGATCATAAAAATGAATGACTAGAATGAAACAGATGAATAGCCAATGGCTATAAAACATATTAATTGAATTATTTCCTAAGTACTTCACAAATATGAAATCATAATAGCTATTACAGAAAAAAGAAATTTCAGTCTTCATAATATCTAAAAGTTGACAATCCATTTGAAGCAGAGAGAACATAGTGTTCTCTTTTTCCTAGATTCATTGTGTAGGGGTTTAAAAGAACAAAAGAACAGGAGATTCCTAAGAATAAAATAAAATATTTTCTCAGGTTTCCTTGTTGTGTGTCAGTTCAGTTTTTGACCTTTAGAACTCATGAGAACTTCTATTCATTATGAATATTCAGTCATTCTACTGTGATTCCTCTATTGTGACATCTCAATCTAGTATATCTAGATCTATGAAAAAAATGAAACAGTTTTGAAATAATCATCAGAACATTAATATGTCTATCAAGCAGTGCTCCCATAGACAATTATTCGGGTAAATATAAATCAATCAAATACCTTAGAGAAAACAAACTATTTTTCTCATAATTATGAATGCTCAATTTTTAATATTTTGGTATTATACCTCCTTGGGCTTCCCTGGTGGCTCAGCAGTGAAGAATCCCCCTGCCAATGCAAGAGACACAGATTCGATCCCTGGATTGGGAAGATCCTCTGGAGAAAGAAATAGCAACCTCTCCAGTATTTTCCAGTATCCTTACCTGGAAAATCCTATGGACAGAAGAGCCATAAAGTCACAAAGTGTTGGACACAACTAACGACTAAGCAACAGCATTATGCTTCCTTAGTATCCACTTAATGCCTAGGCTGCTTTTGACTTTTCCTAATGTAAGGGACTTAACTCACAGGAAATATTAAAATAATTCATTGCCCTCTGCGTTCCAGCATTATTTGGCCAATGATGATAGAGAATATGTTCAGGGTACATATTTCCCTTTTCCCCTGTGTGGGACTTCAACTGCTTCCCTTTCTGTAATTTCTCTACAGGACTCTCTCCTCTGGATCTAGGTAACCTCTTTTCCCTCTCATCTTACTTAGGGAATACAAGTGGCAACACTGATCATTCTGCTTCTGTGTTGCTGCAGTGTTCCCTGTGGTTTTTTCACAACCTGCCTATACATTGGTAAATACTGTCTGTATAAAACCTTCCAGTAATTGTGGTATATGTGTTTGACTCCTACTTATTGTGGTCAGTAATTAACACCTACTATATCTAGTGACAACATGTAATACAAAATGTCTCAGACCTGACCCTTTCAAAGTTCTATTTAGTCTTTAAGCAAATATTAAA
Source organism: Bos mutus (assembly GCF_027580195.1). NCBI lineage: Eukaryota > Metazoa > Chordata > Mammalia > Artiodactyla > Bovidae > Bos > Bos mutus. Next base: position 10,606,328 of record NC_091617.1, read on the forward strand.
TGAGTGCTTACACCATGTACAAGTTATTCTGTTGTATAATGAAAAAGCAGTACTATATTACTGTCTCATCCTATTCTGTTGTTACTAACATCTCTAACGGCTTCCCTGATATCTCAGTTGGTAAAGAATCCACCTGCAGGGCAGGAGACCCCAGTTTGATTCCTGGGTTGGGAAGATCTTCTGGAGAAGGGATAGGCTACTGATTCCAGAATTCTTGGGCATCCCTTGTGGTTCAGCTGGTAAAAAATCCACCTGCAATGCGGGAGACCTGGATTCAATTCCAGGGTTGGGAAGATCCCTTGGAGAAGGGAAAGGCTACCCACTTCAGTATTCTGGCCTAGAATTCTATGGTCTTTATAGTCCAAGGGGTGGCAAAGAGTTGGACACACCTGAGCGACTTTCACACTCACACAACATCTCTAACTGGCTATCACCTCTAAGGCTTCCTCAGATTCATTATCTAGTTTTGAAAGTCTTCTTTCAAATATATAAAGATTTTACCTTAATGCTTGCTACAGCTCTGAAGGAATTTTTTTCTTTTCTTCTTTAATTTGTTATGTTTCTTTTTTTTAATGCATTCATACCTTGAGCAGACTCACTGAGCATCTTCATCGATCAGAAGCTAGGATGGATGCAGTGAGCAAAGTTTAAAAATCCCTCCATCCTCTGGAGCTCATATCCTGGTATTCATTCTTTGCATTATACCACAGGGCAGACATTCATCTTTAATCTGATCATGAAAACATTAATCTTTTCCACATCACTCTACAGGGATCATTTCATATTTCTCAGTAGCAGGAAACTTCAGCTACCTTTTTTTGTTGTTGTTGTTCAGTGACTAAGTCATGTCCAACTCTTTGTGACCCCCATGGACTACAGCATGCTAGGCTTCCCTGTCCTTCACTGTCTTCTGGAGTTTGCTCAAATTCATGTCCATTGGGCCATATTTTTACATATCTTATATGTGGCCTCAGTTCTTCAAACTGCTTATATCTCCATAGAAAATCTTTCTGTGGCATTTAGACTGGTGACTTGTTGATATTCAGGCTGTTAATGTCAATGTATTCTCATCCTTTCTATTTAAAGTTATTTTTTTCCATTTTTTCTAAAAATGTAAAATTTGAATGGCAACATTTAAGATTTAAAATAAAGTGTCTAACAATTTCTTCACATATACCAAAAGGGATGTTATAGATAGATCTTGCTGAGAAAGATGTTTGGAATAGACAAGAATGTTTCTATCTATTTATTTTTGGCTTGAATACTTTTAAAATTTTAAGATGTAACTTTAAAACTATTTAATTAGAGCAAAACATAAAACCCTATTGTCCAGGACCAATTTCTCATTTCCTTTATGATTCCTAGCATCTTCCCAGGGGTGTGGAAATTTTCTGTGGTACATATTAGCTGGAAAAGAATGAAAGCAAAAGGAGTAGGGGGCTGCAGAGAATGAGATGCTTATGTAGCATCACCACCTCAATGGACATGAATTTGAGCAAACTCTGGGAGGACAGAGGAGCCTGGCATGCTAAAGGCCATGGGATCCCAAAGAGTCAGACATGACTTAGCAACTGAACAACAATAAATATTTGAATTAGGAGCCAAGTTGCAGCTGCAGAGTCTGTAAATGTTCTGGAGTCATCTAGTTTTACAGATATCAGAGATCTTTTACAACCACATACAATTTACTTTCCAGAAACAGAATGCTCATGAGTACATGACAGTCTCCGGATTTCCCACCATGTATCCAGTTACTGTGTAAACATTAAGCATAATACAAGATCAAAATAAAAATATAGGTTTATGGTTATTTCATTTTCAGTTTTTCAACCTAGTAAGTAAACATTTACTATTTTTTTCTTCAAAGTAGGTTTGCTTTCGGTTTCAAGACACTGACTGCAGGGATTTCTTTGAAATCATCAGGAAGTAGTTCTACCAGGTTGTTGAGTGGTTACTATATGGCTGAAACCCTTTGAAATTTCTGAACAGGAAACGTCAGATGAACGTCTCTCTCTGTCAAAATGTCACTTGCGGTATATATAGATATGTTTTACAAAAGGAGCGCTGTTGCCTCTGAGTCTTGAGTCTAGGGTTGATTACAAAGAGTAATCTTTGTGTTATACTGATTGTTCAATGTCTTTAATTTCTACTAGAAATACACTCCAATATATTGTACTAGTAGTAGAAATGAGATCACTGTCAATTTTATATGTAGGATGAAAATAAATATCATTTTAGGATTCTATTGTTCTGTCAGTTCAGTTCAGTTCAGTTCAGTTCAGTTCAGTTGTTCAGTCCTGTCTGACTCTTTGCATCCTCATGGACTGCAGCACGCCAGGCCTTCCTGTCCATAGCCAACTCCCAGATTTTACTGTAATTCATGTCGACTGAGTCAGTGATACCATCCAACCATCTTATCCTCTGTCATCCCCTTTTCCTACCTCCTTCAATCTTTCCCAGCATCAGGGTCTTTTCATATGAGTCAGTTCTTTGCATCAGGTGGCCAAAGTATTGGGCTTCCCTGGTAGCTCTGATGGTAAAGAATCTGCCTGCAATGCAGGAGACCTGGGTTCCATTCCTGGGTTGGGAAGATTTCCCTGGAGAAGGGAAGGGTGACCCACTACAGTATTTTTGCCTGGAGAATCCTGTGGGCAGAGGAGCCTGACAGGCTACAGTCCATGGAGTTGCAAAGAATCAAACCCGACTGAGCAACTAACATTACTATTTCTCAGTTCAGTTCAGTTCAGTTCAGTTATTCAGTCGTGTCCGACTCTTTGTAACCCCATGGACCACAGCACACCAGGCTTCCCTGTCCATTACCAACACCTGGAGCTTATGAAAACTCATGTCCATAGAGTTGGTGATGCCATCCAACCATCTCATCCTCTGTCGTCCCCTTCTCCTCCCACCTTCAATCTTTCCCAGCCTCAGGGTCTTTTCCAATGAGTCAGTTCTTTGCATCAGGTGGCCAAAGTATTGGAGCTTCAGCTCCAACTTCAGTCCTTCCAATGGATATTCAGGACTGATTTCCTTTAGGACTGTCTAGTTTGATCTTGCAGTCCAAGGGACTGTCAAGAGTCTTCTCCAACACCACAGTTCAAAAGCATCTGTTCTTTGGTGATCAGCTTTCTTTATAGTCCAACTCTTACATCCATACATGACTACTTGAAAAACCTTAGCTTTGACTAGATGGGCCTTTACTACTACTACTAGATCATATTAGAACATTCAGTTGACCCCCACATCTCAGTGGCTTAAAACAGAAAAAAAAAATTTCCCTATCAGGTTATATATCAGTTATGAGTTAACAGGGTAATATCAGCTTCTCAGTCATTCAGATACCTGGGCATTTGGAGACACTGTCTGTTAAAAGAGAATTCTCCATGAATCACTTGCAGTGCCTAATAGAGATGTTGGAAGGTTTTTTCCCAGATTCTATTTTTAAGAATAGAATAATAGTCTTAGAACAGCAGTATTTAATTTGAATAATAGTCTTAGAACAGCAGTATTATCATCTTTTAGAGACAGGGAAGACTTGTTTCCTGATTGAGATAATAAAAATTCTGTCTCTGGAACAAAGGCTAGACTGATCTGTTAGAAGTCCCTTTAAAATATTGGGGGTTTCTGAACCCCTGGGCTCCTCAACTGGACAAAACTCACTGTACAGCAGCATTCCCTTGGGATATTTCCCATGGGACTTGTGGGCAAGGGGAACCTATGTGAACATGAAGCTTCTGCTTTTTGTTGTACTGTGAGGGATAAAGCCATTTGTCTCTGACCCAGGAGTCTCAAGTGTTCTGCTAGCATCCAAACATTATATTTCCATTTTTAACTTTTTCTGTGACTTTAATATAACCTATATGACAAATATATAACACTGTGATGCCACGTGTGTGTGTGTGTGTATGTATATATATATATATATATATATATATATTTGCATGGTGAATTATAAAGTCCACTCTGAAATCAATAAAATTAAAAAAAAAAAAACTTCAGTGTATGCATGATCTAGTTTATACTAAAAATAATAAAAAAAGAAAGTGTAATTTGGTCATTGAGGTTGGCAGAAATTATTAAACAGTTTATTTCCAGTGTCTAGACAGTTCTTTTTCAAGTCAGTTTTCAAATATATAACTTGAGAGAGGCAGTTCAATTGATAGCAGTTCAAAAATCTGGAGTAATTTAAAACATAAGTAACATATAAATAAGTTGAGTAAATATGTACATTATATTTTCTGGTGACTGATCATTTTTCAAAAATGAAACTGTGACAAGTTAATTGGTTAGTCTTCAAATACTGTAAAATTACAGCTCCTGATTTTCTCACCTTCTGTACTATTTGGAACATAGGTGTCTATGATATGTATCTAGAAGATGCTAACAAAATAAAGTCTTATCTTTTTATGCTTCAACCCAAAATTGACACATCAAAGACTATCACTGGAATTTGTCACATGACCCTAACAAGTGGGAAGGTAATGTACCCTTCCTGGGTTCAGTTCTCCAGAAGAAAAGAGCCCTGCATATTGATGAATTCTAGTAATGCTTAACCTCATGGGCTTTCTCTATTATGTGACCTATGGATTGGCCCTCTACACCTTTATAAATGCCATATATAGATAATGTGCATTTGCTGAAATAATTCACAAAAAGATCTTCCTCTTTTTATGACTATATTTATTTCTAGCTTTCCAACTTGGGAGTACTAGTGTACTTTTTTAGATTTGTGTTGAAAAATGCACTTTTTTTTTTTTCCCCCAGTAAAGATTATAGTGACTTGCCTCTTGGTGCATTATTTCACTTTTTTCTCAGAGGCAAAAATCTGATCTTCAAAATTTCACATATTTCAATGATTTCTTGACATTATTCTCTCCATATTAGACTGATTTACCTTCTGTCTTTCAATTTAGACTGTATAATGAGTATTGGGAAGAGCACTATTAACGTGTCATTCTTACTGGATGTTCCCAAGAAAGCTTTGGAGATTTTTAAATCACTGTACAGTTTTCAGTAACTCTAAGCTATTCCATGGCATTGAAATTGTCTCATAGAGTTTCAGACTCTGGGTGATAAGTAGGTTTAATCTCATAAATCATTTCTGAACTATTGGTCAAATCAGCTTGGATTACTTTGTGGAAAAGTGCTGTGCTAGCTGCCATGGGCCTGCAAGGAGGAAAAAGTACATGCAGTGAATAATATTCCAAGCCAACTGAATCCTCTAGGAATATCACAAAAAAGCAGAGTCTGATTGAGAAAGAAAGTGTCATTAGATGAGAAAACTCATTTGCCAGCCCAAGTGGGACCTCCTGAACATTATTAAAGATTTTATTTATTTATTTTTATTTTTTAGGTTGTTTTATTGTGCTGGAAACCCACCAAAGGAGTTTAGCCTGATAAATCCCCCTCATTCCTACAGAACACAACTGTGTATGTGGCTGCTTTCTCTTTTAAATAACTGACTTTTTCTCTAGACATGACTCCTAAGATTAAAACTTAATCTATTAAAATATCTACCGCCCACTGCTGGGCATAACACACAGAGGAAACCAGAATTGAGAGAGACACGTGCACCCCAATATTCATCGCAGCACTGTTTATAATAGCCAGGACATGGAAGCAACCTAGATGTCCATCAGCAGATGAATGGATAAGAAAGCTGTGGTACATATACACAATGGAGTATTACTCAGCCATTAAAAAGAATACATTTGAATCAGTTCTAATGAGGTGGATGAAGCTGGAGCCTATTATACAGAGTGAAGTAAGCCAGAAAGAAAAAACACCAATACAGTATACTAATGCATATCTATGGAATTTAGAAAGATGGTAACAATAACCCTGTATGCGAGACAGCAAAAGAGACACAGATGTATAGAACAGTCTTTTGGACTCTGTGGGGGAGGGAAGGGGGGATAATTTGGGAGAATGGCATTGAAACATGTATAATATCATATAAGAAATGAATCACCAGTCCAGGTTTAATGCAGGATACAGGATGCTTGGGGCTGGTGCACTGGGATGACCCAGAGGGATGGTATGGGGAGGGAGGTGGGAGGGGGGTTCAGGATTGGGAACACATGTACACCCGTGGCGGATTCATGTTGATGTATGGCAAAACCAATACAATATTATAAAGTAATTAGCCTCTAATTAAAATAAATAAATTAAAAAAAAATCTATCACCACCTTGAAAGAAAACAAAAGGAGACTGATAAAACTCAGACGGGCAAAGTATTTCTGTTAAGGCAAGGTGTTTGTTGATCTGCAAAGACAAGGGAATGTCTCAGAGGATAAGGTCTAGGGGAGACTTAGCAAACTGGAGTTATTTAAAATAATCTCCATTTCTCTGAATACTCTGTCTAGTGCTCTGAATTTTGAAAACGTCTTGTATTATTGATGACTCTAAAATTTTGATATGGTTATGACAGGTTTTTGGTTATTTATTGATCCACACACTTAAGCAACAGAGAATTAAATTTAATTAAATTCTTGCCTATTCTAGCATATTGATATTATAAACATTTTCCTTTTCTGATTTTTTACATTTGATAGTTTGTGAATAATTGCTAAGCTTTTATGAAAAATGATTTTAATTACTTTATAGTTTTTATTTTTATAATTTTGATAATCTGGAAAACAAATGTTATTAACCTAAGATTGTGATGTGTGTATGTGCTAAATCACTTCAGTTGTGTCTGATTCTTTGTGACCCTGTGGACTGTAGCCCACCTTTCTGCAAAAAAACCATAGATTTAGTACTTTCAATACACTCTAGGAAGTAATTAACCGACATGACCAGTCATTATCTGTAGTAGTTTCATGGGAAAAGAAATTTGATAAATCTTCAACCCACAAGTGCATTAAACATGGAGGCATAAAGTTTCTGGCTAAAATATATCTGCTTCTTGAGCAACATCATGGAACTCACAAAGTAATGTGCTATTTTTTTTTAACTTGGCCTAACGATAGGAAATTTGTATTTGGATTAGTTCTGTAAGATGTAGATCTGAGTTAATCAGATATGAACCCAAGAAGAATGTTTATCCGGAAGAATGCTATAGGCAGTTGTTATCAATTTTCTTTTGATAACTGTTTTATGCCCCATGAATTATTCCATTCTTATGAATCATAAATTAAAACACACTTTTGAGATAGTGGAATAAAAGTAGCAGCATCATGATTAGTAATACCATTTTCCAAAATATCTATGCAAACAAAACAGAAGAAAGAAATACATATAAGGCTAAGGGATGTGATCTACAACTGTATACACAGTCTTGGTATGAATACCAGGTTCAGAATCTATTTTGTAATGTAAGAGTGTTGGAACTCTTACATGCAAAATAAAGTTAAGTAAACTTTTTTAATCATAAATATTTAATGAAGTTTTCTTAAGTGAATGAATAAATAAATCACTAGAATCTATACAGTAAAATTATTCCTGATTATTACTTTGGTTGAATACAACAAAACATGTTAATAGAAATGGATTTCGAGATGATTTATTTTAGACTAAAAACTCTTATTAAACATCAGCTTTCTAAAAAACCAGTAGTAAGAGAAAAATCAGCTTTTATTTTGCCAAGGACTTTAACGTTTACTGAAAAAATTTACTAATGAGTTGTATCAAGAAGGATATACTAATTATGATACAGATATTTGTAGAATAGAAATTTCAATAGATAATGTTCTAAAAATGAATTTCTCTAGCTTATAGGGATGTTTAATTTACAAATAAAATGTGTATTTTCTTAAAGCAAAAGTCAAACAGTGTTTCAAATATTTTAAATTAAATGTACATTACTTAAAGGGAAGTAGGTACAAGAACTGTAGCCAAAGATAATAAACTCTGTAGAACAGCCTTCTGAGAATCCTTTCTGTGTTTACGGTGAGCACATGTTTCAATATCAGTCTGAGGAAGAACAGCTATTGATAGCTTGTTTAGCCCTCTTGTGCTCCCCCAGCTCCTTTCTGCTAGCTGTGTTACTTTGACTGCAAGGACTGTATTAGTTCACTGCTCTGTGCTACTTGCAACACCGTCTCTTAGGACACAAGAATAAAGGTTGCTTAGAAGATTCAAAATTGGACATCTGATTCAGATTAGTGATATTTCAGTGAACAGGTTAGTTCACCACTCTGTTGTGTGTAATACAGTCTGAAAAAACACACACATAAACAAGACGTTTCTTTTTTTTTTAATTTTATTTTATTTTTAAACTTTACAATATTGTATTAGTTTTGACGTTTCTAAGACAGCTAGCTATATGCGTGGTTCAGGATAGTGTTATTTCTGACTTGACTTCAACTCTTTCTGCTCTTAAATGTGAACAGAATTCACACGATCTATGGAGGCTGAAAAGTCCTAAAATTTCATATTATGCTGGAGATCCAAAGGAGCCAATCTGATCTGAAGGTCTGGGCACTCGGAGATGTGAAATCTCCAGTTTGAAAAACAGGAAGTTTGAGACCCAAGAACAGCTAATGTTTCAGTTTGAGTCTTGTGGCAGGAAAAGACCAATGTCCCAGCTAAGGTCTTCATTTGATTTCATGGGATCAAGAGTCAGACACAGCTGAACATGCATGCACTCTTACTAAGGAGGACAATACTTTATTCAGTGTACTGATTGATTCAAATATTAAGCTCGTCCAGGATGATGCTTACAGGCACACCCAGACTACTGTTGGACCCAGTGTCTAAACAAACTGAGGCCCAGAAAATTTGACATGTAAAATTAGCCAAAATGCAGGAAATGGTGAACTTATACTATGCATAGACATAAAGAATTAATCAGTAACTCTTAAACAGCCTACTGCATTAAACATTCTAAGTATTTTTTTTTTTTACATTGTCAAATAGAAATGATAAACATCTTTGTTAAATTTTATAAGAATTGAAATTGCAATAAATTAGATATGTATTGCTGCTGCTGCTGCTATGTCGCTTCAGTCGTGTTCGACTCTGTGCGAACCCATAGATGGCAGCCCACCAGGCTCCCCTGTTCCTGGGGTTCTCCAGGTAAGAACACTGGAGTGGGTTGCCACTTCCTTCTCCAATGCATGAAAGTGAAAAGTGAAAGTGAAGTCGATTAGTCATGTCCGACTCTTTGTGACCCCATGGACTGCTGCCTACCAAGCCCCTCTGTCCATGGGATTTTCCAGGCAAGTGTACTGGAGTGGGTTGCCATTGCTTTCTCCAGATATGTATTAGGAAGTATGCATATAATAGTGGGAAAAAAACACATATTTTCTAGGATTTCGAATATTCAGTCATTTTCTAAGACTCTGAAATCCAGGCTAATTTGAGCTCCTAATGGACCCATGATAATGGACATGGATTATTTCCCTCCATTAAACATATATAGCCACCCAGTCAGTAATGAGTTCATCAATTTACTTCCAGAGTTTGTAGGAATATTTATCTTTGTAAAATTTTGCATAATACTTATTTTATTTACCTATGTAAACATATATATCATCTTCTTTTCAGAAACTGAGGTAGCTGAATCAAAGAAAAAAATTCATTTCTTATTAGTAAATAAGATCCTTCTTTGCAAATATGTAGCTGAAGTACTATGGCCATTTCAGTCATAATCTCACAAGTTAGAATTTTAGAAAACTTTACTGACTTTTCTAAGTCTCAAGTATATCGTTCAGTATAATGTGTGCTAATTTCCTAAATAATATCCAAGTGGCTTAAAAGAGCACAACTTTCCAAAGGGTTGCTTAGTCTCCCTGGTACAGTTTTCATTGTGACAAATTATAGTAAATAATGTCACAAATGTACATTGTAGGGTAGAACACAATTGCTACAATTATATTTGGGGTTGTTTTTACTAAATAATTCTCAAAGGAATGCATTTCTAATAATGTGGTAAAATTTTCATGCTGATATGCAATATTAAGAGAACATTTTCCATTTTCCCAAGTTTTACCAATAATGTTTATGTTCATCCACAAGCCAGTTTTAAGACTACTTTTAGGACTGAATGTTTATCAGTAAGGAAGGGTGATATCAGGGCAAATTTCTTTACTGCCTGCGGAATGATGGTTTTCATCAATCCCTATTGCTCTCTGAGGTCTTTTTACAGTTCTGCACAATTATATTGTCTTGTTTTAAAGCTTGAACAACAAATGAAACATATTATTTTGTCCAATGAAATTATATGGAGGCAAAAATCTTGCTTGTCTAGGATAATTAGATTCTTCAGCTTTCTGAGAGAAAATACTCCTGTACAAAAGAATTGTTCCGTGCACAAAAAATAAATATTTTCATTATTTTATTGATAGGTAAATCATAGTTGAATAAACACCATATTGTTCCTATAATATCACACATTAGGAATACTAGGATTATTTTACTTATTTTGACAATGATTATAACCACTTTTTTCAATGTTTGGAGTAAAATGTTTAAAATTAATAACTCTTTAGTAATAGAGAACTATTTTTTCCTATAGACTCAAGTTTATTTCTTTTAGTCACTCAACATTAGAAAGCTTTGCATTTCTACTGAAATAGTTTCAACTTTTAACTAGACAAATTTTTGAACAGGAACAAATTGAATAATTATAATAAATATAAGATTTCTTCTGTATTTGGGAAAATTCTTTGATGGGATAAAACTATATTGATGGGAAATTCTGTATTTTGGATTTGTTGAGAGAAATTCAATGTGACTAGGATACAAATAACAAAACAATAAATATAATTATATACATGATATATGCACATCTATTTTATGTATATGCAAGTAAAAGAAAAACAATATAATGATGAACATTTATTGAAAATTCTGTGTTCAAAATTATTTCTAAGAATGTTATACGTACTATCTCATCACATTTTTAAAATAGCCCATGCAACCCGTACAATATAAACCCATTTTATAGATGTAGAAATTGAGACTTAGAAACGTCAACTTAGTTGCCTGTCATAACATGGCTAAGAGCTGAGATGAAGCACTGACTGCTGTTGTCCAGTCACTAAGCTGTGTTCAACTCTTCACGAACCCATGGCCTCGAGCACAACTGGCTTCCCTGTCCTTCACTGCCTCCCTCAGTTTGCCCAAGTTCATGACCGATGAAACTCTGTCATCCCAGTCTCTTCCTGTCCTCAATATTTTCCAGCATCAGGGTCTTTTCCAGTGAGTTGGCTCTTCACATCAGGTGGCCATATTATTGGAGCTTCAGCTTCAGTATCAGTCCTTTCAATGATTATTCAGAATTGATTTCCTTTAAGATTGACTGGCTGAATCTCCTGGCTGTCCAAGGGATTCTTTTTTTTTTAATATAAATTTATTTATTTTAATTGGAGGCTAATTATTCATGTCAATGTATGGCAAAACCACTACAGTATTATCCAAGGGATTCTTAAGAGTCTTTTCCAGCACCACAATTCTAAAGCATAATGAGCCATCAAGGAAGCCCATGAGGAATTGATTGGAAGTAATACAAAATAAGTATAGTTTACAATATGTTGGTCTCAGTTTACAATATGTGTTACTTCTATCACAAAGATAATGACCTAAATTTGAGATTTTTTTCCATCAGATCTCCACTTAGTGTTACCATACTTTAGTTGTTATAATGTTAGGTCACTATAAGGCAGACATGAATTTTAATTTCTCTGTGCCCTAACACACACACACACACACACAAATAACAATTCCCAGTAACGAAAAATTCAAATAAGCAGTGGCTCCCTTTAATGCAATGGAGGGTATTTGGCCTCCGGTGTAAGAAGGTAGAAGAAAAGTAAGATGGAAGAAGCTGATTAGCTTTTATCTGCTGCTGCTGCTGCTAAGTCGCTTCAGTCGTGTCTGACTCTGTGCGACCCCACAGACGGCAGCCCACCAGGCTCCCCCGTCCCTGGGATTCTCCAGGCAAGAATACTGGAGTGGGTTGCCATTTCCTTCTCCAATGCATGAAAGTGAAAAGTGAAAGTGAAGTCGCTCAATCGTGTCCGAGTCTTGGCGACATGGACTGTAGCCCACCAGGCTCCTCCATCCATGGGATTTTCCAGGCAAGAGTACTGGAGTGGGGTGCCATTGCCTTTTCTGAGCTTTTATCTGCCATGGCCTAAATCAGAAATACACCACTCCAGTCACATTCCTTTGTCCTGAAGTATTTGTATGTCTTCAATTCAACCTCAAGGGGGAATGTAAAGTGCCAGGTAATACATGGATATCTAGTGAGTGCAATACCTTTCACAGCATTTACACCAATTTTTAAACCTTACATGCATTTTTGTATTTCATTGTTATGATTGGCTTTCCCCCAAAGGCAACTCTAAAACAAGGGATCAAACAGATGTACTACTTTCAGCTAAAGAACCCAGGAAACACTGGTAGAGGAATGAGGTATTTGAATGAATAAGAGGTGGAAGTCAGTAAAGGTTAGACTATAAAGGAAGTTACAAGTAGAGCTTACTTTTCCTGGAAACTCTGGTAATAGGAGGATTCAGAGTCATTAACAGAGAAGAGAGGAAGGTGAAATGTTTGTGCACTATCATCCACTTATCGCTATTAAGGACATTAGTTCCTTGGAACTTTCAGTCTGCCCCAAGAGTAGAATTGAGTGTTCCAGGGGTAAGAGAAAGCCCCTTGCTAAAGAGATCCAGATATTGCTGTTGGAAGTCATGAAAAAGGGGAACATGGACAGGATGTTTACTATAAATACACACATTATGTCTGTGTGTATGTGTTTAAATGCTCCTTATTTTATTTATACATGCACATACAAATATGAAACATATATCAATGAGTATCATATATATGATTTATGTATTGAATCTGTGGTTCCCAACATTTTGTCACCAGAGAACAGTTTCAGGGAAAACAATTTTTCCATGGACTGGTGGGGGGAGAGGGTCATTTCAGAATGATTCAAGCATTTTACATTTACTGTGTATTTTATTTCTATTATCATTACATCTGTTCCACCTCAGATCATCCGGCATTAGATCCCAGAGGTTGGGAGCCCCTGTACTAAATAGTATACATAATATATGATAATAAACAATACTGCTATTAAATGCATTATTTTCTTTCGGACCAAAAAAAAAAAATCTGCAGGTAAGATAAATTCAGTTTTTCTGACTGTCCCAGTGGAAAGCAAAGTTATCCTTAATGCTTGCACTTCTTGAAGTTAAGGAAATGATACGGTTTGACTTGCACACAGTGCAATTCTCACATCACATTCACTGCTGCAGGATTTTAAGCTGAACATTTGAGAACTAAGGTTTCTGAGTGAGAAAAAGCACCCTGTATGATATGAGTTGCCTGAGATGTGCTATCTGTGAATGGGGAATATAGTTGTGATATTACATACACTTCTTCAAACAACATAATGTATAATTTGGATCACTCAGTGATTGGTAAAGAATGCACAGGTAATTGTGAGTTGACAAAATATGCAATTTTAATATAAGAGTAAATCATTTATAAACCATTAATCACTCAATGTTAAAACTATGAAGTTATTAAACTGCTGTGTATATTATTTTTTAAACCAGCTTTAGTTCATCCATTTTAAATGTATACTACTTTACCAAATGTATTTTATTTCTCTTTTTCATCTTGTGATTTCAGAGGTTTTAACTCTTTAGTTAGTAAATATTCTGTATATAAGAGTTTCAAAGCAGATATATGCTCAAATTTATATTTTTAGAGGAAAGAAAAACATTTCTTCTAAAGCCCTCATTTCTTCATTTCCAACTCTAAGTTTCTTACTATTTTCATAAAGAGCTACCTGATTTGGCTTGTGAACAATTCTCCAATATCATGTCTTACCTCTTTACCCATTGCTCATTTCATCTTAATTGACCACTTTCATTTCTTCATGCATGTCAAGAACACACTGAGCTTTCACATTTGCTTTTTTCACTGAAATTGTCTGTTACCAGCTATGTGTACTGTTCTCTCAATATGTTCAAATCTCTGCTAAGAGGTGAAATCATCAAATAGAATTTCCTGGATCATAGCACCTAACATGCAGCCCCAAATTTATTCTTTCCCTACCCTGGCTTTATTTCATTACCGATGTTTGTCATTCTTGAGAACATTCATATGTTCTTATGTTGTGTGACTGCTTATGAATGTGTGGTGTTCTCCTTAATTAGTCTCCATGATGGCAGGGATCTTTACCTTAATCTCTCTAAAATTCCCAGTGCCTAGAACATTGTCTGAAATATAGGACACATTAAAAAAAATTTCTTTAATTGATACAAATCAATAAATAGATGGACAAATTCATTTTAAAGAGATGATTGAAACATAAAGCAATTGTCTCATAATATGAAATAGTTATCTTCAACACAAGTCATGTCAACTATGATATTAAACCAAGATTTCTGATGACCATATTTGAATTAATTAATTTGTTCCTTTCAAAAAACCCTGAGAACTGGATTTTATTATTATTTCTGCAGTATTAGGGTAAGATAGTATCTAAGTTTCAGATTTAGTTTATACAGATAATTACTATTTAAGCATTCATATTTGTGGACTAATTTGGTGGAATGATTAACTAGCCAACTTTATTTTCTGAAACCAAATAGGAATTTCTCAACAACAGAAGAGAATTTATATTTTTTGTTAGTTATTTTGCTTGCTTGTTTTGTTCTAAGGGGCTGCTGAGTGACTGCTGAGTGGAGTTATTACTTTAGGATATATAAAATGTACAATTATCATATTATATCAATCAGAGGTAGCAAAAATGATTCATAATATTGTATTTAGGATATTAGAAAAATGTGGACCAACCAGAAATAAGAAAAATATTGAAACAATTTATTATTCTAAATGGGAGTATAAACCATTGACCTTAGCCTTTCAACATTAGGGAGGAAAATGTCTAATCATTTTAAAATACTTGTGATGGTAGTATCTCCTCCAGCAGTCCTGTTAAGCAGCTTAACTTGTATGTTCTGGGACTACTTACTTCCCTAGGTGGGACCATAGACCAAGTTTTGTTTTATTAAGCATTATAATGTAGCAAAAATAATCTGGATCAGAAATATGCTGTATCCTGTACGTCGTTCTGAAACCAAGTTTCCTATCTGCCTCATTGGGTTCTTTCCATTTCTTTGTGAGAGCTTAGTGTGTAGCTTGGCTATTCTGTTAATTGCATTTAGCCATGGATTTCTGGACTATTTGGTCCTGATAAATGGGGTTCATTGGAAAGTATAGTACCATTGTGTATGTGTGTGTGCATGTGTGTGTGTGTGTGTACAGTTTCCTGGAATCTGGGATCAAATTACTCAATGTAAGGAAAGGATGTTGGAAATACACGGGGATTCTAAAGATGGGAGAACAAAGCATCGGCAATGTGTACTTTATACAGATGATAAAGAAAAGGAAAAAATAAAAATAAAACAGGCTGTCAGTGATGCCAAAGGAACACAGCTTCACTGTTACCTTTGTTGCTAGAAAATGTAATGTAATTTTCCCCCTTCCATTAATTTTTTCACCATTAGTTCTTTCAGGGCAAAATCAGACATCTATTCTTCAGGGATATATAAATAGCAAGTGACTAAAGTGGTGAGTTTTAGGGAAAAGGGCTTCCCTTGTGGCTCAGCTGGTAAAGAATCTACCTACAATGTGAGAGACCTGAGTTTGATCCCTGGGTAGGGAAGATCCCCTGGAGAAGGGAAAGGCTACCCACTCCAGTATTCTGGACTGGAGAATTCCATGGAGTGTATGGGATCACAAAGAGTTGGACATGACTGAGCGATTTTCACTTTCACTTTTAGAGGTAAAAAGAGGGCTTGAATAAATCAGTGATTCTGAAAATTGGATCTTGATTATAATTTTTTTCTGTGGGGTTGTGACTTTTTGAAAATGTATAGATTCCAGAGTCCCATTACCAACACTACCAATTTAGACTAGGCAAGCTTGAATGATATAAATCAGTACATTCATAAAGTATGACAGGTTGTTAGAATAATCAGTCAGAGTGGGAACAACATCATTTACTGACTTGAATGCTTGCCCCTGTTCTGAGAGTCTAAGATACTGAACTCTCCTCTACGGTCTCCTTCTTGTCTCCCGTGGCTACAGTGAGAACGAAATAGTAATGCTCCATTGACATTGATCCCACCTGTTTGAGCATCTATAGCCTGAAAGACTGATGGATTTCCAGCACTCTCTGTTCCATAGCTGGAGAGTGAAAAACGTGGAACTACGTTTAGAACTTTTGCTAAACAAGTCACCTTAATCTGACAACAGCTCAGGGACACTTAACCTGCAGTTCCCTGGTGTGCTGAGGGCATGCTGCTTTGTTTTCAGTTGCATTTCAGGGTATCTTGGAATGTCTTTGCTAATCACTCTGTCTTAGTCTTCCCACTAAATTCCACTGTATTGACATGTACACACTGTTATTAATATGTTCAAAACAGATAATCAACAAGGCCAACTGTATAGTACAAGGAAGTTTTCTCAATATTCTGTAATAATCTAAATGGGAAAAGAATTTGAAAAAGAATAGATACATGTATATGTAAAAAAAGCAATTAAAAGCTATTTTAATATATCTTACCAGTTAAGTTTCAGCATGTGATTGGTATCACTGCACCTGTTTGGAAAGTGAAGTTGGGAGATTAATTCTGTTCTATATTTTGGTGTTACTGATTCTGTCTTAATGTTATGTACTTTGCATGGATGATAATGACAATGCTGCTGCTGCTGCTGCTGCTAAGTCACTTCAGTCGTGTCCAACTCTGCGACTCCATAGACAGCAGCCCACCAGGCTCCCCTGTCCCTGGGATTCTCCAGGCAAGAACACTGGAGTGGGTTGCCATTTCCTTCTCCAATGCATGAAAGTGAAAAGTAAAAGTGAAGTCACTCAGTTGTGTCTGACTCTTCGTTACCCCATGGACTGCAGCCTACCAAGCTCCTCTGTCCATGGGATTTTCCAGGCAAGAGTACTGGACTGGGTTGCCATTGCGGCATCAACCATTTTAAAAAGCCAAATTGTAGTACCTATGAGTCTTAGAAATTCAGAGCTATCATTAATATATATACCAAGGCATATTATACATAATATTAATAAATATATTATTTATATTAAATAAATATATTATTAATGTATAAGTGTATTATTAATAAGCATCCTATGGCTCAGATGGTAAGGAATTTGCTTGCAATGCAGGAGACTTATGTTCGATCCCTGGGTCAGGATGATCCCTGAGAAGAAAATGACAACCCACTCCAGTATTCTTGCCTGGAGAATCCCATGGACAGAGGAGCCTGGTGGACTACAGTCCATGGGGTTGTAAGGAGTCAGGCAGGATTGAGTGACTAATACTTTCACTTTCATATTATTTATATATAAAAATATATAATATAGATAGTAAATCATTATATGATATAATAAATTCTATAGAAAATAATAATCATACATGCATATGTCATATACATACATGTGTGTGTATATATATATATATATACTTAATTTAAATGAAAATTTAATAGGATATCTGTACCAGAGAATTTACTTATAGCTCAAAAGATATTGTAGCAATTTTGATTTGATTTACTTCTATTTAAACTTATTTTCATAATAGAAGGAAAAGCATGGAGTGATTATTTTAAGATCATAATTTCATGTGAAAATTACGTCTTTGAATTCCATTTCCCCTTTGCTGATTGGTGACATCAGACTTATTTCACATGGCCATTCAAAGCACAGCATGAATCTGCAAATTAACTCAGAGCTGTTGTAATTTCCTCATGCAATTGTCTTATTTTTTTCTGTTATGTAAATTATCCAGATGGCAATAAGCTCTTAAGAGATAAACAATATAACATAATTTGGATAAAATCATACATGATTATATCTATGTCTGATAGTGGGAAAATGAAGGTAGAACGATGACTTCAACTTTTGGAAATATAGTTTCTTTTTCCAAGTTTGAATTATTCTGCCAGTTGCTTTTTCTTGTTGTTTTTGAGCAAACTTTTGGACTTAGGTTTCAGATCTAGATTGTCATTGATAATATAAGAAATATAAGACTAATCTTTCCAGTGTTTTAAAGCCTAGAGAAAATATTTGTAAAACGTCTGTCTCACAACTTATACTCAAGTTATTTTTACCACTGTAGTCTCAAAAGTTAATTCGATAAAGTAATCACACTAAGGCAGTGGTGATTGTTTAGCCACTGAATTGTGTCTTACTCTTGAGATCCCATAGGCTGTAGCCCCTTGCCCCCCCAGGCTCCACTGTCCATGGGGATACTCAAGCAAGAAAACTGGATTGTGTTGCCAGTTCCTTCTCCAGGGGATCTTTCAACAAAGGGGTCAAGCCTAAGTCTCCTGCATTGGCAAGCACATTCTTCATGGACTGATCCACTGGAAATCTTTACATCACACTACTAATCATATATATACATACATATATGTTGCCTGGAGAATCTCTATGGGCAGAGGAGCATGGTGGGCTATATAGTCCATGTGGTCACAGTCATACATGATTGAGCCACTGAGCACAGCACAGCATATATATACAGCATATATATGTATATATCTCACTTACAAAATATAACTGGGGTATTAGACATATAAATCATATATATATAATTTGACATTTGTAATTTGATCATAAATCACAATCAAAACTACTTAAATTCTTCAGGTTTAGGAAAGAAAATAGTTTTTAGTATGCAAATTTTCTAGAAATGTGACCTATTGCTTCATCATGACCACAGGTATAACCTTCTCTTTTTCCTTGCCTTTAGAGTTTGGACACTATAATTCTAAGGTTGTGGATGCTTTCCTTCTCTTAGGTATTTCTCTGCACATCAGTTAAGTTCCTGCTGGTCTTGACCTTTAATGACTCTGGTTGGTATAACTTCATGTGTTCTGAATTCTTTGTTGTAGACACTGCCCTAGTTCTCATTTGTGATCCACATTGTGAACAAGCTCCAGAACCACATATGACAAAGTTCTGTCAGGCCATCTGCACGTGTCACCTGCACTTGAATCTTAAATACTTCCTTAAGCTTGGTTTTGGAGAAGGAAATGGCAACCCACTCCAGAATTCTTGCCTGGAGAATCTCAGGGACAGTGGAGCCTGGTGGGCTGCCATCTATGGGGTCACACAGAGTCGGACACAACTGAAACGACTTAGCAGCAGCAGCAGCAAGCTTGGTTTGGCTGCTATTTATACACATTCATTCTATGATAGGAGGAAAACAACTTTCAATTGACATTTATTTATAATTCAAAAGAGAAACTCCAATCACAGTCCACAATAACTGTTGTTTAGGTGAGTTCAATTATAGAATGTGAAAGAATTGGTCAGTAAGAGGTCAACCTAAAGTGTTCTTGAATCTGTTTGCTGGTATTTACTGCCTCATCTCTATGTTAATCCTGCAGGAACAATTACCTGGAGAACTTTATCTGGCGCTTCTGTGTTCACTATGCATGACTGCTTTTACACATTTGTTTCCCTTGAGATCACATCTATTGCTGTTTACATATCACTATTTCTTGGCTATGATTGTAGGACACATGACAAGGATATGTAAAGGATGACATAAAGAGATCATGGGATGAAATGGAAGCATGCACTTTGGAGTGAAATTGTAACTAAGTCAGTGATTTTTAAAGGATCTATTTAGATTAGTTTACAGAGTGTTTCAGAGAAGGCAATGGCACCCCACTCCAGTACTCTTGCCTGGAAAATCCCATGAGCAGAGGAGCCTGGTAGGCTGCAGTCCATGGGGTCACGAAGAGTTGGACATGACTGAGCGACTTCACTTTCAATTTTCACTTTCATGCATTGGAGAAGGAAATGGCAACCCACTCCAGTGTTCTTGCCTGGAGAATCCCAGGGACAGGGGAGCCTGGTGGGCTGCTGTCTATGGGTTCGCACAGAGTTGGATACAACTGAAGCAACTTAGCAGCAGCAGCAGCACAGACTGTTTAAAGAAACAAAACCTTCAACAATCACATTGGCAAAGGTAGTGATTATATTGATGCTTAGGAGTTAGAGACAAATCTTTACAGAATTTGAACAAACACATGCTGAATTAGTGACTAATGTTTATGAAATCTGAGTTAGTTTCAAATGTTTGGGTAAAATTGAACTTTATTTACAATGGCAACTTAGGTGGTAGAATACTAAGTAGATTAATTTAAAAAGTTACCATTTCATTTACATATTCTGATATGTACACAAAAGCCCTCATGGGGCAAGCTTCTTTACAAATAGCTAATTAATTCATTAATTAAGTCAACATATACTACTGTGTTCTAGACACTAGGACACACAGGAAATATAACAAGGGATAAGTTCATATTGAGGAGATATACAAGTTAATCAGTCAGTTAATGTATAGAAGTATGTTCTGAGTAATAGACAATGTATGCTATACTGTAAGTCAAGAAGCCACAACCTTAAAACTTCTTATTTCTGGAAAGAAGTACACATTCACATACAACTTACTTTCCTGTTGAGAATGTTGAGAAATTCAATGAACAGAGTATGTATAATGGTGTGTAAGTGTTTAGAAATGTTAGAACATTTAGAAACTTTTCTAACATTTCTAATGTTAGAAACATTAGAACATTCCCTAAATGTTAGAAATTTAGGGAATATTCAATTTTATAGCCTCAAAAATAAACTCATCCTCATCAATATCCCTCAAAGAACATTTTTAATGCATTTTGGTTCATGACATTCCCCTTTATGCACGGAGAAGAGTGAAGTACTCAAGGGGTGGAGGATGGGGGTGGGGCACGATTAAGAAAACAAACATGTTTTTTTTGCCTAGCCTTGAAGTTGGTTGTCACCACTAAGTACTCAATTGGAGAAGAAGGTACACAAGAGGATCAAAAACAGATCTGTGTGTTCTCACCATGTATATATGTATGTATGCACATATGTGTGTGTCATTGTGGGTGTGTTACTGTGTTCTCTGTGGTGTGAAGCAGAATTAAAAATATTACACCTTCTTCCTTAAAAAGAAAAAAAAAAACACAGAAATCACCTATTCCAGACCACTTCTGTATAAGTGAATATAACATTTGTTTAACCATGGAATCTGACTAATTTAGAATGGAATGTTCAATTTTATAGGCTCAAAACTAAAGTCATCCTCATCAATATCCCTCAAAGAACATTTTTAAGGCATTTTGGTTCATGACATTCCCCTTTATATAGTTCAATAAGCTAGAATCTTAAAAACATGTGTTATCTTGTCTTTTTCCCTCATTCTCAGTGGCTGCTGCTGTTAAGCCACCTCAGTTGTGTCCAACTCTGTGCGACCCCATAGATGGGAGCCCACCAGGCTCCCCGTCCCTGTGATTCTCCAGGCAAGAACACTGGAGTGGGTTGCCATTTCCTTCTTCAGTGCATGAAAGTGAAAATTGAAAGTGAAGTCGCTCAGTCATGTCCAACTCTTCGTGACCCCATGGACTGCAGCCTACCAGGCTCCTCTGCCCATGGAATTTTCCAGGCAAGAGTACTGGAGTGGGTTGCCATTGCCTTCTCCTATGTCTTTCCAAATCATTTTGGGATCTTTAACTTCACAACTTTCTAATTATGCTCATCTGCTTCATATATATTGTTTCTCTTTCCTATTTTTGTTTTCAAAGAGTAGTACTCACCATAATAAAGACTTTGGCAGCCCTTTCCTCAATATCATCAAGTAGGAGTCAACCACATCTATAACTTCTCCACAATCTTAGCTTTCTAACTTACAGCAAGCCATCTCAGGTGGAGCTAGTGGTAGAGAACTCGGCTGCAATGCAGGAGATGTAAGAGATGTGGGTTTGATCCCTGGGTTGGGAAGATCCCCTGGAAGAGGGCAGGACAACCCACTCCAGTATTCTTGCCTGGAGACTCCCGTGGACAGAGGACTGGCAGGCTACAGTCCATGGGGTTGCAAAGAGGTTGACATGACTGAAGTGACTTAGCACATATGCATCTCTTACACGACCTGTACACAAACTTTGAGTCTGGGAAAATAATTCTGCATCTATGTTTTTAAGAATTCATTTTAATGAAATTCTGAACCTCTTCCATGAGGAATCATCATGGTCATCCTGGCAAACCTGACCTCTACCTCAACTGCACTTAATTATTAAAAATGACTGCTTACTTTCATAGTCAGTTAAGGTAAATGGGTTAAATGTTTCAGCTCCGGTCAATTCAGACTCATTGATGGATCTTTCGTACAAATAGTTGATTGATAATTAGTGACTAACAGTGAACTCCTGAGCTTTCTTAGTTATCATAATACCCAGAGACAGACACAAGGTTATCTTCCAATAGAAATCAATCACACGAATTGAGGAAGCAGAGATCTGTACCCCAATGTTCATTGCAACACTATTTACAATAACTAGGACATTTAAGCAACCTAGATGTCCATCAGCAGATAAATGGATAAAGAAGTTGAGGTAAGGGTAAGACAGTGGAGTAGAAGGACATACAATCATCTTCCCCTGTAAGAAAACCCAATGGAATAGTACTCAGCTATAGAAAGGAACACATTTGAGTCAGTTATAATGAGGTGGATGAACCTAGAGCCTATTATACAGAGTGAAGTAAGATGGAAAGAGAAAGACAGATATTGCATATTAACACATATATGTGGAATCTAGTAGGATGGTACTGATGATCTTACATACAGGGCAGCAAAGAATGCACAGACATAAAGAACAGAGTTCTGGACTCAGTGAGAGAAAGGGAGGATGGGATGAGTTGGGAGAATAGCACTGAAACATGTGCATTACCATATGTAGAATGAATGGCCAGTGAGAGTTTGATGCATGAAGCAGGGCACCCAGGGCTGTTGCTCTGTGACAACTTGAGGGATAGGGTGGGAAGGAAGGTAGGAGGGGAGTTCAGGCTAGCAGGGGGCATATGTATACCTATGGCTGATTCATGTTGATGTATGGCAAAAGCCATCACAATATTGTAAACTATCTTTCAATTAAAATAAATAAATAAAATTTTAAAAAAGCAGCATAGTTTCTCATTCCAAATGCTAAGGTTTAAGAACAATGATGCTGGTAATTTATGGCTTTTTCTCTTGCTGATCATTCTCTTTCAGAATAAACTTCCAGATCAACAAGGATGATCCCACATGTTATTGGAGGTCAGCAGGGAAGTATAAATATTGCCCAGTTTGGGTAGGTTGTCTTTAACCACCAGTTTCTCTGGGTGGCATCTGCTGAGTCAAATCTCATATTGTTCTGCTCAAATCATTCTGAATAATCATACACTGGAATCAGATACTGAAATCCATGCTTGTGTCATGGGCTCCATTCTCCTGGGCCATGCACTTTGCAGGCTTTTCCATCTGATCCACCCAAACATCCTCAGGCTTTTTGCTTTTATTCCTGACCATTGGACTGCTCAGCTACACTCTGCTGAGGTGTGCAGGTCTCTGTGAGGTTACTCGATGACATTTTTATGTCTACCTTTAACTTCAATATCATAAAATATAGATAATCGACAATGGAATTGGACATTTTGTTAGTTGCGCAGTCACACTAACTACTCTTTGGAGATGTAGGCACACTGTCTTCTCACCTCAAGCATTCTTACTCTTTTCTTTCCTCTAGTCTTTTGAATGTGCATTTCTTTTCTCTGCGGGAGAAATTCTAGCGTTTGTGTAATTTTCCATTGTTTCCCACTCTGTAGATTTCATGGTGAAAACTGTAGGCTATGAATCTTTCAGACTCTTTGCATTGGTGCGCTAAAATTCATCTGTAAAACAGCCTAGCTTTCAAAGTGTTTCTGCTTTAAGACTAGTATCTCTTGTAAACATGAAAAATAATTTATTTAGAAATGTACCGTTCTTCCTGAAGCAATGAATGTCACTGTTTGATATTGCATACATTTTAGGATATTTTTGCCTACAAGAAACAGAATTTAGTCTCAAGTTGGCTTAATCAATAATAAAACATATATTCCTACATGAAGGAAGACTAGAGTGGTGTTGTCTTGAGGGTAGTTGTTTCAACAGTTCAACAATATTTTGAAACACTGGACTCTTTAGAAATTCTGAATTCATTCTCAGGCTGGTAGGAAGATAGCTATAGCCATTCTAATTTTCACAGCTCCACGCACATTCATATCATGAGGAAAATGAGAAGCCTCTCTCTTCTTATCTTTTTCTCTTTAAAATGGGAAAATTCCCTGAAGTTTCTGAGGTCACTGCTACCAGTCATAGTAGTAGAAATGCAGTCCACTGCTGCACCAATCTCTGGAAAGATATCAGAGATTGTCCTAAGGTTGATTATGCCAACGGAATTCACCCTCCCCTGGGTCATCATGGGGGCAGAGGGAACAAGTATATATCTTCAACAAATGGGTTCTATTTGGAAGGAGAATGGCATGAATGTTCATTGGGTCACAAACAGTGATGTCTACAACAATCTTAAAGTGATATTATTCCTCAAAAATATACTTGTGAGGAATTTGAAGACACATTTATTTAGCATGCTAAAGATTTTAGACTTATCCCTAAAAGGGGGGACACCATCAAGGGTTTCTGAACAGAGGTGTAAGATGACAATATTTGCATTAAAAGCTGAACTTAGAAAACATGGGAGCAAATGGAGTTCTGATGTATGATGCGCGTATGGGGTGAGAGTGGAGAGGGAGTGACATAGAATTTCAGGAAGCCCCACAAGTTTATTAAGAAAGTGACTAGAAGTGAAGTGCTCAAACACAAAGAGTGTAGAGACAGAAGAAAAGGCTTTTATTTTACAAATTTTCCCACTGTCTTTTCTTTAAAAAGAAAGTTTCTGCTGGGATTTGCCTCTTCAGGCACAAGTTTCCATATGAAAGTGTATGGGGCTGGCCTCTCTAACTGGGAATGGAGAAAGGCAACTACGAAATTGCATTTCTTTGGGATTCAGTTGTTCTTTTCCTAATTGTAATGAGTTTGGGCATAAAAGAGTTTAGTTTTTCTTTCATTATATGAAGCCACATTTATCAATTAATTGATACTAAAATACTGTCTTGCATTCATGATTCACCCAAATGTGTTCATTCTGTATTACTATTTTTTTCATGTGTTGTTGTTGTTGTTTGTTGGCTCAGTCGAGTCTGACTGTTTAGGACCCCGTGAACTGTAGGAGGTCAGGCTTCCCCGGTTCTTCACCATCTCCCAAAGCTTGCTCAAACTCATGTCCACTGAGTCTGTGAGGCCATCCAACCATCTCATCCTCTGTCATCCCTATCTCTTCCTGCCTTCAATCTTTCCCAGCATCAGGGTCTTTTCTAATGAGTCAACTCTTCCCATCAGGTGGCCAAAGTATTGGAGCTTCAGCTTCAGCATCATTCCTTCCAATGAATATTCAGGACTGATTTCCTTTAAGATTGACTGGTTTCATGTGTCACTGAACTCAATTTACTAATATTTAGATTACGATTCTTGAATCAATTGCTATGAGTATGATAAATGTACACCTACCCTTTTTTCCCCCACTGTTTTTTGTTTGATTTTGACATCAAGACTATTTTCCACTTGTATAATAAATTTGAGATTGAACTTTTTCCTGCCATCTAAAACAATTTTTATAAGTTTACTGTGAACTATTCATTAATATTTAGTGAAATGGGAGCCATCCAGAGTTACTGGCTCATTTTTCTAAATATTTCCACAGGGCAGGTGAACAATTTTCCCAACAGAAACTATGTTCAAGAATAACCACAAAAGTAAGGGAAGAAGAGACTCTCTTTGAAAGAGATATTCAGGACATGTTATATTTTGTTATATAATCTTATAATGAAGTCTCAAGAAGGCTTGAACATTGAAGGAATGTGTAATTAGCTAAGGCTATGTTATTTATTGAGAAACCTATATACAGGTCAGGAAGCAACAGTTACAACTGGGCATGGAACAACAGACTGGTTCCAAATAGGAAAAGGAGTACATCAAGGCTGTATATTGTCACCCTGCTTATTTAACTTATTTGCAGAGTACATCATGAGAAACGCTGGAGTGGATGAAGCACAAGCTGGAATCAAGTTTTCCGGGAGAAATATCAATAACCTCAGATATGCAGATGACACAAACCTTATGGCAGAAAGTGAAGAGGAACTAAAAAGTCTCTTGAGGAAAGTGAAAGAGGAGAGTGAAAAGGTTGGTTTAAAGCTCAATATTCAGAAAACGAAGATCATGGCACCTGGTCCCATTATTTCATGGGAAATAGATGGGGAAACAGTGGAAACAGTGTCAGGCTTTATTTTCTGGGGCTCCGAAATCACTGCAGATGGTGATTGCAGCCATGAAATTAAAAGATGCTTACTCCTTGGAAGGAAAGTTATGACCAACCTAGATAGCATACTGAAAAGCAGAGACATTACTTTGCCAACAGAGGTCTGTCTAGTCAAGGTTATGGTGTTTCCAGTGGTCATGTATGGACGTGAGAGTTGGACTGTGAAGAAGGCTGAGTGCCGAAAAATTGATGCTTTTTTTTTTTTTATTTTTAAAATTTACATAATTGTATTAGTTTTGCCAAATATTAAAATGAAAATTGGTGCTTTTGAACTGTGGTGCTGGAGAATACTCTTAAGTCCCTTAGACTGCAAGGAGTTTCAACTAGTCTATCCTAAAGGAGACCAGTCCTGGGTGTTCATTGGAAGGACTAATGCTGAGGCTGAAACTCCAATACTATGGCCACCTCATACGAAGAGTTCACTCATTGGAAAAGATCCTGATTCTTGGAGGGATTGAGGGCAGTAGGAGAAGGGAACGACAGAGGATGAGATGGCTGGATGGCATCACCGACTTTATGCACACGAGCTTGGGTGAATTCCAGGAGTTGGTGATGGACAGGGAGGCCTGGCGTGCTATGATTCATGGGGTCACAAAGAGTCGGACACAACTGAGCAACTGAACTGAACTGAGGTGAAACATATTTCAGAACAGTCAAAACTTAGATGAATTTTAAAGCATTTGGGTCTGATTAGTATCTTTTCCCCAAGCCCTTCACATCTTTCAGAAACATAAATGTCAATATTGTCAACCAGCCATTATTCATGTCCTAGGAAAGTATTTGAGGAACCTACAATTGTCTAATACTGATATTTTAGGGCATATAAGTAAAAATGTAACAAAGAGAAAAAAAATAGGCCAAAATAGGCCACCAGTATGATAATCCTTCATTGGTATTAACGAAAAGGTTCTTATTCAAGCCACTCATATGACTACTCCTGGAGAAGTGAGAGGCAACCCACTCCACTATTCTTGCCTGGGGAATCCCATGGACAGAGGAGCCTGTTGGGCTAGTGTGCATGGGGTCACAGAGTCAGACACAACTGAAGCAACTTAGCACACACATATGACTACTACTTGCAGCCAGAGAAACTAAAAAGAATAGAATCAGTTCAATTCAGTTCAGTTCAGTCACTCAGTCATGTCCGACTTTGCAACCCCATGAATCACAGCATGCCGGGCCTCCCTGTCCATCACCAACTCCCGGAGTTCACTGAGACTCATGTCCATCGAGTCAGTGATGCCATCCAGCCATCTCATCCTCTGTCGTCCCCTTTTCCTCCTGCCCCCAATCCCTCCCAGCATCAGAGTCTTTTCCAATGAGTGAACTCTTCGCATGAGGTGGCCAAAGTACTGGAGTTTCAGCTTTAGCATCATTCCTTCCAAAGAAATCCCGGGCTGATCTCCTTCAGAATGGACTGGTTGGATCTCCTTGCAGTCCAAGGGACTCTCAAGAGTCTTCTCCAACACCACAGTTCAAAAGCATCAATTCTTCGGCACTCAGCTTTCTTCACAGTCCAACTCTCACATCCATACATGACCACTGGAAAAACCATAGCCTTGACTAGACAGACCTCTGTTGGCAAAGTAATGTCTCTGCTTTTCAGTATGCTATCTAGGTTGGTCATAACTTTCCTTCCCAGGAGTAAGAGTCTTTTAATTTCATGGCTGCAGTCACCATCTGCAGTGATTTTGGAGCCCCCAAAAATAAAGTCTGACACTATTTCCACTGTTTCTCCATCTATTTCCCATGAAGTGATGGGACCAGATGCCATGATCTTCGTTTTCTGAATGTTGAGTTTTAAGCCAACTTGTTCAATCTCCTCTTTCACCTTCATCAAGAGGCTTTTTAGTTCCTCTTCACTTTCTGCCATAAGGTTTGTGTCATCTGCATATCTGAGGTTATTGATATAGAATCAGTTAGCCCATGGCAAAACCATAAACAACTTTACAGCTCAGATGAAGAGACTGTAAAATGATCTGGTCTTTACCAAAATTTTCAGAATTTTTCTACTCTAGAATCACAAGCTCATCAAATTTCATTCTTTTATAAATTATAATTTAAACTTGCTCTAAAAGCTGAACTTTATTATGATGGTTTCTTAGTACTTTCGTGTCTGAAAAGGTTAATATATTCATCATTCCAATAATTCATTTAAAAGTATTGTGTGTATTTAGGTCAGTGCAATTCTGAATTTTTAAAAAAATTATTTGACTACTTCTTACAGTTAGACATCTGGTTATAAAATGAAGAATTTATTTTAATGTTTTCAAAAGAATTTTTAAAATTCTTTTAGCTCTCTTAGCTAGGAACTACCCCAGCAATTAGCATAGCAATCATGCAAGATTTTTCTCATTCCATTTAGATACCAAATTATGATAAATTCCTCTTATCCTCTTTTGTCCTATTGTAAGAGGAATATTATCCATAATCAGAATCTATGAATATAAACCTCAGAATATGGTTCTGTAATAATTACAGAATAAAATGAAGTAATTTGCCATAATAAATAAATTTCTATACTTGTACATTTAAATGAATAAGTGTACTGTTTCAAATATAAATCAGTTTGTAAATTGCAAACTATTCAAATGCAAGCTGTTCAAATGTAGTTTTTAAAGAGTAAAAGAAAAGCTTTTCGTTCCTGTCATTTAGCATTTGACAATTAAATGTGTATTTCACTAAGCTCTCTTCTTTTATATTATTGCAATAATGTGAAAACTCTGGCATACCAAAGACATAATGAAAAACCAAGTATTAAATATTAAGAAGTTATTACTATAACCAAAATAATCACAAATGAAAATGTATTTGGAATCTCTGTTCCTAAAATAACTATTTTAAAAAGTTAGACGTTTACTGGTTTGATATAGAAGGGTTAAATAAAATAATATCCACTGAAATTTGGAAATTTCAGAATCTCTTGTTAAATATTTCACTCTTATTTAAGGTGACAATTTTTAAAATTAAATAAACATTCATTTATATGACAGGTAAATTAAATAAATACATTTTGGAAATTTCATTACCATGTGATTATAACATTTATTAATTTGTCACAAATACTAAGAGAATATGGTCTCAGTGACACTGTGGGCTTTTTGCAGGAGGTTAGTGTTGTTAGATCATTTACCATTATTGTTAAAAAGGGAAATACTGAGATTTACCTCTGGATCTGGTCCCAGAGATGCAAAATGACTTTTCATTGGTCAAATATCTCATGAATGACAAATCTTGAGTTAGAATCTCAGCTTCTTGACCTGTAGACTGCTGAAACTTTATTAGCCTCACAAAGGAGGAAAGAACCTTACTGGAGCAGTCAACAGGCTAGAATTCCAATGCCACTTCTGTTTCTTAAAATATTTGTGACATCCAGCATATTCATTATATTTTCTGATTTTCACCTTTCTCATCTGCTTAGTGAAGACTGTAACAATTTATCATTATGAAGATTTGATGATATAAAATTGGGAAAGGAGTACATCAAGGCTGCATGTGTGACCCTGCATATTTAACTTTTATGCAGAAAACATTCTGTCAAATGCCAGGCTGGATGAAACACAAGCTGGAACCAAGATTTCTAGGAGAAATATCAATAACATCAGATATGCAGAGACACCATCTTATGGCAGAAAGCAAAGAGGAATTAAGCAACCTCTTGATGAAGGTGAAAGAGGAGAGTGAAAAAGCTGACTTAAAACGCAACATTCAAAAACCTAAGATTATGGCATCTGTTGCCATCACTCCATGGCAAATAGATGGGGAAGCAATGGAAACAGCGATAGACTATTTCCATGGGCTCCAAAATCACTATGGACCATGAATGCCATGAAATTAAAAAAATCCTTGCTCCTTGGAAGAAAAGCAATGAGAAACCTAGACAGCATATTAAAAAGCAGAGACATTTCTTTGCCTACAAAGGTCCATATAGTTAAAGCTATGATTTTTCCAGGAATCATGTACAGATGTAAGAGCTGGACAATAAAAAAGGCTGACCCCTGAAAACTGAGGCCTTAGAACTGTGGTGTTGGAGAACACTCTTGAGAGTCCCTTGGAGAGCAAGGAGATCAAACCAGTCAACCTTAAAGGAAAACAACCTTGAATATTCATTGGAAGGACTGATGTTGAAGGTGAAGCTTCAATATGTTGGCCACATGATGTGAAGATCTGACTTAATTGGAAAGACCTCGATGCTGGGAAAGATTGTAGGCAGAAGGAGAAGGAGATGACAGAGGATGAGATGGTTGGATGGCATCATGGACTCAACGGACATGAGTTGAAGAAACCCCGGGAGATGATGAAGGACAGGGAAGCCTGGTGTGCTGCAGTCCATAGAGTTGCAAAGAATCAGACATGACTGAGCGACTGAACGACAACAACATTTTTTTTTTTTTTTTTAATAACAACCCACTCCAGTATTCTTGCCTGGAGAATTGACAGACAAGTCCAGTGGTCTACAGTCCATGGAGTCACAAAGAGTGACTAACACACACACATACAGACACACACAAAATTTCACTGGGGCTTCCTAAGTGGTGCAGTGTTAAAGAATCCGCCTGCCAGTAGGAGAGACCCAAGAGAAGTGGATTCCATCCGTGGGTCAAGAAGATCACCTGGAGTAAGAAATGGCAATCTACTCCAGTATTCTTGCCTGGAAAGTTCTATAGACAGAGGAGCCTGGTGGGCTATAGTCCATGGAGTCACAAAAATGTTGGACATGAATGAATGACTGAGCATGAACACATGTGGTGCCATTGAACATCAGCTATTTCATTATCACAAACATTTTTTCACTGTAGGTGTTTTTGATATAATGCTATAAACATAGAAGCACTGCTCTGTGTCTCCTTTCAGTTCAGTTCAGTGCAGTCGCTCAGTCGTGTCCAACTCTTTGTGACCCCATGGACTGCAGCAGTCCAGGCCTCCCTGTCCATCACCAACTCCTGGAGTCTACTCAAACTCATGTCCATTGAGTCGGTGATGCCATCCAACCATCTCATCCTCTGTCGTCCCTTCCTCCTCTCGCCTTCAATTTTTCCCAGCATCAGGGTCTTTTCAAATGAGTCAGCTGTCCTTTAGAAGTAATATTTTAATTTTAGATATTACTCTAATAGTACAACATGGGATCTACGTTTAATTTCAATATTGTATAGCCATCTTGGTTTTAAAACTCAACTTCGTATTAAGAAGATTTAAACACTATTTTATCTAACTTAGGAGAAGTTATATCCAACCCTTATCTCTTTGCTTCTCCTTCAGTACTAAAGTAATTGCCAGCTCAGCAAATTAAAAGAACAAAACAAAAAACAACTATGCCTCTAAAATGGAAACGTTCATGTGTATCTGTTTCATAAGTATTTCCTAATGTTATTTAAGATCTCAGTGAGAGTTACTGAGGTAGTGTTGGACACCAGGAAATTTGCCTCAATCTTGTGTTCCCAGTTTCAGGTTCTCTGCTCATCAAGCCCTGCCAAAGGTGGGGTCAGGCTGGGTGGAAGCCATTGTTAAGTGCAGCAAATCTCCAGCTAAACAGGCAAAGCTGTTCCGTCCCTGCAGTACGTTCACTATTGCTTATCTCCTATGGTTTGCATCAACACTGTATCTTCCCTGTAGGACCCATAATCAACTATTAGAAAAAGAAAATAATTAAGAGAATAGATTCTCTAATGTGGGGGAAACAAAACGTTCTTGTATAAAACAAGGAAACAAAATTGAAAAATAAGGCAAAATAAACTTCTGGTAGCAGTCAATGAGGGAAACAGCTGCAGCAGAGATGGTAATAAGAGAGAAAGCATAATTAAACCAGATGTTTTAAAATGTGCAATTTTAAATGATATACAACATTGATTTAAAATATAAATGTAAATAAAAGTGGATGGATGGGAGGCATAATTTAAACCAAAAGAAACAAAAATAATCTCAGTGAAAATGAAATTAGAATGATAGACAATAAATGCCTTTGCTTAGCCAACAAAATATTAGCTAGTGAAGATTTTTCTTGATCTTAATTTTAGTGCTGCTTAATCAAACATGCATTTAACAGGGTCTCAGTAGATGTGTTCAATGATGATGAACTTCAGGGAAAATGAAAGAGGAAAAAATGTGCTTTTATAACATTTGAAATACAGTTCATGGTACTATATTTAATGCTCTCAGAAATTTCTGCAATCTGAGATACTGGGGGACTCTCAGTAATGAGACTAACTTAACAATTTACTTATACCCCAATTCACTCCATTGTCTCACCTTACCCCAAATTCTCTTTTTGCTTGAACTAGCGCTTTCCTTTCATCCTGAAACCCAGCTCAACCCTATGACTTGGAAAACCACAGGTCTGTAACTGTTTTCTCTTGATCTTACTTCTCCCCCATTTTTTAAAGTATCATTCCCTACCTGCACTTCACTGTGCCTACTGCTGGCTAGCCTGGTAACACACACACTGCTGCGTAGTCTGTTCACATCAGGGGCTGTCATAAAGGAAAGAGCAGCTACTGAAGTCACGTGGAGGAGCCTGTAGGGAAATGAAGAGGGGCACTTGGTAGAGGAGCAGTTGCTGGAAGGCTGGGTTGCCTTCAAAGGAGGCAGTGTGAGCGCTTCCCAAGGTAGAAGGTGGAGCTCTCATTGCCACAAACATGGGACCTTTCGATGAAGTAGTGGCTGGGTATCTTACCAGCAGAGGCTGATGAAGTAAGCATATTAAGGACAAGTGAATACAGAGTACCTAGGAACTCTGGAATTTCATTAGGAATTTCCTCACCCTAGATAATATAACTGGTATATATACATATACATATATACATATATATGTGGACTCCCCAGGTGGGACAGTGGTAATAAATTTGCCTGCCAATGGGAAGATCCGCTGGAGAAGGAATTGACAACCCACTGCAGTATTCTTGCCTGCAAAATTCCATGAACAGAGGAGCCTGTGTATAGTGGGCTACAATCCGTGGGGTTGCAAAGAGTCAGCCACAACTGAGCACACCCCACCCGCATGCATATATATATAGGCACATGTATATGAAGAATGAATATCTCTGTGATGAGTGTTAATACAACATAAAACTAATTATTAATCTCCTTTTGTCTTATATATGTCATTACATTTACTTTAATTTGTTGAGGTGCTTCAGTTCTATTAATTATTTCTTATGAATCTTCTATTTTGTAATTGATACTTTATTGCATAGGTACTTATATAGCATTCTCAGCACTTTGCAAATAGTCATTTTTTTCATCCTTATTACAAGCTCTTGAGTCAGAGACCTGTCTTTATCCTCATTTCAGAGAAAAGGAATGGAAGTGAGCCACTGGGGATGCTAAGTACCCAGACCAAGGTCACAGAGACAGTAAGTGGAAGGTCTGAAATCTGATCTCAGGACTCCAGACTGTGCATTTCCTTCCTATTCTTAAAACAGAGTGCCTTAATTACCTATGGTTAATTAGTTAATTAAAATCAGACACCTACATTTTGTTCACTATCAGCTTAGGGTTCACACACACCGTCTACTGCAGTCCTCAAACCAAATCCTTTGAGGAAGGTGCTGAATTTCTGTCTTAAAACTGACTTTAGCCCTGTTTTCTATCTCCCAAGTATTACCGACCAACTATATAAAGTTGGAGCAGAGGTTCACTCAACTTTTCAAAGCATTATCTCTTGATTTGTTGTCATGAGGAGAGAAAAATTACAGTGAGAAGAGAGATTTTTTTTTTTTTTTTTAAAACATGTGCGGGAGGGAGTTCCAGGAGGGAGGGGATATATATGTCAGTTCAGTTCAATTGCTCAGTCATGTCCAACTCTTTGCGACCCCATGCATTGCAGCACGCCAGACTTCCCTGTCCATCACCAACTCCTGGAGTTTACCCAAACTCATGTCCATCAAGTTGGTGGTCCCATCCAACCATCTCACCCCTGGTAGTCCCCTTCTCCTGCCTTCAATCTTTCCCAGCATCAGGGTCTTTTCCAGTGAGTCAGTTCTTCGCATCATGTAGCCTAAGTATTGGAGCTTCAGCTTCAGCATCAGTCCTTCCAATGAATATTCAGGGCTGATTTCCCTTAGGATTGACTGGTTGGGTCTCCTATATAGTTGATTTATTTTGTGTACTGCACAAACTAACACAATACTGTAAAGCAACTATACCTCAATAAAAAAAAAAATAAAAAATAGGTACATATCTGCATGCATTTAATATGTATAAGTTGATATATTTATAATAGATAATTATTATATTTATAACAAAAATTCCTTTGGAAATGTATAAAATCATGCATATGATCTATTTACCTGTGTGAGTTTGGGAAAATGCACTTGTTACAGTCTTCCCCTGGTTCCTTTGGCTGTGAGCAAATCCCGTGGCCCAGTGGTCTCAGTGGGGCTTCTGTTATCTCTCACAACAGAAGCAGATCATTTGGAAGTTGACTACCAGCTGCCAAGATATGGCTTAAAGTACAGTTAATGCTCTTTTTCAAATAAAATAAGGTTTATTATTTAAAGTCTCTTCCTGGGTGTAAACAAAAAATAAAACAGGAACTATGACTAATACATTGGCAAAAAATTGTTTTCTAATCTTGGGAAGAAGGATTTTAAATGTGTTCTTTGCATCTGTTCCTACCTTGATGAATTTAAGTAAGCACTGGATTTCACATCTGATCCGATGAAAAGAGGTAAAAT
Organism: Bos mutus; assembly: GCF_027580195.1. NCBI lineage: Eukaryota > Metazoa > Chordata > Mammalia > Artiodactyla > Bovidae > Bos > Bos mutus. The sequence goes on from NC_091617.1 coordinate 10,641,242, forward strand.
CTTGAAAGGATATATTTTCAATAGGCGTCTTGAGGTAGAATCTAAATTGAAGATGTCCAAGGAAACAGAAGATGGAATATTATTTGCTATTGTATCACAGAATAAGATATTACATAGTTAAATAAAATAAGCATGTAAAAAGTAATATAGTTTGTACACTAGTTTATCTCTTTCTTTAAAAGTGACCTGAAGAATTGATGCTTTTGAACTGTGGTGTTGGAGAAGACTCTTGAGAGTGCCTTGGACTGCAAGGAGATCCAACCAGTCCATTCTAAAGGAGATCAGTCCTGGGTGTTCTTTGGAAGGAATGATGCTAAAGCTGAAACTCCAGTACTTTGGCCGCATCATTTGAAAGGTTGACTCATTGGAAAAGACTCTGATGCTGGGAGGGATTGGGGGCAGGAGAAGGGGACAACAAAGGATGAGATGGCTTGTTGGCATCACCGACTCGATGGACATGAGTTTGGGTGAACTCCGGGAGTTGGTGATGGACAGGAAGGCCTGATGTGCTGCTATTCATGGGGTCACAAAGAGTCGGACACGACTGAGCGACTGAACTGAACTGAACTGAAAGATGGTCAGATTGAAAGAGTAAGAACTGCCTTAAATTGCTGTAGATGTAATTGAAAAATTTTGGTATCATAATAATTTGAGAATGAGTACCTTCCAGTGATCTGACAACAACAACCAGTCATTTATATGGAAACTGTTAGAAGTTACTAGAAACCAGCTAACACATTTCAAACAGTAAGTTAACATCCACTCAATGCATTCTTTCTCTCTCTCTCTCTCCAAGCAGTTAAAAAAAATAAATGAAACATTTTACTGACTTAAAATTTCATTATTTACATATTGTCTTATTAAAAATTACAAAGGCGGAACTAAATCTTGGAGATATAAAAAAAATAACTGCTTCAGGGCTTATCCATGGCTGTGTGTTCTGGTTTTAAAATTCAGAATAATGCAATGTCCGAAAATGGATGTTAGAGAATGGACATACTTAAGAAGGCGCAGATCTAAAATGCATATACACTGGAAAAATTAATCTCTTTCAGTAGGCTCTGGGAGAAGCAAACTGCATGAGCATATTGATGAGAAGCAGATCCTCTAATGAGTCAGTGAAGCTTTATTCTATGTTTGAATTTTGTGAAAATATATTGTGTTGGTTTGGTACTTTTGAGAAAAAGATAGCATTCATTCATGAAAAGATACTCCTAGTTTTGATGAAAGTTAGAAATTTAAGGCTACATCTGAGTTTAAGAACAACACATTTCCTTTAGCCAAAAATTATTGTGCTATATTCTTTAACTCTATTGTTAATGCTCTTTTCACTGCATTTTATTCACCTATCTATTTTCTGATGTATGTATAAAGAGTTGTATTTTGCTAACAATTTGACATTTTATTTGTTTCAATGATGTTTAGACTCATTTTGTCCAAGATTAAGATAAATCATCCATATCCTTCCTGATTAATTAATAATCATGCCATACCTTAGCTATCTACAGACATTAGTAATATGGTTAAATCATCAGAAAAGTTAGCTTGTTAAGATAATTGAATCAGATCTACATGTGATCTGAATTTCAGTGGAGGTTATTTTTATATCCCTTAAAAATCATATTCCATCACTGGTGCCTGTTTTCACTCAATGTACGCGGTAAAGAGGGACAGAAAATAAATGTTTCAGTAAGGTAAGCAAATAAGCAACATTTTATCCATCAGTCACTGTCCTCATAATTTATAAATAAAAGAGATAGGACGTTCTTAAAAGGATGTGTTATTTAACCACTTCTCTGTATGGAATAGACACTTGAATCTTTAAGAATCTGCTGAAATCCAATGACTGCTTCATTTTTTTTTTTAATGGAAAAAATATGAAATAAGGAGAAAGATTAGACACAAAGAAGGAGGGATTAAAGTTCAGTGCAAGACCATTCATTACTTCAGTTTTACAGGAACTAGTACTGGGGTCAAGTGAATGAATTACTTGTCTGAGGGCATAACAGTTATAACATCTGAAATTCAAACATAGATTTTTCTGATTTCAAAGCCTGTGCTACTGGTAAATGTGAATCATTCTTTTGAATAATTCTAAAATATTTTCTTGATAATTAATATATTTAAATGATATTTTCAAATTGACTTAGCTAATATTTTATTGTCTAATTTATTACCTATTTGAAAGTGAAAATGTTTAGTTGCTCAGTCATGTCCAACTCTTTCAGATTGTATAGACTATACCCTTCCAGTCTCTGTCCATTGAATTCTCCAGGAAAGAAGACTGGAGTGGGTAGTTATGCCCTTCTCCGGAGGATCTTCCTGATCCAGGGATTGAACCTGGGTCTTCCTCATTGCAGGCAGATTCTTTATCATCTGAGCCCCAAGGGAAGCCCAATTACCTGTTTAACTTGGATCATATTATATATTTCTTCTTAAATATTTATAATTATTTTTTCAATAATTAATTTCAAATCAGATTAATATATAAATTTGCCCTTAAAATCCAGAGTATTATAAGCATACTTATTTTTATATTTGAGGTAAATGTGCATGCATGTTCAGTGGCTCAGTTGTGTTCCATTTGCTGCACCATAGGCTGTAAGCAACCAGGCTCCTCTATCCATGGGATCTTCCTTACCCAGCAATCACCCATGTCTCCTGTGTCTCCTGCTTTGGCAGGTGGATTCTTTACCACTGCACACCTGGGAAGCTTGAGATAAGTTTCAGTTCAGTTCAGTTCAGTTCAGTCGCTCAGTCGTGTCCGACTCTTTGCAACCCCATGAATTGCAGCACGCCAGGCCTCCCTGTCCATTACCATCTCCAGAGTTCACTCAAACTCATGTCCATCGAGTTGGTGATGCCATCCAACCATCTCATCCTCTGTTGTCCCCTTTTCCTCCTGCCCCCAATCCCTCCCAGCATCAGAGTCTTTTCCAATGAGTCAACTCTTCACATGAGGTGGCCAAAGTACTGGAGTTTCAGCTTTAGCATCATTCCTTCCAAAGAACACCCAGGGCTGATCTCCTTTAGAATGGACTGGTTGGATTTCCTTGCAGTCCAAGGGACTCTCAAGAGTCTTCTCCAACACCACAGTTCAAAAGCATCAATTCTTTGGCACTCAGCTTTCTTCACAGTCCAACTCTCACATCCATACATGACCACTGGAAAAACCATAGCCTTGACTTAGACAGACCTTTGTTGGCAAAGTAATGTCTCTGCTTTTGAATATGCTATCTAGGTTGGTCATAACTTTCCTTCCAAGGAGTAAGCATCTTTTAATTTCATGGCTGCAATCACCATCTGCAGTGATTTTAGAGCCCCAGAAAATAAAGTCTGACATTGTTTCCACTGTTTCCCCATCTATTTCCCATGAAGTGATGGGACCAGATGCCATGATCTTCATTTTCTGAATGTTGAGCTTTAAGCCAATCTTTTCACTCCCTTTCACTTTCATCAAGAGGCTTTTGAGTTCCTCTTCACTTTCTGCCATAAGGGTGGTGTCATCTGCATATCTGAGGTTATTGACATTTCTCCCGGCAACCTTGATTCCGGCTTGTGCTTCTTCCAGCCCAGGGTTTCTCATGATGTACTCTGCATATAAGTTAAATAAGCAGGGTGACAATACACAGCCTTGACATACTCCTTTTCCTATCAATTATTAAAGAAAAAAATTGTGACTTTTTTATTCTACAAGGACATTTGCTATAATTAGACATGTCATTGTGAAGCTAATGATTTACAGAGGAAAATGCAGTTCTATTCAATCGCACAGCAAAAAATCTTGACTCATAAAGGCTCATGGAGCTTTTAATACACTAAAAGTTTTTATGTGAGTATAGGAAATAGATGGTCAAGATGCATAAAAAGATGACATTTTGCAATGGATCTAAAAAGGGAACATATGTCTGAGATTATAGAAATATGAAGAAGCAACCTAACTGTTCCTTTTCCTCAACTTTAATCTGTTCAATGTTCCATTAATTTAACAGTTTCTGTGTCCTCAATATGTGACATTCCCTAGGTTCTGCTTTGGTCAAAAAGAAGGTCAGCATCGAAATTTTCTTCTCTGGTTCAGAAGAAAAGATGGGAAAGTATAAAAAAACAAAGTTCTGAATGAGGCTCTGGAGAGATCCTGAATCCCTGAATCCTTCAGATTTAAGTTTCTCAGAATTAAAAGCACATGCTGGCTACTTGAGTTCCCTTTGGAAGAAAAGCTCAACTTTCTGTATTTTTTAATTGAAATATAGTTTATTTATAATGTGTTAGTTTCAGATGTACAGCAAAGTGATTCCATTATACATACATATGTATGTGTATGTATATATATATATATATATATATATTTACATTCTCCTTTCTAGGTTATTACAAAATATTGAGTATAGTTCCTTGTGTTATACAATAGAACCTTGTTGGTTATATATTTTATACATAGTAGTGTATATGCATTAATTACAAACTCTTAATTTATCCCTTCCCAACCACTTCCCCTTTGGTAGCCACAAGTTTGTTTTCTGTGTCTGTGAATAGAGTTTGTAAATAAGTTCATTTGTACTATTTTTTAGATTCCATAGCTCATCTTTATCAAGAGAAAGTTAATAAATCACAAAAGAAAATTTTCTAGATGTACTAAGGGCTTCCCTGATAGCTCAGTTGGTAAAGTGAAGTTGCTCAGTCGTGTCTGACTCTTTGCAACCCCATGGACTGTAGCCCACCAGGCTCCTCCATCCATGTGATTCTCCAGGCAAGAATACTGGAGTAGGTTGCCATTTCCTTCTCCAGGGAATCTTCCCAACCCAGGGACTGAACCCAGGTCTCCTGCATTGCAGGCAGACACTTTAACCTCTGAGCCACCAGGGAAGCCCCAGTTGGTAAAGAATCCACCTGAAATGCAGGAGACCCTTGTTCAATTCCTGGGTAGGGAAGATCCCCTGGAGAAGGGGTAGACTACCCACTCCAGTATTCTTGGGCTTCCCTTGTGGCTCAGCTGGTAAAGAATCTGCCTGCAATGTGGGAGACCTGGGTTTGATTCCTGGGTTGAGAAGATCCCTGGACAAGGGAAAGGCTACTCATTCCAGTATTCTGGCCTAGAGAATTCCATGGACTATATAGTCCATGGGGTTGCAAAGAGTTGGACATGACTGAGCAACTTGCACTTCACTTCACTTCACAGATGTACTAAGTGGATATAAATGTTGAGACTGGATGCTGCTAAGTCGCTTTATTCATGTCCAACTCTGTGACCCCATAGACGGCAGCCCACCAGGCTCCTCTGTCCCTGGGATTCTCCAGGCAAGAACACTGGAGTGGGTTGCCATTTTCTTCTCCAATGCATGAAAGTGAAAAGTGAAAGTGAAGTCACTCAGTCGTGCCCGACTCTTAGAGACCCCATGGACTGCAGCCCACCAGGCTCCTCCGTCCATGGGATTTTCCAGGCAAGAGTACTGGAGTGGGATGCCATTGCCTTCTCCGTGAGAATGGATAGGGGGCTGGAAATCAAGCAGCAGAACTGATTTGGAGTAAACGCATAGAGAGATATGCACTTATTTTAGGAAAAAAAGTAAATGGTAGTTTGATATTAGAAAATAATGTCTGAATAATAGAATAATAGAAATGGTAAAACATACCAGGTGGAAGGAGATGGTGAATTAATTAAAGAAAAAGCACTAGAAGAATTACTCTCTGAAATGAAGAATGGATTTAAATATGTAGATTGAAAGGGTTAACTGAAATTCAGACAGATCTGATTAGGAAAAAAAAAAATATATATATATATATATTTAGTCTTATTCTGGTAAATGCCTAAACAACAAAGATGAGATTAAAAATGGCTAAGCATGTAAACTGAGGGAAGGGGTTAATAACTGATTCTAATACCTGTGTGTTTCTGCTTAGAGATGCTTAATGAGTAGACCCTTGATAGAACAAATCTTGCAGCTTTTACTTAGCGAGTCCAAGGTGAGTGAGAATCTGGCCTATGCTCTCATGAAATGGGCCCATTTTTGAGATTATTTATTCATTTGGTGGCTGTGCTGGTCCTTCGTTTTTGTCCGGGCTTTCCTCTAGTATTGGCAAACAGGGTCTGCTCTCTAGCTGCAGTTTGCAGGCTTCTCACTGCGGTGGCTTCTCTTGTCGTGGAGCACAGGCCCCGCGCTTCAGCAGTGGCGACTGCCAGGCTCCTGAGCACAGGCTCAGTAGCTGTGGTGCGTGGGCTCAGTTACCCCACAGCGTGTGGATCTACCCACACCATGGATCAAACCTGTCTCCTGCACTGGCAAGAGAACTCTTTACCACTGAGCCACCAGGGAAGTCCTAGATTTTATTTTATTTTTTTATTTAACTAATATTTTGGCAGTATTAATAAGAGATAGCTGTGCCAGAAAATAGGAGCTAGTCCATATTCCTGAGAGACTTCATAACCAGCAAAGTTTGAAATCCAAAGGATTCCTTGAGTTGATGGCTTGCTTTTCTATGTTGCTGTTCTCAGTACCCATCAAGTTTCTCTAGAGATCACGTGGGTCCCAAACTCAGCAAATGGGGACTTCTGGAAGTTTCATTTGGGAATCACAAAAATTGCCACATACTGTTGCTATGAATGCTGCATTTTTCCATGTTTTGTGTTTTCATGTAATAAAAATTAAAAAGTGGCACTGCATGAGGCCCATTTTTTCTAAGCAAAATGTTGGTTGTTGGTTTGAACTGAAGATCACTGATGTTTCTAGAACTGAGAGCAAACTACTGAGCTCAGAAGCAAGAATCATTGTCACAGCCTCAGAGTAAGATGTAAAAGGCAGCTTTGGAAAGTTCAGAGAGGGTAGTTCTGACAGACTATGATGCCTGGATATTTGATAAATTATTCTTGATTTGATGTGGTGAAAATTCTGTTGTATCTTTCTGGAGATGAATGTTTTAAGTAGATTTTGGATATTATAACTGCTCATCCTCAGCAGAACAGCCATGTTGCTTCTGTGCTATGCTGTACAGGGCTTAGTTGCTCAGTCATGTCTGACTCTTTGTGACCCCATGGACCTTAACCTGTCAGCTCCTCTGTCAATGGGAGAATACCGGAGTGGGTTGCTAGGCCCTCCTCCAGGGGATTTTCCCAAACCAGGGATTGAATCCAGGTGTCCTGCATTGCAGGCAGATTCTTTACTGTCTGAACCACCAGGGAAGTCCACGAATACTGGAGTGGGTAGCCTATCTCTTCTTCAGGGGAACTGCCTGAGCCAGGAATTGAACTGGGGTCTCCTGCATTGCAGGTGGATTCTTTACCAGCTGTGCTATCAGGGAAGACACAAGTTGCTTGGGCAATGACTGAAACTGACTGACTGAAGATAGGTAGACAGAGCCCTCTGGGATTATTAGAAACTGGTGCACAGTGAACTGTTATCCCCGTAGAAGGATGAAAAAACAGTAACAGAGGGTTGAAAGCAAAATGTGAAGGTATGACGAGTGGTGGGTGAAGCCTATTATGTTTATGAGTTTAGTTTATTGACTGCTTTCAATGACGAAGTCAAGATTTAGTGTCATTTTCTTAAATCCTAGTTGGTATCACTTATAATTAGTAAGTAAAAAAAAACATATTTTGTTTCCAGAAATATTAATATATACCTAAACAAACAAGTCAGCCAGTCAGTTCAGTTGCTCAGTCATGTCCGACTCTTTGTGACCCCATGAACTGCAGCACGCCAGACCTCCCTGTCCATCACCAACTCCCGGAGTCCACCCAAACCCATGTCAATCGAGTCAGTGATGCCATCCAACCATCTCATCCTCTGTTGTCCCCTTCTCCTCTTGCCCTCAATCTTTCCCAGCATCAGGGTCTTTTCAAATGAGTCAGCTCTTTGTATCAGGTGGCCAAAGTATTGGAGTTTCAGCTTCAATATCAGTCCTTCCAATGAATACCCAGGACTGATCTCCTTTAGGATGGACTGGTTGGATCTCTCTGCAGTCCAAGGGACTCTCAAGAGTCTTCTCCAACACCACAGTTCAAAAGCATCTATTTTTGGCACTCAGCTTTCTTCACAGTCCAACTCTCACATCCATACATGACCACTGGAAAAACCATAGCCTTGACTAGATGGACCTTTGTGGACAAAGTAATGTGTCTGCTTTTTAATATGCTGTGTAGGTTGGTCATAACTTTCCTTCCAAGGAGTAAGCATCTTTTACTTTCAGGCAATATACATATAGATGTATATCAACATTTCCTCATATACATCATTTTCCTTTCTTATACTATAGCATTTTTTTATACAGCAGGAGGATTTTCATTATACTTTTGCATATTATTTTTTTCTGATTATTTTTCTAGTAATTAATTTTATGTCCATGTTTATGTAGAAGTCAAGTTTAAAGTGTAGTTTGTTATAAATTTTTTCTTTTAAAATGTAAAATACTGCTATTTTAATTTTCTTTTAACTACATTAAATGACAAAGCTTCAAAAAGTCAGTCATTCTTTAGCACTTAATGTTATACCATTAGAAGACTATGAAATATCTCTGTTAAAGGCCTTACATTAGCCTTTCAATTTTTTTTTTTAGTCTTTATGATATATTTGAGCAAGTATTCATCCCCTTAGCTTCAAGAGTGATTCACTATCTCTGATTCCATTCCAAAATATGAAACAATTTCAAGTGAGCTATCAGGGAAGCCCTTGAAATATATAGTTAGTTATTTTTCACAGACAGAGTCCTTTAATTGCCTACACTACCTAAATTAATAAACAGCTTCTAAAGATATAGTGTGATCAAAACACAAATATGAATGCATAATATATATGTGTACATGTAATTATTCATGTACACATATATGTATTATTCTATCATGCATTGCATAATACATATATAATACTTACATAATATGAATTCTTTATAATTACATGCAATATGTGTATACAATATGTTATAGATTGTATATAGTACAAAGAAACTATAAGGGGCTAAAAATAACTGTGTGCTTGCACAGTTGGGACAAATTATGGACAACAAAATATAAAAAATGTCAACTGCCAGTTCTGAAAAGCTGGGAGCAAAAGCAGAGTACTGCATACAGCACCACTAAAGGGGTGGGCAAACCACCTAACCCACACCTCCTCCGACTCCTAGACACACCCCTACTCTCACAATCTACAAGGAGCCAACTAGCCCTCCACCCCTTAGCAAACAAGCAAACTAGGGAACAGGTCACTTGTACTTGCTCCCTCCTGCTGTAGCAGGGGCCCCAATAAAGCCTTGCCTGAATTTACTGTCTGGCCTCTGATCAATTTCTATTGATTAAAGAGGCCAAGAACCCCAGTCAGCAGTCATAAGTCAGAAGTGCTAAATAACCAGGTTATATAATCCAAATTAAATTTTGTGAAACTTTAATAGTCTAATATTTGTTAAGGATTTCTGTGTGAACTAAAAATAAATACTATCACACATTCATTTTACATTCCTGGTGTAACCTTTGTGAAACCACAGTGTTATCTTGAATGAATTTGATATTTGGAACACTAAAATAATAGTTTTCCCATGTTAAGCAAAAGAGTCTGACAAAAGACAAACGACTTCAATAAAACTGAGCATGTTTGCAACAGGAAAGTTTAGTGCCTTCTAATTTCTATCATCAAAGAAAAAAAAAATTGTCCAGTGATAGCATGGACAGAAAATAAGAGCAAAAATGTGTCTGCTTTTCTTACTGAACTGAGATTTTATGAACTCTCCGTGCCTTGTGGCTGGCCATAGGTTTTTACACTGGCGGTTTGCCATCTCAGAGTATCAGAGAAGTGTTCACCCCGACTTAACATCTCTTTCTCATCAGAGTTAGCTGCAGGAAACATCAGACCAAAAAATTGTTTCATAGCTTTGCCATAAAGCTTTAGAGGAGGACTCCTTCCTGAGCCGTATAATTTACTTTTGTAATACTTAGAAATGTAGGTTTCAGGGGATAAATTGTTTGAGTAAAAGCAACAAAACACACCTTTGTCCTTATCCTCTTTCATCCTGTCTGATTTATTTGTTTGTTTGTTGTAATAGTGATTTCAAGCTTGGGTCTCAGGTAATAATCAACTTAAGTATGGAATTAGGACAATTCTCTTAGTCTTTAGTCCATTTCTGATTAAATCCCAGGGAATATTAATGCTGACTTGGAACGTTTCCCTGACAAGGTTGGGACCATTTTCTTGACTCTGCCAACGGGACCTTCAACTGATGACACAGATTTATCCAGGGCCTTCAAGTGTCCAGAAATGTTATCTCCTGAAATGTTCTGACACAGCATTCTGTCTAGAAAATTTGATGTAGAAAATGTATATAAGCCCTTGAGCTATGAGAGAATGGTTCAGCTTTGTCATTTTCAACTGCATATCTTTGCCTAATAATATAGAATCTCTAAGAGACTAAAAATCCTTATCAGGTTCTTACATGTAAAAAGTGTTAACATAAATGCCAAAGAACTAGGGTTTGCTATCAACTTTACACCTTCTAATTCAAATCCATTCTGCTTATTAAACAAATTTAATTGCTACTTGGAGATATCGGCAGATTCGATCAGGACCACAGAAGTGATTTATGGCAAAGAAGGTGGAGTTCTCAACTTCCAGACCACTGTTTTTTTCCAGCATGTCAAATTAATGCTAATGCTATCTTTATTTTTGTGTGTGTGACAATAATTCCTTGACATAATTTCTCTTATTTTAAGGTAAATACTAAACAATAAGGCACATTATTAGAGCTAAAGTTAGAAAACTTAAAATAATTCAATAATAATAATAAAATATATTAATATTGCATTCATAATTACTGCAATATTTAATTAATGGAAATATCAACAAAGCAAAATATCAGGCCAATCCCAGAGCAAACCAATAAGAATAGATATCTCTTCTCAGATAAGGTAAACGTTTTTTACAGGACACTTGAAGGAGCTTATTTGTAAGAAAGAACTGGCCATTCAGATTTCTACATTCCGATTGTTTCCAAGATAGCGATTCTGTTTAAGGTAATGTTCAATTTGCATTCCTGAGACAAAATATTTTTGAGTGGGACACTTTAAGTTGAATAATCACTCAAATAAAAACTTTCACTGGACTCAGAAATGTGACCAGCTGAAACTAAATCTAGCTTTAATTACATATTGAGACAGAGACAAGAGAGTGTAGATTTTAATTATTCTGGTTCACAAAGATGCTGACACTCATCTTTTCTGGAAGTGACGATCAAGACATCCACACGGACTCTTTTTGCTACTTTATAGGACAGTCATTTTCATTTGGTACATTTGTATAGCTTTTCTTCATGGAAAAATCAAAACATTTGTCCATGAAACAGTTTATGCTGAATATCAGGATAAAGCTAAAAATGCTTTCTTGGGGGTAAAATTATGTTATAAAGTCATGTGGAATCATATATATATATATATTTATAAATATATATATATATATATATATATGTAATTGTAGTATAAATACATAAAATTTACCATTTCAATCTTTTTAAAGTATGCAGTCCTAAGACATTAAATACATTCACATTATGGGGAAACAATTGCCACCACCTATCTCCAGAAATTTTTCATCTTTTCCAACTGAAACTCTGAACCCATTCAACACTAAATCCTCCTTTCTGCCTCTGCTCAGCCCTGGCCACCACCAACCTCTCTCTATAAATTTGACTATAATAGCACTTCATGCAAGTAGATTCATACAGTATTTGTCCTTTTGTAACTGGCTCGTTCCACTTAGTATTCTGTCTTCAGGAATGATCTACGTTGTAACATGTGTCAGAATTGTCCTTCTTTTTTAAAGCTGAATGATACTACCTTGCATTTATATGTCAAATTTTATACATCGAAGGGCACAGGTTTGTTTCCTCCTGTTGACTGTTGTGAATAATGGTGATTTGAACTTGTGTGCATTAACATCAAGTTTCCTCATCAGTTCTTCTGCATATATACCCAGAAGTTAAACTGCTGCAAAAAGTGAAAGTGTTCGTCTTTCAGTTATGTCTGATTCTTTTAGGTCCCATGGACCGTAGCCTGCCAAGTGCCTCTGTTCATGGAATTCTCCAGGCATTTACACCAGAAAAATAAAGTAGTTATTCCTATTTCCAGGGGATCTTCCTAACCCAGAATTGAACCCAGGTTTCCTGCATTGCAAGCAGTTTCTTTACAGTCTGCCAAGTACCATGTGACAATTCTATGTTTAATTTTTTTAAATTATATCCTCATACTGTTTTCAGAAATGACTGCATCATTTTGCATTCCCACTAGCAATGCACAAGGGTTCCAGTTTCTTCAAATCTTTGCCAGTGTTGGTTTATTCTGGATTTTGTTTGTTCGTTTCTGTTTTTTTTAATTGTTTTTGTTTTGGTTATTCAATAATAGCCATTGTAATAGGTGTGATGTGGTATTTTATTACAGTTTTAATCGTATTTCCTTAATGACAGGTGATGATGGGCATCTTTTCATGTGATTACTGGTTGTTTTCTGGAGAAATATCTGAAGTTCTTTCCTATGTTTCAATCAGCTTGTTTGTTTTATTGCTATTGATCATTTCTGTATCTTAGCAAATAAATACTTGGAATGAACACACTTTTACAAATATATTAGGATGACATCTCAAAACCCATTTTATTTCAATTTTCAGAAAATTTCTCTAATATAATCCTAAAGTACATTTTTATGTGAACTTAAAGAAGAACACTGTTTCCTATATGCAGCATGATGTTCTATTTTTCAATGACCAACTGAATATATAAATTATCTGACTGTTTTGAAGCAAAAACAAAAAAATCAGTGGAGATAAATTCTAGTCCAAGCTCTGCCCTGGCCTGCTTTCTCATTCTTAGAGAATTTACAGAACCTATTTCATCTTTAGTAAATTAATACACTTAATTTTTTATTTTGTAAAACTTGCAACTGCCCACATTGCATCTGATTCACCCGCCTTTGTCTCATTACTTTACACCTTTTATGACAATCTTTCAGAAGTACTGCACGAAGTCTTCATTTATTCAAATATGGAGTCAATACCAATATCACATATTTTAACATTTGGTACTTAGAGCTCCTTTCACTGTCATGAAATGCTTTTTCAATTTAAGCAAACTGAAATTTTTAATGTTGAATCACTTTATTTCAAGTGCCAATACAACTGCATTGCATACCTTGTTTCAGATTGTTTGCAAGTCTAGAGAAAGTCAACTGGTTTATGCCGGAGTCTTTGTGATTCTCATGCTATAGGGAATAAGATTGCCTAGTTGCCACAATCCATTTGTAAATTAGTACTTCCCTGGTGGCCCAGCTGGTAAAGAATCCACCTGCAATTCGGGAGACCTGGGTTCCATCCCTGGATAGGGAAGAACCCTGGAAAAGAGAATGGCTACCCACTCCAGTATTCTTGACTGGAGAATTCTATGGACAGAGGATATTGGCAGGCTACAGTCCATGGGGTCTCAAATAGTTGGACACAACTGAGCGACTTTTCACTTTTGTATATTAAATTATTTCGGTCTGAACTGTAGCTATATGTGTTATTAAGGCAATAAGTGGTCAATATCCTAAAGCTTATCCAATGTTGGACCTGAAAATGAAACATCTGGGAAATGCAAATTAGACTCTTGTGGTTATTTACATACCAAGCTCATTATTATCATTATCATCATTATTATTATTCATCATTTGAAAAATTAACTTTCACATTATATAGATCAGTTTTAGAATCAATCCCATGCTTTAGTATTTTTCTCATCCTATCTTTGGAAAGCTATTTAATTGATGTCAATTTAATTGACAAGTCAATTGGCAGTTGACTTCTTCATCTGAAAATTTTCAGTGGATATTGTATAAAATATTTAGATACAAGCAAAATCTGAACATACATTTTGAGATGACTTTATTTTAGCTGAAGTTAGTATATCATTAAGTAGCATGTCATTTACAACCCTTTTTACTGTTTCGTGGCACCCTTCCATGATTTCCAAACTTTATACAATGACCATATTTAATTTAGTGATTAGAAAAAAGAAAGCAAAAAGAATAATCTCATTTATCTCTTTTTATTAAAATTGTATTTCAAGGACAGAACTGATGTGTGAACATAAGAATGGATATTTTTTTTCCCTAAACATGGCTACCTGAAAATAGGTATTGTAAGGGCTATAAGAGCAGCATTATTTTTATTTCAGATAACTGGCCAGTGTAGCTACTGAATTTTCTTTTTCTTTCACTCTTTTGATGGGGCTTTGATTAAGATAGAATTTGCTTTTCAGCTCAGTGCTGCAGCTCAAAAATTCCACTGTAATTGCTACCTTAACACTCTGCTGGGAATCTTCATTAACTGTTAACTCAGAGGAGGGAAAAAAAATAACTGACAGTTTTAGAAGTGAAACTATGAATATCACAGAGTTCAAAAATAATCTCTGAGTATAATGCCAGTTTGAGAATGTTGGGAAAGAAGTATAGGCAGGATGGTGGAAAGAAAATGAAGGCAAAATTGGCTTTGTTATAGTCAGGCCTCAGTACATTTTAAATTACAAGTAACTAGAGTTATTTTAATAATGGTTAATATGTACTGAATGGTCTTTATGGGTCAGTCATTGCTCTAAGACATTTGCATATGTAGGTTTATTTAATACCCACTGGAAGCTTGTAAAGGAGCAAGACAATTTCAACAGTTTAAGTAGTTTCCTGAAACTGTAAATGATAACCACATAAGTGACAAAGAGTATGATGCTTATTCTAGTAAAAACTATTTTAATATATTATGTAAGACTTTCTGAAACAATTATTCCAGAAAAATTGTCATGTCATGCTCTCAGTCCTGTCCAAGTTTTGTAGTTCCATAGACTTTAGCCCGCCAAGCTCCTCTACCCATGGAATTTTCCAGGCAAAAATACTGGAGTGGGGTGCCATATCCTACTCCAGGGAATCTTCCCCACCCAGTAATTGAACCATCATCTCTTGCATCTCCTGCATTGCCAGGCTGATTCTTTACCACGAGTGCCACCTGGGAAGTCCCAACATTTATTAAATTTACAGGAAATTCTGATTTTTTAATTTGCAATTTAGATTTGTACAAGTGTGTTTTCAAATACTGTTGTATTACTATTTAAAAAGCATAAAACATTATCACCATCTTGAAAACATATTAATTATTCATGTAGAAAATTTTAGGTGACTGATATATCAAAGGATGACTCCCATAATACTAGCTTCATATGAAAAGATATATATCACATTCCTGCTTAAATATTCTTGTATATGTTTTAGTTCTTTTCTCAAGAAAAAAGGTTAATAGGAATGATTTTTAAAAACAGTATGTAGACTATAGAGAACACTTAGCTGAATTAAGTTAATGGCATCCTGCTGCTGCTGCTGCTAAGTCACTTCAGTCGTGTCTGACTCTGTGTGACTCCATAGATGGCAGCCCACCAGGCTCCCCTGTCCCTGGGATTCTCCAGGCAAGAACACTGGACTGGGTTGCCATTTCCTTCTCCAATGCATGAAAGTGAAAAGTGAAAGGGAAGTTGTTCAGTCGTGTCCGAATCTTAGCGACCCCATGAACTGCAGCCTACCAGGCTCCTCTGTCCATGGGATTTTCCAGGCAAGAGTACTGGAGTGGGGTGTCGTTGCCTTCTCCGAATGAATACTGCTAGTTTAAAATAAAATTCAAATTTTTCTTTCAATACTGCTATTATAGGAAATATTTTTGTGCAAATATTAGCTCTCTTATTCCAACAAAAGGTTGTAGTTTTGTTTTTTGTACGCTGTAATGATTTAGTATAAGCTTGCAGAATCACTGGCTGTTGCTAATCCCAGGTATAAGATTTATTTTAAGAATGTGATATATTGACATTTGCTAAAATCTAATATTAATAAATAACTTAAGAAACAATTTTTAATTTGTCATCATTTATGATTTTAAGCAACAGCAATTTATTTATGTACAGCCTTTGTTAGACCATGCTACCAGACTCATTAGAGTTATTATGAGATTTAAAAATTAGAACATTAACAAAATTAAGATTTTTTCAAGAATAATTTAAAAAGTACACTACTGAAATCAATGTTTAGCACAAATCTATAGAATTTCAGCAATATTTCTATAATAATATTATACCTAAATATTAGACTAAATTTAATATTTAAATATTCACAGCACCAAAAAGTAAATGTTCTTTTATGATTTAGCTTCTTAAAATAGTTCAATAGTCACATTTTTATGATGTAGAAAATATTATTTTTTAAAGTGAGGATTGAGCTTTTGTTAGAATTTTAAAGGTCTGTGTTTTATTATGAGAATTTTTTCTGATATAATAAAAATTCTACTAATAAATAACAATTACACATTTCTTACTTGTACTTGGGAAATTATACTCCACAAGCCCTCAAAAGATAAATGTGAAAGATATAACTTGCAATTATGTCAAAAATCTCTCTCAGGGTGGCTCACCAAAAGGAAACTTACAAATACTTCACAAATAGCATGGCTGATTATTGACACAAATGTTAACATTTACTGATGAACTTAGCTTTTTGACAATAAAGAGGAGACTGCTGTTTAAAATAGGAGGGCCTATTTAGAAAATGTCAGAGCTATATTATTAAGGAAAGAATTGTTTAGTCAGTAAGTTGTGTCTGACTCTTCATGACCCTATGGACTGTAGCCCACCAGTCAGAGGATTTCCCTAGGCAAGAATACTGGAGAGGGCTGCCATTTCCTTCTCCAAGGGACCTTCCCCATGCAGCCATGGAACCCACATCTCCTGCATTGGCAGTCAGGTTCTTTACCAGAGTCACCAGGGAAGCCCCGAGGAAAGAATTAGAGGAATTGAAATGATAGGGAAAGTTAATTTTTATTTAAGCAGTATAAATATAAAAATGAATTTATTAGATGGGTTGAATGAGATATATATGATATGAAAACTTATTTTATTAGTATTTGAATTAATACCCACCACTGGACAGAACTTTATTTACTGTGTTTTATTTAAGTAAGTTCTAAACAGTAAAATGAGTATAAGATTCCCATGCTTGGCACAGAAAGTTGCAGTTACAAATACTTTTAAGAATTATTAGACAGAAAGACTTTGCCACACCATCCACCATTCAAACTGAGTGTGCCATTTTCCAAAATTTATAATATGATATTCTCCTGTGTTTATATAAGAGTAAAATGAACAAACAACTGATAAAACTATTACGATTTGTGTATGTGTGTGCACACACATGCAGGAGATCTAAGAGACACAGATTTGATCCCTGGATGAGGAAGATCCCATGGAGGAGAGCATGGAAACCCAATCCAGTATTCTTGCCTAGAGAATCCCATGAACAGGGGAGCCTGGTGAGCTACAATCCATAGAATCACAAAGGGTCTGAAACAACTGAAGCAACTTAGCACGCACACATACACGGAATAGTAGTACTACTGGAAAGATATGATTACTTTCCTGCTTCATTCCATAATAATGTATATTTTTTTTTCTTTTTTTTTTAAAAAATAATTTATTTTAATTGGAGGCTAATTCAATTCAGTTCAGTCGTGTCCAACTCTTTGCGACCCCATGAACTGCAACACGCCAAGACTCCCTGTCTATCACCAAATACTGGAGTTTACCCATTATACCTATTGAGTCCGTGATGCTGTCTAACCATCTTATCCTTTGTCGTCCCCTTCTCCTCCTGCCCTCAATCTTTCCCAGCATCAGGGTCTTTTCAAATGAGTCAGCTCTTCATATCAGGTGGCCAAAGTACTGGAGTTTCAGCTTCAACTTCAGCCCTTCCAATGAACACCCAGGACTGGTCTCCTTTAGGATGGACTGGTTGGAACTCCTTGCAGTCCAAGGGACTCACAACAGTCTTTTCCAACACCACAGTTCAAAAGCATCAATTCTTCAGCACTCAGCTTTCTTCACAGTCCAACTCTCACATCCATACATGACCACAGGAAAAACCACAGTCTTGACTAGATGGACATTTGTTGGCAAAGTAACGTCTCTGCTTTTTAATATGCTGTCTAAGTTGGTCATAACTTTCCTTCCAAGGAGAAAGCGTGTTTTAATTTCATGGCTGCAACCACCATCTGCAGTGATTTTGGAGCCCCCCAAAATAAAGTCTGCCACTGTTTGCACTGTTTCGCAATCTATTTGCCATGAAGTGGTGAGACCGGATGCCATGATCTTTGTTTTCTGAATGTTGAGCTTTAAGCCAACTTTTTCACTCTCCTTTTTCACTTTCATCAAGAGGCTCTTTAGTTCTTCTTTGCTTTCTGCCATAAGGGTGGTGTCATCTGCATGTCTGAGGTTATTGATATTTCTCCTGGCAGTCTTGATTCTAGCTTGTGCTTCTTTCAGCCCAGTGTTTCTCATGATGTACTCTGCATGTAAGTTAAATAAGCAGCGTGACAATATACAGCTTGATGTACTCCTTTTCTTATTTGGAACCAGTCTGTTGTTCCATGCCCAGTTCTAACTGTTGCTTCCTGACCTGCATACAGGTTTCTCAAAAGGCAGGTCAGGTGGTCTGGTATTCCCATCTCTTTAACAATTTTCCAGTTTATTGCGATCCACATAGTCAAAGGTTTTTGCATAGTCAATAAAGCAGAAATAGATGTTTTTCTGAAAATTTCTTGCTTTTATCATGATCTAGCAGATGTTGGCAATTTGATCTCTGGTTCCTCTGCCTTTTCTAAAACCAGCTTGAACATCTGGAAGTTCACAGTTCACGTATTGCTGAAGCCTGGCTTGGAGAATTTTGAGCATTACTTTACTAGTATGTAAGCTGAGGCTAATACTTTACAATATTTTAGTGGTTTTTGCCATACATTGACATGAATCAGCCATGGGTGTATCCCCCATCCTGAACCCTGTGCCCACCTCCCTCCCTATCCTATTCCTCAGGTTATTGCAATGTGTAATACACAATATTTTTCATTGTCACAAGAAATCTGTTGTCTTATTCATAACTAAAAGGCTAAGCAGACATATTTTGTTTTTTTATTCAGAATGCTTTTTGTATACCTCATCCATGTCAAATTTCCAATAACCTATAAACTGTGACTAATAAGTTATATTTAAACCACAGAAAAGTATACCTAGTCTCTTGAAAATGTGGTTGTAATAAATATTTCTAGTTAAACTATCAAAGACAACTGTGTTTTCCCTAACTGAATATAAAAATTATATTCCTGTGTTTCAGTTTTTGATATTTCCATTTTACAATTAGGTCGAAATATATATTAACATGATATTAAACTTAGCATTGTTTTCCATTTCAGAGCAAGATAATTCTGCATACAAAGTTCCTGAGTTCTATCTGTGTCTCTCCATTACCTTATTAACTTGAACATTTGTATAATTTTATATTCATTATGTAACATAGATTCTTTATGATATCACAGTCTTTCCCTGTGGCTCAGAGGGTAAAGAATCTGCCTAAAATTAAGGAAACATAGGTTTGAACCCTGGGTCAGGAAAATCCCCTGGAAAAGGGAATGGCAACCCACTTCAGTGTTATTGCCTGGGAAACCCCATACACAGGTGAGCCTGATGGCTATGGTCCATGGAGTAGCAAAGAGTCAAAAACTAGCACAACATATGATATATAACTGGCTTTGCTGGTGACTCATCGATAAAGAATCCTCCTGCCAACACAGGAGGTGTGGGTTCAATTCCTGGAGAAGGAAATGACAACCCACTGTAATATTCTTCCCTGGGAAATCCCATTGGCAGAGGAGCCTGGTGGGCTACAGTCCATGGGGTTGCAAAAGAGTCAGACATGACTTAGAGACTAAGCAAAAAACAATCACCTGTAGCTTTATTTATGGACAAGCAATGATAGTTGGAAATAATCATTGATTCCAATTGACAGGGCAAGTTATATCACCTCATGTCAGCAGAAATGCTTGGAGTTAGTAATACAAAGCAAGTGCCTATTTGTGTGTGTGTGTGTGTGTGTGTTTATGTGTGTGTGTGTTGATAGAGTCCCTCTGAATTTTGCTGGTATCAGTCATCAGTGACTTTGGTAATGCACTAAGTGTTCAATGTGCACTTTTCTATCTTTAACATGGTGCAATGTCTTGTATTTCATTTTGTAGCAAAGTAAATAATAATCTTTGCCAATAAAAAGGAAGGAGGGCAACAAAGAAGGAAAAACCTTGATTGGTATCCTTTACATAACATTTACTAATTTGGAAGTCAAATTAATCCATCAAGTTAGGAATATTCCCCCATTTGATAGTTGTCAAGAGACCATGTTTATTTATTTGGCTTAAAAATTATGTTTAAACATCCTTCAAAGTTATGATGAGTTCTGAAAATTTACCAGAATTAGTACTTTTTGCCTTACTTTTAGAAAAGAGAGATTGTGATCAAGAGAAACACTTAATATGACTATGTCTATTATTAACTGTGGAAATAATAACTTGTGTAACATACTTGGGTGTCTTTTAATCTCTTACAAAAGCCTCATTTTCTTAAAAGAAATTGACTCATTTTCTTACAAAGTGTGTTAGAATTAAATTTTAAATTATCTATAGTTTGATCTATAAATTGCAATACTTGGTTCTTTTTATGGGGGTTGTGGTGATAGGGGAACTTATAAAATTGACAGTTTAAATTTTTAAGGTCATGCTTCTCTACAGGTACAAGAGAAAATGTCACAGGGTAAATTCTATATTGTCATTTTAATGGAGCCAAAATTCCCCCAAGGGTTTTATGATGTAGTTCTGGTAATGGATGTCATATCTAGCGATCAGCTAAGACTGAAGATTTGAGATAAACTAAGGATAGTGGCTCAAATGGTAAATAATTCGCCTGTGAGGCAAGGGACCTGGGTTTGATCCCTAGGCTGGGAAGATATCTTGGAGAAGGGAATGGTTACCCACTCCAGTATTCTTGCCCAGAGAATTCCATGGGTAAGGAGTCTGGTGGGCTACAGTCCACAGGCTTGCAAAGAGTCAGACAGAACTAGCGACTAACACTTTTGCTTTTTTCAAGGATGGTTTTGGGTATCTTCTGATCCAACAATTATATTAAATGGAAAAGAAAACAGAGCAAAAGGTGGCTATGAGTGGGTAACAACAAGGGGTCTGTAGAAAATGAGAAAAAAAAAAAAAAAAGACTATACACAACCAGGCAAAAGAAAGAATACAAGATTAGACAGAGGTCTTCATCCATCATCTTGGAGGGAAGAATTCCACTAATATCACTGCTTTGTTCCAATGGTCTTGGATCAGCTGCATAGTTCTGAAATTGGCTATTCTCAGAGTCGGACACGACTGAAGCAACTTAGCAGCAGCAGCAGCAGCAGCAGGGGATCTCCAAGACTCTTCAGTTTGAGCTCCTATCTTAGAGTAGCCTTCCAAATGTGTGGAATTAGGAACTGTATCTTTTTAGTTATGAAATGTGAACCCAAATATTGGCTTCCATTTTTTTTTTCCTTAACAGAACCTAAAATGATTCCTTCAATGATGTTCAAATGTTTTATTTATTCTTCAATAAATAAAATTCCATGGTTGAAGATCACAAAAAAGCTGTTTTGTAAGATGTTGTAGGAAGAACATCTGAATTTCTTGAGGAGATTTGATTACAGTATGTGAATCCCTGGCAATATTTTGCCATACCCGTGTAGTAAGACAGAGTCTGGTGTCAGAAATAAACCACTAAATGCATATATCTTCCAGTTATCAGTTCAAAAGGGTTAAGTGAGTGTGCTTGAAGGAGCAGGCTATATGTATATAATGTCTAGGGGTCTATCTTTAGACAAAGGAGTTCAAAAGTTTCTGAAACCTTGTCAATTTTTATACATAGATATTGCTCCCTTTTGGAGAAGGCAATGGCACCCCACTCCAGTACTCTTGCCTGGAAAATCCCATGGACAGAGGAGCCTGGTGAGCTGTAGTCCATGGGGTCGCTAAGAGTCGGACATGACTGAGCGACTTCACTTTCACTTTTCACTTTCATTCAGAGAAGGAAATGGAAACCCACTCCAGTGTTCTTGCCTGGAGAATCCCAGGGATGGGGGAGCCTGGTGGGCTGCCATCTATGGGGTCGCACAGAGTCGGACACGACTGAAGTGACTTAGCGGCATTGCTCCTTTTTCTGCCTTTCCAGATGATCCTGAGTGGTAACTGCAGCGCAGATTTTGCAGCTTAGTGATGGTATATCCATACATAGTTCTTTTTAAATGGTTCTCAAAAAGTGTGTGTCTCCCTCACTTAAGATAAAAATTGGTATGCCCTGGGGTTGAATACACAAAATCATGCACGTTTTTAAGAACTGTAAAAGATGTAGCTTTATTTTATTATTATTATTATTATTTTTATCATCTTTTTTTTCCTTTTTTAATTTTATTTTTTAACTTTACAATAATGTATTGGTTTTTGCCATGTATCAACTGCTACTGCTAAGTCACTTCAGTCGTGTCTGACTCTGCGCGACCCGATAGACGGCAGCCCACCAGGCTCCCCCGTCCCTGGGATTCTCCAGGCAAGAACAATGAAATGAGTTGCCATTTCCTTCTCCAATGCATGCAAGTGAAAAGTGAAAGTGGAGTCGTTCAGTCGTGTCCGACTCTTAGCAACCCCGTGGACTGCAGCCCACCAGGCTCCTCCGTCCATGGGATTTTCCTGCAAGAGTACTGGAGTGGGGTGCCATTGCTTTCTCTGCCATATATCAACATGTAGCTTTAAAAAAATTTTCTAGCCCACCCTGAAAATAGATGTAACTGATTGAGACATTTTTCTATCCCACAGATGGCAGAAGCTTGATGAATTATATCTGGATATATTCAAATGACCAGAAAGCTTTGGTTTCTGGCAAAGTGCCACTTTTTTTTTTTTTTTCAGAATTATGTGGTTGGCACATCCCCTGTAACTCAAAAGTAACCTCAAGCTTTATTTCAGTGTTTTCTGTGATACATGGTTTTGTGGGGAAATTTAGCTCATATTCATTTGAAATCATCTGATGTGAACAAGTGGAAGTCATGGGAGCATTAAACATGATCTGAGTGAGTGACGTAACCAGATTTTTTCCCCATATGTCCTTTTCAAAATAAGCAGCTAAACATTACTATTTTATAATTTCCTCTTTGAATCCCTGGAGATATTTATCCTTTAAGTACTTAGTTATGACTTTATCTTGATTATGATTATTTGTTTGACATTATAACCTGCTAGAGATTTTTCTTTGTCTTCCATATATTTTTTAAAAAAGTATATTCTTTTCCACTTTGGCCTCAGATTTTAGAATAATGTCTCTCTAGCATGCAATAGTGCATTTGAAAGTTTTTTAATTTGTATAATTCTGATGAAGTTTCCATCAGAAGTGAGAAATTCTCTTTTGTTTTTCAAACCATAACAAGGTCACCTACTACTGAAAAACATATCTACTATTTACTCAAGGATGTTGTTTAGTTGACAAACCCTAATGTTACCAAATCCAAGTTCACTTTGCTCACTGCCAGAGAGGCCAACGAATCTGAAAGATGAGGCAAGAAATAAAACTTTATTCAGAAAGCTGGCAGACCGAGAAGATGACAGACTAATGTCTCAAAATAACCATCTTACTGGGGTCTGGATGCCAGGTTCTTTTGTGGATTAGAGATGGGGGTGAGGTGAGGAAACAAAGTAAAAAGGCCATTAATCTTGCCCAGTATCTCCTAGGATGACAAGTCTCAGGTAGGGAAATGTGTTAATTTCTTCCTTCCTGCCATCTACAGGTGGACAGGGGTCTGAATATAAGAACTTTAGTTTAACAGTCAGGCAGAGGGACAGGATCTTCTGAGTCAGGCCACTATGTATAATTATAATAGCAAAAGACAAACAAAAAGCACAGCAAAGAAACAGTTCCAACATGGAATCAGAATTGCCTCCTCCCTGCTAATTCATGCAGTCTTTGTGCCATCTGGACTAATTTTATCTCAGATATAGGACTGTATAAGAAAGAAGGATTTTTGTTAATGATAGCACAAGCTTTTTATTAACCTCTAGTTTTGGTATTGAGGCACGATGCATGAACTAATAATATTAGGTCAGTGTTCTTAGTGGAAATCTTTAGTAAATCTGAGAAAGATAAACTTTCTTAAATGATTATGGCAATAGCAAGTATTCTATTTTTCTGGTAAAGCCCAGAGAACGATGACATTTAGGGTGTTACAATGGGAATAACAATGCTGGAAAGAGATCAATAGATTCAGATAACAGGTTAATCTGTTGGTTTAAACATGTTGTGTTTCTTTACTTACTAGTGTATATACTGACTGTGTGAAAAACCATGAGGTAAAGTGTAGAGCTTAGAACTAGTTCTGTAAAAGCATCAATATTTTTTGTAGCTATTGCCCTAAAATAAAGCAGAGATAGGCCTTTGCAATCTGGTCAAGGATGAAGCTGTAATAAACAGTGCATTTTTATATTTTCCCTGAAATTGAGGTCACTTGTGTATAAAAGCTGTTCCATTAGGGATACCTAGCTGTTGAAGAGTCTTTCAAGTTCTAAATGGACTCATTGTATTTAGGTTCAGTATTTAGTCAAGTAACTAAAGAGGTTTTAGAATCTTAGGGGGAAAAAACTGCAATTAAGTCTGCAATATCCAGTTAAATCTAGTACTATGGACAGAATATTTGTGTCTCCTAAATTCATATTTTTTTAATTTTATTTTATTTTTAAACTTTACATAATTGTATTAGTTTTGCAAACATCAAAATGAATCCATCACAGGTATACATGTGCTTCCCATCCTGAACCCTCCTCCCTCCTCCTTCCCCATACCATCCCTTTATGACCTCACCCCAAGATGATGATATTTGGAGATGGAAACTTTGGAGGTGATTACATCATGAAGCTGAAACTCTTATGAATGGGATAAGTGTCCATACACAAAAAGCATGAGAAAGCTCCTTAGTGTCTTTCCCCAAGTGAGGTTATGGTGACAAGATGGTCATCTATGAACCAGATAACAGGCATTCACCAGACGCAGAAACTGATACAGAGGGCACTCTGATCTTGCAATTCCAGGCTCCAAGCTGTGAGAAATCAATTGCTCTTGTTTATAAGCCACTCAGTTTATGGCATCTTGTTCAGTGGCCTGAGTGGACTAAGACATCTAGGAATTTTTCTGATTGTCATTTTGTGAGGGGTCTAATATAAATTTGAAGAATTTCTAGTCTATCAGGATAGACAATCTTTTTTCTCTTTAAGTAGAATACACCCTAAATTATCGACATTATGCTGTTGTTATTGCTAAATTCTTTGATTTTGGTTTCATTTTATTTTTCCTAGAGATAGGGATACAGTTTAGTCGAATATGTACTGAGTGAGGTCAATTCCATTCTTGAAAGTGGAGACACGATTAACACCCTGTTTTCACACCAGCTTCTATTGATAGCTTTGAACTCTGAACAGAGCCTCTGTATTTCCATTGCCTCCTCTGCTTCTCTTTAATTGTATTAGGTTGCTACTGTCTTAGTTAACTTTATTCATTTACTTCATCTTCTTTTTATCATCCTGGTACTTGTTTAAATTTCCAGTTCATTGGTGATTCTCTGTATCACCTTGTCCAGGAATTAAAGGTACTATTACTTTTTAATAGAAGCAATGATAATTCACTGTACATTCAAACACATAGTCATTCTTATTACCAATGAAATTTATAAATCAGTATCTATTGCATTAATTCATTAGTCAATCATTCACATTTGACTATAACAGAGGAAGTGCTTATCTGACACTTTATCTGAGGGCAAGAACAAAATATTTTGGCCCACTCTTTATAAAGGAGTATACTGGATCACGGAAGGACAATAGAGTTTAATGAATGTGAATAATAAAATTATATTAAAATTAAGTGCAATGCATATTATATCTCTTTAAGATAGTCATTACAATAAATATACTAGTGTTATCCCATTCTGCACTTATCCACTTTCACTAAAGAATTGGTGATTAAAATCTCTATAACATCAATATTTCATGGAAAATGAGGTCTTAGCCTTTGTCATGTTATTGCAGTCTTTCTAATATAAAAAGGAACGCTGGCAATCATTATGAAATTTCCACATTCATTTTATAATCTATATTAGTTTTTCAATGTAAAATGTCCAAAGGTTATAAAGTAAGAAAAAAAAGTTAATATAATTGTAGCATTCAAGAAATTCAAGAAATAAATTTGAAGGAGCCATCTACTAGAGAGACTATCTCATAAACTTATAAAATATATCTCACACTGACAGGTTTATTGAAATAGCCTTGTTGCTAAACTATGGGTACACAGTTGTTAAGGACAAAAAATTCTTAGAGGTGAGTGATAATAAACAATGATGTGGTCATAAATGGCTTAAGATAAATTATAAAGGTTCTGCAGAGAATTTCAGAATTTTTAAAATGAAGTATTATAATTATTGGATATATTTAAGATAAGGGTTTGCATATGTATAAACATTCTCTAAATAGCAAGTAATGTTCAAATGCTTACATGAAGGTAAACAAAGACAAGTCTACTAAAGAGATTTTGATTTTTAGAAATTAATATCCAACATAGTAATCATTCTTTAATCATTTGTAAAAGGGGAACGATGCTCTTGTCTGTTTAGCGTCCTCTCCCTATTTCATTCTGTGTGTTCTGGTTTTGCTTTACAGGGAAATGTTTTCCCCTGAAATTTAACAACATTTGTTCAAAAGAGGGCAGTGTGTCTTCACAAATGTAAAAAAAATGCATATATAAAACAAGATTCCCATATGTTTTTTAATTTCAATCTTTTGAAATTATTGAGTGGAAATGAGTTTGAATATAATGAATAATGCTTAATTTGAGAAGCTTTTTGAAATGAACATTATTTTTACTTAAGTTGTTTTAGCATCATGTTAACTTACATAAGCATGGAACATGAATGATTTGCTTTAGACAATGGTCAAAGATTAAATCCTTAGGTAATCAACAGTATTCTCAGTGTAAAATATGGTAAAATACAATTAAGGTACTTGTAGATTTTGCTGGGTTTTAGTATGCATTTGTTTAATTTTCAAGTAGAGTGGGAAAAATTTACACATTCCTTGGCTTTGTAATTACTATTTTTCTATACTACATATTAGAGTTTAAACCAGAATTGTTGTTTCTGAAAGCATTATTACCATCTTCTGAAAGATGTATCCATAATGCAATGAAGAAATTTGAATTCATAGTGACCTAGAAAACATTCCCTCATTCTAACTTGCAATGTGCTAATCCAAATCTTGCTATCCATCCAGGATAGAATAAAGTATAAGGCAAAGTGTTTAGCTTTATTTAAATATGGGTCATTTTAAAAGGCTTTGTTTTTGAATGATATACTAAAACGAGTGAGAGAAAAATATCTGGAAGAACGGAATCATATGATTTAGGCAGAACGAAGTCCTGAACCTGGCGTTATGTGATCGTAAACTTATGCCTTTTTGTATCTTGGTCCAGTGTAGAATTTCTTTATGGACTATATAGGACTTCCCTGGTAGCTCAGATGGTAAAGAATCCTTCTGCAGTGCAGCAGATGCGGGTTCTATCCCTGGGTCAGGTAAATACCTTGAGGAAGAAAATGGCAATCCACTCCAGTATTCCTGCCTGGGAAATCCCATGGACAGAGGAACCTGGCAGGCTACAGTCCATTGGGTTGCAACACAAATATAGATCTAATTGTTATGCACAGTTTAAACAACAACTGTACAATGAACGCTAGTGTATTCATCATCCAAGTTAAGAAACAGATAGATGCCATGTCTCTGAAACACCCTATCTTGGTTATTGATTGGATCCTCATCATTCTTTTTCTCCTGGATCCTCACCATTCTTCTTCCCTTTCTCCTAGGACAGTGATCACACTAACTGTGCTAATAACACTATTTTATTTCATTAGTGAAAAGCTGTTGGCATTTGTTAAGAGAAGCATAGGGCTTTTATCCTTTGTATTTAGCATATTCATTGTTAAATAATTTTGTAATGTTGTATTAATATTTTATTTGTAAAATTCTCAATCTGGCCATAACCTGTTCTCATTTTTAGCCACCTGAGATAGAAATTTTGCATCACTGATCTTAAATGATAATGACCTGTAATTTTATTTACTCACACAGTTCTTAACTGGTTTTAATAACAATGTTAAACAAATTTTACAAAATTACTTGAGGCTGTTTCTTCCTGTTTTATTTATTCCAGATTTCTCCTTCCTTCTGTTAGAAACTCAAATATCTCTATGCCTTGGAGATATTCCAAAGGCATTTGCCTTGAAGCATGTATCATCTCTTTAATCTTTTTTGCCTTCTAACTCACTTCTCTCTGCTACCCCCATGGAAAGTCTTCTGATATTTATTGCATCAATTGGCAAGATATGTAAATGGTGGCAACTCTATATATGCATGGTGAACTGTCACAATGACTTTAACGACTATTAATATAGAACAAAATGTACAAGAGAGGTGAAGAGTGTTTGCAAGCATTCTATGCTGTTTCCCTGGCAAATCCAATTAATTACTTATAGAGAGTTTTCCGAAATATCCTTCTGGGTATACTTGGTCAACAGATTCCTTTTAAAAACGGTAACAGATTCTTTTTAAAAATATATCTAAACTGTTAAATAAAGTATAATGGGATATGGAAACACACAACATTATATTTATACCCATTTTAATTATTTATGAAATAATAAATATTTGTGTCCTCCCCAAATGCATATGCTGAAACCCCAGTGTAATGGTATTTGGGGCTGGGGGCTTAGGAAGTCAATAGGTCATAAAGGTGGAGCCCTCATGAATGGCGTAAGAATACCAGGTGGCTCTCTTGGTAAAGAACCTTCCTTCCAATTCATGAGATGTTAGAGACATGGATTTGATCCCTGGGTTGGGAAGACACCTTGGAGAAGGGAATGGCTGCTGTCTTGCTGTATTTCACTGTGTGCACATTTTGCTGAACCCAGGGTAGGTAAGGTGTGAGCCAAGAGGCTGAAAGAAGACTTGAGGAGCTGTAGAAACTGCAGACACATTTATTCTCTCCTGGTTGATGCAGCAGCCATAGCAGTAGACACATTATATTCTCTCCTCTAATGGCTGACCCAACGGACACAGCCATGACACAGCAGTAATGCTGCTGCTTTTTAGGTGGAGCTTATATAACAAAAATAGCCCATGTCCAACCAAGTACATCATGATGTGCATGCAAAGTGCTATGAGTCATCTCAGCTGTTACATAGTCATCATTTACAAAATAATGGGGTGAGAAGACCTGACCATGCCATCTTGGCTAATTTGCTCTTTCCCTGCAGCTACCAATTCCAGTATTGTTCCCTGGAAAGTCCCATGGACAGAGAAACCTGGTGGGCTACAGTCCATAGGGTCAGAAAGAGTCGGACATGACTGAAGTAACTTAGCACACACACACACCTCATAAAGGAGACCTTGGAGGAAACAGTGACAAACTGTATTTCCTTGGGCTCCAAAATCACTGCAGATGGTGACTGAAGCCATGAAATTAAAAGATGCTTACTCCTTGGAAGGAAAGATATAATAAATCTAGACAGTGTATTAAAAAGCAGGGACATCATTTTACTGACAGGTCCATGTAGTCAAAGCTATGGTTTTTCCCAGTCAGGTATGGATGTGAGAGTTTGACCATAAAGAAAGCTGAGCTCTGAAGAACTGATGCTTTTGAACTGTGATGTTAAAAAATACAATCCCTTGGACTGCAAGGCGATCAAACCAGTCAATCCTAAAGGAAATCAGTCCTGAATATTCATTGGAAGGACTGATGCTGAAGCTGAAACTTCCAATACTTTGGCCACCTGATGCAAAGAACTGACTCATTGGAAAAGAACCTGATGCTGGGAGGAATTGGGGGCAGGAGGAGAAGGGGACGACAGAGGATGAGATGGTTGGATGGCATCACTGACTCGATGGACATGAGTGTGAGCAAGCTCCAGGAGTTGGTGATGGCATGCTACAGTCCATGAGGTTGCAAAGAGTTGGACACGACTGAGAGACTGAACTGAACTGAGAGAACTCCCTTACCTCTTCTTCCATGTGACGACACACTGAAAAAAATATACATCTGTGAACCAGAAAGTGGGCCAGTACTGGGTCTGCTTGTACCTTCATCTTGGAACTCACAGCTTCTAGAACTGTAACAAATGCATTTCTGCTCTTTAAAAGACAGAGACCACGGTATTTTTATAGCAGCCCAAATGTATTAAGATATCATCAATTCCAGGACTTCCATGAAACCACTGTGTTTCTAAAAGCGATTTTTGCATTTCACACTGTAGTAGGAAAGAGAATCAGTTGCTGATTAAAAATATCCATTTTCTCTTATTTTGTAAATTATAAGAATGGACAGTTTTATTTCCAGTTTTTTAAGGACTCTCCACACTGTTCTCCATAGTGGCTGTACTAGTTTGCATTCCCACCAACAGTGTAAGAGGGTTCCCTTTTCTCCACACCCTCTCCAGCATTTATTGCTTGTAGACTTTTGGATCGCAGCCATTCTGCCTGGCGTGAAGTGGTACCTCATAGTGGTTTTGATTTGCATTTCTCTGATAACGAGTGATGTTGAGCATCTTTTCATGTGTTTGTTGGCCATCTGTATGTCTTCTTTGGAGAAACGTCTATTTAGTTCTTTGGCCCATTTTTTGATTGGGTCATTTATTTTTCTGGAGTAGAACTGCCTTTTGATCCAGCAATCCCACTGCTGGGCACACACACTGAGGAAACCAGAAGGGAAAGAGACACGTGTACCCCAATGTTCATTGCAGCACTGTTTATAATAGCCAGGACATGGAAGCAACCTAGATGCCCATCAGCAGATGAATGGATAAGAAAGCTGTGGTACATATACACAATGGAGTATTACTCAGCCATTAAAAAGAATACATTTGAATCAGTTCTAATGAGATGGATAAAACTGGAGCCTATTATACAGAGTGAAGTAAGCCAGAAGGAAAAACACCAATACAGTATACTAACGCATATATATGGAATTTAGAAAGATGGTAACAATAACCCTGTGTATGAGACTGCAAAAGAGACACCGATGTATAGATCAGTCTTATGGACTCTGTGGGAGAGGGAGAGGGTGGGGAGATTTGGGAGAATAGCATTGAAACATGTATAATATCATGTATGAAATGAGTCGCCAGTCCAGGTTCAATGCACGATACTGGATGCTTGGGGCTGGTGCACTGGGACGATCCAGAGAGAGGGTAGGGGAGGGAGGAGGGAGGAGGGTTCAGGATGGGGAACGCGGGTATACCTGTGGCGGATTCATTTCAATATTTGGCAAAACTAATACAATATTGTAAAGTTTAAAAATAAAATAAAATTAAAAAAAAAAGAATGGACATTGCCATATTCCTATGCAGCATCACTATTTGTTTAAATCAGAGAAAACTGACTTCTAGAAGGAAAATTTGCTCCATGAACAATGTTTTTGTAGTCCTTGACCACTTGTTTTATAAAGATAAAAAAAAGCAAAACATGCAATATCAGAGAATCAACATTAGAAATAATTTGTCTGTTTTCACTATAAGGTGAGAAGATAAATGATTTTCATCAGCAAAGGTTATATTTGATATTATTGTTTTAGTCCAGGAAATATACTATACAGCTATGAACATCAATAGTTAATTTATCTTGCACGCTTTTCTCTAGTGAGTATGTTTCATAATGCGAGGTCCGCTATAATGGAAAAGAAGAAAGAGAAATTAGTAGTTTAAATATTTAAAAATTAATATTTTAAATGATAAAATACTAATATCTAAACGTTATATCTTTATAGTCAATTGCAAATGCAGTTAGATAAAAGCATTTAATTGTCCCCAGTAATAAACTAGTAAGACAGAATATATTAATAGTATGTAATAAAAATCAGACTAGTTGTTATTATGCACCCATATTATACCATATATAACTTTGCAACAGTAAATACTAATTTGATCTATATGAGTTACTAAATTATATCTTAAAATATGATATAAATCTCAAGTGTTTATATTTTTCTAGTACAATACATTTTTGTAGTAGCTTTAACACAGTACTAAATTTGAAGTGGTTAAATAAAATATAAGATATTACACAATTATAGTATTGCAAGAATAGTGGAGTGGGTAGCCATTCCCTTCTCCTGGGGATCTTCCCAGCCCAGGGATCAAAGGCAGGTCTTGCACATTGCAAGCAGATTCTTTACAGTCTGAGCCACCAGGGAAGCCCAATACATGCAGAGTTACCACACTGTCACTTACAGTTTTAGCAATCTCTCCAGCCACTGAAAATATACAAGAACTAGATGGAATACTGATTTCTCTAAACTGTTTTCCTGAGGCACTAATCATCAGAAACAACAGACAAGCCACCAAGGACCATTATACAAAAATAGAATCAATGTTGATTGCTTTTATTGTGGTTTGCACATGCTTATTTCATTATTTCTTCATTTCCTTTGATTTGCTGCCAATTTTCTATCGTATTTTACAAAAACACTAATAAAATTATTAATGAAACATATTTGTTTTGAGTTAACTGGAAAATCTAGTGGAAAAAAGCAGAGTAAGAGGAAATTGATCACATTTTATACTCAATATAGTGACTTTCTTATCTACTTAGGAAGGGAAGGGACACACTTCAATTGGTATTTTGAAGAGCACATGGAATACAATGCAATTGCCAAAAGAAAAGAAAGTCAGTTGATATCTACACAATTACTGGAAAGGGTTAGGCTGATTATTTATTTCAAAATAATGAAAAGGACTTCAGTGGTACATAGTTTGGTTTTCCAATTATATATTCATATTTATAGAGTAGTAAAGACATATGAAAATCAAAGTTTCCTCAAAAAATTAAATTTTTTTAAAAGTTGAGATTGTTACTGTATGCTAATTAATGTTTAACTTAAAGGTTGAGCTGAGTTCAGTTCAGTAGCTCAGTTGTGTCAGACTCTTTGGGATCCCATGGACTGCAGCACGCTAGGCCTCCCTGTCCATCACCAACACCCAGAGTTTACGCAAACTCATGTCCGTTTAGTCAATAATCCCATCCAACCATCTCATCCTCTGTCATCCCCTTCTCCTCCTGCCTTAAATCTTCCCCACATTTACGTTCTTTTCCAGGGAGTAAGTTCTTTGCATCAGGTGGCCAAAGTATTGGAGTTTCAAATTCAGCATCAGTCCTTCCAATGAATATTCAGGACTGATTTCCTTTAGGATGGACTGGTTGGATCTCCTTGCAGTCCAATGGACTCTCAAGAGTCTTCTCCAACACCACAGTTCAAAAGCATCAATTCTTTAGCGCTCACTTTTCTTTATAGTCCAACTCTCACATCCATACATGGCTACTGGAAAAACCATAGCCTTGACTAGATGGACTTTGTTGTCAAAGTAATGTCTCTGCTTTTTAACATGCTGTCTAGGTTAGTCATAACTTTCCTTCCACGGAGTAGCATCTTTTAATTTCATGGCTGCAATCACCATCTGCAGTGATTTTGGAGGCCCCCAAAATAAAGTCTGTCACTGTTTCCCCATCTATCTGCCACGAACTGGACATGGAACAACAGACTGGTTCCAAATACGAAAAGGAGTACGTCAAGGCTGTATATTGTCACCCTGCTTATTTAACTTGTATGCAGAGTACATCATGAGAAACGCTGGACTGGAAGAAACACAAGCTGGAATCAAGATTGCCGGGAGAAATATCAATAACCTCAGATATGCAGATGACACCACCCTTATGGCAGAAAGTGAAGAGGAACTCAAAAGCCTCTTGATAAAAGTGAAAGAGGAGAGTGAAAAAGTTGGCTTAAAGCTCAACATTCAGAAAACGAAGATCATGGCATCCAGTCCCATCACTTCATGGGAAGTAGATGGGGAAACAGTGGAAACAATGTCAGACTTTATTTTTGGGGGCTCCAAATCACTGCAGATGGTGACTGCAGCCATGAAATTAAAAGACGCTTACTCCTTGGAAGGAAAGTTATGACCAAACTAGATAGCACATTTAAGAGCAGAGACTTTACCTTGCCAACAAAGGTCCATCTAGTCAAGGCTATGGTTTTTCCAGTGGTCATGTATGGATGTGAGAGTTGGACTGTGAAGAAAGATGAGCACTTAAGAATTAATGCTTTGAGCTGTGGTGTTGGAGAAGACTCTTGAGAGTCCCTTGGACTGCAAGGAGATCCAACCAGTCCATTCTGAAGGAGATCAGTCCTGGGATTTCTTTGGAAGGAATGACGCTAAAGCTGAAACTCCAATACTTTGGCCACCTCATGCAAAGAGTTGACTCATTGGAAAAGACTCTGATGCTGGGAGGGATTGGGGGCAGGAGGAGAAGGGGACGACAGAGGATGAGATGGCTGGATGGCATCACTGACTCGATGGACGTGAGTCTGAGTGAACTCCAGGAGTCGGTGATGGACAGGGAGGCCTGGCATGCTGCGATTCATGGGGTCGCAAAGAGTCGGACACGACTGAGCAACTGAACTGAACTGATGGGACCAGATACCATGATCTTAGTTTTCTGAATATTGAGCTTTAAGCCAACATTTTTACTCTTCTCTTTCACTTTCACCAAGAGGCTCTTTAGTTCTTCTTCACTTTCTGCCATAAGGGTGGCATCATCTGTGTATCTGAGGTTATTGATATTTCTCCTGGCAATCTTGATTCCAGCTTGTGTTTCATCCAGCCCAGCATTTTTCATGATGTACTCTGTATATAAGTTAAATAAGCAGGGTGACAATATATGGCCTTGATGTACTCCTTTTCGTATTTGGAACCAGTCTGTTGTTCCAGTTCCAGTTCTAACTGTTGCTTCCTGACCTGCATATAGGTTTCTCAAGAGGCAGGTCAGGTGGTCTGGTATTCCCATCTCTTTCAGAATTTTCCACGGTTTATTGTGATCCACACAGTCAAAGGCTTTGGCATAGTCAATAAAGCAGAAATAGATGCTTTTCTGGAACTTTCTTGCTTTTTCCATGATCCAGTGGATGCTGGCAATTTGATCTCTTGTTCATCTGCCCTTTCTAAAACCCACTTGAATATCTGGAAGTTCATGGTTCACATATTGTTGAAGCCTGGTCTGGAGAATTTTTTGCATTACTTTACTAGTGTGTGAGACGAGTGAAATTGTGTGGTAGTTTGAGCATTCTTTGGCATTGCCTTTCTTTGGGATTGGAATGCAAACTGATCTTTTCCTGTCCTGTGGCCACTGCTACGTGTTCCAAGTTTGTTGGCATATTGAGGCAGCACTTTCACAGCATCATCTTTCAGGATTGGAACTAGGTCAACTGGAATTCTATCTCCTCCACTAGCTTTGTTCCTAGTGATGCTTTCTAAGGCCCACTTGACTTCACATTCCAGGATGCCTGGCTCTTGGTGAGTGATCACACCATCATGATTATCTGGGTTGTGAAGATCTTTTTTGTATAGTTCTTCTGTGTATTCTTGCCACCTCTTCTTAATATCTTCTGCTTCTGTTAGGTCCATATCGTTTCTGTCCTTTATTGAGCCCATCTTTGCATGAAATGTTCCCTGGTATCTCTAACTTTCTTGAAGAGATCTCTATTCTTTCCCATTCTATTGTTTTTCTATTTCTTTGCACTGATTACTGAAGAATTCTTTCTTATCTCTCCTTGCTATTTTTTTGGATCTCTGCATTCAAATGGGTATATCTTTACTTTTCTCTGTTGCTTTTCACTTCTCTTCTTTTCATAACTATTTGTAGGGCCTCCTCCATCAGCCATTTTGCTTTTTGTGTTTCTTTTTCTTGGGGATGGTCTTATCCCTGGCTCCTGTACAATGTCATGAACCTCCATCCATAGTTCATCAGTTAACTTATAAAGTTATAGTTAACTTATAAACAGCCTCATGCTGCTGCTGCTGCTAAGTCACTTCACTTGTGTCCCACTATGTGCAACCCCATGGATGGCAGCTGACCAAGCTCCCCTACCCTGGGATTCTCCAGGCAAGAACACTGAAGTGGGTTGCCATTTCCTTCTCCAATGCCTAAAACTGAAAAGTGAAAGGACAGTTTCAGTCGTGTCCATCTCTCCGACCCCATGGACTGCAGCCTACCAAGGTCCTCCCTCCATGGGATTTTCCAGGCAAGAGTACTGGACTGGGTTGCCATTGCCTTCTCTGAAAGAGCCTCATAGAAAACAAAACAAAACAAAAATGTCTAGTTCTTTGGCCCATTTTTTGATTGGGTCATTTATTTTTCTGGAGTTGAGCTGTAGGAGTTGCTTGTATATTTTTGAGATTAGTTGTTTGTCAGTTGCTTCATTTGCTGTTATTTTCTCCCATTCTGAAGGCTGTCTTTTCACCTTGCTAATAGTTTCCTTTGATGTGCAGAAGCTTTTAAGGTTAATTAGGTCCCATTTGTTTATTTTTGCTTTTATTTCCAGTATTTTTTTTATTAATTTTTTTTAATTTTTAAATTTTTTATTCCTTTATTTCTCATGTGTTACCCATCCTGAACCCTCCTCCCTCCTCCCTCCCCGTACCATCCCTCTGGGTCGTCCCAGTGCACCAGCCCCAAGCATTCAGCATCGTGCATTGAACCTGGACTGGCATCTCGTTTCATACATGACATGTCACATGTTTCAATGCCATTCTCCCAAATCTTCCCACCCTCTCCCTCTCCCACAGAGTCCACAAGCCTGTTTTATACATCAGTGTCTCTTTTGCTGTCTCGTATACAGGGTTATCGTCACCATCTTTCTAAATTCCATATATATGCGTTAGTATACTGTATTGGTGTTTTTCCTTCTGGCTTACTTCACTCTGTATAATAGGCTCCAGTTTCATCCACCTCATTAGAACTGATTCAAATGTATTCTTTTTAATGGCTGAGTAATACTCCATTGTGTATATGTACCACTGCTTTCTTATCCATTCATCTGCTGATGGACATCTAGGTTGCTTCCATGTCCTGGCTATTATAAACAGTGCTGCGATGAACATTGGGGTACACGTGTCTCTTTCCCTTCTGGTTTCCTCAGTGTGTATGCCAAGCAGTGGGATTGCTGGATCATAAGGCAGTTCTATTTCCAGTTTTTTAAGGAATCTCCACACTGTTCTCCATAGTGGCTGTACTAGTTTGCATTCCCACCAACAGTGTAAGAGGGTTCCCTTTTCTCCACACCCTCTCCAGCATTTATTATTTGTAGACTTTTGGATCGCAGCCATTCTGACTGGTGTGAAATGGTACCTCATAGTGGTTTTGATTTGCATTTCTCTGATAATGAGTGATGTTGAGCATCTTTTCATGTGTTTGTTAGCCATCTGTATGTCTTCTTTGGAGAAATGTCTATTTAGATCTTTGGCCCATTTTTTGATTGGGTCATTTATTTTTCTGGAGTTGAGCTGTAGGAGTTGCTTGTATATTTTTGAGATTAGTTGTTTGTCGGTTGCTTCATTTTTATTTATTTTCTCCCATTCTGAAGGCTGTCTTTTCACCTTGCTAATAGTTTCCTTTGATGTGCAGAAGCTTTTAAGTTTCATTAGGTCCCATTTGTTTCTTTTGCTTTTATTTCCAATATTCTGGGAGGTGGGTCATAGAGGATCCTGCTGTGATGTATGTCAGAGAGTGTTTTGCCTATGTTCTCCTCTAGGAGTTTTATAGTTTCTGGTCTTACGTTGAGATCTTTAATCCATTTTGAGTTTATTTTTGTATATGGTGTTAGAAAGTGTTCTAGTTTCATTCTTTTACAAGTGGTTAACCAGATTTCCCAGCACCACTTGTTAAAGAGATTGTCTTTAATCCATTGTATATTCTTGCCTCCTTTGTCAAAAATAAGGTGTCCATATGTGCGTGGATTTATCTCTGGGCTTTCTATTTTGTTCCATTGATCTATATTTCTGTCTTTGTGCCAGTACCATACTGTCTTGATAACTGTGGCTTTGTAGTAGAGCCTGAAGTCAGGTAGGTTGATTCCTCCAGTTCCATTTTTCTTTCTCAAGATCGCTTTGGCTATTCGAGGTTTTTTGTATTTCCATACAAATTGTGAAATTATTTGTTCTAGCTCTGTGAAGAATACTGTTGGTAGCTTGATAGGGATTGCATTGAATCTATAAATTGCTTTGGGTAGTATACTCATTTTCACTATATTGATTGAAGAATCAATATATTTCCAGTATTCTGGGAGGTGGGTCATAGAGGATCCTGCTGTGATGTATGTCAGAGAGTGTTTTGCCTATGTTCTCCTCTAGGAGTTTTATAGTTTCTGGTCTTACGTTTAGATCTTTACACATGAAAAGATGCTCAACATCACTCATCAGAGAAATGCAAATCAAAACTACTATGAGGTACCATTTCACACCAGTCAGAATGGCTGCGATCCAAAAGTCTATAAGCAATAAATGCTGGAGAGGGTGTGGAGAAAAGGGAACCCTCTTACACTGTTGGTGGGAATGCAAACTAGTACAGCCACTATGGAGAACAGTGTGGAGATTCCTTAAAAAACTGGAAATAGAACTGCCTTATGATCCAGCAACCCCACTGCTGGGCATACACACTGAGGAAACCAGAAGGGAAAGAGACACGTGTACCCCAATGTTCATCGCAGCACTGTTTATAATAGCCAGGACATGGAAGCAACCTAGATGTCCATCAGCAGATGAATGGATAAGAAAGCAGTGGTACATATACACAATGGAGTATTACTCAGCCATTAAAAAGAATACATTTGAATCAGTTCTAATGAGGTGGATGAAACTGGAGCCTATTATATAGAGTGAAGTAAGCCAGAAAGAAAAACACCAATACAGTATACTAATGCATATATATGGAATTTAGAAAGATGGTAACAATAACCCTGTGTACGAGACAGCAAAAGAGACACTGATGTATAGAACAGTCTTATGGACTCTGTGGGAGAGGGAGAGGGTGGGAAGATTTGGGAAAATGGCATTGAAACATGTAAAATATCATGTATGAAACGAGTTGCCAGTCCAGGTTCGATGCACGATACTGGATGCTTGGGGCTAGTGCACTGGGACGACCCAGAGGGATGGTACGGGGAGGGAGGAGGGAGGAGGGTTCAGGATGGGGAACACATGTATACCTGTGGCGGATTCATTTTGATATTTGACAAAACTAATACAATTATGTAAAGTTTAAAAATAAAATAAAATTAAAAAAAAAGAAAACAACAAAAAAAATTAAAAGTTAAAGCCCTGTTTTAAATTTGGGTCACCTATTTTTATTTTTATTTGTTTCTGTTTTGCCACTGCTTTAGCAGTCAACTTCTCAGGCTGTAAATTTCTCTATAAATAGTATGTTGCAGGGCACAGAAAAAGGCACTGAACTTCAATCTTTAAGCTTTTGATTAATATATGGACTGAATTGCTCCTCCTATCCTCTGCTCAATTCACATGCAGAAGCCCTAATCTTCAAAGTGATTGTACTTGGCTATAGGGCCTTTAAGGAAATAATTAAGGTTAAATGAGGTCATAAACAGAGAAGGCAATGGCACCCCACTCCAGTACTCTTGCCTGGAAAATCCCATGGATGGAAGAGCCTGGAAGGCTGCAGTCCATGGGGTCGCTGAGGGTCATACACAACAGAGCAACTTCACTTTCACTTTTCACTTCCATGTACTGGAGAAGGAAATGGCAACCCACTCCAGTGTTCTTGCCTGGAGAATCCCAGGGATGGGGGAGACTGGTGGGCTGCCATTTCTGAGGTCACACAGAATCGGACACAACTGAAATGACTTAGCAGCAGCAGCAGAGTTCATAAAGTGAGGTCCTGATACGGTAGGAATGATAATCTTATAAGAAGGAGAATATCTATCAGTGACCTCTCTCTGTGTACACACAGAGGATAAACAATGTGAGAACAGGAGGAGAAAGTCGTTATTTGAAAGCCAAGAAATACATCTTATGAAATACTAATCCTGCCTGGCGCCTAGATGTTTGACCTTGAGCCTCTAGAATTATGAGAAAGTAAGTTTCTGTTACTTTAGTAAGTCATTCTATGGCATATGCTTATCTTACATGGCAGCCCAAGCAGACAAATACACCCCATATAATTTCCAAATTAAGAGAACATTCTTAATCTCTGTCTGTGAAGATTGGTGTTTTTGGCAAAAGTTGAAGCAATGTCCCTGTTTCAGAAACTCTGTCCAGTAGGAAAATCCAGAAACTATTGATTGCCAATGAAGTGAAATAGAATTCCTGGAAGAAATGGTCAAATCTAGGGGTGGGGAAGGGAGAAATACAAGATGGACCAGGAGCATTTGTTGTGATAGAAGGCAAGGAGGTGAACAAAATACCAAAGGATGGGAGCAGGTCCAAGTGACACAGAGGCCAACTTGAAAGATGTCACCTAGTTTGGTTCCAAAAAACAGAGAAAGATCACACCTGGTTATAGCACATCTCCAGATGCACAAAGGCACTCATAATCTCAGATTCAGTCTTGTAGAACACACTTGACTGTGGAATTTCATTAGAGATGTATAGAAGATGAGATAGGGAAAGGGGGATGACACTTTGGACTTTGTTTCCTTTTTGGAAGTAGAAGACAGTGGAAAAAATTAAATTATCAAGGGAAGAAATTTAGAAATTCACTAATAGGTTTTTAAGAGCAAGACTTTGGCCACAGCAATCAGAGCAGAAAAAGAAATAAAAGGAATCCAAATTGGAAAAGAAGTAAAACTCTCACTATTTGCAGATGACATGATCCTCTACATAGAAAACCCTAAAGACTCCACCAGAAAATTACTAGAAATAATCAATGACTATAGTAAAGTTGCAGGATATAAAATCAACACACAGAAATCCCTTGCATTCCTATACACCAATAATGAGAAAACAGAAAGAGAAATTAAGGAAACAATTCCATTCACCATTGGAACGGAAAGAACAAAATACTTAGGAATATATCTACCTAAAGAAACTAAAGACCTATATGTAGAAAACTATAAAACACTGGTGAAAGAAATCAAAGAGGACACTAATAGATGGAGAAATATACCATGTTTATGGATTGGAAGAATCAATATAGTGAAAATGAGTATACTACCCAAAGCAATTTAGAGATTCAATGCAATCCCTATCAAGCTACCAACAGTATTCTTCACAGAGCTAGAACAAATAATTTCACAATTTGTATGGAAATACAAAAAACCTCGAATAGCCAAAGTGATCTTGAGAAAGAAGAATGGAACTGGAGGAATCAACCTACCTGACTTCAGGCTCTACTACAAAGCCACAGTCATCAAGACAGTATGGTACTGGCACAAAGACAGAAATATAGATCAATGGAACAAAATAGAAAGCCCAGAGATAAATCCACGCACATATGCACACCTTATCTTTGACAAAGAAGGCAAGAATATACAGTGGATTAAAGACAATCTCTTTAACCAGTGGTGCTGGGAAATCTGGTCAACCACTTGTAAAAGAATGAAACTAGAACACTTTCTAACACCATACACAAAAATAAACTCAAAATGGATTAAAGATCTAAACGTAAGACCAGAAACTATAAAACTCCTAGAGGAGAACATAGGCAAAACACCCTCTGATATATATCACAGCAGGATCCTCTATGACCCACCTCCCAGAATATTGGAAATAAAAGCAAAAATAAACAAATGGGACCTAATTAAACTTAAAAGCTTCTGCACATCAAAGGAAACTATTAGCAAGGTGAAAAGACAGCCTTCAGAATGGGAGAAAATAATAGCAAATGAAGCAACTGACAAACAACTAATCTCAAAAATATACAAGCAACTCCTACAGCTCAACTCTAGAAAAATAAATGACCCAATCAAAAAATGGGCCAAAGAACTAAATAGACATTTCTCCAAGGAAGACGTGCAGATGGCTAACAAACACATGAAAAGATGCTCAACATCACTCATCAGAGAAATGCAAATCAAAACCACTATGAGGTACCATTTCACACCAGTCAGAATGGGTGCGATCCAAAAGTCTACAAATAATAGATGCTGGAGAGGGTGTGGAGAAAAGGGAACCCTCTTACACTGTTGGTGGGAATGCAAACTAGTACAGCCACTATGGAGAACAGTGTGGAGATTCCTTAAAAAACTGGAAATAGAACTGCCTTTTGATCCAGCAATCCCACTGCTGGGCATACACACTGAGGAAACCAGAAGGGAAAGAGACACGTGTACCCC
This sequence comes from Bos mutus, assembly GCF_027580195.1. Classification (NCBI taxonomy): domain Eukaryota; kingdom Metazoa; phylum Chordata; class Mammalia; order Artiodactyla; family Bovidae; genus Bos; species Bos mutus. The sequence continues at coordinate 10,683,368 of NC_091617.1, forward strand.
AATGTTCATCGCAGCACTGTTTATAATAGCCAGGACATGGAAGCAACCTAGATGTCCATCAGCAGATGAATGGATAAGAAAGCAGTGGTACATATACACAATGGAGTATTACTCAGCCATTAAAAAGAATACATTTGAATCAGTTCTAATGAGGTGGATGAAACTGGAGCCTATTATATAGAGTGAAGTAAGCCAGAAGGAAAAACACCAATACAGTATACTAACACATATATATGGAATTTAGAAAGATGGTAACAATAACCCTGTGTACGAGACAGCAAAAGAGACACTGATGTATAGAACAGTCTTATGGACTCTGTGGGAGAGGGAGAGGGTGGGAAGATTTTGGAGAATGGCATTGAAACATGTAAAATACCATGTATGAAACGAGCTGCCAGTCCAGGTTCGATGTACGATACTGGATGCTTGGGGCTAGTGTACTGGGATGACCCAGAGGGATGGTATGGGGAGGGAGGAGGGAGGAGGGTTCAGGATGGGGAACACATGTATACCTGTGGCGGATTCATTTTGATATTTGGCAAAACTAATACAATTATGTAAAGTTTAAAAATAAAATAAAATTAAAAAAAAAAAAAAAGGTAAAAAAAAAAAAAAAAAAGACTTCAGGATATATCTGCAAATTTAAATTAAAAACAAAGGGGATAAGGCCCATTGGATAAGCAGACCAAGTGGGACACTAGGTAGCTGGGGACCTGTGGTTAAATCTGTAAGCCAAGAAGCCAAAGAAAGAAGAAAAAAAGAAAAAGAAAAAAACAAAACAAAACAAATTAACTCTTGAAAGATGGTCAATTTGATTAAAACCTAAAATGAGTTTAAAAACTTAAAAACAAAGATAATTTTTAAATTAATTTTGTCATATTGTACTAGTTTCTGCTGTACAGCAAAGTGAATCATCTGTGTGTGTGTGTGTGTGTATACATGTATCCTGAATTTTGGATTTCCTTCCCATTTAGATCACTACTGAGCACTGAGTAGAATTCCCTCTGCTATACAGTAGGTTCTTATTAGTTATCTATTCTATACATATTATCAGCAGTGTATATATGCCAATCCCAATCTCCAATTCATTCCACCACCACCCCCTTCCCCTTTGGAACCCATACATTTGTTCTCTACATCTGTGTCTCAGTTTCTGCTTTGCAAATAAGAAATACACCTCATTTGAAGAGTTGACTCATTGGAAAAGACTCTGATGCTGGGAGGGATTGGGGGCAGGAGGAGAAGGGGACGACAGAGGATGAGATGGCTGGATGGCATCACTGAATCGATGGATGTGAGTCTGAGTGAACTCTGGGAGTTGGTGATGGACAGGGAGGCCTGGCGTGCTGCGATTCATGGGGTCGCAAAGAGTCGGACATGACTGAGCGACTGACCTGATCTGATCTGATACTATTTTTCTAGATTCTGCATACATGCATTTATATTTACTTATTTTTTCTGACTTACTTCACTCTATATTACAGTCTCTAGATTTATCCATCTCTCTGCAAAGGTATAATTTCATTCCTTTGTATGGCTGAGTAATATTCCATTGACTATATGTACCACATCTTCTTTATCCATTCCTCTGTTGATGTACATTTAAATTGCTTCTATGTGCTGGACATTTTAAATAGTGTTGCAATGAACATTGGTATGCATGTATAAGAAAAATAAATTTTAAAATAATTTTTTGAGAGGTCAACTCCATATTGCTACAATAAGAGGTTGTTGAAGGGACTGGCCAAAATAATCTACTGCATTGGAGCCATGGGATAACCACAATCATTGGTCATAGTGTATTTCCAAGACTATTGCTATGATTTTCATATCTATTACAAAATATCAGTGGGATACCATAAACTATCATGGGTTACATTGGGCTTCCCTGGTGCTCAGATAGTAAAGAATCCACCTGCAACGTGGGAGACCTGGGTTCCAATCCCTGGTTTGGGAAGACCCCCTGGAGAAGGAGCTGGCTATCCACTCCAGTATTCTTGCCTGGAGAATTTCATGGACAGAGGAGCCTGGCAGACTACAATCCATGGGGTCCCAAAGAGTTGGACATAACTGAATTATATAGTACTTTATGATCAATTACTCATCTAAAAAATGACAAGAGATATTTCCATTTGATGATCTTAAGGCATTAGTGTTCTTTAACTATTATTATTAGCTTTCAGAACTATCTGGGATGCTTTCTTTTCTCAATAAAAATTTTCCCAAATGCTGAAATTTGAAATTAAATCACGAGAAGGACCAGATTCACTATAAATTACCTTTCATTGAAGTTACTTCTTATTGACAGTTATAGCATGCAAATTTATTTTTTAAGTTCTGGCTATTATTCCTCTTGAAATCATTTACTGGAAGGCAGTGCTCTGTGTTATGAACATCTCTCCTGGTTCTAGCGTTCAAGCAATAGGCCTCCTAAAATCTATAAGGAAACAAAGATTTTCCTTTTTACCTTAGAATTCTCAGTTTGACATTGTCAGATTACTACACCGTTTTTACTAAATAGAAAGGACAATAACTTAAACATACACTGTTCTTATTGTAATGCAAAACAATGCCAAATTTGAACTGACATCAAAAGTCAAATACAATACTTGAGTTTTCATGCTAGCCAAGTCCTTAGATTATTATGAAAATTGTTCTTAGAAATTTGCCACTATGACGGTGAATATAATGAACACTGACATATTTTTATTGATCTAGGTGTTTCATAGCAAGTTTTACAGAACCTGGCATTTAAGAACTTGGATTTTAAAGCAGTCAACACTGATATTTGACTCTAAGGTGACGGTATTTGAAATAGAGAGGAAAAAGGGAGACTGGAAAGATGAACAGAAGTGATGCAGTGATAGATCATAAAAAAATACCACTACATTATAGCTGACTCAGATAACAACTGCATCCCACCTTTTAATTACATCCTTACGAGGGAATGGATGACTCAAGATCAAAATTCTATGCAAGACTGAGGTATAAACAGGCATAGGAGAGTCTCAAAACAATAAAATCAAATAACACTTTGGATGTAGGGATGTGATTAAGGGAACACCTTTGACAAACAAGGCTTTATATTCGTCTGCTAAACATAAATGCTTTGCTGAAAAAATTACTGGTGTTTTTGGTTTTGCTTTTAAATTATTGGAGAAGTGGAATTAGCCATGGACACCAATGTTATAAAGAGCCAGTTACATATATACATGACAAAGGAATCTAGAATACTTAATGGGAAAATCGCAGGTTTTTTTCAATAAAGGGTGCTGGGATATTTGAATATTCATATGCAAATGAATGCAAATGGACCAATGTCAAAACATCAGTCAAAAAAAAAAAAATAACTTGAAATGGGTAAAGACTTACATATAAGACCTAAAACCATGAAACTCCTAGAAGAAATTGTAGAAACAAAACTCCTTAACATAAGACTTAGTGATACTTTTTTTTTTTTTAATGACACCTAAGGGCACTTATCAAGTTTACGGCTTGCAAATAAATTAAATTTTTTCATTCTGTAAGTTATCTCCTTATTTTATTGACTGTTTTGTTTTCTGTGTGTGTTTTTCTTTAGTTTGATGTTATCCAACTTTTTCATGTTTGATTTTATTGCCTACACTTTAGGTGTCATAAAAAATCATTGATATAAAACTGATATTGAATTGATAAGGGTTCAATACCCAAAGTGTGCTTCCCAGGTGGTACTAGTGATAAAGAACTCGCCTGCCAAGGCAGGAGACAAGAGACACGGGTTTGATCCCTCTGTCAGGAAGAGCCCCTGGAGGAGTCAAAAGCAATCCATTCTAGTATTCTTGCCTGGAGAATCCTATGGACAGAAGCTACCGGTGGGCTACAGTCCATGGGGATTGCAAAGAGTCAGACATGACTGAAGTGACGTAGCATGCATACACACACACAAAGCATATGAAGAAAGCATACAATTCAAAAGCAGAAAACTAAAACATCCAATTTAAAGCAAGAAATGGACCTGCATGGGCTTCCTCGGTGGCTCAGATGGTCAAGAATCTGCCTGCAAAGTAGAAGACCTGGGTTTGATACCTTGGTTAGGATGATCCCCTCGAGAAGGGAATGGTTACCAATTCCAGTATTCTTGTGGTCTGGAGAATTCCACTGACAAAGGAGCCTGGCAAGCTGAAGTCCATGGGGTCACAAAGAACTGGACATAACTGGGTTACTAACACTTTCACTTCACTTCACAATGGACCTGAATGGACATTTCTCCAAAGAGGATATATGAAAGGCCAAGAGGTACATGAAAAAATGTTAAACATTAGTAGCCATTAGAGAGAAGGCAATGGCATCCCACTCCAGTACTATTGCTGGAAAATCCCATGGATGGAGGAGCCTGGAAGGCTTCAGTCCATGGGGTCGCTAAGAGTCGGACACAACTGAGCGACTTCCCTTTCACTTTTCCCTTTCATGCATTGGAGAAGGAAATGGCAACCCACTCCAGTGTTCTTGCCTGGAGAATCCCAGGGATGGGGGAGACTGGTGGGCTGCCGTTTATGGGGTCACACAGAGTCGGACACGACTGAAGCGACTTAGCAGCAGCAGCAGTAGCAGGGAAATGGAAATTAAAAGCACAGAGATATAAACTTATGTCATTATTAAAACTATGAGTTAACAAATGCTGGTATAGATGTGGAGAAATGAAACACTTGTGCATTGTTGTGATTGTAAATTGCTACCGTTACTATTGGGACTTCCCTTGTGGCTCAGAGGTTAAAGCGTCTGCCTCCAATGTGGGAGACCTGGGTTCAATTCCTGGGTTTTGAAGATCCCCTGGAGAAGGAAATAGCAACCCACACCAGTACTCTTGCCTGGGGAATCCCATGGACGGAGAAGCCTGGTAGGCTACAGCCCACAGGGTCGCAAAAAGTTGGACACGACTGAGCGACTTCACTTTCACTTTCACTTTCACCATTACTACAGGAAACAGTATGGAATTTCTTTAAAAAATTAGAAATAGCACTAACATACGATCCAGCACAGTGTGTGTGGGTCACAACATACTGTGCAAAATTCTTAAAGAGAGGAGAATACCAGACTACCTCACCTGACTCCTGAGAAATTTGTATGCATGTCAAGAAGCAACAGTTAGAACCAGATATGGAACAACAGACTGGTTCCAAATTGGGAAAGGAGTATGTCAAGGCTGTATATTGTCAGCCTGCTTATATAACTTATACAGAGTACAACATGAGAAATTGCAGAAAAAATCTGGAATCAACATTGCTGAGAGAAATATCAATAACCTCAGATATGCAGATGACACCACCTTTATGGCAGAAAGCGAAACAGTGTCAGACTTTATTTTTGGGGATTCCAAAATCACTGCAGATGGTGACTGCAGCCATGAAATTAAAAGACGCTTATTCCTTGGAACAAAAGTTATGACCAACCTAGATAGCATACTGAAAAGCAGAGACATTACTTTGCCAACAAATGTCCGTCTAGTCAAGGCTATGGTTTTTCCTGTGGTCATGTATGGATGTGAGAGTTGGGCTTCGAAGAAGGCTGAGCACTGAAGAATTGATGCTTTTGAACTGTGGTGTTGGAGAAGACTCTTGAGAGTCCCCTGGACTGCATGGAGATCCAAACAGTCCATTCTGAAGGAGATCAGCCCTGGGATTTCTTTGGAAGGAATGATGCTAAAGCTGAAACTCCAATACTTTGGCCACCTCATGCGAAGAGTTGACTCATTGGAAAAGACTCTGATGCTGGGAAGGATTGGGGGCAGGAGGAAAAGGGGACGACAGAGGATGAGATGGCTGGACGGCATCACTGACTCGATGGATGTGAGTCTGAGTGAACTCCGGGAGATGGTGATGGACAGGGAGGCCTGGCGTGCTGCGATTCATGGGGTCGCAAAGAGTCGGACACAACTGAGTGACTGAACTGAACTGAACTGATGAAAGTGAAAGAGGAGAGTGAAAAAGTTGGCTTAAATCTCAACATTCAGAAAACTAAAATCGTGGCATCCAGTCCCCATCACTTCATGGCAGATAGATGGGGAAACACTGTAAATAGTGACAAGCTTTATTTTCACCATCACTGTAGACGGTGACTGCAACCATGAAATTAGAAGATGCTTACTCCTTGGAAGAAAAGCTATGGCCAACCTAGACAGCATATTAAAAAGCAGAGACATTACTTTTCCAGTAAAGGTCCATCCAGCCAGAGCTATGATTTTTCTGGTAGTTATGTATGGATGTGAGGGTTGGACTATAAAGAAAGCTGAGTGCCAAAGAATTGATGCTTTTAAACTGTAGTGTTGGAGAAGACTCTTGAGAGTCGCTTGGACTGCAAGGAGATCTGACCAGTCCATCCTAAAGGATATCAGTCCTGAATATTCATTGGAAGGACTGATGCTAAAGCTGAAACTCCAATACTTCACCCATTTGATGCAAAGAACTGACTTATTGGAAAAGACCCTGATAAAGACTGAAGGCAGGATAAGGGGATGACAGAAAATGAGATAGCTGGATGGCATCACCGACTCGATGGACGTCAGTCTTAGGAAGCTCTGGAACCTGGTGTTGGACAGGAAAGCCTGGCTTGCTGCAGTCCATGGGGTCACAAAGAGTTGGACATGACTGACAGACTGAACTGATGATCCAGCAATTTCACCTGTGGGAATACATTCAAGTGTAACAGAAGTACTAACTTAAAATTATATCTGCATGCCCACTTTCTTAGAAGTACTATTTGCAATAACCAATATACGGACATAGCCTACATGTTGAATGGACAAGTGGATAAATGAATGTATTAATGGGCAAAGAAACTGTATGATCCATACATACATGTGTTACTATGTGATACACAACTTGAGTGAGTAAATCCTAAGAGCGCTCATCACAAAGATAATTTTTTTTCCTGTATTCTTTTTTCTTTTATCTTTTCTTATAGCTGTGTGAGAAGGTGGGCTTCCCTGGTGCTCAAGATGGGCTTCCCTGATAGCTCAGTTGGTAAAGAATCCACTTGTAATGCAGGAGACCCCAGATTGATTACTGGGTAGGGAAGACCCACTGGAGAATGGATAGCCTACCCACTCCAGTATTCTTGGGCTTCCTTTGTGTTTCTGCTGATAAGGAATTCCCCTACAATGAGGGAGACCTGTATTCGATCCCTGGGTTGGGAAGATTTCCCTGGAGAAGGGAAAGGCTACCCACTGTAGTATTCTGGCCTGGAGAATTCCATGGAGTGCATAGTCCATGGGGTCACAAAGAGTTGGGCACAACTGAGTGACTTTCACTTTCATGTGAGAAGCTAGATACTGGCTGAAACATTGTGGCAACTATTTCACAAAATATTTAAATCAAACCATCAAACTGTATGCCTTAAACTTATATGATAATGTATGTCAATTATTTTTCAATTAAAAACTGGAAAAATATATGAATGTGAAATTTCTATTTCCAAATATTCTCACAAGAAGAAAACAGAAACCCTTACCAAATTATATACAAATGTAAAGAAGGGAAGTCTTTTAAAAATATCACCAAGGGATAAATATTATTAAGCTTAAATTGTCTCTATAGAATCTCCCTTATTTTTATTTTTCCCCTTGAGTTGCATACCTACACACAGTGAAGGGCAATGGGCCCTGCCTGTGAGTTGAGAGGCAAATCTCAATAACCCTCTCATGGTCCTGAATGTCTTCTGAACAGATTCACTGATATTCTTGAACATTTGTTTCTTACATATGTTTAAGGATGTGCGTATAGGACAGCCATGAAGGATAGATAGGTTATTTCTCTCCAGGACAAAGAACAGGTGTTTTATTCCTCTCCAGAATAAAAGAGAAAATGTCTTTATCTGGAGAAAAGGTTGGACACATTTCTTAGCAGCCACATGTGAAAGACTGAAATTTCCTCATCAATCATGCACATATGTTGACTGTGCAGAATCTGAGCTGCTCTCCATTGTCTAGTGGGACTTGGTGATGAGAGAAGCTACTGAGAACATAAAACGTATGCTCCTTGCTGTGCCATGAATGAGAAAGTCCATTGTCTCTGACCCAGAAAGTCTTGTGTCTTCTGCCACCATGTACGAAACTGTGATAAACTAACTTGTTAGCTTGCAAGTGGGATACAATTTTTGCCCCTTTTCAGCTCTTGAAACCATGGCTCTATTAGTCCTTACATGATTAAGTTTATGCCAGAATCGAGGCAATCAGTGTCATCTAAGAAGATTGAACTTACTGCCTCAGATCTTCACTCGTTTTATATTTTTTTAATTGAATCTGCTCTCTCAATCAAATTGAAATTCCTTCTACTATTTCAGACAAAAATATATCATAAAGGTCAGATAATCTTATATTTGCATTTTAAATAAAAAATACTTCCATAATGAACAGCTCTGTCCATCATGCAAGGCTGATAAATGAGTGTGCACATTTGACTGTGTGATTTGACTTCAGCTTTACAAAGGAATACTGCTTTTGAAGTGAGTGGATGTTTTGTTGTTGAGTTTTTAAAAATTGTATTGGAATATAGTTGATTTACAATGATGTCTAGTTTCTGCTGTACAACAAAGTGAGATACATTTACATATATCTACTCTTTTTAGATTCTTTTTCCATGTAGATCATTACAGACTCTTGAGTAAGAGTTTCCTGTGTCATATGGTAGGTCCTTATTAGTTACTTGTTTATATATATATATATATGAAATTGAGTGTTTTTTTTTTTTTTAATTGAGTGGTTTTAACTGCCATAATGTTGCCTCTGCCTAATACTTCTGAGGAGGTTCAAGACAAATCTCCCCAAATGTGCCACTGCGTGGCATGTGAAGTATTTTGAGCTAAAGACAATCAATGCTCAAAAAATTCATAAGAGCTTTTTATATCTCATTTAACTACCTAATGAAATGTATATCAAAGTGTACTTAGAGAAAGAGCTACTTTTTTGAAAAGTACAAAGATACCTTTTATCTGACTGACCTACCTGCTAATTACCAAATGCCTGCTTTTCTGATTGTCCTATGAATTAGCTTCCTTCCTTTTGAAAAGCCCCAGGCCACTGGCCCACTCATTAGCTCTGAATGGCATAGAGGCTTCAACCACACAAATGACTTTTGGGGAATCTTTGGGATTCCCAAGTGTACATAGTTGAGTTTGTCTTTCTTTTATTCATCTGCCTTATGTCAATTTAATTAGAATAGCCAAAGAGCCTAGGAGGTTAGAGGAAGAAAAAGAAAATTACGCCTGAACACTTCCTTTCAATTTGCCCATTGTGTAAAGGATGCAATCTGAAGGAGACTATAGGTTTAAAAGTTTTTGCCCAGCAGAAGTTGCTTAACAGCTTAACTTTACATAAAGATAGTTAAAGTGTTAGTCACTTAGTTATGTCTGACTCTTTGTAACCCCATGGACTGTAGCCAACCAGGCTTCCCTGTCCATGAGATTTTCCAGGCAAGAATACTGGAGTGTGTTGCCATTCTCTTCTCCAGGGAATCCTCCCAACTCAGGGGTAGAACCCAGGTCTCCTGCACTGCAGGTGGATTCTTTACCATGTGAGCCCCCAGGCAATTATCACTGTTTATCTGATTCTCAGCTGACTTTGATTGCACAAATAAAACAATTTCAATCTCTTAAGAATTAGTTTACATTAATAAGTCTCATAACTGATATTAAACAGTGTATCAGTTATTGAATTGTAATGAGCAATGCAAAGTCCTTGAGGATAACCAGCATGTTTCTTCATTATAGGAAACAAATTTTAAGACACATTTTAATCACAAGTTTGTTTGAAAAGGATGACGTATAGTATATAACGACATCTGGTTGTCAGAAGTACTGAAAGCCTCCATCTAAACATGAGAATATATGCCTGCTAAACAGACTTCCCTGGTAAAAAATCTGCCTGCAATAAGGGAGACCTGGGTTCAGTCCCTGGGTCAGGAAAATCCTCTGGAAAAAGGAATGGCTACTCACTTCAGTATTCTTGCCTGGAGAATCCCATGGATAGATAAGCCTGGTGTACTGCAGTCCATGAGGTGGCCAAGAGTCAAATGCCACTGAGTGACTAACACAAACAGACTTCATAGTAAAATAAAATAGTGAGTCTGTACATCCCCTTGGATTTGCTAATTGGGGAAGGCCAGTTTCCCTTTCTGAGAAGGCAATGGCACCCCACTCCAGTACTCTTGCCTGGAAAATCCCATGGACGGAGGAGCCTGGTAAGCTGCAGTCCATGGGGTCGCTAGAAGTCCGACACGACTGAGCGACTTCACTTTCACTTTTCACTTTCATGCATTGGAGAAGGAAATGGCAACCCACTCCAGTGTTCTTGCCTGGAGAATCCCAGGGACAGGGGAGCCTGGTGGGCTGTCGTCTCTGGGGTCGCACAGAGTCGGACACGACTGAAGCGACTTAGCAGCAGCAGCAGTTTCCCCTTCATATCTCAGTGCTGAATTTTAGTAAGTATTTAGATATTCTATACTAATTATTAATAACTCTCTCTTCTGTCAAATTGTGTTTAAGTACAGGAATATTTCTACCAGAATTTTGTACAGTCCTTAGAATGCAATTCACTAAAACTTCTAGAATAACTTTGGATATCTCTTCATCTCCTGGCTCCCAAAGAATATCCATGGAAGTTATATAAACTGTATAAAGTACTCCTTTTCAAAAGACATTTTAATTTTTGGGGGGTGTCCTTAATTTCCATCATTACAAATAAAAATATACAATAGGCCATGGCGAATAAGGAATACAAGTGTCAGACCATTCCTTAGAAGTTTATATCTCAAGCTTTGGCTATCTTGTGATAGATACTTTTAGTTTATTTATACTATCCTAGCACTAGAGTTTTCATTAGGCTGAAATGTGGGCAGAACTTGTTTGCCGCTTCCTAGAAAGATGTGAGGAGGAAGAATCCTATTGATTTTATTTCTAGCTCTTGGCTTCGAGCTAAAAGAGCAAAAAAGGCCTCCCAAGAGCCTTAGCTACTGTGAGGGAGTGGTTTTATAAATGATTGAGTTACCTACCCTGGAAGAAAATTCTTTCTTTCCTTATATTTTGTGATTTTTCACTGAAATTTTCTTTTGACATTCTGTTTATTCTAAATAAGGATTCTGAAAAAGTGAGTTAACTATACCAGTTAATCCACAACAAGCAGAAATATTAATTTATACCTCATGTTATATTGGGACAAATGTCTAATGAATACATTCTCATTTTTTAACCTGGTTATATGATGGAATATTATGCAATTTCTAGTGGAAAATAGAATATGCTATCCCTTTGGCATGGGAACTATTTAAAGGTAAAAGCATTTAAAATGAAGCAAACACAGTAATTTTCCTACATGCTAACACACAAATTGCAAACTTTCAAAGATGGAAACATTATAAACCTATTACAGCACAGTGCTACATAGTCTATTGTGTTAGTTTGGTGCCTAAGCTAATTTTGTTGGACTTATGAACAAATTGGTCTTATGAATGCACTCTTGGAATGGAATTTGTTTATATGTAGGGAGAAGGCAATGGCACCCCACTCCAATACTGTTGCCTGGAAAATCCCATGGACAGAGGAGCCTGGTGGGCTGCAGTCCATGGGGGTCGCTAAGAGTCACACACGACTGAGCGACTTCACTTTCACTTTCCACTTTCATGCACTGGAGAAGGAAATGGCAACCCACTTCAGTGTTCTTGCCTGGAGAATCCCATGGATGGAGAAGCCTGGTGGGCTGTAGTCCATGGGGTCGCACAGAGTCGGACACAACTGAAGCGACTTAGCAGCAGCAGTAGCAGGGGACTTAAAAAAAAAAGTGAGACTGTTAACCTCTCAGTCATGTCTGACTCTTTGCCACCCCATGGACTGTAGCCTGCGAGGCGCCTGTGTCCATGGGATTCTCCAGGCAAGAATACTGGAGTGAGAAGCTATTCCCTTCTCCAGGGAATCTTCCTGACCCAGGGATCAAACGTGGATCCATGTTGCAATCAGATTTTACCAACTGAACCACTAAATAACAAAAGCTTTCTGTCTTTCCACTATTTGCCTAAAATAAGGACATAAATGTACAAATGTGGCCCTCCTCCTCTCTCTATGTGGAAGACAGAAGATACTCATTGGAAACAACTGTAAACCTTTATTGCTCAGAGACATCATCAGGAGGGTCAACATGGAAAATCTTGCTAAACCAACTTTTATCTGGCATTTGTTTCCCCATATTTTTACTTTCCACAGTATTCCACTCCAAGACTCTCAAGGTCAATTTCCTTTGCCTTGTTAGTTCTCTAAAAATGCATTGTTATTTATTATGGTGCTATATAAGTTCAGATTCACATCATTGTTAGATATATACCTGATGCCCATATTAGAAACTTGTGTTTGTTAATCTTTCTGTCTCTTGTTAGTCTAATATACAGAGCCTGGCCAAAGAGCCAATGAGGGTAGAGGGAAAAGTCATTTTTTTTCTCCCCTATAAAAGCAATTGTGGATTTCTGACACATTGACTCATTTTTACCTTCACCGTCAGAAAAAATAAATATTAGGTGCTCTTAAAATCTTGATTAATATTAAGTATCTTTTATATAAGATTACAATGATATTTTAAAATTCTCATATTGACAAGGAAGGAAATTATTTAAAGAATTTTTGCCAGCTAATGAAGGAAATAATTATAAATCCATTTTCTAAAAGTGTTTTTAAATTAAATAATAAACTATTAATTTTTATTAGTAAGTCATTTTTCCCTCTGAGGAACTTAAACATACTGCCCATACATTTAACATGTATGAATGTCAAAGCTTAATTAGAAATCTCAAAGACAGAAATACCAGCTACTACCTAAGGCTGAAAAGAAAGAATAGCAATATTTAAAGACTGTGAATTAAAAAGTAGATAAAGTCAGGACTAGAAAAAACAAGGGAAAACAATTTTTCATTAATTATAAATTCCACTTTTTTCTGATGAATGAATTCAAGCAACTTCAATAAATTCAGGGTCCTCCTTTCTGTGATGCCTCTAAATTGCCTCCTGCAAGTCAGACTGCATTTGTTAGACATCCCCCTTACTGATGTATACTCCTGAAACACAGGCACAGCCATCCTTTCACTTAACATGAATTCATTTATAAAATTCCTGTTTTTTTGCCTGGCCTCTCTTGGGGGCATCTTATTTATTTTCAAACACCAGGATCTGGAATAATTGATCTGTGTGTGTGTGTGTGTGTGTGTGTGTGTGTGTGTGTGTGTGTGTTTGTGGTGTGTGTGTGTGTGTGAAGTCACTTCAATCGTGTCCAACTTCATGCGACTCTGTGGTTCCACCAGGTTCCTTTGTCCATGGGATTTCTCAGGCAAGAATACTGAAGTGGGTTGCCATTTCCTTCTACAGGGGATCTTCCTGATCCAGAGATCAAACCTTCATCTCTTAAGTCTCCTACATTGACAGGCAGGTTCTTTACCACTAGCGCCACCTAGGAAGCAATTAATCTAGTATCTTTTAAATAAATATATGTTTAATGAATGAATGCATTAAAGAGATATTACCAGGGAGAAATTTAGGTAAAAACTGACTTTTGTTTTAGTCGTTCTCAATTCTACTTTTAACAAGCATAAATTATGAGATCTTGAATAAGAATAAACATATCTTTTAGTTTCTTATTTGTAGATTACAATAATTGAACTTGTTATAGCACACACACACACACACACACACACACACAAACACATACTATTGAATGCATATCCAAGTTCATCTTTCTTTATGCTTTTTAGTAAAATCCTAGATTTGAATGGGTAGTCACTCCATTCCTGAGCCCAATTATTTAGTAAGTGGAAACTCTCCTTTGACCCTGGAACTTTATTTTTCTTTGGTCTGTTACAAAGTTTCTCAAATTTAGATCTCCAAGAAAACAGCTTAGAAATTATGGAAGCTCCATAAAGAGAAGAGAAAGAAAGTGTATTTAAGGAAATGATGAGAGGGCATTTGCTAGATCTGGAAAATAAACATCTAGATGCATGATACCCATAGAATTTCAAGCCGATGGAACATAAGAGGTGATCATCAAGACACATTATAGCAACTTATCAAAAATCAATGACAGAGAGAGAATTTTGAAAACAGAAAGAGAAAAGAAACTCATCATATACAGAGGAACCCCCATCAGATAATCAGTAGATTTCCCATCAGAAACCTTGCGGACTGGGAGACAGTGAGATGATTTATTCAAAGAGCTAAAAGGAGGAAAGAAAAAAGAGCCCTGCCAATCAAAACTGGCACAACACAGTGAACCAACTATGCATCAATTTAAAATAATAATTTTTTTAATGGGGGGAAAAAGAACTTGAGAAAATAAGAACAAATCCTATTTGTTATTTTCTCATTTTAATAAACCATAACACAGTACTCATATGTTGAAATGCCATGTATATCTACTGCACATTTTCCATTGCTACTGATAATTTTTTAGACTAAAACTTATCTGAGGCAAACCTGACTTAGTAATGGTCATCTTAACTCCTGTCTTTTTAATCTCCAGTCAGATTTTTATAATAACAAATTATCACCATCCCTGAAAATTTAAGATTATTCTCTCACTTCCTAACACAATTATAAAATACTCAGTTTCAAAAAAGAAAAAAAAAATCTACACTTATCCAAGATTTGGACTCTCTTCATACTTTTTAATTCCCTTAATAATCTCTCATCATTCAATTTACACAGCTCTATTCTTCCCTAATTTTCTAATTTTTACAAACAATGTCTTCTGGAGTATATTTCTTTTAGAGAATATAACATGTTAACCAATATTGTCATGATACTGTCTTATTTTCTGCTTTATGAGATGTCCTATCATATCATCAATTAAACTGGACTCAGTGACAACCTTCATTATGAAGTATTCACATAGGGATCTTTATTCTTGGAATCCTGAATAACATTTTCCTTCAACATCATGCATTTGAGCATATAAACTGTCTTAGATTGTATAGCTAAGTATGTGTATCCAATGCTATTAGGGGTCCAAAGCTCAAAGTCTCGGTAAGAGATAGAACCAGGACACAAATTAACTCCCCAAGATCCACGAGGGCAGGGGCATAATTTACACCTCATAGTTCCTCTCAGAATATCCAGTATTCTGCAGAGCACACATTTTATGCTGTTTTTCTTTCTTTAAAATAGTGGGATGTTTTGGACACATGAAATTTAAAGATTATAGGGAGGATAAAGCCTGTCTACTCTGTCTCATTTAAGCTGTAACCACTCACTGCCTGTCTGTTATATCTGATGGCATGAATCATATCTCCTCCTCAAGGACTACAAGCAGGGAGTGTTTCAGTTTGTAACCTAATATGACTGCACTGAAATGTGGTCTTATTAGAGCTAATGTCAATGGACCTGTCAGATTCAACATGAGTTCCTGTCATTGTCTTCAGAGGAATGAGGTATTACTTTGATTGATCTGCAGAGTTGCCAGTTGCTTGACATCATTCAGCTTTTCTTTGGGCTTTGAATGAATTCATGGCTATCAATCAACATGTATACATATATATGGGAAACTCATCTGGGAATTCTCTTGGCATTAATATGCCAAATCTTTGTGATTTAAGCCAAATGCGTTGGATAAGCGTACATTATTGGATCCTATAGACAAGGAATATTTGTACTGCAAGTTACATTTCAAAGCCAAAGTAACTAGTTCATGCTTTAGGCAACCAAATATAAAATGGTATTTCTATAACTTAGCTTCCAAAATCGGAGAAGGCAACGGCACCCCACTCCAGTACTCTTGTCTGGCGAATCCCATGGATGAAGGAGCTGCAGTCCATGCAGTCGCTAAGTGTTGGGCACGACTGAGCGATTTCACTTTCACTTTTCACTTTCATGCATTGGAGAAGGAAATGGCAACCCACTCCAGTGTTCTTGCCTGGAGAATCTCAGGGACAGAGGCGCCTAGTGGGCTGTCATCTATGGGGTTGCACAGAGTTGGACACGACTGAAGCGAGTTAGCAGCTTAGCAGCAACTTCCAAAATTGTGATTTTTACTTCCTAAATTAATAAAATATCAAGTATAAAAATGACTGTAAAATTATGAGGTAGTTTACCGAAAACTCAAATTTTAATGTTAGTGATTCTATGGAAAACAATGGCTTAAGGATAGCTTGAAATTTGTCATTCAAATGTATGCATTTTTGTCAATAAATGATGTTTCTAGGAACTTTTTCAAAATATTATTAAGAGATGACACTAAATCCCTGAATGGCTGATGCTATAGTTTGAATATTTTTGGCTCAGATTTACCTCCCCCAATTCATACCTTGAAATCCTAATACCTACAGGGAATATATTAAGAGATGGGCTCTTTTAGAGGATACTAGGTCATGAGGGTTGAGTTCTCATGATTAGAATGATTGCTTTTCTTAAAAAACAACAACAACAGTACAGGTATCCTTCACTCCTTCCACCAAGTGAGGACAGAGTGAGAAACAGCAATATTTAGAAGTGGGTTCCCCCACCCAGATACCCACTCTGCTTGGCACCAGCCTTCATGGTCTATCCAGCCTATGGTATTTCTGTTATGGCAGCCTGTATGGATTAAGACAAATGATTAGGGGTGGTTTGATAATAAGCTTTGAGGATGGAAGTCATGGAAGTTTGAATAATATTCATCCTCACTTATCTTGGGTCTTTTGTGAGTCTACATGTGACTACATGCCTATGTTAAAAAAAAAAAAAAAAACAAAACTACTAGTACCTTTGAGTCTACTCTTTAATCCTACAGTATCTTCATCATTTTCATCATCAAATCCTAACCACGTCCTCATAGAATTTAGCAGCTGACACAACTTTTGTCATAATACAAGTGACATTAACCAGGTCACCCTGCTTGGGGTGGGGCAGGTCATTCTGTAGGCCAGATATATTTTATTGCTGGACTGGGAGGTATTCATTCTGTCTCTTGGAAGGCCTGAGAATCTGACTCTAGCTCTTGGATAAGGTAAATGTAAGTGGATTAATTAACACAACTTAATGTTTTCTGATGTACTATTTAAGAGTCAAAACTCCCCTTGTGAAAACCAAATTCAGTTTATTTGTGAGTGGTTTTCACCTGACAGACAAGAGAGCTATAAAACTCAGTTGTTAGAAATTTTCATCAGAAGTCTTCTGAAACTAAGGTTCATCACACTCATCTTGGCAGTTTGTGTCAAAGCCAAAGTATGTCCTTGAATGAGAAAGAAGACTCTAGGGTGGTTTGGTCCTAAATATCCCTCAGAATTATGATGCTTACCTACACTCTTTTTCTCTTATTCTATCATATTCTTTTTTCATTTAATTTAATTTAAATTAATTTATTTTTCATTCAAGTATAGTTTATTTACAATGTCGTGTTAGTTTCACGTGTACAGCAAAGTGATTCAGTTATATATACATATATATCTATTTTTCCATACTCTTTTCCCTTATAGTTTATTAAAAATATTAAATATAGTTACCTGTGTTATACAGTAGATCCTTGGTGGTCATCTATTTTATCTGTAACAGTGTGCATATGTAAATCCCAAATTCCTAATTCATCCCTCTTCTCCATTCTTTCTGGGCTTCCCAGGTGGTTCATTGGTAAGGAATCTACCTGCCAATGCAGGATATGTGAGTTCAATCCCTGGGTTAGGAAGATCTCCTGGAGGAGGAAATAGCAACCTACTCCAGTATTCTTCCTTGGAAAATTCCCATGGATGGAGGACCTGGCAGGCTATACAGTTCATAGGGTCACAAAGAGTCAGACACAACTGAGTGACTAACACACACATACATACGTTGCCATTGATATCTATATTTTTGTTTAGAGAGTAGATGTAGAATTAATCGTGGAATTTATCAGATATCTAAGACTTTAAGGGAAAGTTTCCTGAGTAATAACTCATTTTAAGAAAAAGAAAAACATGCATATAAACTTTTTCAATAACATTAGTTTGATAGTCGAGCTTCCCTGCTGGCTCAGGCAATAAAGAGTCTGCCCATAATGCTGGAGACCTGGGTTCAATTAGGTCAGGATGATCTCCTAGAGGAGTTAATGGCTACCCACACCAATATTCTTACCTAGAGAATGCCATGGACAGAGGAGCCTGGCAGTTTAGAGTTTGTGGGGTCACAAAGAGTCAAGCCACAACTGAGCGACAAACTCTTTCACTTTCTTTTAGCTTGATAACTAGGCTTGGTGGACTTTTATCAGGCATGGTGGGGGAATTATGGTTTAGGAGTTCTATAAAAACAAACAAAAAAATTGAAAAGATTGGTTCAGAAACTTAAGATCAAAATGTAGGATTGCTTTGAGAACAAAATCATAGAAAAACATCTTGGATTGGCCAAAGTGTTCATTTGGGTTTTTCTATAAGATGTTATGTTATTTTTGGCCAATATAGAAACCAATATGTTTTTCTATAAGCTTGTTCTCAAAGTACTCTTCAATTTCAATCTTAATATTTTGAATGATCTCCTTGGCCAATCCAATAGATAAAGGGAAATGGCATTACCTCTTCTTAAGCACAAGAAGCACAAATGGCTTTTGCTCACTGTTGCTCCAAGGAACTGAATCCAGATGGTAAATCTATTCTGGTTTTCATCAGGGCTAGTTTCATACTTTGAGCTAGTGTTTGCAAAGTCTGTGAGAGTGGTCAGCTAGGGCTCCAAGAACAATAGCACTTAGTGCCACAAGTTTCAACATCATGAAGGACAGAAATTTGGGGAGTAAAATTCAGGCAATAGTGTCCATGGCACATAGATCTGGCTTTGAAATGTGTACAACAGAACTTTTAGCAGGGGGTGATCTGCATATAGTAGAAATGAATTTAAAGGTAGATAATAATTCCAAAGAATAAATGAAGCAAGAAAAAGCAAAATGCTTTCTTTACTGTTCAATGTTACATTTTTATAGATCTAGGCTATTGTATTACAGTAATTACACAAATTAATCTGAAAGGGGAGCATTACTACCCCAAACTGTATATTATTCTTCAGTTCCCATTATATTTCATAATATAGCTATTTATGGTATAATTATTAAAACTTTAAACACATTAAATCATTCAAATATACAAACACAAACATTAAATAATTTCTTTATATTTAAAATGTACAACCCTGGAGAAGGAAATGATAACCCACTCCAATGTTCTTACCTGGAAAACTTCCTGGACAGAGGACCCTGGCCGGATACAGTCCATGTAGTTGCAAGAGTCAGACACGACTGAGCATGCTCACAAGAATCAGACACGACTGAGCATGCTCACACTCAAAATGTCAAAATATGATTTTAAAGTCCTAGAATTTTGAATAACATCAAATTATTCATTTAATAATTCAAAAACTCATTCATTTTTTCAAGCATCTCTTGTAAGGTTATGAGTGTTTTTGACATGTTAATATTCAATATGATACAGGTTATAGTAAAAGACTAGATATGCGAAAGCAAAAGTGAAAGTCACTCAGTTGTTTCCAACTCTTTGCGACCCCATAGACTAAAACAGTCCAAGGAATTCTCCAGGCCAGAATACTGGAGTGGGTAGACTTTCACTTTCTCCAATGTGTGAAATGATGTATAACTGAAATCTGAAGTATTGCTAGTAATCCAGATGAACGTAAATGTTTTGATTAGTGGTATGACTCAGGTACTATTTGTAATATGATTCTCATCAAAGAGATGATTTCATGGCTTATAATGAGAGTATTCAAATATACTTATTTCCTGACATGGTGACATTCTTGGAATATACCTTTTTTTTTTTTTTTTTTCTATTTGATGTTTTTTGTTTTTCTTTATAAGCTTCAGTTCTTTTCTATGCCCTGTTCACTTTCATGATGCCAAGTGTTTATCCTGCCTGCATACAGAATCAGTGCCATTGAACTGTCAAAGTATTTAAAACCTATGTTTTAAGCAAGAAATTGCTACTCAAAATCTATAATCAGTTCAGTTCAGTTCAGTTCAGTCGCTTAGTCATGTTTGACTCTTTGCAACCCCATGAATCGCAGCATGCCAGGCCTCCCTATCCATCACCAATTCCCGGAGTTCACTGAGACTCACATCCATCGAATCAGTGATGCCATCCAGCCATCTCATCCTCTGTCGTCCCCTTCTCCTCCTGCCCCCAATCCCTCCCAGCATCAGAGTCTTTTCCAATGAGTCAACTCTTCGCATGAGATGGCCAAAAGTTCTGGAGTTTCAGCTTTAGCATCATTCCTTCCGAAGAAATCGCAGGGCTGATCTCCTTCAGAATGGACTGATTGGGTCTCCTTGCAGTCCAAGGGACTCTCAAGAGTCTTCTCCAACATCACAGTTCAAAAGCATCAATTCTTTGGCGCTCAGCCTTCTTCACAGTCCAACTCTCACATCCATACATGACCACAGGAAAAACCATAGCCTTGACTAGATAATGTCTCTGCTTTTGAATATGCTATCTAGGTTGGTCATAACTTTTCTTCCAAGGAGTAAGCGTCTTTTAATTTCATGGCTGCAGTCACCATCTGCAGTGACTTTGGAGCCCAAAAAAAAAAAAAAAAAAGTCTGACACTATTTCCACTGTTTCCCCATCTATTTCCCATGAAGTGATCGGACCAGATGCCATGATCTTTGTTTTCTGAATGTTGAGTTTTAAGCCAACTTTTTCTCTCTCCTCTTTCACCTTCATCAAGAGGCTTTTTAGTTCCTCTTCACTTTCTGCCATAAGGGTAGTGTCATCTGCATATCTGAGGTTATTAATATTTCTCCCGGAAATCTTGATTCCAGCTTGTGTTTCTTCCAGCCCAGCATTTCTCATGATGTACTCTGCATATAAGTTAAATAAGCAGGGTGACAATATACAGCCTTGATGTACTCCTTTTCCTATTTGGAACCGTTCTGTTGTTCATACCATAAAAGTCACTCAGTAACATATATGGTTGAATAGATTATTAAATTTAAGATCAATATATGTAAACTTTTTTTTCAAAATTATTTGTTGGAGCCTTCATCCATTCATATTAACAGAGGGAACATTGTTCTCTTCTCTTCTCTCTCACCTGTCCTCTCTCTTAGGTCCCCACATTTTAACTATTCAGGAAACCAATATATTTGGCTTCCCTGGTGGCTCAGAAGGCAAAGAATCTGCCTGCAATGTGGGAACACCTGGATTTGATCTGGGTCAGGAAGATCCACTGGAGAAGGGAGTGGCAACCCACTCCACATTTTAATTGTTCATGAATCAGATATATTTACTCAATACCAAAGGATCATTGTTATGGTCAAATGTCAGATAAAAGAAAAATTAAGTATGCTATTAATGTACTTGCAAACCACAATACATTCATTGAATGATATAGCTCTCTTGGAAATGAGGACCAAATGTCTTTACTTAATTTATGTGAAATATGTAAAGGTTAATATGTTAAAGTTGAAATCATTCTCTTTGCTGTGTACTAGTATGGATGCTGATTACAAGCAATTGTATTTGCATGCTGAGATGGAAAGGCTACTGAGAGAGAAATATTTAGAGACTATCTGAACTGCAAACAAACTTAGTTTTCTTGTAAAATGTGAAAGTTTTTCCCCAAATTCTTACATAGGTCAATGGCCAGCCTAATTCGTCAGAAATCTTCTGAGAAAAAATTTTGAAGTAATTGTTACTCCCCTATATATTTTTCATTCTAATGTTTACATGTAGTAAAATACAAATCTAATGCCTGCTTACTCTAATAGACAATATTATGTGTCTATATAATTTATTTAATAATTTGTTTATTGAGTGTTTGATTATGAAAATTTCAAACACACAGCAAAGATAAATGGCAGAAACCAACACAAGATTGTTACAAAATTATCCTCCAATTAAAAAAAAAAAAAACTTCACTAAGTTCCCAAACAGATATTGGATTAGAGTCAAAGTGGAAATACTAATTTAAAGAAATGTAATCTAAATATTGGGCTTCCCAGAAAGCACAGTGGTAAAGAACCCACCTGCCAAGCAGATTTGATCCTTGTGTTGGGAAGATCCCATGGAGAAGGAAATGGCATGCCATTCCCATATTCTTGCTTGGAAAATTCATGAACAAAGAAGCCTGGTGTGCTACAGTGCACAGACCCTGATGCTGGGAGTTGCAAAAAGTTGAATATGAATTAGCAATGAAACAACAACAATCTAAGTATGCAAAATAGGATCACTCCAGAGGAAAATTACATGCAAACCACTTAAGGTTTAAGAGATGATGTTTCTGCCATTCTGAAAAATATGCGTACAAAGTTTTATGAACACATGAAGTTCATCAAAAAATGCATGAACTGTCTTTGGATTCATTTGTTGTTAGTTGAGATCCGGGGAATTGTCAGCTACCTTCCCAGGGCACATGTTACAGAGACAGTCCCTGCACTGGTATAAGCTTGAAATGTGTGAGAGTGGGGTAAGCAGTGTATAGAACTGCCTCACCATCCTGTGAAGGGTTTATTAAAAAAGGTTATCTCTGAAGACATAAGCAGAGATACTTTAAGTAACAATCCATATACTGATATGGGAGACTTTATACTCTTTCACTTCATCTTCAAAGGCAAGATAAAACAAATGTATGAACTAGGGACTACAAATGCAAAGCTGAGGAATCCAAACATTCGGTTGGATAGTGTCTACTAGCTTGGTGAAAAAGAGTAGAATAGGAATAATGGAGAATCTTTGAAATACTAGGCATAAAATGAAGAACTGTTTTCAGTGAGATTCAAAAATATGGGTTTGAACTGACATAGTGGAGCAAGTAGTGTATGTGTTTAGTCGTGTTCAACGCTTTCCAATCTCTTGCACTGAGGTCCACCAGTCTCCTCTGTTCATGGAATTTACCAGGCAAGAACACTGAAGTGGGTTGCCATTTCCTCCTCCAAGGGGTCTGCCTGACCCAGGGATTGAACCTGCATCTCTTGCACCTGCTGCATTGGCAGGTGGATTCTTTACTACTGTACCCTCTGGGAAGCCCATTTCTGGAACAAAAATTCAACATCATTTCTGAGCCTTGCGAAATAAAAATAAAGCCATTTCCAAGGCTCTTGATGAAACGTGCCTTGAGGGAAGTGGCAAATGTCAATTTCCATTAAAGTAAGGAGTCTGTGCTATGTGCTGGTTAAATAAATAGACATTGGAGTCAGATAGAACTGACTAGAATGTTTGGTCCCAACAATTAATAATTGCCTCAATCTTTCTAAGTCAGTCAAACCAGTTAATTCTAA
The DNA here is from genome assembly GCF_027580195.1 of Bos mutus. NCBI lineage: Eukaryota > Metazoa > Chordata > Mammalia > Artiodactyla > Bovidae > Bos > Bos mutus. Next base: position 10,706,589 of record NC_091617.1, read on the forward strand.
AGGAAATCAACCCTGAATATTCACTGGAAGGACTGATGCAGAAGCTGAAGCTCCAATACTTTGGCCACCTGCTGTGAAGAGCTGACTCATTGGAAAAGACCCTGATGCTGGGAAATATTGAAGGCAGGAGGATAATGGGATGATAGAGGATGAGATGTTTGGATGGCATCACCAACTTAATGGACATGAGTTTAAGCAAGCTCTGGAAGATGGTGAAGGACAGGGAAGCATGGATGTTGCGGTCATGGGGCCACAAAGAGTTGGACATGACTGAGCAGCTGAACAACAAAAATCTTTCTAGAAAACAGTTTTAAAATCTATGTATTGAGAATAGTAGTAGTTGCTTATGAAGATATGTGTTTGTTAAATATTCAACTTGTAAAATATTAGTACAGGGATTTGCAAAGAACTAGTACACTCTCCAGGCAAGAGTACTGGAGTGGGTTGCCATTGCCTTCCCCTGGAGCAGGCAATGGCAACCCACTCCATTATTCTTGCCTGGAGAATCCCATGGAGGGAGGAGCCTGGTAGACTACAGTCCATGGGGTCACAAAGAGTTGGACACGACTGAGCGACTTCACTCACTCACTCAGTACACAATTTGAGAAATGAAAATTAAGATTATTAGAAGAGTAAATAGAATATGCCCCAGTGTGGACTCTGTAAAAAGTATGAATTCATGAATGAGGAGTTGAATGTTGGGTTAAGGCAGAGGGAGTTAGAGCATTATGAAGCCAAAAAGTTTAACAGTGAAGAGAAGAGCAGAATCAGGAGGGTTATAGCATCATGGTTGCCAAGATAATGGGACTATGTTCTATTCTGTCTGTTTTTTTGTCATTATTTTTTCCCAAATGAATTCATATCTGAGTTTTTTTGACTTTTGAGTCTGGGAGAATCCTAATCTAGAAGCCAGGCTAGTCACTGAATGTATCATTTTCTAGGACACATAAATACATTGAAATATGCAGATTTTGAAGGATGGTGAAAGTTAGTTGAACTAAAAGTGGTTTGCTTGGTATGAAAAGGTATTCCTTTCCAGAGGAGCAAGGGCAGGCCACAATTTTCTAGCAAGTCAGTGAAAGTATGAGCAGAGATATGTGCATAATGGAAAAAGTCAATATAAAAATCATCTATTTGCACACTTCCATTTTCTCTATCAATTTGTTTTGCTTCAACTAGCTTGTCCATTGCTTCCACATTCTAGGGGATTTCCTGGTGAGTCAGATGGTAAAGCATTTTCCTCCAATGCAGGAGACCTGGACTGGATCGCTGGGTCAGGAAGATCCCTTGGGGAAGAAAATGGCTATACACTCCAGTATTCTTGCTTGGAAAATTCCAAGGATAGGGGAGCCTGGTGGGCTATAATTCTTATGATCCCAAAGAGTTGAATAGGACTGAACCACCAAAACTTTCACTTTCCACAATCTAATCCACAAATCAAGCAAGCAAAGTAAATGATTCTCATGGTTTGGATTGTTTAATGCTCTCAGTATAGCTGGAGCATCCAAACAGTTGCTTTTTCTTGGCTGGATCGTTAAAGGCTCTCTAATCATTACATGTTAAGACAATAAAATCCTTAGAAAGCAGCTTTTTAAAAAAAAATTTAAACCATACTGTGGTTTCTGATTCCTGACTCTTCCCTCATGAATTCATAAATTTTACTTGGTCCACATTGGGGTGTATTCTATTTACTCTTTTGATAATCTTAATTTTTATTTCTCAAATTGTGTACTAGTTCTTTGCAAATCCTTGTACTAATGCTTTACAAGTTGAATATTTAACAAACACATATCTTCTTTCTGATAGACAATTTCATCAACATTCACTTTAATGTTGTTGGCATTACTAGAATCTAGACACCAGTGATGTTCATATACAGGTTATTCTGTATAAAGAGCTTCTGTATTATTGCATTTTTATAAAAATTTTGTCAGAATTTAACAGCACTTAATGTGGTGTCCTTATTGGAGAAGGAAATGGCAATCCACTCTAGTGTTCTTGCCCGGAGAATCCCAGGGATGGGGGAGCCTGGTGGGCTGCCATCTATGGGGTCCCACAGAGTCAGACACAACTGAAGCAACTTAGCAGCAGCAGCAATGTGGTGTCCTTAGGAATGATGTTGACCTGGGAAACAATGGCTGTCTTGGTGACCCTGAATGGATGTGCCATATTATCAGTCACCCAGTACTCCATTGTGGGAGGAAAGTTTAACTTGAGATGGATGTATTATTTTAACTGTAGTTTAGAGAGAGACACTATAGATCACTGGTTATTTCTTTTACATAAAAATCAGCATAAAAACATTCACTGATACATGTGAAGTGTCCCATTTAACTATCACTGTAATAGGAAATCTTACAAAAATACAGGTTGAATGAAGATATACTTAATATTCTATTAGACATATAAGACTAGTGGTACTGGTATCCACACACTTGTATATAATAACCTGTATACTATAGGCTTTAAAATATGTATGACTATATCTATTTCTCTTACTATGTCTATCTACCGTTTACCTAATACTCAAATTTGAATCTATGTGCCATGTATTTGTCAGACATTTAATATAAAACCGAACCATGGTGCAGATTTGGCTATGCACATCTATTAATACTTTATTTTCATTTTTCCAACAATTTTGCATAATTTCATCATTGACAAGTCCTTCCCAGCTGGTGCTGGTGCTAAAGAACCCAGTGCAGGAGACAGGCAAGAGAGACATGGTTTCAGTCCCTGGGTTGGGAAGATCCCCTGGAGGAGGGTGTGGCAAGCCACTCCAGCATTCTTGCCTGGACAATCCCATGGATAGAGGAACCGGGCAGTTTGCAGTCCATGGGCTTGCAAAGAATCGGACATAACTGAAGTGGCTTAGCCTGCACACACTCCCTCATTGACAGCTAAGTTCCAACCAGGTTGGCCTTCTTTCATAGCATCTGAAGCATAGGAGGTCATCAACAACCACTTGATGATTAATGAACATCATTGTGCTACCCCATAACACTGTTATTATTCTTGCATATTTCGAATATTGAAGTGAAGTGAAGTCGCTCAGTCATGTCCGACTCTTTGCGACCCCATCGACTGTAGTACCAGGCTTCTCAGTCTATGGGATTTTCCAGGCAAGAGTACTGGAGTGGGGTGCCATTTCCTTCTCCAGGGGATCTTCCCGACCCAGGGATTGAGCCCCGGTCTCCCACGTTGTAGGCAGACGCTTTACCGTCTGAGCCACCAGGGAAGCCTGGTGTTTTGAATATTAACAGCAATCAAATCTAAATTGCTAAATATTCCCTAGGTAAAATGTTTTAAACTATTTTTAATTAACTTTGAATTCAGAGACTAAATAGCCACAGAAACAAATAGACAAGAGCTAAAGAAGAATGCAATTTGTTCCATCATTAAACAAGAAATATTAAAAGAAAAACTGAGCATGCTGTTATTCTAATTGAATGTCCTTTCTCAGATGGAGGTTGACATGATTTTTTGCTACTCCAGGACAAAAAGATGATAATAAATCTGCATTATGAAAGTTAGCTAATCAAAATCAGAAATTACATTTAGAAGTATGAGGTGATCTAAAGAATATTCATACTTCATTTTGATGTTCCTAGTTTTGCATTAGTTCAAACAATGACATTTTAGTGTCAATATTTTTATATTAAAGTATGTTATGATATATATCATGCTTTCTTATTCTTTTAAGTTGCAGTAAAATCCAGGGTCTAAATCTACATATTATTGAGACATGGGACTTCAGTTCAGTTCAGTTCAGTCGCTCAGTCGTGTCTGACTCTTTGCCGACCCTATGAACTGCAGCACACCAGGCCTCACTGTCCTTCACCAACTCCTAAAGTTTACTCAAACTCATGTCTATTGAGTCGGTGATACCATCCAACCATCTCATCCTTTGTCATCCCCTTCTCCTCCTGCCCTCAGTATTTCCCAGCATCAGGGTCTTTTCCAATGAGTCAGCTCTTTGCATCAGGTGGCCAAAGTATTGGAGTTTCAGCTTCAACATCAGCCCTTCCAATGAACACCCAAGACTGACCTCCTTTAGGATGGACTGGTTGGATCTCCTTGCAGTCCAAGGGACTCTCAAGAGTCTTCTCCAACAACAAAGTGCAAAAGCATAAGTTCTTCAGTGCTTATCTTTCTTTATAGTCCAACTCTCACATCCATACCTGACTACTGGAAAAACCATAGCCTTGACTAGACGGACCTTTGTTGGCAAAGTAATGTCTCTGCTTTTTAATATGCTGTCTAGATTGGTCATAACTTTCTTTCCAAAGAGTAAGGGTCTTTCAATTTCATGGCTGCAGTGATTTTGGAGACAGGGGTCTTATTGTCCCATTATTTGAATTTGCCTCTTTGCATCAGCACTTTGGAAAAGTTACTTATTGTATTTAACCCTCCCTTTCTTTATTTTTCTTTCTTTAAATATAAAGATACCTGTAGATACCTCATGACTCTTTATGAGTATCAGTGAGATAATCCATGTAAAGTATATAAAAGAGTGCCTGAGGTACAGATATCATTCTAAAAATGTCAGTTGTTGTTACCATTAGTAAGATGCTATTATTAATAACAGTAACCTATAGAATTGATAGTTTTGAACTGTGGTGTTGGATAAGACTCTTGAGAGTCCCTTGGACTGCAAGGAGATCCAACCAGTCCATTCTGAAGGAGATCAGCCCTGGAATTTCTTTGGAAGGAATGATGCTGAAGCTGAAACTCCAGTACTTTGGCCACCTCATGCGAGGAGTTGACTCATTGGAAAAGACTCTGCTGCTGGGAGGGATTGGGGGCAGGAGGAGAAGGGGACGACAGAGGATGAGATGGCTGGATGGCATCACTGACTCGATGGATGTGAGTCTGAGTGAACTCCGGGAGTTGGTGATGGACAGGGAGGCCTGGCGTGCTGCGACTCATGGGGTTGCAGAATCGAACACGACTGAGTGACTGACCTGATCTGATCTGATATCAGAGTTTTAATATTTCACTACTAAGTTTTTGTGACAATACTTTTACCTATTTACCTGCTCTCACATTTTCTAAGGTAAAGACTTCTGAACAAATAGTTTAAGAATTAATTAACAGGATAAACTCCAACAACACAAGAGATGACTCTACACATGGACATCACCAGTTGGTCAATACAGAAATCAGATTGATTATCTTCTTTGCAACCAAATGTGAAGAAGTTCTTGTTCAGCAAAAACAAGACCTGAAGCTGACTGTGGCTCAGAACATCAGCTCCTTATTGCAAAATTCTGGCTCAAATTGAAGAAAGTAGGGAAAATCACTAGGTCATTCAGGTATGACCTAAATCAAATTCCTTATGATTACACAGTAGAGATGATGAATAGTTTCAAGGGACTAGATCTGGCAGACAGAGTACCTGAAGAACTGTGGACAGAAGTTTGTAACATTGCACAGGAGGTGGTGACCAAAACCATCCTCAAGAAAAAGAAATGCAAGAAGGCAAAGTAGTTATCTGAAGAGGGATTAAAATTACTGAGAAAAGAGAAACTATAGGCAAAGGAGAAAAGGAAAGATCTACCCATGTGAATGCAGAATACCAAAAAATAGCAAGGAGAGATAGGAAAGTTTTCCAAAGTAAGCAATGCAAAGAAATAGAGGAAAACAATAGAACGAGAAAGACTAGAGGTCTCTTTGAGAAAATTAGAGATACAAATGGAATATTTCTTGCAAAGATTGGCACAATAAAGGACAGAAACAATATGGGCCTAAAGAAAGCAGAAGATATCAAGAATAGGTGGCAAATATACACGGAAGAACTGTTCAAAAAAGATCTTAATTACCCTGATAACCATGATGGTATGATCAGTCATCTAGTCCCAGACATCCTGGAATATGACGTCAAGTGGGCCTTAGGAAACATCCCTATAAACAAAGTTAGTGGAGGTGATAGATTCCAGCTGAGCTATTTCAAGCCCTAAAAGATGATGTTATTAAAGTGCTTCACTCGATATACCAGCAAATTTGGGAAACTCAATAGTGGCCACAGGACTGAAAAAAATCAGTTTCCATTCCTATCCCAAAGAAGGGCATTTCAAAGCATGCTCAAACTATTGCACATTTGCAATCACTTCACATGTTAGCAAGATAATGCTCAAAATGCTTCAAGCTAGGTTTCAACAGTAGGTCAACTAAGAACTTCCTGATGTAAAACTGGAATAGAAAAGGCAGAAACCAAAGATCAAATTGCCAACATCTGTTGTCTCATTGAAAAAGCAAGAGAATTTCAGAAAAGCATCTATTTCTGCTTCATTGACTATACTAACGGCTTTGACTGTGTGGATCACAAAAAGCTTTGGAAAATAAAAGAGATAAGAATACCAGACCACCTTACCTGACACCTGAGAAACTTGTATATAGGTCAAGAAACAATAGTTAGAACCACATGTGGAACAATGGACTGCTTCTGAATTGGGAAAGAAGCACAACAATGCTGTATATTTTCACCCTAGTTAAATAACTTATATGCCTATTTAACTTATATGCAGAGTATATCATGTGAAATGCCTGGCTGGATGAAGCACAAGCTGGAATCAAGATTGCCAGAAATATTGCCAATATTTTTCAAGATTGTTGAGAAAACAACCTCAGATATCCAGATGATGTCACCCTTATGGCAGAAATTGAAGAGGAACTAAAGAGCCTCTTGATCAAGTTGAAAGAGGAGAGTGAAAGTGCTGGCTTAAAACTCAACATTCAGAAAAAATGAAGATCATGGCATCCAGTCCCATCACTTCATGGCAAATAGTTGGGGAAACAATGGAAGTGTTGACAGACTTTATTTTCTTGGGCTTCAGAATCACTGCAGATGGTGACTACAGCCATGAAATTAAAATATTTGCTCCTTGGAAGAAAACCTATGACCAACCTAGGCAGAATATTAAAAAGCAGAGACATTACTTGGACGACAAAGGTCCATTTAGTCAAAGCTATGGTTTTTCCTGTAGTCATGTATGGATGACTCTGTATGAATGAGAGCTGGACTATAAAGAAAGCTGAGCACAGAAAAATTGATCCTTTTGAACTGTAGTGTCAGAGGAGACTCTTGAGAGTCTATTGGACTGCCAGAAAATCAGACTAGTCAATCCTAAATGAAATCAACGTTGAATATTCATTGAAAGGACTGGAGCTTAAACTGAAGCTCCAATACTTTGGCCACCTAATGCTAAGAGCCAACTGATTAGAAAAGCCTCTGATGGTGGAAAAGATTGTAGGCAGGAGGAGAAGGAGACGACTGGATGAAATTTTTGAATGGTATCACCAACTCAGTGGGCATGAGTTTGAGCAAAATCTGGGAGATGTTGAAGGACAGGGAAGCCTGGAGTCCATGGTTTCACAAACAGTCGGATATAACTGAGTGACTGTTCAACAACAACAAATTTCCTTAAAGACCCTCTAGGCAAATACAGTCACATTGGAGTTTAGGACTTCTGCATGTCAATTTGGGAGAGGATAATTCCATCCATAACAGTTAAAAACTTAAGAATCGAAGTACAGTACCTTTTTCTGTGCCCTATGACTGAACATCTGAACAACAATAATAACAAACTGGATAAAGTTTAATCATGAATAGTAGTTGAATTTGGAGAGTGAGTGGCATGTTAAAACATTGATTAGAGCCCAATGGGCCTGCAATATAAAGAGTGGTAGAAGAATAGTTCTGCACCTGCTAAAGTCTTTGGGAGCTATGGCAGGAATGTTGCTACTTACTAATAGCACATGAGGTCTGGGAAGCCAATAAAGCAATTTGAATCTGGAGTGAATCATAATCAGCTCAAAAATTTGTATTTTGTGCAAACGTGATTTGAGTCTTAGATTTTGTATATCACCATATATATACTGCAGCCATGAAATTAAAAGTTGCCTACTCCTTGGAAGAAAAGTTCTGACCAACCCAGATAGCATATTCAAAAGCAGAGACATTACTTTGCCAACAAAGGTCCATCTAGTCAAGGCTATGGGTTTTCCAGTGGTCATGTATGGATGTGAGAGTTGGACTGTGAAGAAGGCTGAGCGCTGAAAAATTGATGCTTTTGAACTGTGGTGTTGGAGAAGACTCTTGAGAGTCCCTTGGACTGCAAGGAGATCCAACCAGTCCATTCTGAAGGAGATCAGCCCTGGGATTTCTTTGGAAGGAATGATGCTAAATTGAAACTCCAGTACTTTGGCCACCTCATGCGAAGAGTTGACTCATTGGAAAAGACTCTGATGCTGGGAGGGATTGGGGGCAGGAGGAGAAGGGGATGACAGAGGATGAGATGCCTGGATGGCATCACTGACTCAATGGACGTGAGTCTGAGTGAACTCCGGGAGTTGGTAATGGACAGGGAGGCCTGGCATGCTGCAATTCATGGGGTTGCAAAGAGTCAGACACGACTGAGTGACTAAACTGAACTGAACTGAACTGACTATATACGTATGAACCAATGAATTATTATAAATCATATTCTAAGAAAAAAGAAAAGTAGTAAGTGTACCTCATTGAACAAATTAAAAATAAACTAAAAGATGTTAATTCTCATTTTAGAAAAAAACAATAACATTTAAATAAGATGTGGAAATAACATGATGGTGGGAATCAGAAGGACAATAAAAATCAAAATAAAAAAGTTATCAAATCCTTATGGATAAAGATTTCTTATAATTAAAATAGTTTTTCATTATTATCACAGCAAGGGCTAATCAAGGAAGAAATTAGAGTTCTCTGGCATGAAATGAGAAATAAGATAGCAAGGACAATAAAACTGCTGAAGTATTAAATGAATATTTTCCAATATATTTATAAAGAACAGAATTAATGGTTCAAGAACTTAAAATTCCTAATTAATATATCTTTTGCTAACTCTCAAAGGGTCAGCATTTTAAATAGACTTTCCAATTTGCCATCAGCAACATTGATGATACTAAAAATTAAAATTCCTATGATTCTTACTGAATCTATTGGGCTTTATATTTTATTTTAAAATTTAAAATATAATGACAGATTAATCAAAAGCTCTTTTAAATCCTAAAGCAAGTAATGTTAACACTAGCAAAGTAATTGAAATAATTACTTTGTGATTTTAATACATAAAGAAGGCTAAAAGCTTTTTGCATTTTTCCAGGTCATTTAATATCTTTTTCAATAGCATGCACTACATCTGTACTGTTATTGTTTGGTTGTTGAGTTGTGTCCAACTCTTTGCAACCTTGTGGACTGTAGCCCACCAGGCTCCTCCATACATGGTATTTCCCAGACAAGAATACTGGAATAGATTGCCATTTCATTCTTCAGGGGAACCTCCCTACCCAGGGATCAAACCCAAATCTCCTGTGGATTCTTTACCACTGAGCAACCAGGGAAGTCCATCTGCACTGTAGAGAAGTGGTGGTTATGGAAAAATATATAAAGCAATAAGCATAAGTATACTTATTCCTGAGCTCACTGTTTAGAGATATCCATTAATAACATAAAAAGTAGACACACACATGTCATAGTAAAGGAAGGAAGCCTTTGAGGAAAGTGATAACTTTTGCTTGGGGGGACAGCAACAACTACAACCATAACTCAAGGATGTTCAGGGAAGAGTTGAAGTTACAGAGCCACTTTGTTTTAAAATTTGAAAGTTTCTAGAGAGGAATTTGGAAATATTAGACAAAAGCAGCTAGGTGGAAAAGTAGCAGATTGAGATTAAAAGCACAGAAAAGATATAAGTAATTTCTATAAGTTTCTTCTAGAATTAAGTGAGCAAAGAAATTAAAATTCTTGGTAGGTGTTGATTTCTGAAATTACTGAGATAAATCACTGGCTGAAGTGTGGCTTGTGTAAGAGCATTTAGGGACTGCTTTGGATCAGTAGTTATGGACATTTATTCACCTATGTGGTTTTAGCAATTAAATAAATGATAATAAGAATATATGCAGGATGTTGGAGGTAGAACACTCTGGATTAGTCAACTAAGGTTGTCTGTAATAAGCAACCTCAAAATTTGTTGTTGTTTTTTAGTTGTTGTGTTTGACTCTTTGTGACCATAAGGACAATAGCCAAACAGGCTACTCTGTACTTAGGATTTCCCAGGCAAGAAAACTTGAGTGGCTTTCTATTGCCTTCTCCAGGCAACCTTCCTGATGCAGGGATAGACCTGTGTCTCCTATGTTGCAGGCGAACTCTTTAACACCGAGTCACTGGGGGAGACAAATTCAAAACTTACTGATATTCAAAACTAAGAATTTACTTTTCAAATATAGAGAGTCAGTTCAGTACAGTTCAATTACTCAGTCGTGTCTGACATTGTGTCGCTCCATGGACTGCAGCATGCCAGGCTTCCCTGTCAATAACCAACTCCTGGAGCTTACTCAAATTCATGTCCATCCACTCAGTGATGCCATGCAACCATCTCATCTTCTGTTGTACCCTTCTCCTCAACTGGAATTCCATCACCTCCACTAGCTTTGTCTGTAGTGATGCTTCCTTGATGTCTGGCTCTGGGTGAGTGATCACACCATCATGATTTTCTGGGTCGTGAAGATCTTTTTTGTAGAGTTCTTCCATGTATTCTTGCCACCTCTTCTTAATACCTTCTGCTTCTGTTAGGTCCACACCATTTCTGTCCTTTATTGTTCCCATCTTTGCATGAAATGTTCCTTGGTATCTCTAAATTTCTTGAAGAGAAATCTAGTCTTTCCCATTCTATTGTGTTCCTCTGTTTCCTTGCATTGATCACTGAGGATGGCTTTCTTATCTCTCCTTGCTATTCTTTGGAACTCTGCATTCAAATGGGTATATCTTTCCTTTTCTCCTTTGCTTTTTGCTTCTCTTCTTTTTCTCAGCTATTTGTAAGGCCTCCTCAGGCAACCATCTTGCCTTTTTGCATTTCTTTTTCTTGGAGATGGTCTTGATCACTGCTTTCTATACAATGTCATGAAGCTCTGTCTATAGTTCTTCAGGCATTCTGTCTATCAGATTGAATCCCTTGAATCTATTTGTCACTTCCACTGTACAATCATAAGATATTTCATTTAGGTCATACCTGAATGGTCTAGTGGTTTTCCCTACTTTCTTCAACTTAAGACTGTATTTGGCAATAAGGAATTCATGATCTGAGCCACAGTCAGCTCCCAGTCTTGTTTTTACTGACTGTATATAGCTTCTCCATCTTGGGCTACACAGAATATAATCAATCTGATTTAAGTAATGACCATCTGGTGATGTCCATGTGTAGTCTTCTCTTGTGTTGTTGTTAGAGGGTGTTTGCTATGAGCAATGCATTCTCTTGGCAAAACTCTATTAGCCTTTCCCCTGCTTCATTCTGTACTCCTAGGCCAAATTTGCCTGTTATTCCAAGTGTTTCTTGACTTCCTACTTTTGCATTCCAGTCCCCTATAATGAAAAGGACATCTTTTTTGGGTGTTAGTTCTAGAAGGTCTTGTTGGTCTTCATAAAAGTGTTCAACTTCAGCTTCTTCAGTGTTACTGTTCTGGGGATAGACTTGGATTACTGTGAAATTGAATGGTTTGACTTGGAAATGAGCAGAGATCATTTTGTCATTTTTGAGATTGCATCCAAGTACTGCATTTTGGACTCTTTTTGTTGACTACGATGGCTACTCCATTTCTTCTAAGGGATTCTTGCCCACAGTAGTAGATACAATGTTCAAATGAGTTAAATTCACCCATCCAGGTCCATTTTAGTTCACTGATTCCAAAAATATCAAAGTTCACTCTTGTCATCTTGTTTTACCACTTCTAATTTACTTGGATTCATGGATCTAGCATTCCAGGTTCCTATGCAATACTGTTATTTGCAACATTGGACTTTACTTCCATCATCTGTCACATCCACAACTGGGTGTTGTTTTTTCTTTGGCCCCATCTCTTCATTCTTTCTGGAGCTGTTTCTCCACTCTTCTCCAGGAGCATATTGGGCACCTACCAACCTGGGGAGTTCATCTTTCAGTGTCCTATCTTTTTGCCTTTTCATACTGTTCATGGGGTTCTCAAGGCAAGAATACTGAAGTTGTTTGCTGTTCCCTTCTCCAGTGGAACAAGTTTTGTCAGAACTTTCCTCCATGACCTGTCTGTCTTGGGTGGCCCTACATGGCATGGCTCATAGTTTCATTGAGTTAGACAAGGCTATGGTTTATTTATCAGTTTGATTAGTTTTCTGTGACTGTGGTTTTCATTCTGTCTGCCTTCTGATGGATAGGATAAGAGGCTTAGGGAAGCTTCCTGAAGGGAGAGATTGACTGAGGAGGAAACTGGGTCTTGTTCTGATGGGCAGGGCTGTGGTCCCTTCCTGTTTTGACCTAAGGCCAAACTATGGTAGAGGTAATGAAGATAATGGTGACCTTCTTCAAATGGTCCTGTGCACACACTCTCATAGTCAGGGCCTCCAACTGTGCAGCAGGCCATTGTTGCCCATGCCTCCGCTGGAGATTCATGAGGACACTCATGGGTAAGACTGGATCAGTCTCTTGTGAGGTCACTGCTCTTTCCTCCTGTGTCCTGGTGTGCACAAGATTTTGTTTGTGTCCTCCAAGGATCTGTCCTGGCGGCTCTATTGTGGGGTTAATGGCAATATTCTCCAAGAGGACTTAGGCCATACCTAGGTCTTCTTCACCCAGAGCCAGTATCCATACGGCAGGCCACTGCTGACCCGTACCTCCATAGGAGACACTCAAACATTCAAAGGCATGTCTGGCTCAGTCTCTGTGGGGTCTCCTGGTGCACTCAAGGTTTTGTTTGAGCCCTCTGAGCATCTCTGGTGGGTATGGGGTTTGATTCTAAATGCAATTTCACCCCTCCAACCATCTTGCTGGGACTTCTCCTTTGCCCTTGGAGGTGGGGTATCTTTTTTTGTGGGATCCAACATTCTGCTGTCGATGATTGCTCAGCAGTGAATGGCAATTTTGGAGTGCTAGCAGGATAAGATTAGTGCATGTCCTTCTACTCCATCGGCCCTGGGATTTCTTTGGAAGGAATGATGCTAAAGCTGAAACTCCAGTACTTTGGCCACCTCATGCGAAGAGTTGACTCATTGGAAAAGACTCTGATGCTGGGAGGGATTGGGGGCAGGAGGAGAAGGGGATGACAGAGGATGAGATGGCTGGATGGCATCACTGACTCGATGGACGTGAGTCTGAGTGAACTCCGGGAGTTGGTGATGGACAGGGAGGCCTGGCGTGCTGCGGTTCATGGGGTCGCAAAAAGTCGGACACGACTGAGCGACTGATCTGATCTGATTCTACTCCTCATCTTGGTGCTGCAGAGATCTCCAGTTCAATTGGTTGGGGCTGGACCCATTTTGGTGGATATTCTTGAGCTGAGCTTGGATCAAAACTGAGTACAATTTTTCTACTTTACATTCAATTATTCTGGATCCAGACTCCAAACAGAAGACACCTGAAACCTGGCCTTGGCATATGCTGGTATTCATTAACCAAAGCAAGCTGAAGGTTAAGCCTAACCACCTGATGTGAAGAGTCAGCTCACTGCAAAAGATTTCAATGTCAGGAAAAATTGAAGGCAAAAGGAGAAAGAGGTGGCAGAGGATGAGATGGTTAGATAGTATCACTGACTCAGTGGACCTGAATCTGAGCAAACTCAGGGAGATAGTGGAGAACAAAAGAGTGCTGCAGTCCACGAGGTCACAAATAGTCATGACAACTTTGAGACTGAAAAGCAACAAGAACAGCACAATCTGCCCAGAGTGAGAAGAGACATTGAATAATAATTTACTGAACAGTTCCTCAAACTATCACACACTTCCTCAGACTTCCCTCCCACTGCTTTCTATGTAATTTTGATAGCCTTTCATCTTTTAGAGAGGCACTGGTGAGGATGAAGAAGTCCCAACATTAGCACAGAATGTCTATTTGGCCTGGGACATTTCCTTCATATTTCTTTTGCTTGAGACAAAGGTGAATCTATATTTTTAAACCTTAGACTTAGTCTTTGTTCCATAAAAACATCTATTTCTGCTTTATTGACTATGCCAAAGCCTTTGACTGTGTGGATCAAAACAAACTGTAATAAAATTAGAAAAAAAAAAAAAAAAACTGTGGAAAATTCTTAAAGAGATGAGAATACCAGACTACCTGACCTGCCTACTCTGAAATCTGTATGCAGGTCAAGAAGAAACAATTAGAACTGGACATGGGACAACAGACTAGTTCCAAATGAGTAAAGGAGTACATCAAGACTATATACTGTCATCCTGCTTATTTAACTTATATGCAGAGTACATCATGAGAAATACTGGGCTGAATGAAGCACAAACTGGAATTAATATTGCCAGGAGAAATATCAATAACCTCAGATATGCAGATGACACCACCCTTGTGATAGAAAATGAAGAACTAAAGAGCGTCTTGATGAAAGTAAAAGGGGAGAGTTAAAAAGTTGGCTTAAAACTCAACATTCAGCAAACTAAGATCATGGCATCTAGGCCCATCACTTCATGGCAAATAGATGGGGAAACAGTGGAAACAGTGGCTGGCTTTATTTTTCTGGGCTCCCAAATCACTGCAGATGGTGATTGCAGCTATGAAATTAAAAGACCCTTCCTCCTTGGAAGAAAAGTTATTACCAACCTGGGCAGCATATTAAAAAGCAGATACATTACTTTGCCAAAAAAGGTCCGTCTAGTCAAAGCTATGGTTTTTACAGTGGTCATGTACAGATGTGAGAATTGTACTATAAAGAAAGCTGAGTGCAGAAGAATTGATTATTTTGAACTGTAGTGTTGGAGAAGGCTCTGAGAGTCCCTTAGACTGCAAGGAGATCCAACCAGTCCATCCTAAAGGAAATCAGTCCTGAATATTCATTGGAAGAACTGATACTGAAGCTGAAACTCCAATACTTTGGCTACCAGATAAGAAGAACTGACTCATTGGAAAAGAACCTGATGCTGGGAAAGACTGAGGGCAGGAGGAGAAGGGGGTTACAGAGGATGAGATGGGTGGATGGCATCATTGATTAAATGAACATGTTTGTGCAAACTATTGGAGATAGTGAAGGACAGGGAAGCCTGGCATGCTCCAGTCTTGGGGTCCCATAAAGACTGAACTGACTGACTCAACAACAACAACAACAACAACAACAAAGCATTGATTATGGAATGGGTCTCTATTTCCATCTGTGTATGGAACAATGCAGCAGAATTTATTGGCAACAAAGTTATCAGTAACAAGGCAGTGACAGGACAGAACAGACCCAAGAATCCTGGTGGTTTTAGTCACAAAGTCCTGTCAGACTCTTTGCAGCCCCATGGGCTGTAGCCCACCTGACACCTCTGTCCTTGGGATTTTCCAGTCAAGAATACTGGAGTAGATTGCCATTTCCTTTTCCAGGGGAATCTTCCCAACCCATGGATCGATCCCAGGTCTCCTTCATTGCAAGTGGACTCTTAACCAGCTGGGCCACTAACCCATCCTCAAAGACAGCCCCCTCAAAGTCAGTTATGATGAAGTGTTAGCATGGCATTCTATACAGGTGTAGGGAAGATAGCAGTTTGAAAAGTTAAAGACTATGAGACCTCCTCTGTGGTCACAGAGCAATCAGAAAACATTGATGTATTGTAGTTTGAAAGGTGAAAATTAATGACTTGTTACTTTCTAGTATCAATGCTATACACAAGAATATTAGTATCCTTATTGGCATCTTGGGGAGTTCTAAAATGTCTTCTCTTGTTATGTAGAAATTTTGGAGATTAGCCACTAGGTTTTAGATGTAGTACCTCTGAAAACAGAGATTAAGAGAGAAAATATACACAGTAAGAAAATTTACTCGTTTGGAAATTAGCAAAGAGGGGAAGGGAAGTGAGGTTTTACAAAAAATCATAAACTCTGTGATTTTTAATTTCCTTAGCCAAATTGTAGGTAGATATTATTTAAGAAGATACACAAAACCTGAAAGATCTATTCTAAAAGAAAAACATTATATGGTAGACATAGACGAACATAAGTTCTGTGTTGCCTGCTGATTTAGGTAGGTTTCAGTTCATTTGACCCTTGCAAGGAGTACAAGGAGAAGATATTGTCTTCACAGATGTATTAGAGAGTACTGCTAACTATAGCTAAAAGCTTATCTTACTGCAAACATAAAAAAAAAAAAAAAAAAGAATTGATGGCATCTAAAGCACCTAACTTCAAGCAAAATTCACAAGCTGGAACACATAAAGAACATGATGCTCTGTTTACATACAAAGTCTTTTCCCACCTGGAGCAAAGACATGAAACTAGGAATTAAAAGGTCAGTGCTTAGAAATAGTCTATATAGAATACTTGGATTTATTGCTATCTTCTTGTAGTAACTATGTTTTAATGTGAAAATTTATCACATATGAGAATGGCAGTGTGTGCTTAAAGAAATAAATACGTGAATAGTATATTTAGATACACATAGAAAAGGTGGACAAAATATTTTTTAAAATGACTAACTTGAATACACCATCAACTTGATACAAAGTTTGACTACAAGTCAAGGTTAGATTAGGTTAGAGGTTTTTTTGTTTGTTTGTCTTTCTTTTTGTTTAATATATCTCACAAGCTATAGTAAACCATTTAGTGTCTGGGCTTTCTCAAATGCATTGATGCAGGTGAGAATTGTCTGAAGGACCAGATAAAACTCATGGCATTGACTTTTTTCTTTCCCTTTTTCTGTCATCCCTTCCTCACTCTATTAATAATTCAACTCCAAATCTGCTGGATAATGGAAAACAAGGTAGGGGTAAATGCCAGCTGTATTTTGTGTGAAGGCATCATTTGAATGATTATGAGACTATATATGTTAAATCCAAATTTAAGGACATTCTTCCAAATATCTGTGTAAAATAGATTAAAAACATACAGTTCCTGTGCTGTGTGCTTAGTAGCTCAGTCTTCTCCATCTCTCTGTGACCCCCATAGACGGTATCCCATCAGGCTCCTCTGTCCATGGGGATTCTCCATGCAGGAATACTAGGGTGGGCCACCGTGTCCTCTTCCAGCAGATCTTCCCAACTCGCAAATCAAATCCAGGTCTCCCGCATTGCAGGGGGATTCTTTACCACCTGAGCCACCATGGAAGCCCAAGAATACAGGAGTAGGTAACCTATCCTTCTCCAGGAGAACTTACCAACCCAGCAATTGAACATGGGTCTCTTGCATTGCAGGCAGATTCTTTACCAGCTGAGCTACCAGTGAAGCCCTTTTAGTGCCTCCTTTAGGTAAATGTTGATCAGTTAACAGGTGCATTGATGTGTATAAGCAAAAAGAAAAATACACTCAGTTGAAAATATAATAAAGGGTAATTTGATTTCATAGGGAATTTTAAGAAAAATATAAGTCTATAAATAAATGAAACTAAACAAAACTGGGGAACCCCAGAGCTCAAAAATTTATTTACAGAATTAAACCCCAAATGCATGGATTTAAATGCATTGTGGAGAGCAAGTTGGGAAGTTT
This sequence comes from Bos mutus, assembly GCF_027580195.1. Lineage (NCBI taxonomy): Eukaryota > Metazoa > Chordata > Mammalia > Artiodactyla > Bovidae > Bos > Bos mutus. The sequence continues at coordinate 10,724,051 of NC_091617.1, forward strand.
TATAAGATTTTTTTATATTTTTTAATTTTCATAAAAAAAACAAGTTTAAGTGCTCTTAGAATACAACCCATTCTTAAGCCTGAACTATAATTTCATTGCTTCTGTCTGTTATAAAATAAGCTAAATTTATGTAATTCTAGATTTCACTGTGTAAAGAGAGGATGGAGAAGAATGTTTTTAGGTCCTGAGTATGGATGTACCACGTTAGAGGTTAGTTTGCCGGCTGGAAGTGGGTCTATGGACGTTACCCTTATTTGGTGAAATGTCATGACTAAATAATGCTCTTGGGCTAAAATTACTTCCTTAGGAGTATATGTATGTGTCTTTTTATTAGATCTAGATGTCTCTTAGTTACAGCTATGCTGCCATGCTGAGTAACTAGACTGTCATAGGGACAGTATACAGGCAGTAGCCTTTGAGGTCAAGTGAATCCTTGGAAGAAAAGTGATGACCTACCTAGACAGCATATTAAAAAGTAGAGACATTACTTTGCCAACTAGCCAGATGGACATTACTTGTCCATCTAGCCAAAGCTATGGTTTTTCCAGTAGTCATGTATGGATGTGAGAGTTGGACTATAAAAAAAGCTGAGTACTCAAGAATCAATGTTTTTGAACTGTGGTGTTGGAGAAGACTCTTGAGAGTCCCTTGGACTTCAAGGAGATCCAACCAGTCCATTCTAAAAGAAATCAGTCCTGAATATTTATTGGAAGGACTGATGCTGAAGCTTAAACTCAAATACTTTGGCCACCTGATGCAAAGAACTGATTCATTTGAAAAGACCCTGATGCTGGGAAAGATTGAAGGTGGGAGGAGAAGGGGATGACAGAGGATGAGATGGTTGGATGGCATCACCGACTCAATGGACATGAGTATGAGTAAACTCTGGGAGTTGGTGATGGACAGGTAGGCCTGGCATGCTGCAGCCCATGGGACTGCAAAGAGTCGGACATGATTAAGCAGTGGAGCTGATTGGATGAATGATTAAGCCAGTGAGATTTTCATGACTCTGGCTGAATGCTTACATCTTTCAAAATATTTTTACTGATAAATTCTGTACATATGCAGGACTTTATTTTCTAACTGATCAAATGTGCCCTAAGGTATTTTAAGTTACTGTGCATGGTGCCTGAACCTGTGAAATTAAAAGACACTTTCTTCTTGGAGGTAAAGCTATGACAAACCTAGACAGCATATTAAAAAGCAGAGACATCACTACTGACAGAGGTCCATCTAATCAAAGTCATGGTTTTTCCAGTAGTCATATACAGATGTGAGAGCTGGACCATAAAGAAGGCTGAGCACTAAAAACTGATGCTTTCAAACTGTGGTTCTGGAGAAGACTCTTGAGAGTCCCTTGGGCAGCAAGGAGATCAAATCAGTCAATCCTGAAGGAAATCAATCCTGAATGTTCATTGAAAAGACTGATGCTGAAACTCCAATATTTTGGCCAGCTGATGCAAAGAGGTGGCTCACTGGAAAAGATCCTAATGTTTGGAGAGATGGAGGTCAGGAGGAGAAGGAGGCAACAAAGGATGAGATAGATGGAGGGCATCATTGCCTAAATGGACATGAGATAGTGAAGGACAGGGAAGCCTGATGTGCTGCAGCCCATGGGTTCACAAAGAGTTGAACATGACTGAGTGACTGAACAGCAACTTTGGTCTCATAGGCAGTAACCAAAGACCACTTCAGTTCAGTTCAGTTCAGTCACTCAGTCGTGTCCGACTCTGTGACCCCATGAATCGCAGCACACCAGGCCTCCCTGTCCATAACCAATTCCTGGAGTTTACTCAAGTTTTCATGTCCATCGAGTTGGTGATGCCATCCAGCCATCTCATCCTCTGTCATCCCCTTCTCCTCCTGCCCCCAATGCCTCCCAGCATCAGGTCTTTTCCAATGAGTCAACTCTTCGCATGAGGTGGCCAAAGTATTGGAGTTTCAGCTTCAACATCAGTCCTTCCAATAAACACCCAGGACTGATCTCCTTTAGGATGGACTGGTTGGATCTCCTTGCAGTCCAGGGGACTCGCAAGAGTCTTCCCCAACACCGCAGTTTAAAAGCATCAATTCATTGGTTCTCAGCTCTCTTCACAGTCTAACTCTCTCATCCATACATGATCACTGTAAAACCCATAGCCTTGACTAGATGGACCTTTATCGGAAAAGTAATGTCTCTGCTTTTTAATATGTTATCTCGGTTAGTCATAACTTTCCTTCCAAGGAGTAAGCATCTTTTAATTTTATGGCTGCAATCACCATCTGCAGTGATTTTAGAGCCCCCCAAAATAAAGTCTGACACTGTTTCCACTGTTTCCCCATCTATTTCCCATGAAGTGATGGGACCGGATGCCATGATCTTCGTTTTCTGAATGTTGAGCTTTAAGCCAACTGTTTCACTCTCCTCTTTCACTTTTATCAAGAGGCTTTTTAGTTCCTCTTCACTTTCTGCCATAAGGTTGATGTCATCTGCATATCTGAGGTTATTGATATTTCTCCTGGCAATCTTGATTCCAGCTTGTGCTTCTTCCAGTGCAGGGTTTCTCATGATGTACTCTGCATATAAGTTAAATAAGCAGGGTGACAGTATACAGCCTTGATGTACTCCTTTTCCTATTTGGAACCAGTCTGTTGTTCCAGGTCCAGTTCTAACTGTTGCTGCAGGTCAGTGGTCTGGTATTCCCATCCCTTTCAGAATTATTCACAGTTTATTGTGATCCACACAGTCATAGGCTTTGGCATAGACAATGAAAAAGAAATAGATGTTTTTCTGGAACTCTCTTGCTTTTCCAAAGACCACTTAGGTTAGATAAATATGAGCCTAGACCAATGTGATCAGATTTTGTCAGGCAGTGATCTCACTGTGCTAAGGGTTTAATGCTATGTGGTAGAAATACTATAGGATGATATGCCAATGAGCCATTCTCCCCAACTCCATACCCGAAGATGTCATACGGATAACTTAAAATCAATGCTGATGAAAGTATGTACACCTTAAAAACTGAGTAAAAATCAAAGTTTAATTCATTACTTGGCTGTGTGAATGAAGATAATATTAATAACACAATTAAGTTGAAATGTATAATCATTATATTATTCATAACACAAAACTGAGGAAGTGCACTTCTAATAGTCAGACTATTATTCATTTCAGTAAAGGAAAATCAGTACTGTCACAAAAGAATGAGGAATGTTCTGACAAATGTTTTTATTCTTTAACTTTTGTCATATTCTTTAACATAAACTCAAAACCCAACAAATGCTAATATCGAATAACTCAAGATACAAGAGCTGACACACATAAAAAGAAAGTATATGGTGAGATTCAATTAGCTACATGGAATGTATAGTAAAAAAAGTATAATTTATATTTCTGTTATTTATAAATTATATGCTATGCATAATTTATAATGTTAAACTTCATAATAAATTTTGTTCCTACGTATATCCATCCTTTTTTATCGGTAGAGGCAAGTGTTTGACCTTGACCAGTACAACCCTGTCTCTCAATTCTATAAGGAACTTCCTGAGCTGGAGAAAGAGTTTCTGAGTATTAGTAATAATTAAGACCCTACAGTGCAGGATGAACAATGTAAGAAGAACAGTATCTGCCATTGCTGCCATTTGTTTACCACAGAAAAGACCCTGATTCACTTTCAAGTCTTTGGATTGACAATAATACCTATTGTATATGTTCACTGAAAACTAAAAGTGAAAGTCACCCAGTTGAGTCTAGCTCTTTGTGACCCCATGGACCATATCTTACCAGGTTCCTCTATCCAAGGAGTTCACTAGACAAGAACACTGGAGTGGGTGGCCATGCCTTTCTCTAGGGGATCTTCCCGACCCAGGGATTGAACCCAGGTCTCCTGCATTGCATGCAGATTCTTTACCATTCAAGCCACCAGGAAAGCCCACATGTACATTGAGATTGGGTGCAAAATACTAGAAGTTTCTAGCACAGGACCATGCTTAGTAATTATTCAACCCTTTTCTACACATCTCACTAAGAGAATAAGGTTAATGATGATAATAGCAATAATAAGACTCGATAGCACTTTTAGAACCCTCTATTACTCTGCCAAATACTTTACATATATAAACGTATTTCGTGCTCAGCACAACTTTATACGTAGGCATTATTCCTGTTCATGTTTTACTGATGATTAATTATTATTTGATATTTAACTATAGAGATGTAATTTCTGATGTAAACTATGTAATACCAAACCAACAAACAGGATATTTCCTCACTTTCACTTAATATTAATGTAAGATGTGGTTTTCAGTCTCAGTGCTGTGATCAGTGAGCTCGTTGCACAGCAAGAGGTTGATAGCGAACAGAAGTTCCAGCACACGAACTAAATTAATAGGTCAGCAAACTGTCTAAAAGTTAAGAACACAGTGGGTATATTTTCATACAGGAAAAAAGAAAATCTAATATCAAAACTAATTTTCTATCATGTTCACTAAAGAATAATTTCCAGAAGGTACTATAATTTCATTCGTTATATAAACTACCTCAAAAGAACACACTGATGAACCATTTTTAAGAAATTTTATTTTCATCACAGCTTGTTAACCTTATCAAAATTATATCAATATATTTCTAATCAGCCTGCTGTTTAACCTAAAATTGAGTTTTCATCAGGATGCTGACTTTATATTAATGCAAACTTTGTAAAATCAAAATATTGTCTGCAGACTGTTTTTAAGAAAATCAGGAGCATAAAGATTCCCTCAATAATTTGCCCATGCCTAAGTTAATCTCACCAAACTATAATATGCAATGCATTTTTGGCAAGTTACCAATAATCACAATTCTAAGAAAGCCTCAAATTTCAGAAACTGTGCATCAATATTTCAACTATCAGAATATATACTAGCTTTTAAGTAAAATAAAGAAAATTATCAGTGAAAATGAAGAGAAAGTCAAAGTGGTTAAAAATAAAAAGGTCCAGCTCTATATTGTCTGTAAGAAAACCATTTTAAATGTAGCTGTGTATGGACTTCCTTGTGGTCCAGTGGTTAAGACTCCAAGCTTACACTGCAGGGAGGACAGATTGGATTCAATTTCTGGTCAGAGAACTTAGATCCCATATGCTATGCTGTGTGGCCAGAAAAAAAAAAAAAAATATATATATATATATATAAAATATACATAGAACATATATTGGGGTCTGTATATGTTATAGCTAAACAAATGCAAAAATATATTTTATGCCTACATACCAGCAATGAACAGTCAGAAACTGAAAACTTACATTTATAAGAGCATCAGCATTATAATAGACATAATGATAAATTTGATGCAAGTTAGGCACGCTGAAGGGTGTAATCTTAATTTCACCTGCAAAGTCCTTCCACAGCAGTACCGGATTAAACAGTGAAGGAAATCTTTCAGGGATCTCTTTAGAATTCTCCTTACCATATATAGGGTTGTTGGACTTCCTTGGTAGCTCAGTGGTAAAGAACCTGCCTGCCAATGCTGGAGACCCAGCTTTGATCCCTGTGTTGGGAAGTCCCCTGGAGAAGGGACTGACAACCCACTCCGGTATTCTTGCCTGGAGAATCCCATGGACAGAGGAGCCTAGGGGTTTACAGTCCATGGAGTCGCAAAGAGTCAGACACAACTGAGTGAGCACATACACTTGCAAACACACATGCACACTGAGGAGAACGAAACACTGGCACACTAAATGGCACACGGAAAACAGCAGCATATTTCAGAAAGTAATTAAGTACATGATGGAGGAATATTCAGGCATAAGAATGCTCAATATTGTTAAAATGTTTATTCTTACAGTACAATATATATATCTTTAACACAATATCAATCAGAATCCTAGGAAGCATATTTTGGAAAATTGTAAACTAATTGTAGAATTACATGGATAGGAATGTGTGTGAACAGGATCCTGACAACATCAACTGAAACAGGGAAAAACAAAGTTTAACAGCTTACATTACCTGTGCTAGTTTTTTTTTTTTTTTTCCTGAATTATAAAATTAGAAATGAAAAGGGAGAGATCACAACAGACAACACAGAAATACAAAGGTTCGTAAGAGACTACTATCAACAATTATATACCAATAAAATGGACAATGTGGAAGAAATAGGAAAATCCTTAGAAAAGTACAACTTTCCAAAACTGGACCAGGAAGAAATAGAAAATCTTAACAGACTCATCACAAGCATGGAAATTGAAACTGTAATCAGAAATCTTCCAGCAAACAAAAGCCCAGGTCCAGAAGGCTTCACAGCTGAATTCTACCAAAAATTCAGAGAAGAGCTAACACCTATCCTGCTCAAACTCTTCCAGAAAATTGCAGAGGAAGGTAAAATTCCAAACTCATTCTGAGGCCACCATCACCCTAATACCAAAACCTGACAAAGATGCCACAAAAAAAGAAAACTACAGGTCAATATCACTGATGAACATAGATGCAAAAATCCTTAAAAAAATTCTAGCAATCAGAATCCAACAACACATTAAAAAGATTATACACCGTGACCAAGTGGGCTTTATCCCAGGGATGCAAGAAGTCTTCAATATCCGCAAATCAATCAATGTAATACACCACATTAACAAATTGAAAAATAAAAACCATATGATTATCTCAATAGATGCAGAGAAAGCCTTTGACAAAATTCAACATCCATTTATCATAAATACTGTCCAGAAAGCAGGAATGGAAGGAATGTACCTCAACATAATAAAAGCTATATATGATAAACCCACAGCAAACATTATCCTCAATGGTGAAAAATTGAAAGCATTTCCTCTAAAGTCAGGAACAAAACAAGGGTGCCCACTTTCACCATTACTATTCAACAGTTCTGGAAGTTTTGTCAACAGCAATCAGAGCAGAAAAAGAAATAAAAGGAATCCACACTGGAAAAGAAGAAGTAAAACTCTCACTGCTTGCAGATGACATGGCCCTCTACATAGAAAACCCTAAAGACTCCACCAGAAAATTACTAGAACTAATCAATGAATATAGTGAGGTTGCAGGATATAAAATCAACACACAAATCCCTTGCATTCCTATACACTAATAATGAGAAAATAGAAAGAGAAATTAAGGAAACAACTTCATTCACCATTGCAACGAAAAGAATAAAATACTTAGGAATATATCTACCTAAAGAAACTAAAGACCTATATATAGAAAACTATAACACACTGGTGAAAAAAATCAAAGAGGACACTAATAGATGGAGAAATATACCATGTTCATGGATTGGAAGAATCAATATAGTGAAAATGAGTATACTACCCAAAGCAATTTATAGATTCAATGCAATCCCTATCAAGCTACCAACAGTATTCTTCACAGAGCTAGAACAAATAATTTCACAATTTGTATGGAAATACAAAAAACCTTAAATAGCCAAGGCAATCTTGAGAAAGAAGAATGGAACTGGAGGAATCAATCTGCCTGACTTCAGGCTCTACTACAAAGCCACAGTCATCAAGACAGTATGGTACTGGCACAAAGATAGAAATATAGATCAATGGAACAAAATAGAAAGCCCAGAGATAAATCCACGCACATATGGACACTTTATCTTAGACAAAGGAGGCAAGAATATACAATACATTAAAGACAATCTGTTTAACAAGTGGTGCTGGGGAAAATGGTCAACCACTTGTAAAAGAATGAAACTAGAACACTTTCTAACACCATACACAAAGATAAACTCAAAATGGATTAAAGATCTAAATGTAAGACCAGAAACTATAAAATTCCTAGAGGAGAACATAGGCAAAACACTCTCTGACATACATTACAGCAGGATCCTCTATGACCCACCTCCCAGAATATTGGAAATAAAAGCAAAAATAAACAAATGGGACCTAATGAAACTTAAAAGCTTCTGCACAACAAAAGAAACTATAAGCAAGGTGAAAAGACAGCCTTCAGAATGGGAGAAAATAATAGCAAGTGAAGCAACTGACAAACAACTAATCTCAAAAATATACAAGCAACTCCTGCAGCTCAATTCCAGAAAAATAAATGACCCAATAAAAAAATGGGCCAAAGAACTAAATAGACATTTCTCCAAAGAAGACATACAGATGGCTAACAAACACATGAAAAGATGCTCAACATCACTCATTATCAGAGAAATGCAAATCAAAACCACTATGAGGTACCATTTCATGCCAGTCAGAATGGCTACAATCCAAAAGTCTACAAGCAATAAATGCTGGAGAGGATGTAGAGAAAAGGGAACCCTCTTACACTGTTGGTGGGAATGCAAACTAGTACAGCCACTATGGAGAACAGTGTGGAGATTCCTTAAAAAACTGGAAATAGAACTTACTTATGACCCAGCAAACCCACTGCTGGGCATACACACCAAGGAAACCAGAATTGAAAGAGACACGTGTACCCCAATGTTCATTGCAGCACTGTTTATAATAGCCAGGACATGGAAGCAACCTAGATGTCCATCAGCAGATGAATGGATAAGAAAGCTGTGGTACATTTACACAATGGAGTATTACTCAGCCATTAAAAAGAATACATTTGAATCAGTTCTAGTGAGGTGGATGAAACTGGAGCCTGTTATACAGACTGAAGTAAGCCAGAAAGAAAAACACCAATACAGTATACTAACGCATATATATGGAATTTATAAAGGTGGTAATGATAACCTTGTATGTGAGACAGCAAACGAGACACATATGTATAGAACAGTCTTTTGGACTCTGTGGGAGAGGGAGAGGGTGGGATGATTTGGGAGAATGACATTGAAACATGTATAATATCATATATGAAACGAGTCACCAGTCCAGGTTCAATGCACCATACTGGATGCTTGGGGCTGGTGCACTGGGATGACCCAGAGGGATGGTATGGGGAGGGAGGAGGGAGGAGGGTTCAGGATGGTGAACACATGTATACCTGTGGCAGATTCATTTTGATACACAGAAAATCCAATACAATATTGTAAAATTAAAAAATGAAATAAAATAAAATAATTAAACAAATGAAAAAATAAAACTAAAACTTAAAAAAAAAAAACAAATAACATTATTTGTGCTTTTAAAGAGATAAGGTATTAGTTTGGAGGTTGAATCCCTTATGTGTTAAAGAGGTAAACATTAATTTACAAGATCTCTCGCACTAATTTGAAAAGAAATCCAGTTCTTTCCTACATTTCTCTAAAACCTTGGAAAGCACGCATATTCTGATTTTTATGCATCCCCCCCTTTCCCTTAACTTCTCATCTGTTAGCAACCCAAGTTGCTTCAGCACCCCATTCTTCAATTCCATTCCTAGCCTAGGAGACTTTTACTATTTCTGTAATCTTCTATGAACCCAAGTTGAATGAACCTTTTAAAATTAAACACTTCCTAATTGTATAAACCTTAATTGAGTCGGACACGACTGAGCAACTAATCTGATCTGATAATTATGTTGAATTGGTTCCTAGTGATTTTGAGCTCTAATGTATCCTTCTACTTTTCTGTATATTCATTCTACTTATTTTTGATTGTTTTATATCAATATTTTTTATAACAAAAACGCTAACAAAAATCTTAATTTACCTAAAAATAATTGAAATATGTACTAGAACTATATGTAACTTTGTCTGCATTTTCCAAGGCTCCTGTAAATGTGTTATCATAGTTTCATAATTAAAAAAAAAAGATAAAAAAATTAAACACTTTCTCTCTTCTCCATATTTGCAATTATTGTTCTTTCCCAACCAAATTGTGTTTTCTTGTTATAGGAGTAGAAAAGGATGCCTCTCAGAGAGCTGGGTTTGAAGAAGTGCAAGATTCTAATATTTTTTAGAAGGAAAGAGTTAAAAGAAAACTGGGAAAATAAAAATTAAATATCAAAATTGGAAATTCATTATTTTAATAAATTAATAATACAATCACAAAGGTAAATACCCTTAAAAATATTTAATTGAAAATTAAAAGAGAATTCCAAAGAAATAAAATATTTAATCATAACATTTCAAACAATTTATAAACATATGTCAAATATATTGCATTATAAGTTTCCTTCAAGGTAAGTGTTCTCAAACAGGCCCATACTGCAGTTTAATTTTGGAGGAATCATTTGTGGGAAATGAAATAGTTATTCATTTTTAGACTCTATTAAAAAAAAGAAAACTCTGATTAATAAAGTATTCTTAGATTCTTGATGGACACTAGGGTAGACTGCTGTATTTCCACACACACACAAAAATTTTAATAGTATTAGGGTTTATAAGAAAATTGTCTAAGCATTTTGTCAGAAATGCTAACTTTTTATCAGATGAAAATTATAGATCAGATCGAATAAAGTTTTTTGTTAGATTACTTCAGGGTCATTTTTCATAACATTACTGTATCATATAGAGTACTCAAGGTTAGGGCTTCAAGTGAAATTAAAATACAAAATGAGAATATATAAGGAGGAAAAAGAAATAAAAATATAGAAAGAGAATAATGAAAAGGCCAACCGAAATTTGAACTGCTCTGGGGTACTTGGTAATACTTGAGCTTTTGTGGAAATAGTTTTGACTTTTGATAGCTAGAGATGATTGGCAGTTACATAATTCCATGGTCCCCTGGAACTATAGAATCCCTGCTACCTTAGAACCCTTGACCCAGGAGTAGAATTTTAAAATTCTTTGAAATTTGTACTCTAACCACTGGTAGCTGTGATAAAGAAGAGTATATATGGTGTGGATGTCTAGATATTAATATTCAGTGTTAAAATAAAAAAAAAAAAACATTATTTCTAATTTTTCCCTACATTTTCTGAGACAAAAGGCAAAGAGAATTTCCATCACTCCAGGTTGAAGTAGATAGACAAAATTAAAGATTGAAATTAAAGTAATAGTCTTGAATGTCAATGATGAGTGAAACAACCATCAAGTTTCAAATTCATTACTCCAGATACAATTTCAACAAAAAGTCACTGATATCCTAAAGATAATAATTCATCAAACTTTCAAGCATTCTAAAATCCTCAAGATAGGTTAAATGGAACCTATCTTTAAAACAAGCTGAAAGAAAATAAAAACAAAAACAACATGTAATATATACTTTTTCAGCTAACTTCTTCAGGAAGCAAGTGACTGATTTTTCAGAAAAGTTACAAGGTGAGAATATAACAATGTCAAAATGTTCAAACTTATTTTATTTATTTTTTGCTAAATGAGAAGTTAGGACACATAAATGAATTTCCCCATTATGATCATAAACACTTCAACAAATGATTTCTCCTACATTAAATGATAACCTTTCCTGGAAAAGTCAGTTCAGTTCAGTTGAGTTGCTCAGTCGTGTCCGACTCTTTGCTACCCCATGGACTACGGCATGCCAGGCCTCCCTGCACATCACCAACTCCTGGAGTTTATTCAAACCCATGTCCATTGAGTCGGTGATGCCATTCAAACATCCCATCCTCTATCATCCCCTTCTCCTCCTGCCCTCAGTGTTTCCCAGCATCAGAGTCTTTTCAAATGAGTCAGGTCTTTGCATCAGGTGGCCAAAGTATTGGAGTTTCAGCTTCAACATTAGTCCCTCCAATGAACACCCAGGACTGATCTCCTTTAGGATGGACTGGTTGGATCTCCTCGCAGTCCAAGGGACTCTCAAGAGTCTTCTCCAACAGCACAGTTCAAAAGCATCAATTCTTCAGTGCTCAGCTTTCTTTACAGTCTAACTTAGATCATGGCATCCAATCCCATCATGTCATGGCAAATAGATGGGGAAACAGTGGCAGACTTTATTTTTTGGAGCTCCAAAATCACTGCAGGTGGTGCATGCAGCCACGAAATTAAAAGACGCTTGCTCCTTGGCTGGAAAGTTATGACCAACCTAGACAGCATATTAAAAAGCAGGGACATTACTTTGCCAACAACAGTCCTTCTAGTCAAGGCTATGGTTTTTCTAGTGGTCATGTATGGATGTGAGAGTTGGAAAAGTCAGGAAGCATTGATACCTTGCCTATCACTATTAATAAGGTGCCTTATTCCTTTATTTTATTTTTTAGTTTTTTAAAAATTATTATTATTTTTTTACTTTACAGTATTGTATTGGTTTTGCCATACATAAACATACATCCACCACGGGTGTACATGTTTTCCCAATCCTAAACCCCCACTCCCACCTCCCTCCCCATACCATCCCTCTGGGTCATCCCAGTGCACCAGCCCGAAGCTTCCTGTATCCTGCATCGAACCTGGACTGGCGATTCATTTCTTCAATGATATTATACATGTTTTAATGCCATTCTCCCAAATCATCCCCCCCTCCCTCTCCCACAGAGTCCAAAAGATTGTTCTATACATCTGTGTCTCTTTTGCTGTCTCACATACAGTGTTGTCGTTACTAATTCTGAAAAAAATTAACCTGTCAGAGGAAAAATTTGCAAAGTTAGAATGTTGAGGGAGATTTTATTCAAGGTTATTGCAAGAAAGCAGTGAGATTACCATTGACTTTGGAAGACAAAGAACACAGTCTAAGCACTCTTATGTACAATATTTAATGATCTGAAATCATGGGGAAAATGCGATTCCCAAATGAAGTCAGAGAAGGACAAATCCTGCATTATTTTGCTTATATGAGATATAAACAAACTCATGATGAATAGTCAAACTCACTTTCAGCAGAAAGTAGAATGGTGGTTGCTAGGGGCTGGGTGGAGATGGAAATCTAAAGTTACTCCTCAACATATGTGTAGTTTCAGTCACACAGGGTAAAAAAGTTCTAGAGATCTACATACAACACTATGCCTTTTGTTAATAGTACGGTGTGGTACACTTAAATATTTGTAAAGACAGTACATATGTGTTATATGTCTTTTTTTACCACAATAAAAAAGCAATGGTTTCTATACATGAGGAGTTCTGTGAAAAATTAACATAATTTATCTGCTGTAATGTGAACACTCAATCATTCACTCAACAAATACTTATTGGTAATATTTATTTGCCTGGCATTGTGTCAAATCAACAATATTTTCATAAAGGCTGTGGTTTCTTCTGGAGAGAGACAGATAACACTAGTGTGACATTTGGAGATACTTATAGCTGTAAGCTTAGAATAAAAATAAGGAAAATAAAATGAAAAAGAGGAAACTTGCCATGAATTGTAAGTAAAATGCCTTTTATTATTTTAGTAAATTCTAAAAGGCTTCTGAGTAAATAAATGCTTGAGTGCATTCATGAATCATTCCTGAAGATTATAACATTATTTCAGCTTAGTGAATCTCCCCAAGTGCCACTTTAGCCCATTATTCATAAAATAACACAACCTGAATAGCTTCTTTTGAATCTGAATATTTTAAAACTTTCTACTAAATATATAATTGTTATCAAATTCTCTATAGTGGTAAAAGTATCTTGGATGTTATATTAATATAAGATTTTAAAATCTAAACATAAATAGAAACAAAAAGAAATGAAAGTAAATTCTAAATCAAACTATTTCTAATACCTTGAGATATCACAGATATTTTCTTTCAACATTAAGAAACTTTCATTAACGGGTTTCTTGAAACTCTACGTTGGTTTCTTTGAGATTTTGAACTTACATTCAAATTTTTTAATATTTTATTTTGAAATAATTATAAACTCCCAGGAAATTGCAAATATAGTCAAAGATTTGGGTTTAATTTGGGGGTTTTCCCCTCTTCTTCAAACAAGAAATCTCAGTCTATTGAATATCTTTTTTTTCCTTTTAATGTTAAAGGTAGACTATTTTCTCCATTGTAATGAATTTTTCTGGGGAGGGGGCATTTAAAAAGGGGAGTTGTTGCCATAAATAGAGCATAAATATATAAATGTATCTAGGGCAAATAGTGCATGTCACATGCTCTTTTAGCAACAGTACTTTGTAAGAAATTTCAGAATTTTGGAGATACTGTGATAACAATGATAATGATGAAAATTATATGAATGTCAGCACTGTGATAATGACATTATACCCTAACAACCATCCTCTGATGTACATATAGCTATGACTATGCAAGATAAGGAGTTTGTTTGACTCTAATTTCAGTTTACAGTTAGAGAAACCATAGAAAAACAAAACCCTGGTGAACTGTACATAGAAATTGTTTTTAATGGGGAGCTAAAACCATGAGCCAGCTTCAGTTTTATTTTTGTCTAAAGATATTAATTAAATGTGTGTGTGCTTCTTAATTTTGGCATTATTACTGCTCTGGTAGCATCGCATGTATTTTTAAAATTTGAGGGTAAGCTGTCATTGGAAAAAGCATAAAAGCTTAAAATAAAATAAGCCTCAAACACATTGACATTTACTCTATGGTAGAGATGTTGTCTTTAGGGCAATGAAAAAATTAAATTCATTTAATAAATGAAACTGTCTCATTTTATTAAAATTGGAGAAAATATTGTAATTTTCTTCCAGTTTGCTCTCCAGGAAGCTTGCATTTCCCAGATTGGAAAAAAAAAAAAAAAATAGAGGCAAAAATAAAGAATATAGAATTGCCTGTATCAATTTAGAAGTCATATAAAAATATAGAAAAATTAATTTTAAAAGATGAGATTTTAAATTTTTTGCCATTTTAAAAATGTCATTTTGTGTGCAATAATTATTATAGTAAAATACGATTAGTATCGCTTAAAGCTGTATGGATAATAAAAAGCAGTGAAAATTTTATGAGCACATTTAAGGTCCAAAGAAGTTATCTATCAAAGTAAGACTCTCTGTTTGAAGAAGTTACTAAATTATAAATAGTTCAAGATAGCAACAAATTTAAAAATTAAGCAAAGAGAATTCTAATTTTCCTCTAAGTTGCATGTGTCCTTGAACAAGTCTTTTAAACTCCATGTCTCACTATTTGTATGTTAATTGAGACAAAGGAATGGTCTTTTAGTGGGTTTAAGAAGCAGTAAAATTAATTTTAATGAAACTTGGATCTAATAAAATATAAATTTCTATCTTGTGGCAAAAAGAGAATAGATAATCTTACTTAGGAACTATCAGCAGAGTGAGTGGATCACAAAATGGGGCACTTAGCAATCATTTATAAAGTTCACATTTAAACCAGACATTATAAGATTTTAAAGAAACCAATACTACATAGAAAATGCATGTCTTTCTTAAATTCCAACAATTACATATTCTGTATTAAAACTAATCATGCTTTCTAAAATATACATTTGTCTTAATCCATATTGGTTATATTATTATAAAGTTTAATGTACAGTTATTCATATGATCCTTTCTTCTACCTGAATGTGTCTTTCACCTTAAAAATTCAAATTCTGAAGGAAAATATGTTTAGATGACATTTAACAAAATGTTATGTTTTCTGGGAACATAAAGAAAGATATCAGTTCCTCAAAGGTTTTATACTCACCATTTTGGTAACCGCTTGCTTTTAAGTTTGAAGGTAAAGCAAGAGTAACTTTATTAGGACAAAAACATAAAAGTTAAACTAAAACATTTCTTTAGAGTTTTGCATATTGTTTGCAGTGGTGTTTTATTGACAACAGAGATGATAAATTTTAGTTCCAATTAGATATAACCTTTCTTATTTTAGCCTTATTACATAGCCAAATTATTTTTTATTTATTTATTTTTTTTCCTTTTCTCCTTTGCTTTTCACTTCTCTTCTTTTACTTTAATTTTTTTTTTTTTTTAAATTTCAGGTATACACGTGCTCCCCATCCTGAACCCTCCTCCTTCCCCCCTCCCCATACCATCCCCCTGGGCCGTCCCAGCGCACCAGCCCCAAGCATCCAGCATCGTGCACTGAACCTGGTCTCGTTTCATACATGACATTTTACATGTTTCAATGCCATTCTCCCAAATCTTCCCACCCTCTCCCTCTCCCACAGAGTCCATAAGACTGTTCTCTACATCAGTGTCTCTTTTGCTGTCTCGTATACAGGGTTGTCGTTACCATCTTTCTAAATTCCATATATATACGTTAGTATACTGTATTTATGTTTTTCCTTCTGGCTTACTTCACTCTATATAATAGGCTCCAGTTTCATCCACCTCATTAGAACTGATTCAAATGTATTCTTTTTAATGGCTGAGTAATACTCCATTGTGTATATGTACCACTGCTTTCTTATCCATTCATCTGCTGATGGACATCTAGGTTGCTTCCATGTCCTGGCTATTATAAACAGTGCTGCGATGAACATTGGGGTACACGTGTCTCTTTCCCTTCTGGTTTCCTCAGTGTGTATGCCCAGCAGTGGGATTGCTGGATCATAAGGCAGTTCTATTTCCAGTTTTTTAAGGAATCTCCACACTGTTCTCCATAGTGGCTGTACTAGTTTGCATTCCCACCAACAGTGTAAGAGGGTTCCCTTTTCTCCACACCCTCTCCAGCATTTATTATTTGTAGACTTTTGGATGGCAGCCATTCTGACTGGTGTGAAATGGTACCTCATAGTGGTTTTGATTTGCATTTCTCTGATAATGAGTGATGTTGAGCATCTTTTCATGTGTTTGTTAGCCATCTGTGTGTCTTCTTTGGAGAAATGTCTATTTAGATCTTTGGCCCATTTTTTGATTGGGTCATTTATTTTTCTGGAGTTGAGCTGTAGGAGTTGCTTGTATATTTTGAGATTAGTTGTTTGTCAGTTGCTTCATTTGCTATTATTTTCTCCCATTCTGAAGGCTGTCTTTTCACCTTGCTAATAGTTTCCTTTGATGTGCAGAAGCTTTTAAGTTTAATTAGGTTCCATTTGTTTATTTTTGCTTTTTTTTAAATTAATTTTTAAAATTAATATATTGACAAGATATTTTAAATTCTTTAAAATTTTATGTAAGAAAAATTATATTTAGCTATTTATTTTATAATTGTTCCTTGGATTGAGATAATTTAAGCAGAATACTTGAAAGGCAGTTGTATTTTTGCTATATCCTGTGATCCCGTGACTGCAGCACACCAGGCTTCCTTGTTCTTCACTGTCTCCCAGAGTTTGCTCAAACTCATGTTCACTGAGTTTATGATGTCACTGTTTTTTTGTTTTTCTTTTTTTTTTTTTTTACCATTTTTAAACATCTTGAATTTCTGTTATAATCATAAAGTTTATTTTTGTCTATTGCGTTTTTGAGAGATTTTCAATTATTCTATCAGTTCAGTTCAGTTCAGTTCATTTGCTCGGTCATGTCCGACTCTTTGCGACCCCATGAATCGCAGCATGCCAGGCCTCCCTGTCCATCACCAACTCCCGGAGTTCACTCAGACTCACGTCCATTGAGTCAGTGATGCCATCCAGCCATCTCATCCTCTGTCATCCCCTTCTCTTGCCCCCAATCCCTCCCAGCATCAGAGTCTTTTCCAATGAGTCAACTCTTCGCATGAGGTGGCCAAAGTACTGGAGTTTAAAGATGCTACTGTTTACCAGTTTTCATATCTCATTTCCTCAAAGAAACATAAACATTTTGCTTTTCCATCTGGTCTTTTATTCTTTAAACTTTTTTTGGATGACATGTGTCTTTAGTATCAGAAAACATTCATGCTACATTAAACTGCCACCAGTACAGTACATAATTGTTTCATTCAAATAAAAAAAAGCAGAATAGCTAAAAACTTTAAGGTGTTTTCCCGAAATAATAAAGCAATTCTGTTACTGTCTTCAAAAAAAGTTTTAGTCATACAGTAGTTCATCACTCACTCCTTCATAGTTTACTTAATATCAATTTACCTAATAAACTGATGGGTTTCGAGCAATTCCTTTTGGTCTTCCATAAGTACAAAGCTCACTGAATAGAGGGTTATGAGTCGTTATTATGAATGAAGAATACAGACCGCAAACCCTGTTTCAACTACACCAGATCTGGCATTTTCCTGTTCAGTTACTGTGTGTGTGTGTTGTAGTTAAGGGTTATATTACTTTATTATGCAACACAGTTTCAGTTCATTTCAGTTGCTCCGTCCTGTCTGACTCTTTGTGACCCCATGAACTGAAGCACACCAGGCTTCCCTGTCCATCACAAGCTCCCAGAGTTTACTCAAACTCATGTCCATTGAGTCCATGATGCCATCCAACAATCTCATACTCTGTCATCCCCTTCTCTTCCTGCCTTCAATCGTTCTCAGCATCAGGGTCTTTTCAAAAGGATCAGTTGTTCACATCAGGTGGCCAAAGTATTGGAATTTCAGCATCAGTCCTTCCAATAAATATTCAGGGTCGGTTTCCTTTAGGATTGACTGGTTGGATCTCCTTGAAGTCCAAGGGACTCTCAAGAGTCTTCTCCAACACCACAGTTCAAAAGCGTCCATTCTTCAGTACTCAGCTTTCTTTATAGTACAACTCTCACATCCATATATGACTACTGGAAAAACCATAGCTTTGACTAGATGGACCTTTGTTGTCAAAGTAATGTCTCTGCTTTTTAATATGCTGTCTAGGTTGGGCATAGCATTTCTTCCAAGGAGTAAGCATTTTTTAATTTCATGGCTGTAATCACCGTCTGCAGTGATTTTGAAGCCCCCCAAAATAAAGTCAGCCACTGTTTCCCCATCTACTTGCCATGAAGTGATGGGACCAGATATCATGATCTTATTGTTCTGAATGTTGAGTTTTAAGTCAACTTTTTCACTCTCCTCTTTCACTTTCATCAAGAGGCTCTTTAGTTCATCTTCACTTTCTGCCAAAAGGGTGGTGTCATCTGCATATCTGAGGTTATTGATATTTCTCCCAGCAGTCTTGATTCCAGCTTGTGCTTCTTCCAGCCCAGTGTTTCTCATGATATACTCTGCATATACATTAAATAAGCAGGGTGACAATATACAGCCTTGACATACTCCTTTGCCTAACTGGAACCAGTCTGTTGTTCCATGTCCAGTTCTAACTGTTGCTTGCTGACCTGCATACAGGTTTCTCAAGAGGCAGGTCAGGTGGTCTGGTATTCCTGTCTCTTTCAGAATTGTCCATAGTTTACTGTGATCTACACAGTCAAAGGTTTTGACATAGTCAGTAAAGCAGAAATAGATGTTTTTCTGGAACTCTCTTGCTTTTTTGATGATCCAGTGGATGTTGGCAATTTGATCTCTGGTTCCTCTGCCTTTTCTAAAACCAGCTTGAACATCTGGAAGTTTGCAGTTCACGTATTGTTGAAGCCTGGCTTGGAGAATTTTGAGTATTATTTTACTAGCGTGTGAGATGAGTGCAATTGTGTAGTAGTTTGAACATTCTATGGTATTGCCTTTCTTTGTGATTGGTTAACTACAGTTAACAGTGTGTGTGTGTGTGTGTGTGTGTGTGTGTATGTGTGTGTGTGTGAAAATCACTCAGTCATGTTGAACTATTTGCTACCTCATGGACTGTAGCTTGCCAGGCTCCTCCATTCAGGGAATTCTCCAGGCAAGAATACTGGAGTGGTTAGCCATTCCCTTCTGCAGAGGAACCTTCCAAACCCAGAGATCAAACCCAGGTCTCCCATATTGCAGCCAGATTTTTTGCCATCTGAGCCACCAGGGAAGCCCATATTCTATTGAATAATGGAAACCTGCTAAGAAAGTAGATTTCAGGTGCTTTCAGGCACTTTCTCCCCTACCCTTCCCATGAAAGGTTACTGTGAGGAAATGATAAGGCTACTAGCTTGACTATGATAATCACTTGATTATGTATATCAAGTCACATTACACACCTTAAATACATATAATTTGTATTTTAAAATAAAGAAGAATTTTTAAAAGACAAGTTTAAATACATTACAAAATAAACTTTAGTGAAATATACATAAAAAATCTATAAAATGTGTTGGAAATACTCTCACCAAATCAGAATTACAAAGGCTTACAGTCGGTTATGGGCTTCCCTCGTGGCTCAGAGGTTAAAGGGTCTGCCTGCAATGCAGGAGACCTGGGTTCAATCCCTAGGTCAGGAAGATCCCTTGGAGAAGGAAATGGCAACCCACTCCAGTTTCTTGCCTGGAGAATCCCATGGACAGAGGAGCCTGGTGGCTACAGTCCACAGGGTCGCAAAGAGTCAGACAAGACTTAACAACTTCACTTTCACTTTCACAGTCAGTTATAGTCACCGTTGTGATTAACACAATGGTGTTATAGTCACCATAATGTAGGGAAACTGATTCTCCATATAAAGTTATATACATAGAGCTTTTAGAAGTTCAAAGCGATTTCTGAAAACTATTGTACTGTATTAAATAGAATAATGAACAAAAAACTAAAATCAATTTTATCAGTCAAAAATGTTACTGTCCAAAAATAATAAATATGATTGAGATTACTTATGCAGACACATAAAAGTCTTCACATTATTTCATTAAGTGAGACAAACAGTCCTTGCTAATGTTGCTTTAGTCATTTCCAACTCTTTGTCACCCCATGGACCATAGCCCTCCAGGCTCCTCTGTCCATGTGATTCTCCAGTCAAGAATACTGGAGCAGGTTGCCATTTCCTACTCCAGGGGATCTTACCGAGCCAGGGATTGAACCCACATCTCTAGAAAGAAAAACATCATTTTATATACTACAATAAGAACCTTAATAATTTTCTTTCACAAACAGCTAACAATATCCAGCTACTTCTAAAACAGAGATTATAAAATATTTATGAAATAAGCTTATTTTACTGGTTTTAGGGCTCTATTACTTAGCTCCTTTGGAATTTTGAAATGTGAATTTCAAAATTCCATCACTTATATGTCATGCAACATGAGGCTTCTCATATGAGACCATTTTTTAAATCTATTATTTACAGTTATGCTGAGCTTCCCTGGTGGCTCAGTGATTGAATGCTTTATATCTTGTCTTGAGGATCCCGGACAAGCCTCCATGATGAAAGCTTTAGCTTAGCCCCCAAGATGAGAGATGAAAGCTTACAGTGTTCCACCAGATTCATGGTCTCCAAAGAAGAAGGTTTAACTCCAGGACCAAAGACAGTCTCAGTCACTCAGAACTTTGTGTAGTAGAAATTTTATTAAAGCTATAGTGACAGAAAAAGCTTCTGACACAGACATCAGAAGGTGGTAGAATGATTATCTGCATCATTGACTTGAGCAGAGCATTGTATATTTATTTTTCAGTTGGCATGCTGAGAATAGAAAAAAAAATACCTCAAAGCTATGAAAATTTTGCCCAGATTTTTTTCCATGACATGAATCCTGGGATGACATCAGTATGAGATTAGCCAGAAGGAACGAGTTAACCCAGAGCTCAAGGCTGTGGAACTTTTAACCAGACCTCCCATAACATACATTCTGAGCTCAAAAAAGCATATCTTTGAACAAGAGATACTGATGCCTGTGAGGCCTATGTGTCTAAGGCAAAAGCAATGTGAAAAATAAAGAATGCTCACTTCCTCCTTAAACTTAGACTTAAATTTAAGGGGCCTTAGACTTGGACTCCTATCAACCTGCCTAAGTTAACTCTCTCAAAGTATCCACTTGCCCATGCAGGAGATGCAGGTTTTATCCTTGGATCAGAAAGATCCCCTGGAGAAGGAAATGGCAATGCACTCCAGTATTCTTGCCTTGAGAATCCCATGGACAGAGGAACCTGGTGGGATACAGTCCATGTGGTCACAGAAGAATCAGACATGACTGAGTGACTAAAACAACAACAGCAACATGGCTGTGATAGAAAGCATGTTCAAGAAAGGGAAAATATAGACAGAAATATAGATCAATGGAACAAAATAGAAAGCCCAGAGATAAATCCAAGCACATATGGACACCTTATCTTTGACAAAGGGGGCAAGAATATACAATGGATTAAAGATAATCTCTTTAACAAGTGGTGCTGGGAAATCTGGTCAACCACTTGTAAAAGAATGAAACTAGAACACTTTCTAACACCATATACAAAAATAAACTCAAAATGGATTAAAGATCTCAACGTAAGACCAGAAACTATAAAACTCCTAGAGGAGAACATAGGCAAAACACTCTCTGACATACATCACAGCAGGATCCTCTATGACCCACCTCCCAGAATATTGGAAATAAAAGCAAAAATAAACAAATGGGACCTAATTAAACTTAAAAGCTTCTGCACATCAAAGGAAACTATTAGCAAGGTGAAAAGACAGCCTTCAGAATGGGAGAAAATAATAGCAAATGAAGCAACCGACAAACAACTAATCTCAAAATATACAAGCAACTCCTACAGCTCAACTCCAGAAAAATAAATGACCCAATCAAAAAATGGGCCAAAGATCTAAATAGACATTTCTCCAAAGAAGACATACAGATGGCTAACAAACACATGAAAAGATGCTCAACATCACTCATTATCAGAGAAATGCAAATCAAAACCACTATGAGGTACCATTTCACACCAGTCAGAATGGCTGCCATCCAAAAGTCTACAAATAATAAATGCTGGAGAGGGTGTGGAGAAAAGGGAACCCTCTTACACTGTTGGTGGGAATGCAAACTAGTACAGCCACTATGGAGAACAGTGTGGAGATTCCTTAAAAACTGGAAATAGAACTGCCTTATGATCCAGCAATCCCACTGCTGGGCATACACACTGAGGAAACCAGAAGGGAAAGAGACACGTGTATCCCAATGTTCATCGCAGCACTGTTTATAATAGCCAGGACATGGAAGCAACCTAGATGTCCATCAGCAGATGAATGGATAAGAAAGCAGTGGTACATATACACAATGGAGTATTACTCAGCCATTAAAAAGAATACATTTGAATCAGTTCTAATGAGGTGGATGAACCTGGAGCCTATTATACAGAGTGAAGTAAGCCAGAAGGAAAAACACCAATACAGTATACTAACGCATATATATGGAATTTAGAAAGATGGTAACGATAACCCTGTATACGAGACAGCAAAAGAGACACTGATGTAGAGAACAGTCTTATGGACTCTGTGGGAGAGGGAGAGGGTGGGAAGATTTGGGAGAATGGCATTGAAACATGTAAAATGTCATGTATGAAACGAGATGCCAGTCCAGGTTTAATGCACGATGCTGGATGCTTGGGCCTGGTGCACTGGGATGACCCAAAGGGATGGTATGGGGAGGGAGGAGGGAGGAGGGTTCAGGATGGGGAACACATGTATCATTTTTTTAAATTGAAAAAAAAAAAAGAAAAAAAAAAAGAAAGGGAAATTTTTTCTGAATAAAAGTATTGCTTCTTTGATAAACCTATTTTTTTTTACATACCTTTTCTAGTATGTGTACTTATAACTTTATTTCTTAAATAATAAATACCATAACATGTAATAAACTCAGGAGACATGGCACTATTTTTATATATGCAGTCAATAAAATATAAAATGAATTGAAGAATAAGAAGTTGCATAAGTTATGACTTCTTGGGAAGCTTCTAGTTAAGATCTAGATGGCATGTAGTATTATTGCAGAAATGATTCTTTGACTTCATGAAACAGAGGGTTGCCATAGTAACCTTTTTCTATATCATACATAATGCATTTTTTCCTTTTGGATATTAAGCCTAGCAATATAATTTAAATTAATTTTTTATATTTTATACTTTAAGTTGTCACAGTAAAACATTCTTGAATTTGAGAAGGATATTTGGAATTTTAGAACCACAATACATTTTGTCCATAAAATTAAATAAAATCATGTAAAATTGAGAATTATAACTTTTCTGTGCATGTTCAATGTTAGTGAATGTGTCTCTTGACAAGAATGCTAAAAAAAAAAATGGAAATGTTTAAACTGATTAAAGCTGATTAAAATTCCTACTATCTGACACATCTTATATTTTATTTGCTTTGCTCAGTATAATATACCCTTCATAGACAATTTGTTCATGACAGTGAATATCTAGAGCCTATGACATTACCTAGTACACAGAAGTTGCAAAATAAATGCTGCCAAATAAAATGTATATAATAAATTCATATCATTTTTACAATTAGAAAATTATAAATATCTTTAAAATGTTTGTTGAAGTCAGAAGCTGGTATATTAATTTTTTTTACACTGTAAATAAAAAAGCTTGAATTTTGACATTCCCTTCCAGGTGGCACTGAGAGGAAAGAATCTGCCTGGAGTGAGGAAGACCCAGGTTTGATCCCTGGATCAGGAAGATCCCCTGGAGAAGGGAATGGCTGCACACTCCAGCATTCTTGCTTGGAGAATTCCATAGACAGAGGAGCCTGGCAGACTACAGTCCATGAGTTTGCAAAGAGTCAGACACAACTTAGCAACTAACAACTGCTCGAAGTTTTAAGGAATAATTATTTTCCCTTTAGGTTTTACATGGTAACATGTATATTTGTCAGAATGGAGTGAATTCTGTGTGGTATTCTGTGCCAAGGTTCATCTTCCAATAAAAGCTTTCCACTTATCATCTGATTTTAAGTTTACATTTATCTAAAAAAAGAAAAAAGGTTATTAACATGATTTAGAATCACTTTGCACCTCAAACTACAGAGAAGTTGGAATGCTTTTTTTTATATTTATGAAAGTATTAAAATCAATACCATTTTAATAAATATCTATATTTTTAAGCCATCAAGTTTGTGGTAATTAGCTTCAGCAAGCCATAGAAATTTGCTACATTTTCCCTCACCAAATATACAACTATGATGATCAAACTTTATCTACACTTGCCTTTTATTAAAAGTATATCCTTTTAAATCATAAACATGAGATCTTTTATTCTGAAAAATCAAGAAAACAGTCACACTCTTTTCCTTTTTTTATTATAACAAGAGCTACGAAGATTTTCCGTCAGTATTCTTTCTTGTGAATAATTTCATAACATTGTGACATAATCACCTTCTTTTATACATTCTCTGTTTTCGCTTTGAGTTGATTTTAATTAATAATTTTTCTGGCATATTCCAAGTTTTGCAATAACAAATAACATGGAACTTATGATTTTAAAATGGACTATAGCTATGTAATAAGAAACTGTATTGGCACTGTCAGGGTCATTTGGTTAATTTCAAACGCTCAGAACTGAAAGTGAATCAGAGTCACACATAAATTTTAATTCATATGTAATAACAAGAGCATAATATATATAAACATATTTCTATCCACATAAATACATATGTGCAAATGAATGTGTATATATAAGCAAATATATGTGTATATACACATATATACATACTACATATGTATGCTATTTATCTACATGTATCATTTTAAATAGGGTGAATTGTATATCAGAACCTCCATCATGTATTGATGGAGATGGATATTTAAAATATAATACAAGTGGCTTCCCTGGTGGTCCAACGGTTAAGAATTTACCTAAATGTGTAGATTTCAATTCAATTTCCAACACAGGGGGTACAGGTTTGATCCTTGGTTGGGGAACTAAGATATCCCACATGTCTTGCTGTCAAAACACTGAAAACATAAAACAGAAGCAATATTTTAACAAATTTAATACTTTTAAAATAGTCTACCTTAAAAAAGTCATTTAAAAATAACATAATAGTACAAAAGATAAAATATATTTTTTTGTTTATAATAGAATTTTCTCCAAATATCTTGATCAATGTGTAGGTTTTAACTCAATTTCTCTGCATAAATATAGAACTAGTGTAGATATGCTTTTTGCACTGCAGATAAAAGAGCATAGTTATATAAATATGCTCATTAGAATTTCACTGAAATATTGTGCTGAGAACTCCATAGCAAAACTTTAATCAATCTGTGTACTTTCTTCTTAAGAGTTTAAGTAGGACAAATGCTAGATAACAATTGAAGATTTTCCTTTTTTTGAAGACATTTGTAAAATAGAAACAAAATTAAATGTCAGAATTATTTTCAGTACAGAAAAATAAATCTCTAAAACCAGTTAAACTCCAAATGAAAATCAGAAGAGGTATTTATGTAAGTGCAACCTTAAAGCTTACATCATATATGGGTACCATGTCATTTCCTTTGTATGTTTAAAATAGTTTCAGAGCCTGTTTTATTATCTATTTCTATACTCAAAACATCACTACCATAAAACATCAGATTAAAAAAAAATCTAAAAGGAGATAGAGCAGAGAGGAAAATTAAATTTACTTTAAAAGTATGTTATTCTCCCAATCTAGTAAAAACACAGACATTTATCATTCTCATTTGTAAACATTCAGAAAAGAATGCATAGTCATTTGTCTTCCCTGATACTAAAGTAATATAGAAGTTTTGGTCATAAATGATAATGAAGGAAGAAGTTTCTGTCCCAGCTTCCATATCTGTTTCTGTCTCTCTCTGTGGCTTCCAAGATTCGATAACTGAAGTGTGCAGCAGATTGGCTAATTCCTCTGTGTGTGAACTACAGCTCAATGAGAGATAAACGAACTCTCCTCTGGGAACAACTGAGCAGAAGTTTGCCTGATAACCATCTGACTTATGATCACTGCTACATTTTAGCTGTTGAAATGAAGTGCTCCCTAGTCAAGAGACTAGGCTATAAAATAATAGGTGAATAAACTTTAAGGTGCTTAACTTATGGTGTTTAATCATGTATTTGGATTGCACAGTATAAATTATGTTGATAGTGTCATAGGCCATTGTTTCTGAACATATAATTTAACTATCAATACATAAAAGGATATGAACATTTATAGCATTAATCATATAAATTAATCAATCGAGACTTCACACTTGTATTCATCTCCTTTAAACTTAAGAGTAGAGTATTTTAACAAATCAAAGATATTATTTTCCTACCTGATAAGCTTAGCTGTCTGTTAAATTGATTGCAAACATGCCCTTTAAAAGTATACCTACAAATTTTGATTTTTTAAATTTAAGTATTCTTTAATATCAGTTTTATTTTCTACTTTTTTGCTCTATCAGATAACATCTTTATATATGTTACTGTTGACTACCACATTGCTCTTAGGCCACAGGTTCATGTTTGCTTCAGTATTAAATATAGGATGTTTTTTTAAAAATATATGTATTTAACTTTGAAATTAAATTATTTTAATTTAGATATCAAAAATGAAATAATTAATATTCAAGAAAGTGCATGTGTGTTAACTGAGTGAGTTTCTCTTGATTATCAACATCTTTCTTTGCTTGACAAATTAGAAACCAAAAGTTTATGATCACTACCCATTTCTAAGATTCCTTCATTTAATAAGTAGTCGTCTGAGGCCTACTACTTACCAAAGACTGAAAGTGAGAGCTACACTACAGAACAAGGAAACATTGCCCTTGTATTTACAGAGTTTATAGACTGGTAGGGATAGGAATTGTAAATAATAATCCCCCAAATCAAGTATTACATGCATATCCCGCATTTTTATGTTATTTAATTACTGAAATCATTTATTTTTCCTTTATATTTTCACAGACAAAGGAATTGTGAAATTGCATTGCTCTAAAAGAATATAAAGTGGAATGTGTATATGCATTACAGAGACCTAACCAAAGGCCTCAGACAAAGCTTTCCTAAGGATATGATATTGAGCTAATTATTTATAATGCAACTAGAAGAATGAAGAAGAGTCATTTAAATGGAAAGCTAGCTGAAAGGATATTTTAGTCTATAATTCTTTAGATTCAGAACAATATTCAGAATCTTGAGGAAGTAACAAATGCACCAAGTCCAGAGTACTAAGGAGTATGAAACAGTGGCTTAGCAGACAGAGGGGACAATAGACAAATACAAGATTTGATGTAGTTGGCATTCTCAGAAACTGATATTCAGATAAGCAAATAAAGTATTTCTCTATGTTGTTGTTGTTCAGTTAATAAATCAGGTCTAACTTTTTGTAATCCTATGGACTGCAGCATATCAGGCTCCTCTGTCCTTCACTATCTCCTGGAGTTTGTTTAAATTCATGTTCATTAACATCCATGATATTATCTAAACATCTCATCCTCTGCACCCTCTTCTCCTTTTGTCTCAGTCCTACCCAGTATCAGGGTTTTTTTCCAATGAGTCAGATCTTCACATCTGGTGGACAAAGTATTGGAGCTTCAGCTTCAGCATCAGCTCTTCCAAGGCATATTCAGGGTTGATTTCCTTTAGGATGGACTGGTTGGATCTCCTTGCCTTCCTGGGAACTCTCAACAGTCTTCTGCAACACCACAGTTCGAAAGCATCAGTTCTTTGGTGCTCAGCCTTCTTTATGATCCATCTCTCACATTTGTACATGACTACTCAAAAAACTGTAGATAAACTTTTTAATCGGTTCATTTCAGTCACTTAGTCGTATCCGACTCTTAGCAACCCCACAGATTACAGCACGCCAGGCTTCCCGAGCTTGACTCCAAGAGCTTGCTCAAACTCATGTCCATCGAGTCAGTAATCCCATTCAACCATCTCATCTTCTGTAGTCCCCTTTTCCTCCTGCCTTCAATCTTTCCCAGCATCAGGGTCTTTTCCAATGAGTTAGTTTTTCACATGAGATGGCCAAAGGATTGGAACTTCAACTTCAGCAACAGTCCTTCCAATGAATATTCAGGACTGATTTCCTTTAGGATTCACTGGTTGGATCTCCTTGCAGTCCAAGGGACTTTCAAGAATTTTCTCCAAACAACAGTTCAAAAGCATCAATTCTTCAGTGCTCAGCTTTCATTATGGTCCAACTCTTGCATCCATACATGACTACTGGAAAAACCGTAGCTTTGAGTAGATGGACTTTTTTGGCAAAGTAATGTCTCTGCTTTTTAATATGCTGTCTAGGTTGATCATAGGTTTTCTTCCAAGGACTAAGTGTCTTTTAATTTCATGGCTGTAGTCACCATCTGCAGTGAATTTGGAGCCCTAGAAAATAAAGTCTCTCACTGTTTCCATTGATTCCCCATCTATTTGCCACAAAGTGATGGGACCAGATGCCATGGTCTTCGTTTTCTGAATGTTGACTTCTTAAGTCAGATTTTTCATTATGGACAGAAAGCAAAGTAGACCATAAGTGAGAGTTTATTCCTGGGGTCTTAATTCCTTTTATTACATTGATCTACAGTACTATCCATGATATATTACCCGTATTAAAACTCTGGCTGCCTTTTTAGAACTTAATCCTGAATTTCATATGGGAATGCAAAAACTGAAACAATCTTGGAAAAGGAGAAAAAAGTCAGAGAGCCTACACTTTACAATTTTAAAACTTATAACAAAATTACAATAAAGTGTGGTGCTGGCATATGGATACTATTGTAGATCAATGTAATAAATGGAATTAAGTCCCTAGGAATAAGCTCTCATTTATGGCTTATTTTGCTTTCTATCCATAATGAAAACAGTACATCTATCTTCTTCAAAATTTCTTGCCACTGTATATTTTAAATGTTGCTGTTCATCAGAGGGGAATATTTTTCCATCTGTAATTATTGAATGGACTCAGGAGACTACTTTCAAGTAGAGGGGACCTTCTCAAACCTCAAAGTACCTTTGAATAATCAGGGTACCTTAGTAAAATGCACATTCCAAATCATTAATTTTGAATTAGGGTCTGAAATCCTGCATATCTGACAAGCTAAGTAAACTGAGTACAGATTTACTCTTAGTAACCAAAGTCCACAGTATATTAAACTATATTATTAGTAAAATGGGAAATGTTACAGCAAACAAAATGATTTATGTGTTGCTGCTGCTGCTAAGTCGCTTCAGTCATGTCCGATTCTGTGCGACCCCATAGATGGCAGCCCACCAGGCTCCCCAGTCCCTGGGGAGTCTCTAGGCAAGAACACTGGAATGGGTTGCCATTTCCTTCTCCAATGCATGAAAGTGAAAAGTGAAAGTGAAGTCGCTCAGTCATGTCCAACTTTTCTCGACCCCATCGACTGCAGCCTATCAGGCTCCTCCGTCAATGGGAGTTTCCAGGCAAGAGTACTGGAATGGGTCGCCAGTGCCTTCTCCGATTTATGTGGTAAGTTACCCTAATTATTCAAAATTTGCGTTGCAGTCAGATTCTTCAGTAGGTGAGCCAACAGGGAAGCCCAAGAGTACTGGAGTCGGTAGCCTATACCTTCTCTAGCAGATCTTCCTGACCCAGTAATTGAACCGGGGTCTCCTGAATTGCAGGTGGATTCTTTACCAGTTGAGCTGCCAGGGAATTCCTGTAAAATTGGAAATGTTATGGTTAAAAAAAAAAAAAAAATCTATGTGGTCAAGAAGCCTGGAAACATTCAAATACACAAAATTTTCAAAAAAAAAGTCTCATATCAGTAGAATATTCATATTATCAGGATTAATCCATAATAGATATGGAAGAGGAAATATCCCAAATCAAGAAATATCAATAATATTAATAACCTATAATATGTCCTTAGAGCTTATAATTAAGAAAATATGTTAAAAAAGAAAAAATATCACACAGAACAAGATGAGTAAACAAAAGTTGATTTTATTCTGATCCTATTGCCAGCAGCTGGGGAGACAGCACAGATCAAGCCTGCATACCCAGCTCCATAGAAAGAAAAGGCAATAAGATTTTAAATACTGGAGTGAGCTAGTGGAAAATTATTGAGGGGTACTGAGTGGGAGCTTGATCAATTGGATATGTCTACCACATTAAGTGGTTCCCAAGTTTGCAAATGTTTTCCTCTGTAGGTCATTTGTGTTTGATAATTAGCTTTTCCCAAAGAAAAGAAAAAATTCCTCCTGTCTTCATCGCTAAAAGTAGTTTTGCAACTTGAAGCAAGGCTCTAGGTTAGACTGAATTAAGTCTCCTACACTCCTGTAGAGATTGACACATAGGGACTGCTTCTTCCTTGATTACTTTAAAAGGGATGGCTCTCAGGTCTTTGAGAAAAAACAAGGGTTATTGCTATTGTTCAGTTGCTAAGTTGTGCCCAACTCTTTGTGACTCCACAGACTGTGACACCTCAGGCTTTTCTGTCCTCCTCAGGCTTCATTGAAGGCTCAGTGGTAAAGAATTCACCTGCCAATGCACCAGATGATGGTTCAGTCCCTGGGTTGGGAAGATCCCCTGCAGAAGGAAATGGTAATTCACCTTAGTATTCTTACCTGGAAAATTCCATGGACAGAGGAGGCTGATGGTAGGCAGTCTATGAGGTTGCAAAAGGAGAAAGACAGTCCTGAGTTACAAAACTGGAAAGAGCCTTTTAAAAAGATATTTATCTCAAAGGGACAAAGAAATAAATTAAAATTACACATTTTAATGCTCTAAGAAAAGAAATAGATCAGATGATTCAGGAGAAAGTCATGAAATACCCATCAAGTAAATACCTAAATATATATTAGAAGTCATTGAAAGTGTCTACTTGAAATAGAAAGTTTTGTTTTGATAAAAGTTGTTTAAAATTTCAGTTTAATCTATAAGAAGCAAACATATCCATCATTCTGGGCTTCTTGAAATTTTGCTAAATGTATGACTGTTCATATTATGCAATATTCAGTTCACTTCAGTTGCTCAGTCGTGTCAGACTCTTTGTGACCCCATGAATCGCAGCATGCCAGGCCTCCCTGTCCATCACCAACTCCTGGAGTTCACTCAAACTCACGTCCATTGAGTCGGTGATGCAATCCAGCCATCTCATCCTCTGTCATCCCCTTTTCCTCCTGCCCCCAAATCCCTCCCAGCGTCAGAGTCTTTTCCAATGAGTCAACTCTTCGCATGAGGTGGCCAAAGTACTGGAGTTTCAGCTTTAGCATCATTCCTTCCAAAGAACACCCAGGACTGATCTCCTATAGCATGGACTGGTTGGATCTCCAGTCCAAAGTTATGTGCTATATTTTGTTTTTTGACAAGGAGATTCTTATACATACAGAAAGCTAGCATCATTGACCCAGTGGTTTATTGATTGTATTGTTTCATATTGTATTGTTCAAGGGAAGTTTTGTTTGTAGATCCTAAGAACATTACCCATTCATCTGATTAGTGTTACACAGATTGCAGACCTTATATTTAGCAAGAAGAAAACACCTTTTATGAAGATTAGCTATCCTGTTTGAAATCTTGATAAAGTGTGGAGAGGAATCTCACTGAAGTCACTTAAAAAAAAAAAAAACCTATGAGTCTAAACCAAAAGCAGAAGCACCATTCCATACAGAAAGCTGTCTGAGATTGACAGTAGGGAGGTTTCCCAGAAAACGTAAAGCCTTTTTCTAGCTGCCAGAAACAGGCCTGATTCATGTTCAAGGAAATATTCTTCCTAATCTGAAGAATATTGAGATATATATCTGAGAATATTTCAAATTCAGTGGACCAGTGAATTAAAGCTATCTCTGATGTACACCCTCAAATGTACACAGAGAATGCCATTCCCTGTAACAGCAAAGATCCATATATGTGTTAATATCTAGAGTTCAAATATGTAGCAGAATACATGTACAAGCCTCTACCTTCTAAAATGTAATTTTTAAATCATCTGATTTTGAAAACAAATAACTAAACATCAGTGTAACTTCTAATTCAATCTATGACATAAAAGTAAGACACATAAAATTTTAACACAGAGATCTCAGAAAATCATCCTCAGATGCCCTAAGAAAATTACAGAATTTTACAGGGAAAAATAATGAGGTCCTAGGATAGACAACCTTCATTTCATGTGTTAAAATCAAGGTCAGGAAAGGATGAACAGTTAGGGAGTGGCTATGAATAAAACTCAAGCATGTGGTAGCTCGGCTAGTAAAGAATCCACCTGCAATGCAGGAGACCCCACATTCAATTCCTGGGTCAGGAAGATCTACTGTAGAAAGGATAAGCTACCCACTCCAGTATTCTTGGGCTTCTCTGGTGGCTAATCTGGTAAAGAATCCGCCTACAGTGAGGGAGACCTGTGTTTGATCCCTGGGTTGGGAAGATCCTCTGGAGAAGGGAAAGACCACCCACTCCAGTATTCTGGCCTGGAGAATTCCATGGACTGTGTAGTCCATGGGATCCCAAAAGAGTGGACAAGACTGAGTGACTTTCACTTTCATGTTTAAAACAACAACAACACTGGCATGCTATTTATTTCTTTTTTTTTTTTCAACTGTCATGACATTATTTGTTTAAAAAGGTTTTATTAGCTTGAAATTCACTCATTATTTTCACAACCTCTTGCAGAGGTTAAGGAAAGCAAATTTGAGATCTATTAACTTGGCTAATCCTCTCATTTATATGTACTCTAATACCTTGTTTAACCTTTCTAGCTATGCCACATGATTATTTAACTGGGAAAAATGCTGGCTACCTTATGGTTTCATTGTGGATATTAAATGTAATAGTGTATATGAAACAATTAGCATGCTTCCTGTGCCAAACAAATATTAGCTACTCTGTAATTATCATTATCATAAGATATTCAAACTGATTTAACCAATATTATTATCATACGTTATCTGATTCAGCAGCTCATGTACCTGCTCACATACAATTACTTCTGTACATATTCTAAGTGAAGAGTCAGCAAATGCAGTGGAGGGTTGGCAAGTTAATGACATTTCAATGATCCAAAGAACAACAAAAAACAAACAAAACTTTTCAGTTAAGAAAAATGTTTTTCTATTTTCTCTGTTATAAACAGTTCTACACCTAGCTTATGGAATGGCCACACTATTTTCCTTTGCTGATAAATATGACCTTTGTCCCTCTACTGGTGAAGAGCCACAGATTTTCCTTCTCTAATTCTATATTTACTCAACTTTTCTAGAGAGAGTCCACCTACATTTTTTCCTGAACTTCTATAAGTTTTGTCACTAAAAGATTGTTGTGGATACATTTTCTATCACAAAAAGTGTTAGTTTTTCATTTGTAAGCTAAAGAACAGAAAAAAAATTGTAGAATATTTTCCCTCCTTGATTATTATTCAGTTTTGCTTTTATTTGAACTCAAATAAATTCACAATAATATATTAATGACATATTTTAAATTTATATTGAAAATGGCAGTATTTTATTGTTTAGTCTCAAAGTAATTTCTGACTCTTTTGTGATGCCATGGACTATAGAATGTTGAGTTCCTCTTTCCATGGCATTTCCCAGGCAAGAATACTGGAGTGGGTTATCATTTCCTTCTACAGGAATCGTCCTGACCCACATCTCCTGCATTGGCAGGCAGATTCTTCATTACCGAGCCACCAGGAAGACACAAATGGCAATATTAATTGGTATCATTCGAAGGTAGCTTATTTAAATTTATAAACGACTATCAGAAATCGTTTTACTTATCTTGATTTGAGTTGCAACATTTTACTGACTTGACAAGATAAGTGAACTCTTATATAAGAGATTGATGTACATGCTTGTTTGAACTTAATCTGAAGATTAATGTTCCAAATCAAGCCTTCCTTCTTCTTTAAAGAAAATGTATTAAAAATTAAATATAATTCACTGAAACTTCCATTCACTTTATATGTTTACTTTTTCTTTGATGTTGAAATCAATTATTTTCATTGTTTGAGGTTCAGAGCATCTTCTATGCCACTGGAATATAATCTAAAGATCTCACTATAATATAAAGATCAAACTGGGGCAGCAGTCCCAATATGGAAGAGGAATAGGGGAGACCACTTTCTCCCCCAAAATTTCATCAAAAGATCATTTGAATACTGAGCTACTTCCACAAAACCACTTCTGAACGCTGGTGGAGGACACTGGACACCAAGAAAGGCAGCCAATTCTCTTCAAAAGGAGGTAGGACAAAATATAAAAGACAAAAAGAAAGACAAAAATTTAGGGATGAAGACCTGTCCTGGGGAGGGAGACATGATGTAGGAGAAGTTTCCAAACAGTAGGAAATGATCTCACAGACAGGTCTGTGGGGATTTTTGGAATCTCAGAGGGCAATCTAGTCAGGTTCAGTCACTCAGTCATGTCCAACTCTTTGTGACCACATGGACTGAAGCATGCCAGGCCTCCCTGTCCAACACAAAATCCGGGGTTTACGCAAACTCATGTCCATTGAGTCGGTGATACCTTCTAACCATCTCATCCTCTGTTGTCCCCTTCTCTTCCTGCCTTTAATCTTTTCCAACATCCTGGTCTTTTCAAATGAATAATCACTTCACATCAGGTGGCCCAAATACTGGAGTTTTTGCTTCAACATCAGTCCTTCCTATGAACACCCAGGACTGATCTCCTATAGAATGGATTGGTTGGATCTCCTTGCAGTCCAAGGGAATCTCAAGAGTCTTCTCCAACATCACAGTTCAAAAGCATCAAGTCTTCTGTGCTCAGCTTTCTTTATAGTCCAACTCTCATATCCATACAAAACTACTGGAAAAACCATAGCCTTGATTAGACTGACCTTTTTTGGCAAAGTAATGTCTCTGCTTTATAATATGCTAAGTTGGTCATAACTTTCCTTCCACGGAGTAAGTGTCTTTTAATTTCATAGCAGCAATCACTATCTGCAGTGATTTTGGAACCCCCCAAAATAAAGTCAGATACTGTTTCCACTGTTTGCCCATCTATTTGTCATGAAGTAATGGAACCATATGCCATGATCTTAGTTTTCTGAATGTTGAGCTTTAAGCCAACTTTTTCACTCTCCACTTTCACTTTCATCAAGAGGCTCTTTAGTTCTTCTTCAGTTTCTGCCATAAGAGTGGTGTCATCTGCATATCTGAGGTTATTGATATTTCTCCTGGCAATCTTGATTCCAGCTTATGCTTCCTCCAGCCCAGCGTTTCTCATGATGTACTCTGCATATAAGTTAAATAAGCAGGATGAAAATATACAGCCTTGAAGTACTCCTTTTCCTATTAGGAACCAGTCTGTTGTTCCATATCCAGTTTTAACTGTTGCTTCCTGACCTGCATATATGTTTCTCAGGAGGCAGTTCAGGTGGTCGGGTATTCCCATCTCTTTCAGAATTTTCCACAGTTTTTGTTATCCACACAGTCAAGGCTTTGGCATAGTCAATAAAGCAGAAATAGATGTTTTTCTGGAACTCTGTTGATTTTTCGATGTTCCAGCGAATGTTGGCAATTTGATCTCTGTTTTCTCTGCCTTTTCTAAAACCAGCTTGAACATCTGGAAGTTCACGGTTCACGTATTGCTGAAGCCTGGATTGCAGAATTTTGAGCATTACTTTATTAGCATGTGACATGAGTGCAATTGTGCGGTAGTTTGAGCATTCTTTGGCATTGCCTTCCTTAGGGATTGGAATGAATACTGACCTTTTCCAGTCCTGTGGCCACTGCTGAGTTTTAAAATTTGCTAGCATATTGAGTGCAGAATTTTCACAGCATAATCTTTTAGGATTTGAAATAGCTCAACTGGAATTCCATCACCTCCACTAGCTTTGTTCATAGTGATACTTGGCTAAGGTCCACTTGACTTCACATTTCAGGATGTCTGGCTCTAGTTGAATGATCACACCATTGTGATTATCTGGGTCATGATGATATCTTTTGTACAGTTCTTCTGTGTAGCCTTGCCACCTCTTCTTAATATCATCTGCTTCTATTAGGTCCATACCAGTTCTGTCCTTTATTGAGCCCGTTTTTGCATGAAATGTTCCCTTGGTATCTCTAACTTTCTTGAAGAGATCTCTAGTCCTTCCCATTCTGTTATTTTCCTCTATTTCTTTGCATTGATCGCTGAGGAAGGCTTTCTTATCTATCCTTGCTATGCTTTGGTACTCTGCATTCAGATGCTTATATCTTTCATTTTCTCCTTTGCTTTTCACTTCCCTTATTTTCACAGCTATTTGTAATGCCTCCTCAGACAGCCATTTTGCTTTTTTGAATTTCTTTTTCTTAGGGACGGTCTTGATCCCTGTCTCCTGTACAATGTCACAAACCTCTGTCCATGGTTCCTCAGGTACTCTGTCTATCAGATCTAGTTCCTTAAATCTATTTCTCACTTCCACTGTATAATCATAAGGGATTTCATAACTGCGAGAAGAAAAAAAAAAACACCCACAGAATATGCACCTAACATAACTGCCAGCGGAGAAGTATCCCAGAACCTCGTGTCCACCACCATCTTGTGGGGCTGGATAGGAAATAGTGGGCTGCATAATTGATGCTAAAGGTAAGGACCATCATATGGTGCCTTGGCTGGGAATTGAATCTGGGTGTCCCGCGCGGGAGGTGAGAATTCTAATACTGAACCACCAATGTGGTGACCGTGTATATTGTCACCCTGCTTATTTAGCTTATATGCAGAGTACTTCATCAGAAACACTAAGCTGGATGAAGCATAAGCTGGAATCAAGATTGCTGGGAAAAATATAAATAACCTCAGATATGTCGATGACGCCACTCTTATGGCAGAAAGTGAAGAAGAACTAAAGAGCCTCTTGATGAATGTGAAAGAGGAGAGTGAAAAAGTTTACTTAAAGCTCAACATTCAGCAAACTAAGATCATGACATCCAGTCCGATTACTTCATGGCAAATAGATGGGGAAACAGTGCAAACATTGGCAGATTTTATTTTTTGGAGCTCCAAAATCACTGCAGATGCTGACTGCAGCCATGAAATTAAAAGATGCTTACTCCTTGGAAGGAAAGTTATGACCAACCTAGACAGCATATTATATAGCAGAGACATTACTTTGCCAACAAAGGTCTGTCTAGTTAAGGCTATGGTCTTTCCAGTAGTCATGTATGGATGTAAGAGTTGGACTTTAAAGAAAGCTGAGCACCAAAGAATTGATGATTTTGAACTATGATTTTAGAGAAGAATCTTGAGAGTCCCTTGGACTGCAAAGAGATCCAACTAGTTTCTCCCAAAGGAGATCAATCCTGAGTGTTCATTTTAAGGACTGATGTTGAAGCTGAAACTCCAGTACTTTGGCTACCTGATGCGAAGAGTTGACTCATTGGAAAATACCCTGATGCTGGGAATGCTTGACGGTGGGAGGAGAAGGTGATGACAGAGAAGGAGATGTTTAGATGGCATCACCAACTCAATGAACATGAGTTTGGATAAACTCCGGGAGTTTTTATCACCAGTTCCCGGAGTTTAGGACAGGGATGCATGCCTAGCATACTTAAGTCCATGGGGTCGCAAAGAGTCAGCCAGGACTGAGAGACTGAACTGAACTGAAGGTAAGGACCAGGGGGCCTGAATGTCCTGAGGACCATCTGAGGGAGCTAATGTGAGATAGCAACACAAACTGTGGGATTGCCACAGAGACAATAAAAGAGAACTTTCTCATGAAAGTCTCTAACAAGCAGCCTGGCCTACTCACAGAACAAAGGATTAAGTGAATACCAAAGAAGAGCTAGCCGGCTGCATACAGGCCCCTTTACCCTCCATCAGAGGCAGAGAGGCAGGCCAGTGACATCCAGAGCCAGAAAACAAGGAGCTGCTGCAATCTTAGCCTTGGAGACCGGCATCCTCCACCAAACTGTGAGCAGGCTCCCAGTTGCCAACGATGTCTTGTTGGGATTTTGGACGGTTGACATCTGCCAGGAGGGTCCCAGCTTGAGATCAGCTCCCGGAGGAGACACTCGGCATACCTGAGATGGTGCTCTCATGGCGCACCCGGGAATCTGAACGGCTGGGCATCGAGAGGTGATTAAGACACACGGTCCACCAGGGACAATGTGTTAGCCAAACACCTGCTTGCTTGAGCTGCTCAGACCTGTGAAGTGCACAAAACTCATGCCCAACTCAGTCTGGGCGCTTTGGAGTACACAAGAAACTGAGCGGCTTAGACCTGGGAAGTGCACCAAATGCAGGGCCCACTTTGGACAATGTCCCTGCAGAGCACCCTGAAGCCTGAGCAGTGTAGACCCAGGAATCACACGCCACCTTGAGCTGGGGCAAACCCAGTGTGGTCCATACATTGTGATCACTCTCTACACACTCCAGTGACATTTGTTTGCAATATCCCTCCCTCCCCACAATGCAACTGAACAAGTGAGCCTAAATAAATGACCACCTTCACCCACTTGTGTCAGGGGGGAAATTGGAGACTGAAGAGACTTGCAAAAAGAGGAAGCCAAAATAAAAAAAAAAGAAGAGAGAACCACTCTGGAAGTGACAGGTGCAACAGATTAAAACCCTGTAGTTAACATTGACTAAGCATTGGAGGGGACCTATAGACCTTGAGAAAAAGTACAAGATGAAACAAGGAACTATCTAAAACTAAACTGACCCCACACTGTCCACAACAGCTCCAGAGAAATTCCTAGACATATTTTTTATTATTATCATTTTTAAAAGATCTTTATTACTCCTTTAATTTTCATTTTTATAACATACTATTACCTTGCAAAAAAATCCAAGTTTTACAGAAAATTTCATATATATATATATATATATATAAATTTTTGTGACTGATTTTGTTTGGTATTTTTAATTTTTTTTTTTGATAGTCTAACCTCTACTCTAGATTTTTAATCTTTGCTTTTTGGTATTTGTTATCAATTTTGTACCTTTAAAAATCTAATCTTCAGTTTCCATTTTCACTTAAGGATGTGATAACTGGCTGGATTTTTCTTTCCCCTTTTGACTCTCCCTTTTCTCCCCCAGGTCACCTCTATCTCCTCCCTCCCTCTTCTCTTCTCTATGTAACTCTGTGAATCTCTCTGGGTGTTCCAGACTGTGGAGAGCACTTAGGGAGTTGATTACTGGATAGAGTGCTCTCTCCACTTTTGACTCCTCTTCTCCTCCTAGTCACCTCTGTCTCTTCCCTATCTCTATCTCTATCTCTCTCCCACCCTCTTTTCTTCTCCATGTAACTCTGTGAACTTCTCTGTGTGTCCCTTGCTATTAATCTAAGTGCTGTATCATCTGTGCTGTATGGATGGAGAAGTTTAGTGGCTACTGTAAGAATCATATTGAAAGCCAGAGGCAGGAGGCTTAACTTCAAAACTTGAGAACTTCAGCGAACCCCCAATTCCAGGGAACATTAATAGACAAATCTCACCCAAAAGCCTCCATAACTACACTGAAACCAGGCCCCACCCAAGAGCCAATAATTTCCAGAGCAAGACACGACATGCTAATTCTCCAGCAAATCAGGAACACAGCCCTGAGCATTAAAAGATAGGCTGCCCAAAGCCATGCCAAACCCAAAGACACCACAAAACTCACTACCGGACACTTCATTGCACTCCAGAGAGAAGGGATCCAGCTCCACCCACCAGAACACAGACACAAATTTGCACAGGAAACGTTGACAAGTCACTGGTCCAACCCCACCCACAATAAAGAGGAATCATGAACTTCCAGTCTACAGAAAGGGAACCACAAACACAGAAATCCAAACAAAATGAAAAGGCAGAGAAATATACAGCAGGTGAAGGAACATGATAAATGGCCAACAAACCAAACAAAATAGGAGGTGATAGGGAGTCTACTTGAAAAAGAATTCAGGATAATGATAGTACAGATCATCAAAAATCTTGAAAACAAAATGGAGCTATAGATAAATAGATTAGAGACAAGAATTGAGAAGATGCAAGAAATGTTTAACAAGGACCTGAAAAAAAATAAAGAAGAGTCAATCAATAATGAATAATGCAGTAACTGAGATCAAAAGGACTCTGGAGGGAATCAACAGTAGAATAACTGAGGCAGAAGACAGGGTAAGTGAGGAGGAAGATAGAATGGTGGAAATAAATGAAGCAGAGAGGGAAAAAAAAAAAAGAATTAGAAAAAGTGAGGACAAACTCAGAAACCTCTGGGACAATGTTAAACACCCCAA
The DNA here is from genome assembly GCF_027580195.1 of Bos mutus. Classification (NCBI taxonomy): domain Eukaryota; kingdom Metazoa; phylum Chordata; class Mammalia; order Artiodactyla; family Bovidae; genus Bos; species Bos mutus. Next base: position 10,764,489 of record NC_091617.1, read on the forward strand.
GATTTGAATCATAGGAGTCCCAGAAGAAGAAGACAAAATGAAAGGGCATGAGAAAAATACTTGAGATAATAGTTGAAAACTTCCCTAAAATGGGGAAGGAAATAGCCACTCAAGTCCAAGAAACCCAGAGAATCCCAAACTGATAAACCCAAGGCCAAACACCCCAATAAACATATTAATCAAACTAATGAAGATCAAACACAAAGAGCAAACATTAAAAGCAGCAAGGCAAAAGCAGCAAATAATACACAAGGGGATTTGCATAAGGATAACAGCTGATCGTTTCATAGAAACTCTTCAGGCCAGAAAAGAATGGCAGGTCATACTTAGAATGATGAAAGAGAAAAGCCTACAACCCAGATTACTATACCCAGCAAGGAACTCATTCAAATATGGAGAAATTAAAAGCTTTATAGATAAGCAAAAGCTGAGAGAATTCAGTACCACCAAACCTGCTGTTCAACAAATGCTAAAAGATCTTCTCTAGACAGGAAACACAGAAAAGGTGTATAAACTCGAACCCAAAACAACAAAGTAAATGACCTGGATCATACTTAACAATAATTACCTTAAATGTAAATGGGTTGAATGCCCCAAACAGAAGACAAAGGCTAACTGAATGGATAAAACAAGCCCCTTATATATGCCATCTACAAGAGACCCACCTCAAGCCCAGGAACACATACAGACTCAAAGTGTAGTGCTAGAAAAAGATATTTCATGCAAATTGAAATTAAAAAAAAAAAAAAAGGCAGGAGTAGCAATACTCATAACAGATAAAATAGACTTTGAAATACAGACCGTGAAAAGAGACAAGGAGACTACCTAATGATCAAAGGATCAATTCAAGAAGAAGATTAAGCAATTATAAACATACGTACAACCAAGATAGCAGCACTTCAATATGTAAGGCAAATGCTAACAAGTATGAAAGGGGAAATTAACAGTAACACAATAATAGTGAGAGACTTTAATATCTCACTCACACCTATTGATAGATCAACCAAACAGAAAATTACCAAGGAAACAAAAACTTTAAATGATACAATGGGCCATTTAGACCTAATTGATATCTGTAGAGTATTTCACTCCCAAAAATGGATTTCACCATTTTCTCAAGTACACACAGAACATTCTCCAGGATAGATCACATCCTGGGCCATAAATCTTGCCTTGGTAAATTCAAAAAATTGGAATCATTTCAAGCATCTTTTCTGATAACAATGCAGTAATATTAGATGTCAATTACAGGGGAAAAATGTTAAAAATACAAACATGTGGATGCTAAATGACACACTTATAAATAACCAACAAATCATGGAAAAAATAAAAAAGGAAATAAAAGTACACATAGAAACACATGAAAATGAAAATATGAAGACCCAAAACCTATACCAGTGAACCAGTGAATTTTCTCTGTCGTGTCTGACTCTTTGGAATCCCATGGACTATAGCCTACCAGGTTCCTCCATTCATGAAATTTTCCAGGCAAGAGTACTGGAGTGGGTGGCCATTTCCTTCTCCAGGGGATTCAGTAAAAGTAGTGCTAAGGGGAAGGTTCATAGCAATACCAGCTTACCTCAAGAAACAAGAGAAAAACCAAATAAATAACCTAACATTACACCTAAAGTGAAAAGCAAAGGAGAAAAGGAAATGCATAAGCACCTGAATGCAGGGTTCCAAAGAATAGCAAGGAGAAATAAAAAAGCCTTCCTCAGCAATCAGTGCAAAGAAATAGAGGAAAACAACAGAATGGAAAGGACTAGAGATCTCTTCAAGAAAATTAGAGATACCAAGGGAACATTTCATGAAAAGATGGGCTCGATAAAGGACAGAAATGGTATGGACCTAACAGAAGCAGAAGATATTAAGAAGAGATGGCAAGAATACACAGAAGAACTGTACAAAAAAGATCTTCATGACCAAGATAATCATGATCATGTGATCATGATCATTCATCTAGAGCCAGACATCCTGGAATGTGAAGTCAAGTGGGCCTTAGAAAGCATCACTAGGAACAAAACTAGTGGAGGTGATGGCATTCCAGTTGAGCTATTTCAAATCCTGAAAGATGATGCTGTGAAAGTGCTGCACCCAATATGCAAGCAAATTTGGAAAACTCAGCAGTGGCCACAGGACTGGAAAAGTCAGTTTTTATTCCAATTCCAAAAAGGCTATGCCAAAGAATGCTCAAACTACTGCACAATTGCACTCATCTCACACACTAGTAAAGTAATGCTCAAAATTCTCCAAGCCAGGCTTCAGCAATGTGTAAACCATGAACTTCCAGATGTTCAAGCTGGTTTTAGGAAAGGCAGAGGAACCAGATATCAAGTTGCCAACGTCCACTGGATCATGGAAAAAGCAAGAGAGTTGCATAAAAACATCTATTTCTGCTTTATTGACTATGCCAACACCTTTGACTGTGTGGATCACAATAAATTGTAGAAAATTCATAAAGAGATGGGAATACCAGACCACCTGACTTGCTTCTTGAGAAACCTATATGCAGGTCAGGAAGCAACGGTTAGAACTGGACATGGAACAAGAGATTGGTTCCAAACAGGAAAAGGAGTATGTCAAGGCTGTATATTGTCACCCTGCTTATTTAACTTATATGCAGAGTACATCATGAGAAACGCTGGGCTGGAAGAAACACAAGCTGGAATCAAGATTGCTGGGAGAAATATCAATAACCTTAGATATGCAGATGACACCACCCTAATGGCAGAAAGTGAAGAGGAACTAAAAAGCCTCTTGATGAAAGTGAAAGAGGAGAGTGAAAATGTTGGCTTAAAGCTCAACATTCAGAAAGCTAAGATCATGGCATCTGGTCCCATCACTTCATGGGAAATACATGGAGAAGCAGTGGAAGCAGTGTCAGACTTATTTATGTATTTTTTTTTAGCTCCAAAATCACTGCAGATGGTGGTTGCAGCCATGAAATTAAAAGACACTTACTCCTTGGAAGGAAAGTTATGACCAACCTAGATAGCATATTCAAAAGCAGAGACATTACTTTGCCAACAAAGGTCCGTCTAGTCAAGGTTATGTTTTTTGCAGTGGTCATGTATGGATGTGAGAGTTGGACTGTGAAGAAAGCTGAGTGCTGAAGTATTGATGCTTTTGAACTGTGGTGTTGGAGTAAACTCTTCAGAGTCCCTTGGACTGCAAGGAGATCCAACCAGTCCATTCTGAAGGAGATCAGTCCTGGATGTTCTTTGGAAGGAATGATGCTAAAGCTGAAACTCCAGTATTTTGGCCAGTTCATGCAAAGTGTTGACTCATTGGAAAAGACTCTGATGCTGGGAGGGGTTGGGGGCAGGAGAAGAAGGGGACGACAGAAGATGAGATGGCTGGATGGCATCACTGACTCAATGGACGTGAGTCTGAGTGAACTCTGGGAGTTGGTGATGGACAGGGAGGCCTGGCATACTGCAATTCATGGGGTTGCAAAGAGTCGGACATGACTGAGTGACTGAACTGAACTGAATACCTAAAGCAACTAGAAAAAGAAAAAATGAAGAACCCAGGTTTAGTAGGAGGAAATAAATCATTAAAATTAGGCAACAATAAATGAAAAAAAAAAATAAGACTACAGCAAAAGTCAAAAAACCAAAAGCTATTTCTTTGAGAATATAAATAAAATAGACAAACCATTAGCCAGACTCATCAGGAAAAAAAGAGAGAAGAATCAAACAAAAAAATTAGTAATGAAAATGGGAAAATCACAATAGACAACACAGAAATACAAATAATCATAAGAGACTACTGTCAGCAACTACATACCAATAAAATGGACAACTTTAAAGGAATGGACGAATTCTGAGAAAAATATAACTTTCCAAAACTGAATCAGAAAGAAATAGAAAAACTTAAAGGACCCATCACAAGCATGGAAATTGAAATTGTAATTAAAAGTCTTCCAACAAACAAAAGACCAGGACCAGATGGCTTCACATGTGAATTGCTAACACCTATCGTACTCAAACTCTTCCAGAAAATTGCAGAAGAAGGTAAACTGCCAAATGCATTCTATGAGGCCACCATCATACTAATGCCAAAACCAGACAAAGATGCCATACACAAAGAAAACTACAGGCGAATATCACTGATGAACATAGATGCAAAAATCCTCAACATATTCTAGCAAACAGAATTCAACAACATTTTAAAAAGATCCTACATCATGACCAAGTGGGCTTTATCCCAGGGATGCAAGAATTATTCAATATTTGCAAATCAATCAATGTGATATATCACATTGACAAGTTGAAAAATAAAAGCCATATGATTATCTCAAAAATGCAGAGAAAACCTTTGACAAAATTCAACATCCATTTATGATAAAATCTCTCCAGAAAGCCAGTATAGAAGGAACATACCTCAACATTAAAAAAGCCATATATGGCAAACCCACAGCAAACATTATTCTCAATGGTGAGAAATTGAAAGCATTTCCCCTAAAGTCAGAAATAAGACAAGTGTGCCTGCTCTCACCACTATTATTCAGCATAGTTTTGGAAGTTTTAGGCACAGCAATCAGAGAAGAAAAAGAAATAAAAGGAATCCAGATTGGAAAAGAATAAGTAAAACTCTCACTGATTGCATCTGATATTATCCTTGACATAGAAAACCCTAAAGAGACTACCAGAAATTACTAGAGCTAATCAATGAACACAGTAAAGTTGCAGGATATAAAATTAATACACAGAAAGCCCTTGCATTCCTATACCCAATAATGAGAAAACAGAAAGAGAAATTAAGGAAACACACCCATTCAGCACTGTGACAGAAAGAATAAAATACCTAGGAATAAATCTACCTAAATAAACAAAAGACCTATATATATATATATATATAACTATAAAACACTGATGAAAGAAATCAAAGAGAATGCAAATAGATGGAGAAATATACCATGTTCACGGATTGGAACAATATAGTGAACATGGAACAATGTTGATCAATGATCAACATTGGATCAATATAATGAAAATAAGTACACTACCCAAAGCAATATACAGATTCAACAAAATCCTTATCAAGCTACCAACAGTATTTTTCACAGAACTAGAACAAATACTGTAACAATTTGTATGAAAATACGAAAAACTTTCAATAGCCAAAGCAATTTGAGAAAGAAGAATGGAACCGGAGGAATCAACCTGCCTGATTTCAGACTATACTACAAAGCTGCAGTCATCAAGACAGTATGGTACTGACACAAAAACAGAAATATCAATCAATGGAACACAATAGAAAGCCCAAAGATAAATCCAAACACGTATGTACACCTATGTGAACCTTATCTTTGACAAAGGAGGCAAAAATATAAAATAGAGAAAACATAATCTCTTTAACAAGTGGTGCTGGGAAAACTGGTCAACCACCTGTAAAATAATGAAATTAGAACACTTTCTAACACCATACACAAAAATAAACTCAAAATGGATTAAAGATCTAAATTTAAGGCCTGAAATCATAAAACTCCTAGAGGAAAACATAGGCAAAACACTGTCTGAAATAAATCACAGCAAGATCCACTATGACCTACCTTCCAGAAGAATGGAAATAAAGCAAAAATAAACAAATAGGACCTAATTAAGCTTAAAAGCTTTTGCACTCTCTGAAATAAATCACAGCAAGATCCACTATGACCTACCTTCCAGAGGAATGGAAATAAAGCAAAAATAAACAAATAGGACCTAATTAAGCTTAAAAGCTTTTGCACTCTCTGAAATAAATCACAGCAAGATCCACTATGACCTACCTTCCAGAGTAATGGAAATAAAAGCAAAAATAAACAAATGGGACCTAATTAAACTTAAAAGCTTTTGAAGGAAACTATAAGAAAAGTGAAGATACAGCCTTCAAAATGGGTGAAAATAATAGCAAATGAAGCAACTGACAAAGAAATAATCTCAAAAATATAAAGCAGTTCATGCAGCTCAATACCAGAAAGATAAATGACTCAATCAAAAAATGGGCCAAATAACTAAACAGACATTTCTCCAAAGAAGACATACAGATGGCTAACAAACACATGGAAAGCTGCTCAACATCATTCATTATCAGAGAAATGCAAATCAAAACCACAATGAGGTACCATCTCATGCCAGTCAGAATGGCTGCTATCAAAAAGTCTACAAAATTTAAATATTGGAGAGGGTGTGGAGAAAAGGGAACCCTCTTACATTGTTGGTGGGAATGCAAACTAGTACAGCCACTATGGAGAACAGTGTGGAAATTCCTTAAAAACTGGAAATAGAACTGCTATACAATCCAGCAATCCCACTCCTGGGCATACACACCAAGAAAACCAGAATTGAAAGAGACATGTATACCCCAATGTTCATTACAGCACTGTTTACAATAGCTAGGACATGGAAGCAACCTAGATGTCCATTGGCAGATAAATGGATAAGAAAGCTGTGGTACATATACACAATGGAATATTACTCAACTATTAGAAGAATGAATTTGAATCAGTTCTAATGAGGTGGATGAAACTGGTGCCTATGATACAAAGTGAAGTAAGTCAGAAAGAAAAACACCAGTACAGTATATAAATGCATATATATGGAATTTAGAAAGATGGTCACAATGACCCTATATGTGAAACAGCAAAAGAGACATAAAGAACAGACTTTTGGACTCTTGGGAGGAGGCAAGGGTGGGATTATTTGAGAGAATATTATTGAAACCAGTATATTACTTTATGCAAAATCAATGGCCAGTCCAAGTTCGATGCATGAAACAGGGCACTCAAAGCCTGTACACTGGGACAACCTAGAGGGATGGGATGGGGAGGGAGGTAGGAGGGGGGTTCAGGTTGGGGAACACATGTACACCCATGGTGGATTCATATCAATGTATGGCAAAACCAATACAATATTGTAAAGTAATTAGCCTACAAGCAAAATAAATAAATTTATATTAAAAATAAAATTAATTAATTAATTAAAAAATATCTCATTGGTATATCTCTGTAATTATTCAAGAGGTAAAGACATAAGTAATAAGCTTTGATGAATAGGCAGTTGTTTCTTTTAATACTAGCTGAAGAATCCTTGGGCAAAAGCTTACTTGACCTTCTTGAAAGCAGCTTGCTTCCAACACTCATAACTGATGCTCATACACGATCACTTGGCTGCCAATATTCGTAACCATCTGTTATGGTGGCAACATGCCTGCTCACGAAATAATGTGATATTTTAGATAGTAGGTGCCAATTAAGTAGATTGGCAATCCTAAATTCTGAGAGCATTTTTTCCTTACAGAAAGTGATGCTACATTAGCAACCACATGGATTCTTATCATTAAACCATCTGTTTACACTTTTGGGGCCAAACATCTTCATGGAAGGAAAATAGAGAGTACTTGAGAAAAATTGGTGAGAATCTGTTGTGAAATAGATATTGTTATACATGAATCTATTTTAAAATTGACTTTATATATATGAGCGACTTAACTTTCACCTTTCACTTTCATGCATTGGAGAAGGAAATGGCAACCCACTCTAGTGTTCTGGTGGGCTGCTGTCTATGGGGTCGCACAGAGTCAGACACGACTGAAGCAACTTAGCAGCAGCAGCAGCATAGGAGTGTAAAACTACCAAACTTATGAAAAGCCATAAGACCTATAAGTAATTACTTTCATAAGTAACTAAAAGAAATATCGTTGATATATTGTTTTTTCATCAGTGCGAGTTTTAAGTGTGCATAAAAATCTGTGATACATCCAGGACCTGAACTGGAGGAAGTTCCTCTGTTGAATAAACTTTTGTAGATCTCAGCAATAATGATTGGAATCTGGGTGGTGCAGCCCTATCAACAGGTTGACCCCAGTTGGTCATATCAGAGAACAGGGTATGCTGTGGACATTCGTATGAATAATCCAGGCATTTAATAAACAGCTACAATTTGTTTCAAGTCCACAGGTCCAAAGAACAGTTTCTTTAAATCTGCCAGTCTGTAGCTTTCCAAAAGACGGGATGAGAGTGAAAGTCCCTCAGTCATGTCTGACTCTTTGCAGCCTTGTGGATGGTAGCCTGCTAGGCTCCTCTGCCCATGGAATTCTCAAGGCAAGAACACTGGAGTGGGTAGCCATTCTCTTCTTCTGGAGATCTTCCTGACCCAGGGATAGAACCCGGGTCTCCTGCATCACAGGCAGATTCTTTACTGTCTGAGCCACTAGGGAAGCCTTCAGTTCAGTTCAGTTCAGTCACTCAGTCGTGTCCGACTCTTTGTGACCCCATGAATCGCAGCACACCAGGCCTCCCTGTCCATCACCAACTCCTGGAGTTCACTCAAACTCACGTCCATTGAGTCGGTGATGCCATCTAGCCATCTCATCGTCTGCGTCCCCTTTTCCTCCTGCCCCCAATCCCTCCCAGCATCAGAGTCTTTTCCAGTGAGTCAACTCTTCACATGAGGTGGTCAAAGTGTTGGAGTTTCAGCTTTAGCATCATTCCTTCCAAAGAACACCTAGGGCTGATCTTTAGAATGGATTGGTTGGATCTCCTTGCAGTCCAAGGGACTCTCAAGAGTCTTCTCCAACACCACAGTTCAAAAGCATCAATTCTTCCGCACTCAGCTTTCTTCACAGTCCAACTCTCACATCCATACATGACCACTGGAAAAACCATAGCCTTGACTAGATGGACCTTTGTTGGCAAAGTAATGTCTCTGCTTTTGAATATGCTATGTAGGTTGGTCATAACTTTCCTTCCAAGGAGTAAGCATCTTTTAATTTCATGGCTGCAATCACCATCTGCAGTGATTTTGCAGCCCCCAAAATTAAAGTCTGACACTGTTTCCACTGTTTCCCCATCTATTTCCCATGAAGTGATGAGACCAGATGCCATGATTTTCGTTTTCTGTACGTTGAGCTTTAAGCCAAACTCTTCATTCTCTTCTTTCACTTTCATCAAGCCTTTAGCCATCAGTAAAAATAGAGCCAAATTCCTGGAGAGAATTTTTGACTAGTGTATAAGAAAGGCTTTGAGCTCCATCAAATGAATATAATAATTCTACATAACTTACTGTATGTGTAGACAATTCAGTAATAATGGTTGGACGTTTCAGTATCTCACATTCAACAATTGATAGGATAACGTGTCTGATAAGGTATTTGTATTCAGAAATCATAAACAATTGGAAAATGGGCAAAATATCTAAATATGCATTTCTCCAAAGAAAATAAACATGCATGACCAATAAATACACGAAAAATGATAAACATCATTAGACACTAGGAAATGCAATTAAAACCACAATGAGTGCCACATTACATTCTGTACAATGGCTGTAATAAAAATAAAATAAAAGCAAAAACAAGTAATGGTAAAACTGTGGAGAAACAGAAACTCTTAGACACTTCTGGTGAGAAAGTTAAATCATTCACTGACTGAAAAACCATTTGTCATTCTTCAAAATATTCAGGATAAAATTATCATGCTGCTGTTGCTGCTAACTCACTTCAGTCGTGTCCAACTCTATGTGACCCCATAGACGGCAGCCCACCAGGTTCCCCCGTCCCTGGGATTCTCCAGGCAAGAACACTGGAGTGGGTTGCCATTTCCTTCTCTAATGCATGAAAATGGAAAGTGAAAGTGAAGTCGCTCAGTCGTGTCTGACTCTTAGTGACCCTATAGATGGCAGCCCACCAGGCTCTTCCATCCATGGGATTTTCCAGGCAAGAGTGCTGGAGTGGGGTGCCATTGCCTTCTCCAAAAATTATCATATGATTCAGCAAATTCACTACTAGGTATAGTACTCAAGAGAACTGACTGTATACATTCATGCAAAACCTTTCACATGAATGTCACTAAAACATTGTTCATAATATCCAAGTGTTTATCACCTTATGCATGGATAAATAAAATGTGGCATACTCAAATGATAGAATATTATTTTGAAATTAAATAGAGTACCGATATATTCAACAGCTTAAATGAATCTTGAAATCATGTTAAATGAAAGAAACTAGTCATGAAAAAAATACATATTTTATCATTTCATTTATATGAAATGTCTGGAGTGGAAAATCCATTGAGATAAAATGTAGATTAATAGCTGTCTGGGAATTGGATAAAAATGGGCAGTGACTGTTGCTACAGGCTTCTCTGGGGGTGACAAATTTTCTAAAATTGATTGTAGCAATAATTGCACTGCTCTTCAAATATACCAAAAACATTCACTTGTGCATCTTCACTGGCAGATTTTATAATATGTGAGTTATATATTAACAGAGCTATTTAAAAACTTCTCCAGATTTTAGATATAAATTCCTCTCCTCCAAGCAGAATATTTCACCCAAAGCTCAAGCTTCAATAAAATACCCAGATCTCTTCTTGGAAGAAAATAAAAGTTGAACTAAGAAGAGGAGTGAGGTTCCAACTTAAAGTTTGAGAGGAATACACACAAACAGAATATGTGAAGGAGCAAAAGCAAGTTTATTTCAGGATACATAATACTAAATTATTTTCATCTGGATGTAATTTCATTCATTTTATTAACAAAATTGAGTTTACTCCTAATTATAAAAAGAATATTTTTTAAATGTAAGTATATCTACCAGTGCTCTCTAATACATATAGCAAAAAAAGTGGAGTTATGTCTTATCTGCTGTACAAATTTAAGTAATTTTCATCATCTACTCTAAGTGTATTTATCAGCTATAATCTTTTTAAATACAAGCTGATGTTTCAAATATTAATCCAAGTAAATTGTTTTTCTAAAAACAGGTATTTTAATTGCAAGTAGTCAAGACTACTAAGGAAGGCTGTTCAGTGAAATTGTGGGTATTGCTGGTTATAATTGATGGGGAAAAGACCACCATTACATGGATGTCAGGTTGATGGTTGTAATTCTGAAGAGTAAAGTTGTATTTTTAGTCTACTTCAAACTTCATCTTAAAATCAGAATGTTTTGCCCTGATATTGGCCCCAAAATCAATTATATGAAAAAGAAAAAAAATGTTGAGTTTTATACGCATGGTGAATTTTTGAAATGATACACAGGAATAATGATTGTGTCTGTGGAGGAGGATTGGGGTGGTTGATGTGAGTTTTAATTGTAAACTTCTTTTTACATATATGTGTATTTATATATTCAAGTAAAGTGAATTAAACTAAAGTTGAATGTTAATGAACCATGGCATAAAGATCTGTTGAGATAATCATAGCATTATATATATTTAATCTTTGACGTTCATATTTCTCAGGGCATGCTTCCCAAAACAAATTGTGTTCAAAACATCTAGACTGCTTATTAAAACACAAAATCCATGAAAGAACTCCAGACATTGCTGTTTAGACCATCTAAGGACTTGGGACATGAATTTTGAATTTTTATGGTAAGTTCTGTATTCAGTTTTTTTACACGCTGAAACTTAATGGCTACTTCACTGGACTATTTACTTTAAAAACCATTAGTAAGTAAATTAATAAAAAGGCATTTAGTCTTATGATATCATGATATCTCAATGTCTTGTTGAAACCTTTCCCCCTGACTCCAAATTAACATTTGTCATGTGTTCTTTTTCAATTAGTGCAGCATGTATTTTTAAAAAAAAATCTTCAAAATAAAGGTGAAAATGCATCTTCTATATAAGTCTGTGATAATTTTACACTTATTCTGAGTCTACCTTGAAAGTTTGTGTTAATTGTGCTGTTCTGTGTGACTTTGATAACAGAAACCAACTCAAATAATTTTAGAATTTTTGACAATGCTAAGGCTTAAATTTCAAGTATATTTTTAAATGCAGCATATTTGCAAAACTCACTTTTACAGATATTATTGTATTTAAATATTTATGTGTTTATTATATAAAATTTATATAGAACACATCTTGTTCTAAGAATGAGGACTGTTGCTCACATATAATGTATTGAAAAAACTTTTATTTCTCAAGTAACATTGAAAAAAATTAAACATTAAACAACTAGAGAATCTGTTGGCTCATGTGCTCTTGCCACCAGGCTCCACTGTCCATGGAATTTTCCAGGGAAGAGTACTGAAATGGGTTGCCATTTCCTACTGTAGGGTATCTTCCCGACACAAGGATCATGTCCTGTTCCTCCTATAAAGTGGATTCTTTACCACTGCAACACCTAGGAAGCTCAAGATTTGTTTAAAGTCTTTAGTCAGTGGTTCAATCATGCCACAGAAAAACTAGTTTCTGACTGCTTCGCTGACAATTGACATTGTCTTCAGACTGACTTCACTTTTTTCACTACCAACAGATCACAGGGTATTGCTTTTATGTTTATACTATACAAGCAAGAAAATGTATCATTTATCACAATACTAACAAAAACTCTGAGAAGCATTCTCATTGGATAAACTACATAATGAGTATACATGTATCCAAAAGGATAGAGTATAGCACCCAGGCTTAGCAAACTACACACTTCAAGCTGGCTTATTTTGCATTCAAACTCACAACCCCTACAAGAAGCTGGGAATCTAGGAGAAGAGAAAAGGATTACACTGTTGAAACTGCAGTCCATAAGATCCAGTGAATCATTTAATTCTGTAATATAATTATTAAATATAATGTTACAAATTTTTGCAATAGTAAATGTCAGCTTTTATTATTAATAACACAACGATTCATGATTTCAAGGAAATTTCTGTAAAGTAAGGAAACAAAGCCATTATGGTGTTTTGTACCTATTATTTCTGTATGCCCAAAGACCTCATATTAAGACTTGGAAAATCTTACATTTTTACCACTAAAGTAAAATGTACCTTCAGCATAACAAGTATAATAATGAAACATATTGGCCTTAAAATATCTATAATTCCAGGTATTTGTTACTGCCAATGAATAAAGTGCTTTTATTTGTGAAGAATGCACTTCACTTCAGCTCAGTCTCTCATTCTTTTTGACTCTTTGTGAGCTTATGGACTGCAGCATGCCAGGCTTCCCTGTCCATCACCAACCCCTGGAACTTGTTCAAATTCATGTTCAATAGGTCGGTGAGGCCATCCATCCATCTCATCCTCTGTTGTCCCCTTCTCCTCTTTCCTTCAACCTTTCCCAGCATCAGAGTCTTTTCCAAAGACTCAGATATTTGCATCAGGTGGCCAAAGTATTGTAATTTCAGCCTCAGCATCAGTTCTTCCAATGAATATTCAGGACTGATTTCCTTTAGGATTGACTGGTTTGATCTCCTTGAGATCAAAAGATTGAAGTCCAAGATTCTTGAGAGTCTTCTCCAACACCACAGTTCAAAAGCATCAATTCTTCAGTGTTCAGCCTTTTTACATCCATACATGACTCTCACATCCATACTTGACTACTGGAAAAAACTGTAGCTTTGACTAGACAGACATTTGTCTGCAAAGTAATGACACTACATTTTAATATGCTGTCAAAGTTGGTCATTGGTTTTCTTCCAAGGAACAAGCATCTTTTAATTTCATGGCTGCAGTGATCTTAGAGCAGCCCAAATTAAAATCTGTCACTGTTTCCATTGTTTCCCCATTTATTTGACATAAAGTGATGGGATTGGATGCCATGATCTTTGTTTTTTGAATGTTGAGATTTAAGGCAGCTTTTTCACTCTCCTCTTTCACTTTCATCAAAAGGCTCTTGGACGACCCAGAGGGATGGTATGGGGAGGGAGGAGGGAGGAGGGTTCAGGATGGGGAGCACATGTATACCTGTGATGGATTCATTTTGATATTTGGCAAAACTAATACAATTATGTAAAGTTTAAAAATAAAATAAAAAAAAAGGCTCTTTGCTTCGTCTTTACTTTCTGCCATAAGGGTGGTGTCATCTGCGTATCTGAGGTTATTAATATTTCTCCTGAAAATCTTGATACCAGCTTGTGCTTCCTCCAGCCCAGCATTTCTCATGATGTACTCTGCATGTAAGTTAAATAAGCAGGATAACAATATACAGCCATGACGTACTCCTGTTCCAATTTGGAACCAGTCTGTTGTTCCATGTTCAGGTGTAACAATTGCTTCTTGACCTTCATATGGATTTCTCAGGAGGCAGGAAAGGTGGTCTGATATTCCCATCTCTTGAAGTGTTTTCTACACTTTGTTGTAACCTATACAGTCAAAGGCTTTGGCTTAATCAATAAAGCAAAAGGGATGTTTTTCTGGTATTCTTTTGCTTTTTAGATAATCCAACGGTTGATCACAGTTTAATATCTGATTCCTCTGCCTTTTCTAAATCCAGCTTGAACATCTTATATTTCATGGATCACATACTGTTGAAGCCTGACTTGGAGAATTTTGAGCATTACTTTACTAGCGTGTGAGATGAGTGCATTTTGCGGTAGTTTGAACATTCTTTGCCATTCTGTCTTTGGGAATGGAATGAAAACTGACCTTTTCCAGTCCTGTGGCCACTGTTGAATTTTCCAAATTTGCTGGCATATTCAGTGTAGCACTTTCACAGCATTATCTTTTAGGATTTGAATTAGCTCAACTGGAATTCCATCACTTCCACTAATTTTGTTCATAGTGATGCTTCCTAAGGCCGACTTGACTTCACATTCCATTACGTATGGCTCTGGGTGAGTGATCACACCGTTGTGGTTTTCTGGATCATGAAGACTTTTTTGAATAGTTATTCTGTGTATTCTTGCCACTTCTTCTTAATATCTTCTGCTTCTGTTAGGTCCATACCATTTCTATCCTTTATTGTGCCCATCTTTGTATGAAATGTTTCCTTGTTATCTCTAATATCCTTGAAGAGATCTCTAGCTTTTTCCATTCTACTTTTATCCTCTATTTCTTTGCATTGATCACTGAGGAAGGCTTTCTTATCTCTCTTTGCTATTCTTTGGAACTCTGCATTCAAATAGAAATATCTTTCCTTTTCTCTTTTGCCATTAGCTTCTCTTCTTTTCTCAGCTCTTTGTAAGGCCTCCTCAGACAACCATTTTGTCTTTTTGCATTTCTTTTTTTTTGTGATGGTCTTGATCCCTGCCTCCTGTACAATGTCATAAACCTCAATCCACAGTTATTTCGGTACTCAGTCTATCAAATTTAATCCTTTGAATCTATTTATCACTTCCACTGTGTACCATAAGGGATTTGATTTAGGTCATACCTGAATGGTCTAGTTGTTTCCCTATTTTCTTCAATTTAAGTCTGAATTTGGCAAAAAGGAGTTCATGATCTGAGCCACAGTCAGCTCCTGGTCTTGTTTTTGCTGACTGTATAGAGTTTCTCCATCTCTGGCTGCAAAGAATATAAACAATCTGATTTTGGTATTGACCATCTGGTGATGTCCATGTGTAGAGTTTTCTCTTGTGTTGTTGGAAGAGGGTATTTGTTATGACCAGTGTGTTCCCTTGACAAAGCTCTGTTTGCCTTTGCCCTGCTTCACTTGTTACTTTAAGGCCACACTTGCTTGTTACTCTGGGTATCTCTTGACTTCCTATTTTTGCATTCCAGTCCCTTATGATTAAAAGGACATCTTTTTTTAAGTGTTAATTCTAAAAGGTCTTGTAGGTCTTCATAGAACCATTCAACTTCTGATTCTTCAGTATTACTGGTTGGAGCATAGGCTTGGATTTGTTTGATATTGAATGGCTTGCCTTGGAAATGAACAGAAATCATTCAGTCATTTTTGAGATTGCATCAAAGTAATGCATTTCAGACTCTTGTTGACTGTGAGTGTTACTCCATTTCTTTGTAGGGATTCTTTCCCACAGTTGTAGATACAATGGTCATCTGAATTAAATTCGCCCATTCCAGTCCATTTTAGCCCACTGATTCCTAAAAATGTCGATGTTCACTCTTGCCATCTCTTGTTTGACCACTTCTAATTTACCCTGATTCATGGCCCTAACATTCCAGGTTTCTACGCAGTATTGTTCTTACAGCATCAGACTTTACTTCCATTACCACTTATATCCTCAACTGGGTGTTGTTTTCTCTTTGGCTCCGTCTCTTCATTCTTTCTGTATTTATTTCTCTACTCTTCTCCAGTGACTTATCAGACACCTATTGACCTGCAGAGCTCATCTTTCAGTGTCCTTTATTTTTGCCTTTTCATACTGTTCATGGGGTTCTCAAGGCAAGAATGCTGACGTGGTTTTGACATTCCCTTCTCTAGTGGACCACGTTTTGTCAGAACTTTCCACCATGACCTGTCCAACTTGGGTGGCCCTACATGACACGGCTCATAATTTCATTGAATTAGACAAGGCTGTGGTCCATGTGATAAGTTTGATTAGTTTTCTGTGATTGTGGTTTTCATTTTGTCTGCCTTCTGATGAATAAGGATAAGAAGCTTTTGGAAGCTTCCTGACAGAGGGGGAAACTGGGTCTTGTTCTGATGGGCCAAGCCATGCTCAGTAAGCCTTTAATCCAATTTTTTTTTATGGGTGGGGCTGTGTTCCCTCTCTGTTGCTTGATCTGAGACCTAACTGTGGTGGAGGTAATGAATATAATGGAGACCTCCTTCAAAATGTTCCTTGCTTGTACTGCTGCAGTCAGTTTCCTCCACTCTGCAGCAGGACACCTCTAACCCTTGCCTCACCCGGATACTCCTGAACACTCAAAGACAAGTCTGGGTCAGTCTCTTGTGAGATCACTGCTCCCTTCTCCTGAGTCCTGGTGCACACAAGTTTGTGTTTGTGCCCTCCAAGAATCTGTTTCCTCAGTCCTATAAGTTCTGTAATCAACTACTCCCTGGGAGTTCTTGGTCCCTTTTCCAGATCCCCAGGTTGAGAAATCTGTTGTGGTTCCTGGCATTTTCTTAACAGTGCCAGAATCTCTTTGGTATAATTGTTCTGCAGTTTGTGGGTCATCTGCTCAGCAGCTCTATGGTGGAGTTAATGACGACCTTCTCCATGAGGGCTTATGCCACATGTGAATATTGAACTACATTCAGACTTACATTTTTTTACTCATAAATACTAAATAATTAAATAGAAATATAATGATGATATTAATGACAGGAATACTTTCATGGGAGAATGGTCATCAATTGTTTCAGAACTTTAAATACAGTGAATGGATTGATAAATTATAAGGTATTGATATACTGATCTCTTTCAACTACTATGACCTTTTCATACAGTGTTGAAGTCATCAAGAATGAGAAATGCTTGTCATATTTAGTATCTATGAAATGTTACATTATATGGAATGTATAAAATTACTTTCTGAAAATGTTCAGAGGTTTAATATGTGTGTGTATGTGTGTGTGTCTGTTTGTACACACATGTGGGCTCAGTTATGTCCAATTCTTTGTGGCCCTGTGGATTGTAGCCTGCCAGGCTTCTCTGTCCATGGAATTTTCCAGGCAAGAATGCTGGAGTGTATTTCCATTTCGTACCACAGTGAATCTTCCTGACCCACGTATTGAACCCTCATCTCTCACATTTCCAGCATTGGCAGGTGGACTCTTTACCTGTAGCACCACATGAGAAGGCCAGTTTAATATGTGGGTGAGGGTATGTCTAATATAAACCTGGAGAAGAACTAGGTCTGATTAACAGGTTGAAAGAAAAAGTAGAAAGTGATCCTGATAGTATAACTTGTAATAGTATGGTGCTTGGACCAGCAGCATGTGAATCAACTTGGGGACTTTTTAGAAACACAAATTGTTAAGCCCAGTTAGGAAAAGGAGGGGCTTCCAAGGTGGCTCAATGGTAAAGAATCTGCCTACTAATGCAGGAGACTAGAGTTTGATCCCTGGCTTGGGAAGATAAACCTAGAGGAGGAAATGGCAACCTTCTCCAGCACTCTTTCCTAGGAAATTCCATGGATCGACCCTCCCTGGAGTCACAGAGAGTCCTACAGCCACACACAGAACACAGCAGTCACACACTCCAAGAATACTTAAAGCACAGACAGTTCACATAACTGCTTAAGGCCACAAAGCTAGGAAAGCAGACACCCAGGAAGACAGAAAGAGTCTTTTCTTTTAAATACTATTCTGTAACCATTGATGTTTGTCTCTATGAACATGTAAGTTTAGAAGAGGATTAAACCTTAATTTAACACAGTAAGATAAATGAAAATGATCCACATACAGCATAAGATTTAATTGAATAATTTACTTGATAAACATATGCTTCTAAATTGAAAATCAATGGTGTATCACTTGAATATATATTTATTTTATATTTGTATCAGTAACAGGTATATAATCATGCTACTACTAATAATAACAAGGATAAAAAAATATTAGAAACAAGACCAACAAATACATAGTGGATGGTTACTAAGCATTAAACAGTGTTAAAATGGTTTTGTGTAATCACATTCTTCCTTATTATATTCCTATGAATCAACGACATTGAGACATGCCAAATTTAAGCACCTGTTGACACTAACACAGCTACTTAGTGACAGAGTCAATATTCCAATTCTTCTTTGTCTCCAGAGTTCCATTCTTGTGTTAAGACTGTGCTTAACTGGCTGGTAGAGAGAATAACCTCTACCTCAATTAGTGAATTGGCTAAATCTGTAAATCTATAATTTCAAGTAATTTTGCTGTTGTTGTTAGTCACTAAGTCATGTCTGACTGTTTTGTGACCCCATGAACTGTAGCTCCACCAGACTCCCCTGTCCATGGGACTTCCCAGGCAAGAATACTGGAGTGGGTTGCCATATCCTTCTCCAGTGGATCTTTCTGGGCCAGGGATCAAATCCCCATCTCTTGCATTGCAGGTGGATTCTTTACCACTGAGACATGCAGGAAGACCCATGTGATTCTAGAGTCCTTAAAAATGCAATTCTTATATTTTTAAAAGTGTACTTCAAAGTAGCTGCAGTTTTCTGCACAGAATTAGTATTAAGCCCGTCTTCAAAAAATCTCCTAAACAAGTTTTAAGTATAATCTAGACGAGAGCGTGTTACTACAAACTATTGGCAAGCTCATACTGAAATGACCTTCGATATAAAGGAGAGGGTTTTGAAATATGATATCAATTTTATTACAGTTTTTAGCATTTACTCAAAGTGATATACAGAAGAAGGAAGTAAAAAGAAATAAGCCAATCCATCACTTCATTACAGAAGGGACCGATGATCTTAATGTCCCTTTATACTGTAATATTATGCCAGAGTTCTGTGAGAGGATGGTTCTGAAAATAAAATTTAAGAAGTATTCAGCCACAAATATGCCAATACTGAAGACAGTTCCTGAATTCTGAAGGAATGAACTGTAATACTATTCTTTCTTTACTAAATAATGTCTATTTAAGCTTTTATGTTTTCTAATATCTGACTATACAATCATTGAACTGTGTTCATGCTGTGAACTGAAAAACATTAATGATGCTATTAAGTAAATTCACTAGCCAAGTGACTTTCTTTACTAATTTTTAAAGGTACTGAAACAATAGTTTTATTTCATCATTAGTTCTCTGAGTCTACATAACTGAGCAACTGAACTGACTGACTTCTCTGGAATATGTTTCTATGTCATTTATTAAATGAATTATGCAAAAAAGCAAAATGGATGTCTGGAGAGGCCTTACAAATAGCTGTGAAGAGAAGTGAAAGCAAAGGATAAAAGGAAAGATATAAGCATCTGAATGCAGAGTTCCAAAGAATAGCAAGAAGAGATAAGAAAGCCTTCTTCAGTGATCAATGCAGAGAAATAGAGGAAAACAACAGAATGGGAAAGACTAGAGATCTCTTCAAGAAAATTAGAGATACCAAGGGAACACTTCATGCAAAGATGGGCTCGATAAAGGACAGAAATGGTATGGACCTAACAGAAACAGAAGATATTAAGAAGAGGTGGCAAGAATACACAGAAGAACTGTACAAAAAAGATCTTCATGACCTAGATAATCATGATGGTGTGATCACTTGACCTAGAGTCAGACATCCTAGAATGTGAAGTCAAGTGGGCCTTAGAAAGCATCACTACGAACAAAGCTAGTGGAGGTGATGGAATTCCAGTTGAGCTATTTCAAATCCTAAAAGATTATGCTGTGAAAGTTCTGCACTCAATATGCCAGCAAATTTGTGAAACTCAGCAGTGGCCACAGGACTGGAAAAGGTCAGTTTTCATTCCAATCCCAAAAAAGAGAATGCCAAAGAATGCTAAAACTACTGCACAATTGCACTCCTCTCACATGCTAGTAAAGTAGTGCTCAAAATTCTCCAAGCCAGGCTTCAGCAATATGTGAACTGTGAACTTCCTGATGTTCAAGCTGGTTTTAGAAAAGGCAGAGGAACCAGAGATCAAGTTGCCAACATCCACTGGATCATGTAAAAAGCAAGAGAGTTCCAGAAAAAACATCTATTTCTGCTTTATTCACTATGCCAAAGCCTTTGACTGCATGGATCACAATAAACTGTGGAAAATTCTGAAAGAGATGGGAATGCCAGACCACCTGATCTGCCTCTTGAGAAATCTGTATGCAGGTCAGGAAGCAACAGTTAGAACTGGACATGGAACAACAGACTGGTTCCAAATAGGAAAAGGAGTTCGTCAAGGCTGTATATTGTCACCTTGCTTATTTAACTTATATGCAGAGTACATCATGAGAAACGCTGGACTGGAAGAAACACAAGCTGGAATCAAGATTGCTGGGAGAAATATCAATAACCTCAGATATACAGATCACACCACCCTTATGGCAGAAAGTGATGAGGAACTCAAAAGCCTCTTCATAAAAGTGAAAGTGGAGAGTGAAAAAGTTGGCTTAAAGCTCAACATTCAGAAAATGAAGATCATGGCATCCGGTCCCATCACTTCATGGCAAATAGATGGGGAAACAGTGGAGACAGTGTCAGACTTTATTTTTGGGGGCTCCAAAATCACTGGAGATGTTGACTGCAGCCATGGAATTAAAAGACGCTTACTCCTTGGAAGGAAAGTTATGACCAACCTAGATAGCATATTGAAAAGCAGAGACATTACTTTGCCAACAAAGGTCCATCTAGTCAAGACTATGGTTTTTCCTGTGGTCATATATGGATGTGAGAGTTGGACTGTGAAGAAGGCTGAGTGCTGAAGAATTGATACTTTTGAACTGTAGTGTTGGAGAAGACTCTTGAGAGTCCCTTGGACTGCAAGGAGATCCAACCAGTCTATTCTGAAGGAGATCAGCTCTAGGATTTCATTGGAAGGAATGATGCTAAAGCTGAAACTCCAGTACTTTGGCCACCTCATGCGAAGAGCTGACTCATTGGAAAAGATTCTGATGCTGGGAGGTATTGGGGGCAGGAGGAGAAGGGGACGACAGAGGATAAGATGGCTGGATGGCACCACTGACTCAATGGACATGAGTCTGAGTGAACTCTGGGAGTTGGTGATGGACAGGGAGTCCTGGCGTGCTGCGATTCATGGTATCTCAAAAATCGGACACGACTGAGTGACTGAACTGAACTCAACTCAACTGAACTGAAAATTTTTACATGAGGAACTTCCGTGTCTATCCAGTGGTTAAGATGTTACCTTCCAATGCAGGAGGTGTGGGTTGAATCCTAGGTCAGGGAAGTAAGATCCCAAGTGCCTAGCAGCCAAAAACCAAAACATAAAACAGAATCAATGGTATTACAAATTCAATCAGTTCAGTTAAGTTTAGTTCAATCACTCAGTCATGTCTGACTCTTTGCGACCCCATGGACTGCAGCACGCCAGGCCTCCCTGTCCATCACCAACTCCCAAAGTTTACTCAAACTCATGTCCATTGAGTTGGTGATGCCATCCAACCCTCTTATCCTCTGTCATCCCCTACTCTTCCTGCCTTCAATCTTTCCCAACTCAGGGTCTTTTCAAATAAGTCAGTTCTTCAAATTCCATAAAGACTTTTAAATTGTCTACATTAAAAAATCTTTAAGAAAAGGTCTACATTAGTATTTTTTTTTATCTTTGGACAATTATTCTGTCTTTTTCACCATAGTAAGCTTGATGAAAGTGAAAGAGGAGAGTGAAAAAGTTGGCTTAAAGCTCAACATTCAGAAAACGAAGATCATGGCAACCGGTCCCATCACTTCATGGCAAATAGGTGGGTAAACAGTGGAAACAGTGTCAGACTTTATTTTTTGGGGCTCCAAAATCACTGCAGATGGTGATTGCAGCCATTAAATTAAAAGACGTTTACTCCTTGGAAGGAAAGTTATGACCATCCTAGATGGCACATTGAAAAGCAGAGACATTACTTTGCCAACAAAGGTCCATCTTGTCAAGGCTATGGTTTTTCCAGTACTCATGTATGGTTTTGAGAGTTGGACTGTGAAAAAAGCTGAGTGCCAAAGAATTGATGCTTTTGAACTGTGGTGTTGGAGAAGACTCTTGAGAGTCCCTTGGACTGTAAGGAGATCCAACCAGTTCATTCTAAAGGAGATCAGCCCTTGGTGTTCTTTGGAAGGAATGATGCTAAAGCTGAAACTCTAGTACTTTGGCCATCTCATGCAATGAGTTAACTCATTGGAAAAGACTGTGATGGTGGGAGTGATTGGGGGCAGGAGGAGAAGGGGATGACAGAGGATGAGATGGCTGGATGGCATCACCAACTCGATGGGCATAAGTTTGAGTGAACTCCGAGAGTTGGTGATGGACAGGGAGGCCTGGAGTGCTGCAATTCATGGAGTTGCAAAGAGTTGGACATGCCTGAGCAACTAAACTGAACTGAACTGAAAGCTAAAAGAAGTAACAACCCACACCAGCAACCTGACAGTTTTGTACCATATTTTCTAAGGTCTCAATTGACCTATACTATTATTTGATGGGTTTTCTTTAGTATAAATCGAATTCTCAGCAGAGGCCTCCCATTCCTAGATCTTATGCTGACTCAGCAATGTCCATGTTCTAGTGTCTACCACAAAGATTAGCTTATGCCACCGACTTCCACATACAGTTTCATTGTTGGGATTGCAAATGGTAAACAATTATGGCCATGTTTATGTTCTTTGCAAACCAAACTTAAATTTAATACACATTGTGGCTCATGAGATCAGGCTATTGAAAGTTTCAGACTCTGAAAACAAAAGTAATAATTTTGATAAAAATCTAAGTTAAAAAATCTCAGTGAATTATTTTGAGATATGGTTAGATACTGAACCCTGGAAATACAGTCAGGGTTTTTCTTCACATTTTTTCCACATCTACCTTTCTTCTTTTCTTTGTTGATTTCATATTCATCTGCTGCAAAAAGTTGGGACGATGAGTGGAGTCTAGTATATAGCACCCATATGAGTAGATAATTGATATGAAGATTCTGATTCGTTTAGCTGTATCAAACCAGCTGTATCATACTCAAACATGGGTCATTGAGTCCTGCAGATAAATGATAAACTTCATCCAAAATACATCCAAAAGAGAACTTGAGGCTTGAAGAAAGTTTTGGTCATAAAATATGAATTCAATAAAAACAAGACATTTTTAGTTATAATACTGATTTAACATGTGTTTATTAATGTTAATTATTTGATTAATTCTTAAAGCATGAAGCAAATAACATGATTGTTTTTTTGGGGGGGATGGTGAGATGTGGTCCTTCCAAAGTAACTCTAAAGAAGTCACCACTCAACTGATGGGTTGTCCTAACCCTAGTTAGAGAAAATCAGAATTGAAATCCTAATGTTTCCATTAAGAAAAGTAGCTAGAATTAAATATGAATAAGGATGATTTTTACATTCACCAAAAAAAATGCACTGGTTGTTAAAGCTTGTTTTATTTATTTTTATTTGATTCCCTGATGAAAGAGTAGCTATTTTAGTAATTTATAGTTACTTTATCTTTAGGGAATTTAAAGGGCTATTTTACTAAATTAAAATAATAATAACTAGCAATTATTAGTGTACAAGTTATAATGATAGAAATACTATTTTAATTTACTTTATATTTTCTGAAAGAATAAGTTGAAGGCTAAAGCCAATCTGAAAGCCAATATTAAGTCAATATAATTTATTCACTGTCCTTCTTTTAGAAAAGAGATTTATTTCTCTCTGTGTTAGTGTTTTCTTAAAATGCCTTGGCTTACTTTTCAATTCATTTCAGCATTTCAATTTCCTGTGAGTGCTTTCCATTTCTCACTAGGTACTAAGAAAGATAGTAAAAATGGCTTAAACATAATTGTCATTTTCATGACAACACTAGGGTATTTCAAAGAATGAAAGAAAGATAATCCATTTAAATTGCTATTTTCCACCCACATTGGAATTTTTAGATATAAATGAGTTCATATAAATGGAAAACTGTCATAAAGGTAAGGTCATTTAAACAGTCCGCTGCAGTTAAAATAGTTTCATGACAGACCAACATGTCAGGCAGTAAGGCATGGAATTGATACTATGATCAGTAGCTTTTGTCATGATGTTCTTCTTCACTCTGATTCTATTGAAATGTAATAGGGAAATAGCCAATTGTTATACACTGTATAGTGCATAATTTTATATACACTATACAATAGAATATAAAATATTAAATTGTTAAACACTAATGTCCAGAGAGTGAATTGTTAAGGTGTATGTTGTTCAGTCATTAAGTCATGTCTAATTCTTTATAACCCCATGGACTACAGCATGTCAGGCTTCCCTGCCTTTCAGTATCTGTCAGAGTTTGCTCAATCTCATCCCCATTAAGTCAGTGATGCTATCTAAATGTCTCATCCTCTGTCACCCTCTTCTCCTCCTGCCTTAATCTTTCCCAGCATCAAGATCTTTCCCAATGGGTCAGCTCTTCACATCAGGTAGCCGAAATATTGGAGCTTCAGCATCAGTCCTTCCAATGATTATTCAGAGTTACTTCCTTTAGAATTGACTGGTTTGATTTCCTTGCAGTCTAAGGGACTCTTAAAAGTCTTCTCCAACACCACAGTTTGAAAGCATCAATTCTTCAGCTCTTAGCCTTCTTTATGGTCCAACTTTGTCATCTGTACATGACTACTGGCAAAAAACATAGCTTTGACTATACAGACCTTTGTCAGCAAGTGATGTTTCTGCTTTTTAATATGCTGCCTGGGTTTGTCATAGCTTTTCTTCCAAGGAGCAAGTGTCTTAATTTTGTGGCTGCAGTTACTTTCTGAGGTGATTTGGAGCTCAGCGTTCAAGAAACGAAGATGATACATCCAGTCCCATCACTTCATGGCAAATAGATGGGGGAAAAGTGGAAACAGGAGTTTTAAGCAAGCTTTTTCAATCTCCTCTGTCACACTCAAGAGGCTCTTTTGTTCCTCTTCACTTTCTACCGTTAGAGTGTTTATCATCTGCATATCTGAGGTTGCTGATATTTCTCCCAACAATATTAATTCCAGTTTTTGTTCCATCCAGTACAGAATTTTGCATGATGTATTTAGCTGGGCTTCCTTGGTGGCACAGCAGTAAAGATTTTACCTGCAATGCAGGAGCTACAGGAGACGCGGGTTAGATCCCAGGGTTGGGAAGATCCCTGGAGAAAGGCATGGCAACCAACTCCAGTATTCTTGCTTGGGGAATCCATGGACAGAGGAGCCTGGTGGGCTACAGTTCATAAGGTCACACTGAGCTGGACACAACAGAAGTTATTTAGCACATAAGCATGCACTCTGCATAAAAGTTAAATAAACAGAGCTATAATATACAACCTTGAAATACTCCTTTCCAAGTTTTGAGCCATTCTATGTCTGGTTCAAATTATTGCTTCTTGATTTGCTTACAGGTTTCTCAGAATGCAGTTAAGGTAGTATGGTATTCCCATCTCTTTAAGAATTTTCCAGTTTGTTGTGAGCCACACAGTCAAAGGCTTTAGTGTAGTCAAGGAGGCAGAACTAGATGTTTTTCTGGAATTCCTTTTCTCTGTGATCCCGTGAATTTTGTCAGTTTAATCTCTGGTTCCTCTGCCTTTTCTAAATACAGCTTGTACATCTGGACTTTCTAGGTTCATATACTGCTGAAGTGTAGCTTAAAGGATTTTGAGCATTAACTTGCTAGCATGAGACATGAATGCAATTGTCTGGTAGTTTGAACATTCTTTGGCATTGTCCTTCTTTGGGATTGGAATGAAAATATGCCTTAAAAAAATAAATCCTATATCCAAATGGGGAGATCTTAATGGGTGCTCACAATATATAAATTTTACTTTTTTTTTTCTATGGAAGATCTTGATTAGTTGGACTAATATGCATGGGAGAATAAAGAAGGCAGGATAGATGACAAAGAACATAGTGTAGAAATGCTGTTTGTGCTATACTACCAGTTGGGTTTAATGGAAAACATTTGGCCAAAGTATGGGTTTGTGGTTTGATGGGTCTCAGTCTTTACAAGGGGTTTAAGAAAGAAAATTGTCCATGCCATTTGGTTCGTGTGTTTATCGAGTAACATGATGCCCAAGTCTCTTAGTAGAGTGTGAGATGGTGAACATGAACAGTTATTCCAAACAGGAATTGCAAATATTTGTACAAAACTAAAGCTACTTACAGACTGAGATGAGTTACATGGAGTGGAGCAAAACTGTTGTAAGTGATGCAGATTTAAGGATCATTATTACATATTTGGAATACAGAACAGACATCTGGCAAACTGACAGAATCATCTTAAAGGAAAAACCAGCAAATAATTATTTTCACTTGAAAAGGCCCAAATATTTGTTCTGCTTAAAAAAAAAAAAAAAGTTAAAATATTTGTTCTCAAGATGCATAAATTCCTTGGAAAATTTGCTTCCACTAGTAATTGTAACTTTTTCAAATGTGATTTCAAATTGCGATTCTCACAAAAGTATTTTATTAAATGTGTTGGCAGAGCAGTAATTTTATTTTTAAAGCTAGAAGTGTGAATATACTCAAACCAAGTTATAATTTATATCACTGGGTTTTGTAAGCAAAAATTAAGTATTTAAGTGAAATTTAAGTTATTTGACTACAGTTATAAACAGAATATATAACAAGCTACATTCAAATAGTGTTAATTATCATTTTGAAGTTTACTAGCAAAAGAAAGATGTTTTGTAATCACATTATTTTCTATTTGCTTTTATATTATGAATTTCAGGAGTACAGCATTATAATTCAGCATCTGTATATATATTACAGAGTTATCACCCCCACAAGTCTAGTCGCCATCCATCACTATACTGTTGACCCTGTTCGCCCACCCTTCAAATCCCTTCCCCTCTGGTTTATGCTCTTTATGAGTTTTTATTTTAATGCCTATTTTGAAATATAATTTTGAAATCATATAAATACTTGCTTTGAGAGGCCATAATGTTGAACAGATGTAGCTTAAGGTATAGTTTAACAATAATCTTATTTTGTTTACTCTGCTTAGTGATGTAACTGATGTTTTTATGAAATTTTTCCACATAATAGTTAAGACAAAAATCAATTTAGGACACAAAAGCAGTCACAAATATTTTTTATAATTGAATGCATTACTTGAGCTTCCCTAAGCAATTTTACATACGTCTTCGATGTATCAAATGCAATGCTGGAAATCTCTGTATACTTAATGACTGCTTATCTATTTATCTACATATTTCCTTGGTAATGAAGTGATATTTATTCACCAAAATATTAAAAACTTAGGCATAAATATTTCCTAAATGACTGTTTATCCAAGGACATTTTAGCATTTTAAACTTCTACTTCCATAATCACTCAGTTCTAATCTCAGCGACTGTTACTTTACTCCCCTCAATATATCTCCATATTTCTTCTGTGCTGTGTTGTTGTTACTTTTGAGCATGTTCTCAGATTTATCTCACAGATTCACTTAGAATATTTGAATATGGAGGGATCTGTGAGCTTAAAATTTTGATAAAATAATGGTAAAATAAATAGATCATTATTTTATATTTTTTTCAACAGTGATGGGTAGGGGATTAAGAGATCTAAGATATTATGTAGAAAATAAACTGAAAGGATGTATTGTACAAGGCAGGGAATATAGCACATACTTTATAATCACTATGAATTAACTATAAAATTGTGAATCACTATGACATACACTTGTAACACAAAATACTGTATATCAACTGTACCTCAATAAAAAGATTTTGGGTTTAGTATTATAAATGCTATCTAGCAGTGTTTAATTAAAATAAAGAACTGAAGGAAAATTATATTATTAAGAGTTTTGAAGGACTCAACGTTTTCAAAAAGAATTAAGACAGAAAAAGGAAAAGTTACCATAACACTTTTTTGCAAAACCATATCTTCTTATTAAAAAAGAAAATGTTAAAATTGCAAAATGTTAAGAGCAGAATTGCTTAGAAGACCATATATTGTGATGGAAGAAGAGAAAATATTAAGGTTGACTAATAGTCATAGAACATATAAAGCCAGAAAATTTGGAGGAAATGTGTAGAAGTCCTTAAGATCCAGTGAATAAATAGACAGAATGTGAAGAAGGAGAGAAATGCAATGTTTGTATGTATGCATATGTTTCAATATGTATATGAAAAAATATAAATTACATTATATATATATATATAATACATATACTTCAAATATATAGATTATATGTATTACTTGTAAATATTGAGCACGTGTGTGTGTGTGCCCAGTCATGTCCAACTCTTTGTGACACCAGGGACTGTAGCCTGCCAGGATCCTTTGTCCATGAAATTTTCCAGGCAAGAATACTGGAGTAGGTTGCCATTTCCTACTCCAGGGGATTTTACCAACCCATGGATTGAACTTGCATCTCTTCTTGATTCTCCTGAATTGGCAGGCGGATTCTTTACTGCTACCCCACCTGGGAAGCCCATCTGAGTGTATGCGTGCAGACTGTCACTTCAGTTGGTCCAACTGTTTGCAAGCCTATGGACCATAGCCTGCCAGGCTCCTCTCCATGGGATTCTCCAGGTGAGAATACTGGAGTGGGTTGCCATTTTCTTCTCCAGGGGATCCTCCCAACCCAGGGATCAAACCAGTGTCTCTGGCAACTCCTGCACTGGCAGGCAGGTTCTTTACAACTAGTGCCTCCTGGGAAGCCCATTTGTATGTATATTTCACTATAAATTGAAATGTATTTGTCTATGTGTGAGTGTATGGATATTTACATACTATATGTCTGTTTCATTAGTAAAATAATTTGACTCATGTAGAGCTGGATTTAAGTCACCTCATATTCCTGATAGTTTCTGGATATGATATAACCTGTTATTTGCCCCGTCTGACTTTTCCTGGGATCCATGTAGATAGATAGTACTGTGGTGGTGGCTTAGTTGCTAAGTCATGTCTGTCTCTTTAGACCTGTGGCGGGGTAGCTTGCTAGGCTCCTCTGTCCATGGGATTTCACATGCAAGAATACTGGAGTGGGTTGCCATTTTTTCTCCAGGGAATTCTCCCAACTCAGGGATTGAACCCGCATCTCCTGTATTGCAGACAGTCTCCTGCATTGCAGGCAGATTCTTTACTGACTGAGCCACCAGGGAAGCCCAGACTATACAGTGCTACACTAATTTGTTAAGGGTGTCTTAACAAAGTTCCTTTATTAACAAAATACAGATTGGGTGCCTTCAATGACAGACTTTTGTTTACTTTAAGTTATGGGAAATAGGAAGACAAGATGAAGATATCCACAAGGTTAGTTTCCTCTGAAATCTCACTCTTTGGCTTACGGATAATCATTTCCTCCCCATGTCTTCATAAGTTCTTTCTTCAATAGATGTTGCTGTCTTGATCTTCTCCTCTTGTAAGGATGTAGCTCATATCAGATTAGTGCCCACCCTCATGATATCATTTTATATTAATTATTCCTTTAAAGATCCTTTCTCCAAACATAGTCACACTTGGAGTTGCTGGGGGTTAGGACTTCAACATGAGAATATGAGAGATGGGCAGAACAGTTAAGAAGAGATGGCAAGAATACACAGAAGAACTGTACAAAAAAGATTTTCACGACCCAGATAATCACGATGGTGTGATCACTGACCTAGAGCCAGACATCCTGGAATGTGAAGTCAAGTGGGCCTGAGGAAGCATCACTACGAACAAAGCTAGTGGAGGTGATGGAATTCCAGTGGAGCTATTCCAAATCCTGAAAGATGATGCTGTGAAAGAGCTGCACTCAATATGCCAGCAAATTTGGAAAACTCAGCAGTGGCCACAGGACTGGAAAAGGTCAGTTGTCATTCCAATCCCAAAGAAAGGCAATGCCAAAGAATGCTCAAATTACCACACAATGCACTCATCTCACACACTAGTAAAGTAATGCTCAAAATTCTCCAAGCCAGGCTTCAGCAATATGTGAACCGTGAACTTCCTGATGTTCAAGCTGGTTTTAGGAAAGGCAGAGGAACCAGAGATCAAATTGCCAACATCTGCTGGATCATAGAAAAAGCAAGAGAGTTCCAGAAAAACATCTATTTCTGCTTTAATGACTATGCCAAAGCCTTTGACTGTGTGGATCACAATAAACTGTGGAAAATTCTGAAAGAGATGGGAATACCAGACCACCTGATCTGCCTCTTGAGAAATGTGTATGCAGGTCAGGAAGCAACAGTTAGAACTGGACATGGAACAACAGACTGGTTCCAAATAGGAAAAGGAGTTCATCAAGGCTGTATATTGTCACCCTGCTTATTTAATGTATATGCAGAGTACAGAAGCAGTTTCAGAAACGCTGGACTGGAAGAAACACAAACTGGAATCAAGATGGCCGGGAGAAATATCAGTAACCTCAAATATGCAGATGACACCACCCTTATGACAGAAAGTGAAGAGGAACTCAAAAGCCTCTTGATGAAAGTGAAAGTGGAGAGTGAAAAAGTTGGCTTAAAGCTCAACATTCAGAAAACAAAGATCATGGCATCTGGTCCCACCACTTCATGGGAAATAGATGGGGAAACAGTGGAGACAGTGTCAGACTTTATTTTTCTGGGCTCCAAAATCACTGCAGATGGTGACTGCAGCCATGAAATTAAAAGACACTTACTCCTTGGAAGGAAAGTTATGACCAACCTAGATAGCATGTTCAAAAGCAGAGACATTACTTTACCAACAAAGGTTCATCTAATCAAGGCTATGGTTTTTCCTGTGGTCATGTATGGATGTGAGATTTGGACTGTGAAGAAGGCTGAGCACGGAAGAATTGATGCTTCTGAACTGTGGTGTTGGAGAAGACTCTTGAGAGTCCCTTGGACTGCAAGGAGATCCAACCAGTCCATTCTGAAGGAGATCAGCCCTGGAATTTCTTTGGAAGGAATGATGCTGAAGCTGAAACTCCAATACTTTGGCCACCTCATGAGAAGAGTTGACTCATTGGAAAAGACTCTTATGCTGGGAGGGATTGGGGGCAGGACGAGAAGGAGATGACAGAGGATGAGATGGCTGGATGGCATCACTGACTCGATGGACGTGAATTTGAGTGAACTCTGGGAGTTGGTGATGGACAGGGAGGCCTGGTGTGCTGCGATTCATGGGGTCACAAAGAGTCGGACACGACTGAGCAACTGATCTGATCTGATCTGATGAGTAGAATAATTCTGTGCATTGAATGTCATTTTCATCTAATTAAATTTAAATTACTTATAAATCATATCTTAATATTTACCATTAATGTTTATTATTTTGAATCAATGTGCTACAATAAATAGGAAAGCAAATCATAATTTCTCCCCTGATGATGTACTCAAGATCATAATTTGGCATCTGTTCTATATCCAAGATGTTTGGGGTCATTGAACTTTGTTGTAATTGTAAATATTTTCTTTAAATGAGTTTCTGTTTTTACTCAGTGCTTACACTTTAAAATGCTCTGCTAAGGCAAATACAAAACCCTTAGTTTGTGTGTATGTGTGTGTGTGTGTGTGTTGCTTGCAAGGAAAATACATTCTAATAAAAATATTATTGTATAGATCAGTCTTATGGACTCTGTGGGAGAGGGAGAGGGTGGGGAGATTTGGGAGAATGGCATTGAAACATGTATAATATCACGTATGAAATGAGTTGCCAGTCCAGGTTCGATGCATGATACTGGATGCTTGGGGCTAGAGCACTGGGACGATCCAGAGGGATGTATGGGGAGGGAGGAGGGAGGAGGGTTCAGGATGGGGAACACAGGTATACCTGTGGTGGATTCATTTCGATATTTGGCAAAACTAATACAATAGTGTAAAGTTTAAAAATAAAATAAAATTAAAAAATAATAAACTGAATTAGTTCTCTTTGAAAATTGAAGGGGAAAGCATTTCTACTTACTAGTAAGAAATTGTATAAAAGTGACTATTTACAAACCTTGGTTTAGAAATCATCCCTAACTTATAATAAGATTTGAATCCAACTTTTCAGTCTGAGGGGCAATTAATTCCCAAGAAATATGGGAATTACTTCCAGGAGTAATTACTGAATATTAAAAATAAATTTAATTTATTAGTAAAAATATTTTTGAATAATCAGTGTTATAATTCTCTGTTGGGTTTTTGCATAGCTATATTGCCCCTAAATTAAAATATTTTAATGTGTCTAACTTATGAAAAAACAGAAAATTTGATTACTTCAAGTTCTTTAAAATTGTAAACTAATGTTTAACACTTATTTTAAAACTTAAGTGACTTATGAATATTACCATAGTGTGAATATCAAAGTTATGTGAAATTTTATTGATAGCATTTATTCTGGCTACATCTCAGCCATTTAATTCTTTATTCATTCATGAGCTAGCCTTCTTTCTTAATGCATATGTGTGCACCGAGAGGTTAGATCAAGGGTTAGATAAAATTATATTAGAATTATATCTCTTTTAGAGACCTAGTCTTTATACTTAAATTAACAAATAAAGGTAACAAAAACAGATGGGAAACATCATGTTTGCTAAAATTAAATATTTCAACTTATTAATACTGAAGAGTATCACGTTGTTGTTCAGTAGCTAATTTGTGTCCAACTCTTTGCGTCTCCATGGACTGCAGCCTGGCAGACTTCCCTGTTCTTGATTATCTCCCAGAGTTTATTCAATCTCATGTCCATTGAATCAGTGATGCTATTCAACCCATCTCATCCTATATCACTCTCTTCTTCTCCTGCTCTCAATCTTTCCCAGCATCAGAGCCTTTTCCAATGAGTCAGTTCTTCACACCAGGTGGCCGAAGTATTAGAGCTCCAGCTTCAGCATCAGAACTTCCAATGACTATTTGGAGGTACTTTCCTTTAAGATTGACTGGATTGATTTCCTTGTAGTCCAAAAGACCCTCAAGAGTCTTCTCTAGCACCACAGTTTGAAAGAATCAATTTCTCAGTGCTCAACCTTCTTTATGATTAAACTCTTACATCTGTACATGACTACTGGAAAACCATAGCTTTAAAAAGTATCTAGTAGTTGTATTTTGAATTAAGTTCAAAGAAAATATATAATCACATGGTTTAGTGGTTTGGAAAGAAAGAAAAAAAATCATAAGAGATTTTATAATTGGTCCAAAAAGTAATACATGGGAAATGGTAGGGTAAGCAGAGAACCAAGTACTTGAAGCCATTTCTGCTCCAGCAAGTCTGCAGCAGCCATAAGGCTTCAACCAAGATCTTACTGGAAGGAACTGGGAGATTGCTATTGATATATATATACACACACACACACACACACACACAGTATCAATATATGTATATATTGTATATATATGTATATGTATACATATATCAATATATGTATGTACATATATTGATACTATGTATAAAATAGATAACTAATGAGAACATATTGTATAACACAGGTAAATCTACTGAATGCACTGTGGTGACCTCAATGGGATGGACATCCAAAAGAGAGGGAAAATATGTATTTTATATGACTGATTCATTTTGCTGTACAGTAGAAGCTAACATAGCATTGTAAAGCAACTATATGCCAAAATAAATAAATTAATTAATTAAAAATCTGTATGGGAAAAGAATCTTAAAAACTATTGGTATATGATTATGTATACCTGAATCATTTTGCTGTGCACCTGAAACTAACCACATATAATTCAACTATATTCTAATAAAAACTAAAAAAAAAAAATAAATAAGTAAAACTCACTGCTGAGTGTTGGCCTGTGTGCTCCTTATCAGCATATTCTCTTCCCCCTTCCTCCTTCACTTTCTCTTCTTCTTCCTATCCATTACAAAAAAAAAATCTTGTCTTGATGAATAAGTCACATGAGGGCATATGTAGAAGAAAAATAATATTCCTAGCTACCAATCAAAAACCTAGGCAGCACATTAAAAAGCAGAGACATTACTTTGTTGACCAAGGTCCATCTAGTCAAAGCTATTGTTTATCCAGGAGCATGTATCAATGTGAGAATTGGACCATAAAGAAACCTGAGCACTGAAGAATGAATGCTTTTGAACTGTGGTGCTGGAGAAGACTCTTGGACTGCAAGGATATCCAACCAATCCATCCGAAAGGAAATCAGTCTTGAATATTCATTGAAAGGACTGATGCTGAAGCTGAAGCTCCAATACACTGACCACCTGATATGAAGAACTAACTCAATGGAAAGGACCCTGACGCTAGGAAATATCGAAAGCAAGAGGAGAAAGGGACAAAAAGAGGATAAGATGGTTGGATGACATCATCGACTTGATGGACATGAGTTTGAGCAAGCTCTGGGAGCTAGTGATGGATAAGGAAGCCTGGTGTGCAGCAGTCCATGGGATCGCAAAGCGTTGGATATGACTGACCAACTGAACTGAACAGAACTGAAGGGAAACAAGGTTCACATCAATGCCCTTAACCTCTTCTTGATCACACAGTATTTGTATGATGGATTCATGAACAGAGTTTCCACGTCAAGGGTGAACATGATGTACAAGCACAGATGCATGGCTTCCTTCTCATTGTGGCCACTGCCTCTTCTGAATAACTGATCTATTAACTGTAGAAACTTATGATGCACTCTAAAGAGAAAAATCTCTTGATAAGCCCATCTAGCTACTTGG
Organism: Bos mutus; assembly: GCF_027580195.1. Classification (NCBI taxonomy): domain Eukaryota; kingdom Metazoa; phylum Chordata; class Mammalia; order Artiodactyla; family Bovidae; genus Bos; species Bos mutus. Next base: position 10,799,281 of record NC_091617.1, read on the forward strand.
TGCCAAGTCAACAGTAAAACTGCAGGCAAAAGAAAAAGTTAATATGAATAGTTAGACTTCATGATATGAATTGGAGCATGTCTAGAAAACAGAAATTTCAGTGTTACTTCTCCATAACAATGAATTGGGAATCACATTAACTGCAACCTTAACCAAGCAAGGAAATCAATGATTCATGCCCCTCAGGGATTAAACTCTTAGCTACTTAATCATACAAGTAGCCTAGAATAGAAGAAGCATTGGAATGGGCGGTAGAGGAAGAAAACAACCAACTATGGCTTCCAGTGGAAATATATTTCAATAATTCTTCAAAATGCATTTCAATAATTTAAATAATCCTTCAATAATCTGTACTCAATGTTCTATTTTTTTAATAAATTACATTAAACCACAACCTTGAAAAGGACTTGAAAGGACTTTAAAAATCACATAAAACTTTTGAGGGTAATGCTGCATTTATTACTTTCAATGTGATAATAATTTTACAGACATAAGCATATGTCAAAATTATTCATTTTATTGTACATTCATAATACTTTAATGTGCTGTGCTGTGCTCAGTTGCTTCAGTCAGCTAAATTTTTATCATATTTAATATGTGTGCATGGTATGTTGCTTCAATCATGTCCAACTCTTTGCGATCTATGGACTGTATCCCCTCAGGCTCCTCTGTCCATGGGATTCTTCAGGCAAGAATACTGGAGTGGGTTGCCATGCCCTCCTCCACGGGATCTTCCTGACACAGAAATCAAACCCGTATCTCCAGAATCTCCTGCTTTGCAAGTATGTTCTCTACCCACTGAGACACCTGGGAAGTCCTAATACTTTAAAAATCTATTAAAAATCAAAATGAATATACATAAAATAAATGTATAAAATGTGCACATTATATTAAACATTCATATGTACATGTATGTGTCTTTGTGATTCTATTCAATTTTCCTCATCATTGTAAGTAGTAAGTAAAATGTTCATAGTGAAAAATTCCTTGCCATTATTTTGTCTTGACAGATTGACTATCTACAAGCCGGACAATGTGGAGTAAGATCCAACACTCTCTAACATTATTGACGTTCAGGGCAATGTGACAATGTGTGCAAAACAAGTGACAATGCCACTGGGAGAACTGGTTAATAATGCTTTGCTTTGACTTTATGGTATTAATACAAATAAATATATTCTGCTTCTAGTTTGTTCGTACCTGTAAAGTTGTATTTGAAAAGAAGATAAATAAAACAAATAAATTTAGAAAACAATCAAATTCTAAAAGTCATCAAATCACACTCTCATCATTTGTACAGAAAGCTATGCCATAGAAACATTAAATATTTTGCTGTTATTACACAGTTATGGCATAAATAATTAAAATATGGGGTTTAAGATGTTCTATGAAGTGATGTATATTAAGTGATGTATATCAACTGATGTTCTCTATGTCATACATAAAATATTATTTATAGAGTTTACAGTATTGGAGCTGTACAAAACAAAAGAGTTGATTATTTCACTGAATGGAGGGTAATAAGAGATCAATGATTGTGTTGAAGACAACAGAGAAACTGATAGAAACAGAACAGCTTTGTTGTGGTCAAGAGATCTAAATTCCTCTTGTTTTCTTCTTTATGTGGCACTCTTTAATAAAACTTAACATGCATGTATATTAAATATGGGGCTTCCCAGGTTACACTAGTGGTAAAGGACCCACATGCCAAAGCAAGAGAAATAAGAGACATGGTCTATAGCCTTGAGTTAAGAAGATCCCCTAGAGGAGGGCATGTTAACCCACTCCAATATTTTTTCCTGGAGGATCCCATGGACAGAGGAGCCTGGTGGGCTACAGTCCATAAAGTAACGAAGAGTCGGACATGACTGAAGCCACATGGCATGCACACATATTAAATATGATATGGATTTAGCTGAGGTTTTATTGAAATAAATTAAATCCATATGTATCACTTAGAAGAAATTAAGAAATATATTTTCAGAGGTGCTTCCAGAGGTGATATATTTCTGATTACTTTCAGTAGAAGTTCTGTTACAGAGTAGACTTTAATTAGAGTGCTACTGAGAAAAAGATAATTGCACTTAAAGCATCCTGAGACGACAGTCAAGATGCAGCAGGTGGACAGGAAATACTGCAGTATGCCAGCAAGAAACAACATTCCACTGAATGCAGCAGCATAGATCAATCATGCGAGGAAAAGAAGATAAGTGAAATGAGAGCAGCACTTTCAGTTTTGTTAATTAGGCTGCATTCATGCTTCAGTGATGCTACAATTTACCACTCTATCCTCCTGGACTGATCCTGTTATACAAACATGCTCATGCTTAATATAACTAGAAATGCTGTCTCACATGTGGTCTTAGGAGGTGTGATTACAACGGTGTTAATTTAACAGATCATTTTCTTAAAATTTGTAATATTTTTTTCACAACAAAATATTAGTAAATGCATTAGTACTTTTTAAAGGTTAAAAATACTTTTTAATATAATTTCTAACACCTGGCACTAAGATTCAGATTACTGAACTCATTACATTATTTAGCAATAGTGCTTAATTCTTTAAAAAATATACACACTTTGGACAAAAATAACTTTTGGCAACTAAAATTTCATAAGCTGTATCTATAGATAGGTATAGACACATAGACATCTGCTTAAATGAATCATGATATTTTAATAATTTAGAAATTATTTAAGAGTAAAATATTTGACTAAATGTTAATTATTGTGCCCTTTATATATGCATATAAACAAATATATATATATATATATATTTGTTTTGTTCTGTTTGTATTTCCCTTCCTTCAACATTTTGGTGATGGGCATTTTGTATACATTGATATAGGCCAATACAATAACATTAGACAAATATGACATGCAGGTTGAAATGCCAGGCAAAAGGCTTGGAAACATATGTTCACAGCAGGTTGTCATAATAGCATCATGGTCAGCTGTTTAAAACCAGTGTGCCTGTGACACTTCCCATCGAGGTAATAAATGAGAAATTACATATTCAAACTATTAGTATAGGGCCTCACTCATAGGAAATGCTCAGTAAAAATAGAACCTGCTATCCTTACTAGTACCCTGGGTAGTCTTGTGCTTACTCTAATGAGTTTCTAAGAAATGTACATTTATCAAATATTGTTAGTTATTAAACTTTAAACTGAAAAATGGGTAGAGGAACTAAATAAACATTTTTTTTTCTTCCCAAAGAAAGACATCCATATGGCCAACAGGTACCTGAAGATGTGCTCAGCATCACTAATCATCAGAGAAGTGTAATCCAAAACCACCATGAGCTATCACCTCACAACAAAGGGTTATCACCAAAAAAACAAGAAATGACAAGTGTGGACAAGGATGACGAGAAAAGGAAACTTTGTGCACTGTTGGTGGGAATGTAAAACGGAGGAGCCGTTATGGAAAACCGTATTGAGGTTCACTAGAAACGATCTGTGTCAGCCGCTCAGTTTTTGTGACCCCATGAACTGTAGCCTGCCAGGCATCTCTGTCCATGGAATTTTACAGGCAAGAACACTGGAGTGGGTTGCCATTTCCTCCTCCAAGGGATCTTACTCACCCAGAGATCAAACCCAGATCTCCTGCATTGCAGGCAGAGTTTTTACCATCTGATTGACCAGAGAAGCAGAATCATGTTTCCTAGAGTTTTTTAAATGACCAATCGTATTTCATTTTTGGCGTTTCTTCTCTTTTTCATTAATAGCTATAATGAAACAAATCAAAATAAATCAATGGTAAATTGCATGTCCTTAGATGCCTCTGAAAACTGACCACTTTCTCATTCTTAGAACATTTTGCAGAATTGCCAGACCTATTTCTTTTCTCCCAACCCTCTATAGCACTAACGGCTTTCTGAAATGTATATGCCTATCATTTAGCCAAAGTAGCACTGGCAAACAGAAAAGCATTAATTTGTTTTGCTGTCACTTGGAATTATACATGATTTAAAATTAAGCATTTTAAGCACCTCATTGTGCTTCCTTTTCTTGTCTACTGCTTTGAAGAAACATACTGGGCTTCAATTTTTTCTTAAGACTCAAGAATAAACAATTCTTTAAGAAAATAAAATAGGTTATTTTTTTTTTTTGCCTTTCTACGAGCTCATAAAACCTATCCTAGTCTGAAAGAGCAGTACAAGGTATCACTTGCCCATTTAAGTTAGTGAGTGCATTGATTTAACACAGTAGACAAATCTTTAAAACATCATTTTTCCCCCTTTTTTCCTATGATAAAGACAAACTCAGAATATTATTGGATTGTTAAAGACTCTTACTTGTGAAGAATATTTATATATTATGCTATGATCAGTGATGTCTCAAGGGACCTGATTATTCTAAGTAAAAATAATTTAATTGTTGAATTTGAAATATGTGTTTGGAAAATGAAAAGGTAAAGCCGCTGAGTAGCCAAAAAGAGATGGGCAGAGGATAGCCAAGAGCTTTTCTGCCCTGATCTTAGACTTCAAAATTTGTCTTAAAAGAGCAGCTATCAAACAGAAGATATTTGCTGAATGAATGATATTTCATGTGTAAAATTAAAATTAAATTTATAGAAAGGTTATCTCTGCATTTTCCATGTGCTACTATGCCTTCTAGTTGAAAAGGTCACCTCAATGAGACAATTTATATCAATAGGATGAAAATAGGTTTTTTGTGCACTTGTATTGCCATTAAGGAATACTGCTTTCCCATTAGGACATGAAGGGTAATGCAGTAATGAATTCCCGAAGTACAAATGAATTGGATATAATGCAAGCAGAATCACTACATTTATTATAAGCCATAGTGAAGTAAGAACTATTGTCCCTTCTTCCCTTGCCCCAGCTCTGTCCTAGACTTCACTTTTCTTTCTGGTTGTGATTGTGACTTTTGCAAACAACTAATGCTTGAAACTTTTCCCTGTGGACCAAAGGAGTGACTATAAAGTATAACTAAGCAGAGTGGTTCAAAGGCCCAGCAGGTGCTGTGTGGTCCAAGGACATCACAGGTGTTTGGAAAAGGAAGAAAGAAAGAAAATGAAGTCGCTCAGTCATGTCTGACTCTTTGCAACCCAGTGAATTGTAGCCTACTAGGCTCTTCTGTCCATCTTTCTCCAGGGGATCCTCCCAACCCGGGCACCGGTCGAATCCTGGTCTGCTGAATTGTAGGCAGATGCCTCACTGTCTGAGCCACCAGGGAAGTCCAAGTAAACAAGTCTGAATGCCATGCCTCATGAAGGGCTATTAAAAAGTATATATCTTTTTCATAAAATGAAAACAGTAAAATCAGGTATAAGTAGAGTGTATTCATGTTCTTACTTGATGATTGGTGTCAAGCCAATGGGGGCAGAGTGTTAAACACAAAATAAAAATAATATCCTTATTTAGTAGTGTTCCCTTGTACTCCTTCAGTTCAGTCACTCAGTCCTGTCCAACTCTTTTTGACCCCATGGACTGCAGCACAACAGGGTTCCTTGTCCATCATCAACTCCCAGAGCTTGCCCAATCTCATGTCAATTGAGTTGGTGTTGTCATCCAGTCATCTCATCCTCTGCCGTCCCCTTCTCCGGCCTTCAATCTTTCTCAGTGTCAGGGTCTTTTCCAATTAGTCAGTTCTTCACATCAGGTGGCCAAAGCATTGGAACTTCAGCATCAGTCTTTCCAATGAACACCCAGGACTGATCTCCTTTAGGATGGACTGGATGGATCTCCTTGCAGTCCAAGGGACTCTCAAGAGTCTTCTCCAGCACCACAGTTCAAAAGCATCAATTCTTTGGCATTCAACTTTCTTTATAGTCCAACTCTCACATCCATGCATGGCTACTGGAAAAGCCATAGATTTGACTAGATGGACATTTGTCAGCAAAGTAATGTCTCTGCTTTTTAATATGCCTTCTAGGTTGATCATAGCTAGGTTGTGCTCCTTAGGGCTATACAAGTTGTAAGATTAGTGGAAGGAAAAAAAAATGATGTGCTATTAGTTATAGTCCTTTATTTTAATATAATAGCTTAAAACGTGGTTTCAAAGGTGTGTTCTAGCCAGCTACATTGAGATGCATAAAGTTTTCTTTGGGCCTTTAACAAAAGATTCAGCTAATTTAAGGGAATAGTGGGTCAAATATGGATGTCAGAAGATGGAAGAATTTCCTCTGGGATTTAACAGCTGTTTGTTGCTGTGGTAAGGTCTTAGTAAGAGGGTTGAAGAGGAACTGTTTAGTGGTTTAGGCCATGCAAATGTCAGAGGTCAGCAAGAAAAATTTTAAGGGAAAAATCATGATGAGATTAAATGGATATTTTTCAGTTCTCAGGGTCTCTTACAGTTTCTTCTTCAAAGTTAAAGGAGAGGCTGACTCTCATAACTTGACATTTTTTAATTCCTTAAAACCCATACACTTGTAGCAACAAAACTCCCTGACCCTTTGATGATGGCTGACTTCGGGGCTTCTTGTGACTATTACTCCTTGGAGTTGAATTTCAATTATTTATTAAATGAGTTGCTGTTTAGTATATTTCAGATTCTAGAGAAAGAAAGTACAGGAAAAAAAAAAAGAAACCTTGGAATACATCAAGGATAGATGCAAATTAGAATTATTAGAAAGACCTGAGCAATAATTTTAAGCTAAGAGTCTCCCAACCTGAAATCATTGAGGGGAACATAGGCCATCTCACGCCCATGTCTGTAAGGAAGTGAGGTTTGATTACCATTAGGCTTGAGTATAATATAATGCAGGTACACAAAGAAACAAGGTTAAGAAGAAAGCCTTTTAAAGTAAATCCAACAGAGAAAGACAAATATTATATGATATCACTTAACACTTAGAATCTAAAAAGTAGTACAAATGAATGTATTTAAAAAACTGAAACTGACTCATAAGCATAGATAACAAAATTATGGTTACCGAAGGAGAAGTAGGTGGAGAGATAAATCGGGATTATGGGAATAACAGATGCATACTACCATATATAAATTAGACCAACAATAAGGATTTACTGTGTAACACAGGAAATTATAGTTCAGTTCAGTCGCTCAGTTGTGTCTGACTTTGCGACCCCATGAATAGCAGCACGCCAGGCCTCCCTGTCCATCACCAACTCCTGGAGTTCACTCAGACTCACGTCCATCAAGTCAGTGATGCCATCCAGCCATCTCATCCTCTGTCATCCCCTTCTCCTCCTGCCCCCAATCCCTCCCACCATCAGAGTCTTTTCCAATGAGTCAACTCTTCTCATGAGGTGGCCAAAGTACTGGAGTTTCAGCTTTAGCATCATTCCTTCCAAAGAAATTCCAGGGCTGATCTCCTTCAGAATGGACTGGTTGGATCTCCTTGCAGTCCAAGGGACTCTCAAGAGTCTTCTCCAACACCACAGTTCAAAAGCATCAATTCTTCGGTGCTCAGCTTTCTTCACAGTCCAACTCTCACATCCATACATGGCCACTGGAAAAACCATAGTCTTGACTAGACCGACCTTTGTTGGCAAAGTAATGTCTCTGCTTTGCAGTATGCTATCTAGGTTGGTCATAACTTTCCTTCCAAGGAGTAAGCATCTTTTAATTTCATGGCTGCAGTCACCATCTGCAGTGATTTTGGAGCCCCCCAAATTAAAGTCTGACACTGTTTCCATTGTTTCCCCATCTATTTCCCATGTAATAAACTATAATGGAAAAAATCAAAATAAAAAATATAGATACATATATACGTGTAACAATGGAATCATTTTGCTGTACACACCTTAAACTAACACAATATTGTAAGTCAACTACACTTCAGTAAAAAAAAGAAAAAAGAATTCTAAGAATATTGAGTAATCAAACTGTTGAAACCAACAGAAAGTTGAAAAAAATAAGCATGAAAAGAAACCTAACAAGAGATTAAAATGTGGCAGTCAGGGAAATTTTGGGTAGAAGATGTCCGTATGTAATAAACTTCTAATATCTTAGTTCTTGATAGAGTTGTTTCCTGTATGGTGAATTCTACTGCTGGAACTCCTGAAGAAATTTGTTTTAGATTTATCATCAGAATAGAAATATGGGAGATGATGTATGTCTTTTTAACCAAGATGCAAAAATTCACTGGACTCTTGCTAACATGTTTGTGGTTAACTGTAATGGCTCTTTAGTGGGGCTCAAAGGCACTCTTACATTGCTCTTGTTTCCAGTAAACTGGATATCTAGGCTGAAGGTTATGAAAGGATTCTTAAATTTTATCCTGGGGAAGGCCATTAAACCTGTTGATGATAAACTTGGGCATGAAATATTAGACCTCTACATTGTTTTGCCATATCAGCCTATAAAATAGCAGGTTCAAGGTTAGGGGTGAGGTTTTCAGAGGCCCCATGCATCCAGTAATGAGCTCCTATGGGGATGGGCTAGTTACTGTGGAGTGGACAAATAGAGCTGGAGATACTAGTGTTCTTCTAGGAATGCAAGCTCAAAAATGAACAGTGCATTTGAAAAGTACTTTAAAACTAATTAATGGCTTAATCATGCTAACCTTCCTGTAAAATTCTCATTAATACTTGAAGTTCAAATCATAGTATTGAACTTTGCTTTTGTTTTTGTATTTTTGTTAACAGATTTATATAATAGTGTCAGGCGAGTGTATGCTTCTTGGTTCTTGTCTCATCACAACAATGGTTTGGAGCGATGGACATTAAAGCCCTCAGCACATTACAGCTCTCGGGTCTTGAACAAACCGTTTCATAGCTCTTAGACAAATCAGTGTTACAGCTCTATTTTATTAAGAAGATAGCAGGAGAATCCGTCCTCAAAGAAGAGAAGAGAGTGGAGGAGCATGCCAACATGCATGGGGCAGGGGCGGGGGGGGGGGGGTGGTGCGGGGTGAGGGGGGTGGAGGGGAGAGAGAGAGAGAGAAAGAGCGTATGCACTCAAGAGAGAGAGAGAGAGAGAGCACTTTGCTCCTCCTTTTATATGTTTTCTTCCCCCTGGGCCTGCCCTATGCAAATTGGGCTCATCCAGGAGTGCTGTTCTACCTGAAGTCCTCACTCTGGTCCTCACTCCGGTCCTTGGACCTTTATTTGACCTTTCTTTGTTCTATTTTTGTGGGCTTTTCCCTTCCTTGTCTTTTAGCCACCACCATTTTGGACTGCTTTTCCCTATTCTACCTACCTAACAATAGGATTATATGTGCTGGTTAAAGACCTCCTGTAAACACATGTTTATGGAACTGAATCATATCTATTTTCAAAGATTTCAAATATAGCAACTAAAACCACACATATTGCGCATAATGAATGACAAATTAATTATTATAGTATGGGTTATAAACTGAAATTCTTCTAGTAGATGAAATCCTGAGCTATGGAAAAAGAAAAAGAAGTGAAAGTGTTAGTCACTCAGTCATGTCCAACTCTTTGATACTCCATGGAATTCTCCAGGAAAGAACAAGGGTAGCTATTCCCTTCTTCAGGGCATCTTCTTGACCCAGGGATCAAACTTGTGTCTCCCACATTGCAGGCAAATTCTTTACTATCTGCTCCATCAGGGAAGCCCAGTCCTAAGCTCTGGCCAGAGCTAAAGCCTGACATCAAGAAGCTAGGCCTTCTCAAAATACTCATCTTCTCCAGGGTAGTCACACCCCCAGAGAGAAAAAGCAGAAGATGGTGTAATTAACAGTCTTTTATTACCAAGCCAAGAGACCGACACAACAACAACAGCAACGTATGACTAACTACCATTATATCGAGGACTCCTTTCCAAAATCTAAATCTTGATAAGAAAAGGGTAAGTCACTATAACTTTGACATTGTTGATATCAAGGTCAATGGGGGAGATGTTTTATATCACTAAACTCTAACAATAGTTGACCATATTCATTTGGGAAGAGGAAAGTCTCTAATGGTTTGCATATTCATTATTTTTTCCTAATACACTCAACACTGAAGGACTGGATGTTGATCTTTAAGAGATACTGTTGATGTCAGATTATTTTATATAATTTGAGAGAGAGCACAGGCATTGCAATCTGCCCTTCATGATCCCATTAACTGCACAGTATATGAATTGGTTCTTTAATTTGATTCTGAAACACTTTCACATGCTTGTGAAATTCTGGAATTCTCCAGTTCTCTCATGAATTGGGTTTGCATTTGACAAGGGTTGTAATGTTTTGGACTTCCCAGTTGGCTAAGTGGTAAAAAATCTGCCTGGCAATATAGCAGAAACAGGAGACCTTGGTTCGATCCATGGGTAGGGAAGATCCCCTGGAGGAGGAAATGGCAATCTGCTCCAATGGTCTTACTTATAAAATACCATGGACAGAGAAGCTTGGTGGACTATAGTCCATAATGTTGCAAAGAGTCTGAAACAATGGACAGGCTGAGCATATGCACTGTAATGTTAGAACAGTTAAACTTTCTTCCATGTAAGCCATTTGTCATTTTTTTGAAATCTAGATAATGTTTTTTTTTTTTGGATAAAACTTCTAATCCTCTTTCCATGGTTAATATAATTTAAAAAGAAAATCATATTTAAATACCACATTTCTAAATTGCATATGCTTAATTTAGTTGCTTTTAGTTTCAATATTTATTTATTATTTTTAAATAACTTCTTACATTTTTTCTAACTCCTTTATTTTTTTGATAAATAAAGTTATATTAATTTCAAATAAACTTTTACTTTCTGCTGTATGAAAATATTATAAAAATAAACTAATAGGAAAAATAATTAGATTAGATTACCAATTGTCAATTTTTGCAGCGTTTTTATTTTTGCATCTGTCTTTGTGTGTGTGTGTGTGTTTGGTGTGTAATTCTGCAGCATACAATAAAAATGACTTTATTATACAAAAACTAAAGCAACTATTTGTTGGCATCCATGCCTTGAGACATATGGAAAAGGCGTCTGTCCATGGTATTTTATAAAAGCTGTTTAGATTTTAAGCAAAATTAAATTTTACCTTTCACGATGATTTTTTAACATGGAGATATAAAAAAATGTCTTCTAAGTGTTCACTTATATGTGCTAAATTTTAATCTTTATATCCTTGATGAACCACACATGTCATACTTTTAGCTTTCAAAATTGAATTAAATCCCATATCATAAGAAAATTTCTATGACAAATTGTTCACAGCTTTCTTTCTCTTTATTTATCTTTAGCTCCTAAAACACAAGGGTTTTAATGTTTACTTTTTTCACTAACAATTAATCTTGATGGTAATTCATTATTTTTTTTTTTGTTTCTTGATAAATCAACAATGGATGAGTGATGAAATTTCAATAAATATTTATTAAATGAATGGATGAATAAATAAATGAAAAAAAACTGAAACCTTTGCATGAGACTATGGTCATCATCTTTATTTGTTTACAGGTTAACCTGTAGGCTACTAAAAACAGCCAGTGTTTTTATATCAGAGTAGACTCCAAATTATTTTCCCTTGAACAGCTTTTGACTAATGATTACATATTTTGTGTATCACTTGGGTAATCCACATGCTGTATTTGTCACTCCTTTGAAAATTTAAGCATGTCTTTATAACTAGACAATGCCATTAATTTCTGTTTACTTCTGAAAAATATTTTGTTTTGTCTTTTAACCACACTGCTAATTAATTTTGAATTTGCGCATGTGTTTTTAGATCTGCCTTTGTTTCACTGGTCAGATTTTTACCTTTCTGGCAATCACATTTTTGATAAGTTCATAAATCTGAACCTTTTTAAATGTGGAAGAGTGCATATCAAGGAGAAAAGATTTTATACAATACACAAGATCAATATAAAAATTCTCCATTTATCTTTGATATTTCTTATTTCATTTCATATTTTATAAAGTATCAAAGATGAAAATGAAATTATCTTCTTTGTTAAAGTGTAGTACATGAATATTGCAAAATATGTTACACACAAACACACCTTTATTCTGTAATTTGGGGACTTTTTACAATTATTCTGTAATTCAATAAATAAAAATAAACCCATGCCATAAATATATATATATGTGTATATATATATATATATATAATATTTCATCAGGACAGCTTTGAGACTTAGGAAACTAATACTGTTTATGTATCTAGATTTTTCTTTCATACAATGTTGTGTTATTCACTCAGCTGTGTCTAACTCTTTGCAACCTCCTGGACCATAGTTTGCCAGTCTCCTCTTTCCATGGAATTCTCCAGGCAAGAATACTGGAGTGGGTTGCCAATCCGTTCTCCATGGATCTTTCTAACCCAGGGATAGAATTCTTAAATATACAAGCTTTCATCAAAAGAACTGCCTTATGATCCAGCAATCCCACTGCTGGGCATACACACTGAGGAAACCAGAAGGGAAAGAGACACGTGTACCCCAATGTTCATTGCAGCACTGTTTATAATAGCCAGGACATGGAAGCAACCTAGATGCCCATCAGCAGATGAATGGATAAGAAAGCTGTGGTACATATACACAATGGAGTATTACTCAGCCATTAAAAATAAAACATTTGAATCAGTTCTAATGAGGTGGATGAAACTGGAGCCTATTATACAGAGTGAAGTAAGCCAGAAGGAAAAACACCAATACAGTATACTAATGCATATATATGGAATTTAGAAAGATGGTAACAATAACCCTGTGTACGAGACAGCAAAAGAGACACTGATGTATAGAACAGTCTTACAGACTCTGTGGGAGAGGGAGAGGGTGGGAAGATTTGGGAGAATGGCATTGAAACATGTAAAATATCATGTGTGAAATGAGATGCCAGTCCAGGTTTGATGCACGATACTGGATGCTTGGGGCTAGTGCACTGGGACAACCCAGAGGGATGGTATGGGGAGGGAGGTGGGAGGAGGGTTCAGGGTGGGGAACACATGTATACCTGTGGTGGATTCATTTTGATATTTGGCAAAACTAATACAATATTGTAAAGTTTAAAAATAAAATAAAATTTAAAAAAAGATATGTCAACATGCTTTTGAGAAATGTTTTACTATCAAATATTTGAAATATTAATTTACAAAATTTAACTGAATCAACAATTCTGCTTTTTTTTCACTAATTTATATGAGCAGGGCAAAGCTAATAGAGTTTTTTCCAAGAGAACACACGTCATAGCAAAGAGCCTCTAACAACAGCACAAGAGAAGACTTGACACATGGACATCACCAGATGGTCAACATCAAAATTAGATTGATTATATTCTTTGCAGCCAAAGATGGAGAAGCTCCATACAGTCAGCAAAAACAAGACTGGGAGCTGACTGTGGCTCAGACCATGAACTCCTTATTGCCAAATTCAGACTTAAATTGAAAAAATTAGGGAAAACAACTAGACCATCCAGGGATGACATAAATCAAATTACTTACAATTATACAGTGGAAGTGACAAATAGATCTGATAGACAGAGTGCCTGAAGAATTATGGATGGAGGTTCATGACATTGGACAGAAGGCAGGCATCAAGACCATCCCCAAGGATAGAAATGCAAAAAAGCAAAATGGTTGTCTGAGGAGGCCTGACAAATAGCTGTGAAAAGAACAGAAGCTAAAGGCAGAGGAGGAAAGGAGAGATATACCCATTTGAATGCAGAGTTCCAAAGAATAGCAAGGGGAGGTAAGAAAGCCTTCCTCAGTGATCAGTGCAAAGAGATAGAGGAAAATAATAGAATGGGAAAGACTAGAGATCTCTTCAAGAAAATTAGAGATACCAAGGGAATATTTTACACAAAGATGGGCACAATAAAGGACAGAAATGGTATGGACCTCGTTTCATACATGATATTTTACATGGACCTAACAGAAGCAAAAGATACTGAGAAGATGTGGCAAGAATAAACAGAAGAACTATACAAAAAACATCTTCACAATCCAGATAATCACAATAGTGTGATCATTCTCCAAGAGCCAGGCATCCTGGAATATGAAATCAAGTGGGCCTTAGGAAACATCTTTATGAACAAAGCTAGTGGAGATGATGGAATTCCAGTTGAGCTATTTCAAATCCTAAAAGATGGTGCTGTGGAAGTGCTGCATTCCACATGCCAGCAAATTTGGAAAACTCAGCAGTGGCCACAGGACTGGAAAAAGCCAGTTTTCATTCCAATCCCAAAGAAAGACAATGCCAAAGAATGTTCACACTACTGCACAATTGCACTCATCTCACATGCTAGTTAAGCAATGCTCAAAATTCTCCAAGGCAGGCTTCAGCAATACATTAACTGTGAACTTCCAGACATTCAAGCTGGATTTATAAAAAGCAGAGGAACCAGATATCAAATTGCCAACATCTGTTGGATCATTGAAAAAGCAAGAGAGTTCCAGAAAAATATCTATTTCTGCTTTACTGACTATGCCAAAACCTTTGAATATGTGGACCACAAGAATCTCTGGCAAAGTCTTAAAGAGATGGGAATACCAGGCCACCTGACCTGCTTCTTGAGATATCTGTATGCAGGTCAAGAAGCAACAGTTAGAACTAGACATGGAACAACAGACTGGTTCCAAATAGGAAAAGTGGTATGTCAAGGCTGTTTATTGTCACCATGATTATTTACCGAATAGGCAGAGTACATTATGAGAAACACTGAGCTGGATGGAGCACAAGATGGAATCAAGATTGCTGGGAGAAATATTAATAACTTAGATATGCAGATGACACAACCCTTATAGTAGATAGCAAAGAAGAACTAAAGAGCCTCTTGATGAAAGTGAAAGAGGAGAGTTAAAATGTTGGCTTAAAACTCAAAATTCAGAAACCTAAGATCATGGCATCTGATCTCATTACTTCATGGTCAGTAGATGGGGAAACAGTGGAAACAGTGACAGACTTTATTTTTTGTGGGGGCTCCAAAACCATTGGAGAAGGCAATGGCAACCCACTCCAGTATTCTTGCCTGGAAAATCCCATGGACCGAGGAGCCTGGTAGGCTGCAGTCCATGGGGTCGCTAGGAGTCGGACACGACTGAGCGACTTCACTTTCACTTTCATGCATTGGAGAAGGCAATGGCAACCCACTCCAGTATTCTTACCTGGGAATCCCAGAGATGGAGGAGCCTGGTGGGCTGCCATCTATGGGGTTGCACAGAGTCGGACACAACTGAAGTGACTTAGCAGCAGCAGCAGCAAAACTACTGTAGACGGTGACTGCAGCCATGAAATTAAAAGACACTTGCTCCTTGAAAAAAAAGTTATGATCAACCTCAATAGCATATTAAAAAGCAGAGACATTACTTTGCCAGCAAAGGTCCGTCTCGTCAAAGCTATGGTTTTCCAGTAGTCATGCATGGATGCGAGAACTGGACTATAAAGAAAGCTGAGCACTTAAGAATTGATCCTTTTGAACTGTGGTGTTGGAGAAAACTCTTGAGACTCCCTTGGACTGCGAGGAAATCAAACCAGTCAATCTTAAGGAGATTAGTCCTGAATATTCTTTGGAAACACTGATGCTGAAGCTGAAACTCCAATACTTTGGCCACCTGATGGGAAGAACCAACTCACAGGAAAAGACCCTGATGCTAAGAAAGACTGGAGGTGGGAGGAGAAGGGACGACAGAGGATGAGATGGTTGGATGGCATCATTGACTAGATGGACGTGAGTTTGAGTAAACTCGTGGAGTTGGTAATGGACAGGGAGGCCTGGTGTGCTGCAGTCCTCCTTTGCAGTAGGGTCGCAAAGAGTCGGACATGACTGAGCAACTGAACTGAACTGATGAGCAATGTGTTTTTCATGTTTTGATAGATAGTTAGATAACATTACAGATGGATACATAGTTAGCTTTGACACATTGGGGCTTCCCTGATAGCTCAATTGGTAAAAATTGGCAATGCAGGAGACCCCAATTTGATTCCTGGGTGGGGAAGATCCACTAGAGCAAGGATAGGCTACCCACTCCAGTGTTCTTGAGCTTCCCTTGTGGCTCAGCTGGTAAAGAATGCATCTGCATGCAAGAGACCTGGGTTCAATCCCTGGGTAGAGAAGATCCTTTGGAAAGGGGAAAGGCTACACACTCCAGTATTCTGGCCTGGAGAATTCCATAGTGCATGGTGTTGCAAAGAATCAGACATGACTGAGTGACCTTTACCTGATACATTTACATGCAGAGAAGTAGTGAATTCCCAATCAATAATATTGTCATTACATACATACTCTAGAATTGCATCCTTTAAATTTTAAAAGCATTTCTAAAACTATTTTATTTTACTACCCCTCTATTTGTCAGTTTTTAGTGAGGTTTAATTTTTTGATAATGCACTAAATCTATTTTTCAGCAGAAAACAACATACCTGATTGGAAAGAATAGAAAGTCACTCAGAAATTAGTGAAGCTTATTTAAACAGAACTCTTATGAAAACTACTATTCAGGGACTGAATGGCCTAAGACACAATACAGATTTAGAATAATCCAAAGATCATTTTTTAAAGGAATACAAATAGAAATTTCTGCTTAGCTTGAGAATATACCCAGGTGTTCCAAAGTGTAACATTAACATGAATTCAAATTTCCTAAGTTATGGGAAACTTTGTATGTTCTTTTCATTTTTAACTAAAAGCAAAATAGGACCTGCATGTTTCATGTTTCAGATCTTGGCTTGTGATGAATTTCTGCATCATTTCAGGTTGGAATTCTACTATTTAGGTAGATAGAACTTCTCCCCATGGGAATTAAATACATATCTTAAAAACTTCAGTATGAAGCACTTGTTTTGTCAAGAAGGTGAATCTGAGGTTGTATACTATACTTTGCTCTGAAGAGTCAAGCATCTCAGCAGTCATACTTGGGTTTCCTGCTGCCATTATGAATGTGTACGAAGCCAATTTCCATGCAGAAAAATAGCTCCAGGACTGACATGGTACCCATAATATAAGAACCTAGTGTTTAGTGAACTGCTCAAAAAAAAAAAAAAAAAAACAAACAAACAAACAAAAAAAACCCACTTCTCCTTCTGTCACTGCTTCTCTAAGAATGAAAGAGAATGGAAATTGAATGCAACTTAGTTAATATGGATCAATTCAATTCCAAAATATACAATTTTGTACATACTTCACTTGAATGCATCTGCATACCTTCTAGAAAATTTAAGGAGTATTTTAATTCTTAATGAAAACATATAAGTATAAACATTTGCTCCTGAACTGAATTATGTAAAGTTTAAAAATAAAATAAAATTGGAAGAATAAAAAAAAAATAAAATAAAATAAAATTGGAAGAATAAAAAAATAAATAAAAAAATAAAAAATAAAAAATAAACTGAAGTTCCTGGGGGAAAAAAATAAATAAAAATAAAAATAAAATAAAATTTATTAAAAAAAAAAAAAGATTCTAGTTTCTGAATTCTCACAGACATTAAATATGGTGTATCTTATGAAAAACTGAGAAATTTGAAATCGTGTAAATTTATATGCAGCAAGAACAGATACAAAAGGGACATGGATGAAGGATGAACCTTGAGACACTGAATTTTAGTATCCAGAATGTAAAGTGAATCAACCAAGAAAGTAACTTGATGTGACCAGATATACAAGTGGAAAATAAAGTGAATTTTGTATTTGAATATCAAATGATTAAATTGACTCAAGGGGAAAAAAAGAAGAGAAACCAGAGGTGTCAAATTCTGCCCATGGGCAAACATTAACCACAGGATTTAGCAACAAAAAGATCATCAGTAACACCATCGTTACTTTCCTGGATTATTACAATAACATCTGTTGTAGACAAAGCTACCTTAAAAATAGACTCTGCAATGAAGATTTAAACAGGCAATTATTAAGGATTACTCTCTAGAACAACACTCATGAAAAATAATTAGAAATGTGATCAGGTAGAGGGAGAAAACATGAACTGTGTGGTTCAGTGGCAAGAGGTCTCTAACAATCCTTCAGGAAGTCCTGAATTGGGATACCCCATCAGAGAAGTACTGAATTGAATTTCAGGTGCCAGATATAGCATCGGGTGATGAATCTTCCTTTAGCCAAGGGAGATTTCTGGCACTGACCCATTTGGAAGTGGTCATCAGCCAACACGCTCAGGAACTGGGAAAATGAGCTTCACTGCTGATGGATAAACTGCCTGATGTTTACAGTATCCAAGAGAACATAATAACTGGCCACTTTGTTCTCTTATAGTCTATTCTCAACAAAGTCTGTTAAAAGAGAAGTCACATCATGTTTTTAAAGTATTGTTTAAATCATTGGAAGGACTAATGCTGAAACTTAAATATTTTTCCCTGATACTGGGAAAGATGGTGGGCAGGAGGAGAAGGGGATGACAGAGGATGAAATGGATGGCATCACTGACTCAATGGACATAAGCCTGAGCAAATTCTGGGAGATGGTGAAGGACAGGGAAGCCGGGCATGCTGCAGTCCATAGGATCACAAAGAGTTGGACATGATTGAGCAACTGAAACACAACAAAAGTCATTCTGTCAAAAAAGAAGTCATATTGTGTTTAAAACCTTCCAATAGTTTCCCTTCTTACTGAAAATAAACACCAAAATCTGTATGATGGCCTGCAATGCCTAGGTTCCTGCATTATTTCTTTTTATTTTATATACTACTTCCTTTCTCTCACCTACTCCTTTGAGGCCTTTGTTAATAGAGAGGTTGCCCCCGCCTCACAGACTTTTTTTTTTTCACATGCTTTGAATGCTCTACCTCTAGAAAATACTATCATTTCCCCCCATACTTTGATAAAATATTTTCTTACAAGGTGTTCTTTTATTACTCTGTATAATATCACAATAAACTGTCTGACTTATGGAAAAACTATTCCCCATCCATCCCTTACATCTATAGTATTTGTAAAGTTTTGTGTGGTTAAAATATTTATTTTATTTAATATCTGCCTATTCCTATTAACATAAGTGGCATAGGGCAACTGTGTGTTTGTCTTTCCACCAGAAACTGGATGCAAAATAAAGCTTACATATAGAGAATATTCAGTGAATATTTCTGGACAAATGAATGATGAGTGAATAAAAGAATGAGGAAAATTGGCTTCTCAAATATGAATTTGAATAGCAGGTCAGGAAGCAACAGAACTGGACATGGAACAACAGACTGGCTCCAAATAGGAGTGTGTCAAGGCTGTATATTGTCACCCTGCTTATTTAACTTATATGCAGAGTACATCATGAGAAATGCTGGGCTGGAAGAAACACAAGCTGGAATCAAGATTGTGGGAGAAATATCAATAACCTCAGATATGCAGATGACACCACCCTTATGGCAGAAAGTGAAGAGGAACTAAAAAGCCTCTTGATGAAAGTGAAAGAAGACAGTGAAAAACTTGGCCTAAAGCTCAACATTCAGAAAACGAAGATCATGGCATCTGCTCCCATCACTTCATGTGAAATAGATGGGGAAACAGTGGAAACAGTGTCAGATTTTATTTTTGGGGGGCTCCAAAATCACTGCAGATGGTGACTGCAGCCATGAAATTGAAAGACGCTTACTTCTTGGAAGGAAAGTTATGACCAACCTAGATAGCATATTCAAAAGGAGAGACATTACTTTGCCAGCAAAGGTCTGTCTAGTCAAGGCTATGGTTTTTCCTGTGGTCATGTATGGATGTGAGAGTTGGACTGTGAAGAAAGCTGAGCACCGAAGAATTGATGCTTTTGAACTGTGGTGTTGGAGAAGACTCTTGAGAGTCCCTTGGACTGCAAGGAGATCCAACCAGTCCATTCTAAAGGAGACCAGTCCTGGGTGTTCACTGGAAGGACTGATGTTGAAGCTGAAATTCCAATACTTTGGCCACCTGATGCGAAGAGCTGACTCATTGGAAAAGACTCTGGTGCTGCAAAGGATTGGGGGCAGGAGGAGAAGGGGACGACAGAGGACGAGATGGCTGGATGGCATCACTGACTCGATGGACGTGAGTCTGAGTGAACTCCGGGAGTTGGTGATGGACAGGGAGGCCTGGTGTGCTGCAATTCATGGGGTCACAAAGAGTTGGACATGACTGAGGGACTGAACTGACCTGAATCATTGAGAAAGTATAATCACAGCAATTAATTTGATAATCAGATAAAGTTTAGTATTTCCCAGTAGGAGCTAGTATCAACATTCATTATAAGGTTTCAAAAAAAAATATTGCAGCAAAATTTTAAGATACCTGGACATTTATCAGTGAATTCAGTATATAAAGACATTTCATATTAAGTGATGTCATAATATCAATAAAAAGTATATTATACATTAGTGCAGTTCAGTTCAATCACTCAGTTGTGTCCAACTGAATATTTAATGCAGTATTGTACATTAAAAATCAATAAAATTTGAGCTATTAACATTTGGATTTTATCTTTGTGTTTTAAATATGTTTTATCTTCATTTATCAGGTTATTCACTTCGAGTTTTTTCTACTGTGTGATCACAACTTAAAAAACTGGTCATTCTGAGAAGAAGTTGATTTATTACTACTAGTAATATAAGATTCTTTGAAAACTATTTAAATTAATTGGCCTGTGTGTTAAAACTTAACAGTTTAGGTGAAATGTGTGTGCAAAGTATATTCATGTATAGTTTAAATATGTTTGTTGTTCTGATAAATTACCAAAGCACAAAAATCTCACACTTCTCTTTTATTTGAATAATGTTCTAAGGTGGCATGTTTTTTGATGCTTGATATTGAACTATTTTTGTTCCAGCTAACAAGAATTCTATATGGTATGATTAAATGTTATATTTGCATAAAATTGTATGTATTACAAATCAAAGTCATCTTTCAAATTTATTCCTTTCATAAGAGAAATAAATCAGTAGAAATATGCCATTTGGCTTCATCATTCAAACATAAGGTGAGCACTGGAATGTATTAAATACATAGAGTTGAAGTGTGGTTTACAGATTTGTTTGAAAAGCTATTGATAATGCCATCTCACTATTAATGCTCCCTCATCATTTCCTTGTCTTAAAACGCAGTCCATATTTTAAAGGAAAGTAGTGTATTCTAACTCAAGTTCTGAAATAACAATATTACATTTATATGTGAAATATGTTTTCAGCTAAGATTATCTACAAAGAGTTTATTTATTAATTGACTTTCTCTTCAGGAGTAATTTTCCCATATAATGTAATACACAAGCTTTTGATTCATATAAGGGAAAAAGAAGAAATGCTGTGAAATAATCTAATGTCAAAATATTCCTTTTTATACATAATGAAAAGAAACAAATTCAGAGTTATTTGGAGGGATTAATAAAATGTAACCTAGTGGCTCAGATGTTCAGGAATCTGCCTGCAATGCAGAAGACCTGGGTTCAATCTCTGGTTTGGGAATATCCCCTGGAGAAGGAATGACTATACACTCCAGTATTCTTTTTTTTTTTATTTTATTTTATTTTATTTTTAAACTTTACAAATTGTATTAGTTTTGCCAAATATCAAAATGAATCCTCCACAGGTATAACTCCAGTATTCTTGCCTGGAGAATTCCATAGACAGAGGAAACTGGCAGGCTAGAGTTCATGAGGTCACAGAGAGTAGGATATACTGATAAGCTAACAATTTCTCATACTTTCACTCTTAGGATGGATCTTGAGATATTTGTCTACTTTAAAGTTCTCTGCATATGTATTCTGCCTTTTTTCTGGTATAATGAGATCCAGAGGACTTCTTTACCATCCCACTACTATTCATACTATTTTTCCCAAGAGAGTCAACCAGAATGACAGAAACATTTAGCTAAGTGTAAAATAAGTTGGCTCAGAATAATAGTTTTCAAATAATCTAATTATAACGAAAGTACAATTAAAATAAATGCCAAATTTACTTCAGAATTTCTAATAGGATTTACTTCATATGTAAGGGCTTCCTTGGTGGATCAAATGGTAAAGAAACTGCCTGCAATGCAGGAGACCTGGGTTTGATCTCTGGTTGAGAAACATCCTCTGAAGAAAGACATGGCAACCCATTCCAGTATTCTTGCCTAGGAAATATCATGGTCAGAGGACCCTGACAGTCTACAGTCCACTGGGTTGCAAAGAGCTGGACACGACTGAGCGACTAACACTTTCACTTAACATAGGGAAGAATAGATAGTCTTGAGACAATTTACCAGGTTCCTCTGGGACTTAGAGCTAAGTAACCAAAGACTAAGAGAGTACTTACATCACAATTTTTAAGATAAACATTATTAAATAAATTAATAATACTCAATGTAGTTGAAACAGTGAAAAACTAATCAGTTCAGTTCAGTTCAGTCTCTCACTCATGTCCAGTTCTTTGTGATCCCATGGATTGCAACACGCCACGCCTCCCTGTCCATCACCAGCTCCAAGAGTTTACCCAAACTCACATCCATTGAGTCACTGATGCCATCCAACCATCTCATCCTCTGTTGTCCCCTTCTCCTCCTGCCTTCAATCTTTCCCAGCATCAGGGTCTTGTCAAATGAGTCAGCTCTTCACATCAGATGGCCAAAGAATTGGAGTTTCAGCTTCAACATCAGTCCACCCAATGAATATTCAGGACTGGATCTGTTTTAGGATTGACTGGTGGGGTGTCCTTGCACTTCAAGGGACTCTCAAGAGTCTTCTCCAAAACAACAGTTCAAAAGCATCACTTCTTTGGCACTCAGCTTTTTTTACAGTCTAGCTCTCACAGACAGACCTTTGTTGGCAAAGTAATGTCTCTTCTTTTGAATATGCTGTCTAGGTATAGTCATAGCTTTTCTTCCAAGGAGAAAGCGTCTTTTCATTTCATGGCTACAGTCACCATATACAATGATTTTGGACCCCCCAAAAAATAAAGTCTGACACTGTTTCCACTGTTTCCCCATCTATTTGCCATGAAGAGATGGGACCAGATGACATGATCTTAGTTTTCTGAATGTAGAATTTTGATGCAACTTTTTCACTCTCCTCTTTAATTTTTGTCAAGAGGTTCTTTAGTTATTCTTTGCTTTCGACCATAAGGGTTGTGCCATCTGCATATCTGAGGTTATTGATATTTCTCCCAGCAATCTTGATAGGAGCTTATGCTCCATCCAGCCCAGCATTTCTCATCATTTACTCTGCATGCAAGTTAAATAAGCAGGGTGACAACATACATCATTGATGAACTCCTTTCCCTATTTGGAACCAGTCTGCTCTTCCATGTCCCATTCTAACTGTTGTTTCCTGACCTGCATACAGATTTCTCAAGAGGCAAGTCAGGTGGTCTGGTATTCCCATCTCTTTCAGAATTTTGCACAGTTTACTGTGATCTACACAGTCAAAGGTTTTGACATAGTCAGTAAAGCAGAAATAGTTGTTTTTCTGGAATTCTCTTGCTTTTTTGAGGATCCAGCAGATGTCAGCAATTTGATCTCTGGTTCTTCTGCCTTTTCTAAATCCAGCTTGAACATCTGGAATTTCATGGTTCATGTATTGCTGAAGCCTGGATTGAAGAATTTTGAGCATTACTTTACTAGTGCGTGAGATGAGTGCAATTGTGCAGTAGTTTGAGCATTTTTGGCATTGCCTTTCTTTTGGATTGGAATGAAAACTGACCTTTTCCAGTCCTGTGGCCACTGCTGAGTTTTCCAAATTTACTGGCATATGGAATGCAACACTTTTACAACACAGTCTTTTAAGATAGAAATAGCTCAACTGGAATTCCATCACTACCACTTCCTTTGTTCATAGTGATGCTTCCTATGCTAAGTCACTTCAGTCATGTCTGACTCTGTGCAACCCCATA
The DNA here is from genome assembly GCF_027580195.1 of Bos mutus. Classification (NCBI taxonomy): domain Eukaryota; kingdom Metazoa; phylum Chordata; class Mammalia; order Artiodactyla; family Bovidae; genus Bos; species Bos mutus. Next base: position 10,822,919 of record NC_091617.1, read on the forward strand.
GACGGCAGCCCACCAGGTTCCCCCATCCCTGGGATTCTCCAGGCAAGAACACTGGAGTGGGTTGCCATTTCTTTCTCCAATGCATGAAAGTGAAAAGTGAAAGTGAAGTCACTCAGTCGTGTCCGACTCCTAGCGACCCCATGGACTGCAGCCCACCAGGCTCCTCTGTCCATGGGATTTTCCAAGCAAGAGTACTGGAGTGGGGTGCCATTGTCTAAGGCCCACTTAATTTCATATTCCAGGATGTTTGGCTCTAGGTGAGTGATCACATCATTGTGATTATCTGGGTCATGAAGATCCCTTTTGTATAGATCTTCTGTGTATTCTTCCCACCTCTTCTTAATATCTTCTGCTTTTGTTGTGTCCATACCATTTCTGTCCTTTATTAAATGTTTGCATGAAATGTTCCCATGGTCTCTTTAATTTTCTTAAAGATATCTCTAGTCTTTCCCATTCTATTATTTTCCTCTATTTCTTTGCATTGATTGCTGAGGAAGGCTTTTTTATCTCCCCTTGCTATTCCTTGGAACTCTGCATTCAAATGGGTATATCTTTCCTTAACTCCTTTGCTTTTCAATTCACTCTTTTCACAGCTATTTGCAAGGCCTTCTCAGACAGCCATTTTGTTTTTGCTTTTTTTCCCCACGGGGATTGTCTTGACGCCTGTCTCCTGTACAGTGTCACAAACCGCCCTGCATAGTTCATAAGGCACTCTGTCTATCAGATCTAGTGCCTTAAATCTATTTGTCACTTTCACTGTATAATCATAAGGGAATTGATTTAGGTCATACCTGAATGGTCTAGTGGTTTTCCCTACTTTCTTCAATTTATATCTGAATTTGGCAATAAGGAGTTCATGGTCAAGGCTTTATATTGTCACCCTGCTTATTTACCTTATATGCAGAGTACATCACGAGTAGTGCTGGGCTGGATGAAGCACAAGTTGGAATCAAGATTGCCTGGAGAAATATCAATAACCTCAGATATGCAGATGACACCAACCTTATGGCAGAAAGTGAAGAGGAACTAAAAAGCCTCTTGATGAAAGTGAAAGAGGAGAATGAAAAAGTTGGCTTAAAGCTCAACATTCAGAAAACGAAGATCATGGCATCCGGCCCCGTCACTTCATGGGAAATAGATGGGGAAACAGTGGAAACAGTGTCAGACTTTATTTTTTTGAGCTCCAAAATCACTGCAGATGGTGATTGCAGCCATGAAATTAAAAGACGCTTACTCCTTGGAAGGAAGATTATGACCAACTTAGATAGCACATTCAAAAGCAGAGACATTACTTTGCCAACAAAAGTCTGTCAAGTCAAGGCTATGTTTTTTCCAGTAGTCATGTATGGATGTGAGAGTTGGACTGTGAAGAAAGCTGAGCTCCAAAGAATTGATGCTTTTAAACTGTGGTGTTGGAGAAGACTCTTGAGAGTCCCTTGGAAACAAGGAGATCCAACCAGTCCATTTTGAAGGAGATCAGCCCTGGAATTTCTTTGGACGGAATGATGCTAAAGCTGAAACTCCAGTACTTTGGCCACCTCATGCGATGAGTTGACTCATTGGAAAAGACTCTGATGCTGGGAGGGATTGGGGGGACAACAGAGGATGATATGGCTGGATGGCATCACTGACTCGATGGACATGAGTCTGAGTGAACTCCAGGAGTTGGTGATGGACAGGGAGGCCTGGCGTGTGTGATTCATGGTTTGCAGAGTCTGCCACGACTGAGCGACTGAACTGAACTGAATGATTAATGAGGCTTAGAATTTTTTTATGTGTTTATTGTTCATTTGTATATATCTTTTAGTGAAATTACTATACAGGTCCTTTGTGCAATTTTAATTGGTTTGCTTATTTTTATTGTTTAGTATAAGGATTCTTTATATGTTACATATTAAACCTTCACTAAAACTTAATAGGCAGATATTTTCTATCACTCAGTAGGTTCTTTTTAGTTTCTTAATAGCGTCATTTGATGCACAAAGTCTGCTTTTCAGATGTTCAATGTGTATGGGAATATGTGCAACATTCTCTGTGACAGATAAGTACATCTTCTTTAGAAGATCATTAAGTTTTTCTCCATGTTCGTATTACCAGATATTATCAAGATATGAAGTAGAAATACAATCCACAAAATAAATCATATGCAGATTATCACAAAGCTATCATTTTGCTATGATAATTTTTTAATTGATAAAGAATCCGAATTATATATGTTTTGAATATATTACTTAAAATTTACCCATCCTCCAAGGAAAAAAATGAATAAAAATAAGCATCCTTATTCATATAATGATTGATAATTTTAAGATAATTTAGTTTATAAATAGAGTCTGATTAATGTTTCTGGTTGAAAACTTGTGTTTTAAATCAAGAAGAAGACCTAATTTTCTTTTTGAGCAGAATGTTCTCCAAGTTTATGTAGTCTTGGAAACTCTAATGTCTTAGTCAAAGTGTTAGTTGCTCAGTCATGCTCGACTTTTGTGACACCATGGTCTGTCATTGGAAAATAATACTGGAGTGGGTAGCCATTCCCTTCTCCAGGGATATCTTCCTGACCCAGGGATCAAACCAGGGTCTCCAGCATTGCAGGTATTTTTTTTTTTAATCATCTGAGTTACCAGGGAAGTCCTAATGTCTTAGTCTACACAAAATAGTATTCATTGAAAACTAATCATCTTTTAGATCTTTGAAACCCTACCAAATTTCATTTTAAATGAAAAGCAATTCGTTGTACTATTTTATATATCTTATATGAATGTTTCTGACTACTTTTAATTTTAGAGAAGATATTAAGCTAAAAAGGGAATTGAATGATAGTACTCATTGTTAAATGTAAAGTCCTTATTTCTTTACATCTGTTTCTAATTAATCACCAGAAATTCACAAAATTATTATAGATTCTTGGCTAGAAAAATTATATTTATACTTCCCCTGATTATGTAAATAGATAACAAGGGAAATGAGGAGATTCTTTAAATAAAACTTCTATAAATTGATTGCATTTTGAGGTTTATGTGTTTAGCATAATTGAAATATTTAAACAAATACTCTAATGAGCCAAGTTTTTTAACCACTTAAGGTAGCCCTAGGGAGCTATTAAAGCATTTTTGAAAACTAACTTGCAATTTTCAATTAAAGTTAGACTATTGAGTTCTGTGAAAGCTGGATTAGTTAAAAGATGTCCTATGGACTTGAAATATTTGAAAAACACCTTATAGCTTACTATGGTATTAAACATGTACTTATTGAGGAATTTAATCACAGAGATAATCTAGTATAGGATAAATTTGTATAATTCAGTTTTGTTATGTTATATGCTCTTCAAAGTCACATTTTCTTTTTCAGTGACCTGAAAATGAGTACATCAAAGTTATATATTGCCATCCTGCTTATTTAACTTCTATGCAGAGTACATCATGAGAAATGCTGCACTGGATGAAGCACAAGCTGGAATCAAGATTGCCGGGAGAAATATCAATAACCTCAGATATGCAGATGACACCACCCTCATGGCAGAAAGTGAAGAGGAACTAAAGAGCCTCTTGATGAAAATGAAAGAGGAGAGTAAAAAAGTTGGCTTAAAGCTTAACATTCAGAAAACTAAGATCATGGCATCTGGTCCAATCACTTTATGGCAAATAAATGGGGAAACAGTGTCAGACTTTATTTTTTTGAGCTCCAAAATCCCTGCAGATGGTGATTGCAGCTATCAAGTTAAAAGACGCTTGCTCCTTGGAAGGAAAGTTATGATCAACCTAGACGGCATGTTGAGAAGCAGAGACATTATTTGCGAACAAAGGTCCATCTAGTCAAGGCTATGGTTTTTCCAGTAGTCATGTATGGATGTGAGAGTTGAACTATAAAAAAAGCTGAGTGCCAAAGAATTGATGCTTTTGAACTTTGGTGTTGGAGAACACTCCTAAGAGTCCCTTGGAAACAAGGAGATCCAACCAGTCCATCCTAAAGGAAATCAGTCCTGAATATTGATTGGAAGGACTGATGCTGAAGCTGAAATTCCAATAATTTGGCCACCTGATGCGAAGAACTGGCTCACTGGAAAAGGCCCTGTTGCTGGGAAAGATTAAAGGCAGGAGAAGGGGACTACAGAGGATGAGATGGCTGGATAGGGGACGACAGAGGATGAGATGGCTGGATGGCGTTACTAACACGAAGGACATGAGTTTGAGTAAACTCCTGGAGCTGGTGATGGACAGGGAGGCCTGGCGTGTTGCAGTCTGTGGGGTCGCAAATAGTCGGACACGACTGAGCGACTGAACTGAACTGAACTGAACTGTAGATGAACCAGTAACTATTTTTCTCATAATGGCGTTTTTTAAATTTAAATCTAACTTCAGAATTTGCTTCTTATCAAGTGCATAATTAGATTGTCTTAGAATTCATTCTCAGATTATTTTCTTTGCACTTTAATAATCCTGAGGATTTCCTTGAAACATTAACATAACTTTCCAGTTTTAATTTTCTTCTGGAGATTAAAAAGTTCCCACTTGACTCGTCAAGGTTAGTTCTATGGTATTTATTAAATGACACATAAAAATTGATAAATGCTTATTTACTAGATGACTCACTTAAGAGAGGAGTATAGAGTAGTAGTTAGTGAAAAGTCAGAGAGTGAAGATTTAAATTACAGATCTGCTAGTCAAAATCCCTGTGGTTTGTTATTTAGGCAATTGCCTTCTCAGTTTCTTTATTTATAAATATGCCCTATAGTGCTTATTATAAAAAATTGATGAATAAATATATGTACAATTAGAGGAAAACTTAGTCCATGAGAATCGCTATAAAATAATTACTTTTGTAAATAATATAATTCAATAAATAAAGTTACAAAACCAGGCATATGACTGAACAAAATGTCCATTTTAACAAGTCATAATAACCAGTTCAAAGAAGCTTCAGCATTTGAATTTCTAGCCCCATAATTCAACAATGAAGTTATTTTATTGTTTCTGTATATGATTTTAAAAGGTTATACAATCTTATGAAATATATGGTTATATATACATATATATAGTATATCTGCATATATATGTATATATATATAGTATATCTGCATATATATATATATATGTATGTATATATTAAGAAGAGGTGGCAAGAATGCACAGAAGAACTATAGCAAAAAAAATCTTCATGACCCAGATAACCATGAGGGACTGATTCCTCACCCAGAGCCAGACATCCTGGAATGCAAATTCAAGAGGGCCTTAGGCAGCATCATCATGAACAAAGCTAGTGGAGGTGACAGAATTCCAGTTTAGCTATTTAAAATCCTAAAAGATGTTCCTGTTAAAGTGCTGCACTCAATATGCCAGCAAATATGGAAAACTCAGCAGTGGCCACAGGACTGGAAAAAGTTGGTTTTCTTACAGATCCCAAAGAAGGACAAGGTCAAAGAAATTCAAACTACTGCCCGATTGCACTCATCTGACAGGTTAGCAAAGTAATGTTCGAAATTCTCCAAGCCAGGCTTCAACAGTATGTGATCCATGAACTTCCAGATGTTCAAGCTGGATTTAGACAAGGTACAGGAACCAGAGATCAAATTGTCAGATTCTGTTGCATCATATAAAAAGCAAGAGGATTCCCTAAAAACATCTACTCTGCTTTATTGATTACACCAAAGAATATCTGCTGGAGAAGGCATAGGGTACCCACTCCAGTATTCTTGGGCTTCTCTTGTGGCTCAGCTGGTTAGGAATCCATCTGCAATATGGGTTGCAGACATGGGTTTGATCCCTGGGTTGGGAAGATCCTTTGGAGAAAGGAAAGGCTACCCACTCCAGTATTCTGGTCTAGAGAATTCCGTGGACTATACCAATGGGGTCTCAAAGAGTCAGTCAGAATTGAGCAACTTTCACTTCACTTTCAAAACATTTTATTGTGTAAATCACAACAAACTGTGGAAAATTCTTCAAGAGATGGGGATACCAGACAACCTCAGATATGCAGATGATACCACACTTATGGCAGAAAGTGAAGAAGAACTAGAAAGCCTCTTGAAAGTGAAAGAGGAGAGTGAAAAAATTGGCTTAAAACTCAACATTCAGAAAACTAAGATCATGGCATCTTGTCCCATAACTTCATGGGAAATAGATGGGGAAACAGTGGAAACTGTGACAGACTATTTTTTTTTGAGCTTCAAAATCACTGCAGATGGTGATTGCAACCATGAAATTAAAAGACGCTTGCTCTTTGGAAGAAAAGCTATGACAAAACTAGACAGCATATTAAAAAGCGGAGACATTACTTTGCCAACAAAGATCCATCTAGTCAAAGCTATGTTTTTTCCAGTAGTCATGTATGGATGTGAGAGTTGGACTATAAAGAAAGCAGAGTGCTGAAGAATTGATGTTTTTGAACTGTGGTCTTGGAGAAGACTCTTGAGAGTCCCTTGGACAGCAAGGAGATCAAATCAGTCAATCCTAAAGGAAATCATTCTTGAATATTCATTGGAAGGATTGATGCTGAAGCTGAAACCCCAATTCCTTGGCCACCTTATGGAAAGAACTGACTCATTGGAAAAGACCCTGATGCTGGGAGGCAGGAGGAGAAAAGGATGACAGAGGATGAAATGGTTGGATGATATCATGGACATGATGCATGTAAGTTTGAGCAAGCCCTGGGTGCTGGTGATGGACAGGGAAGCCTGACATGCTACAGTTCATAGGGTTGCAAAGAGTTGGACATGACTAAGTGACTGAACTGAACTGATATTATATATAATTAAGTATACATGTACACATATTATGCGTGCTTGTTTTCCTTTTGCCATCATATGAACGCACTTTAACATTTTTTTTTAACATTTTAAGATGAAAATGATATGGCTCCCTATATGACTGGTTGTTTTATAATAATATGCATCATTGTTTTTGCTGCAGATGGCAGCAAAACCAGTTGGTGCATGCTAAGTTGCTTCAGTTTTGTCCAACTCTTTGAGACCCTATGAACTGAAGACTGCCTGGCCTCTTTGTCCATGGTATTCTCCATGCAAGAATACTGGAGTGGGTTGCCGTGCCCTTCTCTAGGAGATCTTTCTGACCAGATAATGGAACCTGGTCTCTTTAGTCTCCTGCATTGGCAGGTTTCTTTTGTTTGTTTTTCTGTCTTTTCCCCCCAGCACTAGCACCACCTAGGAAATCCAAAGGAATGGGACTTGAAGGTAAAACCTCAAGGCAAGAATTCTACAGAAGGAAAAAGGCTTGATTTGTAAATAGTGTTTCTGAGGACATTTTCCTTGAGGTTCAGAGACAGAATTAGCTGTTGAGTTGCTAAGTCATGTTTGACTTTTTTGCAACCCCATGGACTGTATCCCAGCAAGATCCTCTGTCATGGGATTTCTTAGTCAAGAATACTGGAGTGCATTCCCATCTCCTTCTCCAGGGGACCTCTTCGACCCTGGGATCAAGCGTTTAGAGTAATTACGTATGGTAGAAAGATAGCCTCTACTTGAGAAATTTTCACTTAGAGCAAAATATTCAGGTGACATTTTAACTTTAGCAAGGAGAAAAATGTGATTAGAACATCCATTCATATCCTTTTTTATCAGAAGTTTTCAATCATTGCTTTATTTAATTCACTTTACAGCCCCATCATAATTATTCTTTTTTTTTTTTATATTTTTTTTTTTATTTTTAATGTAAATTTATTTATTTTAATTGGAAGCTAATTACTTTATAATATTGTATTGGTTTTGCCATACATCAACATGAATCTGTCACGGGTGTACACATGTTTCCCATTCTGAACCCCTTCTTATTTATATCACTCTCTACTCTTTATTTTATTTTATTTGTTTTGCTGGCATTTTTTAAAATTTTATTTTATTTTTAGACTTTACAATATTGTACTAGTTTTGCCAAATATCGAAATGAATCCACCACAGGTATACATGTGTTCCCCATCCTGAACCCTCCTCCCACCTCCCTCCCTGTACCATCCCTCTGGGTCATCCCAGTGCACCAGCCCCAAGCATCCAGTATTGTGCATCGAATCTGGACTGGAGACTTGTTTCATACATGATATTATACATGTTTCAATGCCATTATCCCAAATCTTCCCACCCTCTCCCTCTCCCACAGAGTCCATAAGACTGTTCTATACATCAGTGTCTCTTTTGCTGTCTCGTATACAGGGTTATTGTTACCATCTTTCTAAATTCCACATATATGCATTAGTATACTGTATTGGTGTTTTTCTTTCTGGCTTACTTCACTCTGTATAATAGGCTCCAGTTTCATCCACCTCATTATCACTCTCTACTCTTTAATTCATTTTTCTTTCCACAGTTCATGATGTATTTATTTACTTGCTTGTTGTTTTATTTCTACTTCAGAATATAATGAATTCAGAAGGTCAAAGGCCATAAAATATTTGTTTAATATAAAAACATACAATGACCAGAACATAGATCAGCCTTATTTGTGTATTTATTTATTTATTTCTAAATGAATGAATATATTAAAGTCATAGGTCTGTCTCTGAAGACTAGCTCAGTGATGAAAGATGTATTGATTGTCAGCCTTTGTAAGATGCTTTTCATTTTTTTTAATCTCTATGAGCATTAACTTCCTATTCTTAAATGCTTAAATATTTATTTATATTGATAATTCCACTGTCAAGTCCCATTAGTAAAATGTCTTTAGTCGTTAATTGCTTTCTTTTGTCACAGAGATTCTACTGTTCTAGCTTAGAAGATATTTCCAGTAATGGGTATATGTGTTTGTTTAGTCGCTCAGTTTTGTCCACCTCTTTGTGACTCTATGGACTGTAGCCCGCCAGGCTTCTCCATCCATGGGATTTTCCAGGCAAGAATACTGGAGTGGGTTGCCATTTCCTCCTCCAGGGGATCTTCCCAACCCACGGATTGAACCCAAGTCTCCATATCTCCTGTATTGCAGGCAGATTCTTTACTCACTGAGCCATAGTCACATCTAAGTTCTAGGCTCTAAGTCTCCGGTCAAGGATCAAGCTGATATATACTGTTACCAATCTGTACTTTTGCTTTTTTCCATGGTGTAAATATTATAACCATGCTGGTGATGGACAGGGAAGCTTGGCTTGCTGCTGTCCATGGGGTTACAAAGAGTCAGACATGACTGAGCGATTGAAATGAACTGAACTAATGGATAATAATTTTAAACTATAAAATTAAACTTATTGAGTGTTGAGACAAAAAGCTCACATGCTTAGTACTTTTGATTTATATATATTTATTTCATTCTAATTTGCTAAAATTCACTTTTTAAGGATGGATATATTCAACAACTGACTTGTGAAATTCCCTAAAATTTGCTTTCATGAGCCAGTAAGGACCAGTTCCAGCATACACGTGGACCCAGTCAGTTAGCCTCCTGTTCTGATCCTGACACCAATCGAATTTTTATGGAGTACACTTGAATCCATGCTTTGTAGAAAAAGCCAACTTGATCTTTTCAACTTACTGCCATTTGCCTTCCCCTTTTTCCAAATGAATGTGTCCACAACCATGACATATGTTTATATAGAATTAATAGTGAATTTTGAGAGAATTACCTTGGTCAATGTTTACTGATGTTTTACATTGTGAAAACTGACTTTTAAAAATAGTTCTGTTAATCTAGCAGCTGTTCATCTAGGAGAGAATGAATATTGTCTGGGGATTAGAGCTGTTTTGATATTGATATGCCTATTTTGATGTCTTTTTTTCAAGATTTTTATGCCATTATCCTATTTACCAAAGAGCAAATGACCACTTTCTGGTATTGGTGTCAAATATTAAAAGGACAGCCAGAAAATGGATGAGTATAGCAGTTGAAGGCCAGAGAGAAACAAACGAAATGGACATGCCAATTACTTTCTGTGCATCCGGACAGGCACAGACCTTACTGATCTACCATAGGCTGCCAGGCAACATAAAGGAAAATAAAGGCTTTCAAATGTAGAAATGGCATCTTTCCAGTTCTCTTCAACTGTGAGAGAAATAAAATTGCTAAAATTGCAAGCTGCATCACTAATACATAAGATAATTGTCCTATTTTTGCATGAATTACTCAGATCCATTCCTCTCTCATTTTCAAACATTGGTTCTTTAATGTCAGATATTCATGTGAGAAATGTATTTCCTGTATCTACTGATTCACTTGCTACCAGAGATTACATTGGACAATACAACCCCATTGATTTTCTCTATATTAGTTAGAATATTTTATAAAACTTCATGATTTCTTAATTGAATGCAATATTATACTATATTCATATGTAGATACTCAAATATAGAAATAGAAAATTTTATTTTCAATAATTTATTGTATTAAGGAATTTTATAAATGAAAAACAAATGCCAATGTGGGGATATCCTGCCAACAATTAAAAGTTAATTTATCTTCTCATTCAATTGCTTCAACTTGAGACAAAATAAAACAAGGAATTGACTTAAAAATCTATTCATTACTTTCCAGTCTTAAGTATTGAATATTTTATTATACACTTACACACAAAAGTATACACACAAATATGTGTGTATATCAGTTCAGTTCAGTTGCTCAGTTGTGTCCAACTCTTTGCGACCCCATGAATCGCAGCACGCCAGGCCTCCCTGTCCATCACCAGCTCCCAGAGTTCACTCAGACTCACGTCCATCGAGTCAGTGATGCCATCTAAGCATCTCGTCCTCTGTTGTGCCCTTCTCCTCCTGTCCCCAATCCCTCCCAGCATCAGAGTCTTTTCCAATGAGTCAACTCTTCTCATGAGGTGGCCAAAGTATTGGAGTTTCAGCTTTAGCATCATTCCTTCCAAAGAAATCCCAGGGCTGATCTCCTTCAGAATGGACTGGTTGGATCTCCTTGCAGTCCAAGGGACTCTCAACATCACAGTTCAAAAGCATCAATTCTTTGGCGCTCAGCTTTCTTCACAGTCCAACTCTCACATCCATACACGACCACTGGAAAAACCATAGCCTTGACTAGACGGACCTTTGTTGGCAAAGTAATGTCTCTGCTTGTCTTTTTAATTATTATTATTATTATTTTTTTACTTTACAATATTGTATTGGTTTTGGCATACATCAACACGCATCATCCATGGGTATACACACGTTCCCCATCCTGAACTCCCCTCCCACCTCCCTCCCTATGCCATCCATCTGGATCATCCCAGTGCACCAGCCCCAAGCTTCCTGTATCCTGCATCAAACCTGGACTGGCGATTCATTTCTTATATGATATTATACATGTTTTAATGCCATTCTCCCAGATCATCCCCTGCCCCTCTCGCACAGAGTCCAAAAGACTGTTCTATACATCTGTGTCTCTTTTGCTGTCTTGCATACAATGTTGTCATTACCATCTTTCTAAATTCCATATATATGCGTTAGGATACTACATTGGTGTTTTTCTTTCTGGTTTACTTCACTCTGTATAATAGGCTCCAGTTTCATCCACCTCATTAGAACTGACTCAAACGTATTCTTTTTAATGGCTGAGTAATACTCCATTGTGCATACGTACCACAGCTTTCTTATCCATTCATCTGCTGATGGACATCTAGGTTGCTTCCATGTCCTGGCTATTATAAACAGTGCTGCGATGAACATTGGGGTACACGTGTCTCTTTCCCTTCTGGTTTCCTCAGTGTGTATGCCCAGCAGTGGGATTGCTGGGTCGTATAGCAGTTCTATTTCCAGTTTTTTAAGGAATCTCCACACTGTTCTCCATAGTGGCTGTACTAGTTTGCATTCCCACTAACAGTGTAAGAGGGTTCCCTTTTCTCTACATCCTCTCCAGCATTTATTGCCTGTAGACTTTTGGATTGCAGCCATTCTGACTGGCGTGAATCAGTACCTCATTGTGGTTTTGATTTGCATTTCTCTGATAATGAGTGATGTTGAGCATCTTTTCATGTGTTTGTTAGCCATCTGTATGTCTTCTTTGGAGAAATGTCTATTTAGTTCTTTGGCCCATTTTTTGATTGGGTCATTTATTTTTCTGGAATTGAGCTGTAGGAGTTGCTTGTATATTTTTGAGATTGGTTGTTTGTCAGTTGCTTCATTTGCTATTATTTTCTCCCATTCTGAAGGCTGTCTTTTCACCTTGCTTATACATCACAGCAGGATCCTCTATGACCTACCTCTCAGAATACTGGAAATAAAAGCAAAAATAAACAAACGGGATCTAATTAAAATTAAAAGCTTCTGCTTTTTAATATGGCATCTAGGTTTGTTATAACTTTTATTCCAAGGAGCAAGTTTCTTTTAATTTCATGGCTGCAGTCACCATCTGCAGTGATTTTGGAGCCCCCAAAAATAAAGTCTGACAATGTTTCCACTTTTTCCCCATCTATTTCCCATGAAGTGATGGGACCAGATGCCATGATCTTAGTTTTCTGAATGTTGAGTTTTAAGCCAACTTTTTCACTCTCGACTTTCACTTTCATCAAGAGGCTTCTTTGTTCCTCTTCACTTTCTGCCATAAGGGTGTTGTCATCTGCATATCTGAGATTACTGATATTTCTCCCAGGAATCTTGATTCCAGCTTGTGCTTTTTCCAGTCCAGCGTTTCTCATGATGTATTGTGCATATAAGTTAAATAAGCAGGGTGACAATATACAGCCTTTTTTTTTTTTTTTTTTTCTTTTCTTTTCTTTTTAAACTTTACAATATTGTATTAGTTTTGCCAAATATCAAAATGAATCCACCACAGGTATACCCACGTTCCCCATCCTGAACCCTCCTCCCTCCTCCCTCCCCTACCCTCCCTCTGGGTCGTCCCAATGCATCAGCCCCAAGCATCCAGTATCGTGCATCGAACCTGGACTGGCGACTCATTTCATACATGATATTATACATGTTTCAATGCTATTCTCCCAAATCTCCCCACCCCCTCCCTCTCCCACAGAGTCCATAAGACTGATCTATACATCGGTGTCTCTTTTGCTGTCTCGTACACATGGTTATTGTTACCATCTTTCTAAATTCCATATATATGCGTTAGTATACTGTATTGGTGTTTTTCTTGCTGGCTTACTTCACTCTGTATAATAGGTTCCAGTTTCATCCATCTCATTAGAACTGATTCAAATGTATTCTTTTTAATGGCTGAGTAATACTCCATTGTGTATATGTACCACAGCTTTCTTATCCATTCATCTGCTGATGGACATCTAGGTTGCTTCCATGTCCTGGCTATTATAAACAGTGCTGCGATGAACATTGGGGTACACGTGTCTCTTTCAATTCTGGTTTCCTCAGTGTGTATGCCCAGCAGTGGGATTGCTGGGTCGTATAGCAGTTCTATTTCCAGTTTTTTAAGGAATCTCCACACTGTTCTCCATAGTGGCTGTACTAGTTTGCATTCCCACCAACAGTGTAAGAGAGTTCCCTTTTCTCCACACCCTCTCCAGCATTTATTGCTTGTAGACTTTTGGATCACAGCCATTCTGACTGGCGTGAAATGGTACCTCATAGTGATTTTGATTTGCATTTCTCTGATAATGAGTGATGTTGAGCATCTTTTCATGTGTTTGTTAGCCATCTGTATGTCTTCTTTGGAGAAATGTCTATTTAGTTCTTTGGCCCATTTTTTGATTGGGTCATTTATTTTTCTGGAGTTGAGCTGTAGGAGTTGCTTGTATATTTTTGAGATTAGTTGTTTGTCCATTGCTTCATTTGCTATTATTTTCTCCCATTCTGAAGGCTGCCTTTTCACCTTGCTAATAGTTTCCTTTGTCAAGTGGTGCTGGGAAAACTGGTCAACCACTTGTAAAAGAATGAAACTAGAACACTTTCTAACACCATACACAAAAATAAACTCAAAATGGATTAAAGATCTAAATGTAAGACCAGAAACTATAAAACTCCTTGAGGAGAACATAGGCAAAACACTGTCCAACATACATCACAGCAGGATCCTCTATGACCCACCTCCCAGAATATTGGAAATAAAAACAAAAATAAACAAATGGGACCTAATTAAACTTAAAAGCTTCTGCACAATATACAGCCTTGACATACTCCTTTTCCTATTTGGAGCCTATTTGTTGTTTCATGTCCAGTTCTAACTGTTGCTTCCTGACCTGCATATAGGTTTCTCAAGAGGCAGGTCAGGTGGTCTGGTATTTCCATTTCTTTCAGTATTTTCCACAGTTAGTCAATAAAGCAGAAATAGATGTTTTTCTGGAATTCTATTGCTTTTTCCATGATCCAGCAGATATTGGCAATTTGATCTTTGGTTCCTCTGCCTTTTTAAAAACCAGCTTGAATATCTGGAAGTTCATGGTTCACATATTGCTGAAGCCTGGCTTGGAGAATTTTGAGCATTACTTTACTAGTTTGTGAGATGAGAGCAATTCTGTGTTAGTTTGAGTATTCTTTGACATTGCCTTTCTTTGGGATTGGAATGAAAACTGACCTTTTCCAGTCCTGTGGCCAAAGCTGAGTTTTCCACATATATACACTGTGTGTATATATTTACTCACAAAACCATACTGGTCAAATGTCATAAACTAAGTCATCTAATTAATTTCATAGGGACAAAGGAAATCAAGGTGAATGGCGGTGGAAGGAGGGAAAAATAGGTGAGACTTAACGGTTCTAGAGGGCATCGCTAGTGGCTCAGTGGTAATAAACCTGCCTGTCAATGCAGGAGATGTGGGTTTCATTCCTGGATCAGGACGATTTCCTGGAGAAGGAAATGGCAACCCATTCCAGTTTTATTGTCTGGAAATCCCATGGACAGAGGGGCCTGGCGTGTTACAGTCCATGGGGTCACAAACAGTGTTGAACATGACTTAATGACTAAACAACAAAGATGAGACATAAAAATAAAATGACCTTACTAGCATACATATACATAATTTTTGTACATGATATGTTTTTTATGCTCATTGGTATGTTCTTTAATATAGTGATACAGTACATATAGATGAACAATTTGTTTCTTTACATATTACCATTTAAACTTATTAAAATGCAATATTATTTTTAGTTTATTAAAAGACTGAATTCAATGATTCCTTTGAAATAGCAACAAATTGATTAATTTCACTTTAAATTCCTGTCATGATATAAATTATGCTAGGAAAATGGCCCACCAGATCTGAATTAATTAAGTGACAACATTATAACATCCAAGTTAATAATCTGAGGAGGAAAAGTCTGGGAAGTTATAGGAACTGTTGATTGATTGCAATTGATCTGTAATTATCTGTTCATTACCATACTGAATCCTTGACAGCTTAACAAGTCAATCTTCATAATGATAATGAAGCAGATAGCACCACAGTATACATAAAGATGGGGTTTTACAAAATTCAAGTTATTTACTCATAATATACTAAAGCTTGATTATACTCTTGACTATAGTTGGAAAAATTATATTCAACTCTAATTTTTATCAGTTATTGAAGCTGTTAGTTATTTTTCTAAGCCATAATATGATGTTTCTCTAAGATTATGTATAATTTTCCAATATTTTGCATATGCATACCTTTGAATATGTAAACAACCATTTCAATGCTACTTAATAATGTTGCACAGTGGCTAGGAATAAGTTACTAAAGCACTCTTGCAGATTTATATAAAAATATTCTAAAGTGTAACATTTGAATAATGACTAAATACTAAAACAGAAACTTTTAAAATAATTTCATAGAAAAATATTGCAAATATAGTCACAATTTGAGAAATATTTGCTATTAAAAATAACTTTTGGGGGGATAAAAAATAACTCCTTGGGGGTAGTAGGAACTTTTATAACTATTTGTGAGACAAGATATTTTATTCCTGCAGTAAAAACCAGTTTGATTAAAATTTCAAGGACATAGTTTGCCTTTAGAATTCTAGTACATTATTTCCTTGTTTTCTTGAAGTATAGTTGACTCACAATATCATATTCACTTTACATGTACAGCATAGTCCATTTTTTTTTTTTTTACAAACATCAAGATTACTGAGAAAGCCATGTGAATACTATTTTAAGCAACATGCATTGAACTTAAAGAGGATTTCAACAGACTTTACTGGAGTGATACATTTCAGAGAAATACCATGAACCACTTATATCAATTCACTGCTGCACACTGCTGTTAATTTTCAAATGTACTGGTGGATGGTCAGTGAGTACTAGAATGTAAACCAACATGAATGAGTATCTTAAACATTTATCACTATTCTTTAGGGAAGATAGTACATCTTTTAGCAAATTAAACTTAGAAGTCATTTTGTTTCTGTGCTGCTACTACGGAAATAGTCATTAATTTAAAATTTGAATGTGAAGAAAAGATTAAAGACAATTTAAAAACATACAGAAACCATAGGACATTTATTTATAAAAGTATGCAGGTTCAAAGAACTGGTGATGTCTATAATCAGATGATTGTAAGGAAATATGAAGTAAGGAATCATTTTAAATTTACAAAATTGAGTTCTGATCATATACTTTCTACATCTTCTTTCAAGGGGCACAAAAGTGTTTAAATATTGGGAGGGAAAAATATTGCAAAATATTAAAATATTGTAATGAATTAAATAGAAGGTAGAGGGGTGTTGTTTGTATTTTAGAAATTTTACTATTATTTAAAAATTGTTCAAACTTAAAATTTGAAAAAAAAATGTGAAAGTACTTCTACTGGAATAACAGGGAACATTTTCCCAACTGGAACAGCTGAAAGACTAATCTAAATATATAAAACAACACTTTAGAAAACAATGCTTAACAGGCAAGGGAAGCTGATGATCTTTAAGAGTTAGGAGAAAAAATTGAGCCCTAACATTTTCCCAGTTTACTAACCACAAAGTTTATAGGTTATAATACAAGGAGGAGAATCCATAAAGTATCCACAGTCACCCTGAGTTGAGGAAGTTGAGATAGCAATCCAGGTAAACCAAGATGGGTAAAGTTTGTAGGGCAGAGTATGAGAAAGCCAGGGAAGAATGAGCTGCCTAGAAAGGAATTTGGGAGATCTGCAAATTCTTCATCACACTGTACAGACGTGAGTACAGATTAGGGCACACAACGAGGAATCCACCTGAGACCAGAGAAAGACCTAGTTAACATGTAAATAATAGAAGGAACTGTGCAAAACACATGTGGGGAAAGCAGAAAACCTTATGGTTCAATAAGGTTTAATAGGGAAGTTTAATAGAATAGAAAATTTAGAATTTACCTTGGTAGTCATGAAAAATTAGCCAGAGATTAAACATCATACTAAGAAATATTAAAATCTAGACCTTAGAGGATCAATTGATTTCAAGTAACTTAATTGCATCTAAAAAAATAACAAAACAACCCTCAAGAATATTTTTAAAGAATGCAATTAATCAGCACATAACAAGGTATTTACCTTATTTGTCATGAAATCAAAATTAATAAGCATTCAAAGATGCAGAGAAAACATTCCATAGTTAAGAAAAATGCACACTAAATTGATGAAGAAATGATTGATGCAAACTAAAAGTCTTAAAATACATTCAAAATCAAAATGGACCAAACAAAACAAAGCAGTCTTTCATCTTATTAGATCAACATAATTGAAAAACCAAAACAAAACAAAACAACAGAACCTTTGAACATATATTTACATTCCAAGTGACATATATTTAAAAAGGAAAATGAAATAAAGACAGCTTATAAAATCTTAAAAAACTGACTATCAACATACATGAACTACAAAAATTTCAAAGGAGTTCTTCAAACAGAAGAAAATAGGATATCTCCAGATAGAAACCCAGGTCTATGACAGAGGATAAATAATACTATAAATGATAACTGCATGGATTAAAATCTTTAATTTCTTATGCTCAATTGAAAATTTAGAGTAAAATTGATATTTTTGAAGCTTATAGCATATATGGCAAGAATATAACCAAAGATTTGTAGGAAGAAATGGAAGTACACTGCTGTTTAAAAAAACAAAACAAAAAAAAACACTTGTTTTGTGACAACCTAGAGATGTATGCTGCTGTTTAGTGGCTAAAGGCTAAGTCATATCCAACTTTTTTGCAACCCCATGGACTGTAATCATAGAAGTAATAACAACTTTATTCCTAGTGTATAGGAAAGGAGGTGAAATGAACACAGAAATAATGTTCAAACTAAAGGCTGAAAAAATTAAAAACAAAAGATGTGATAAGTAGGAAAAACATAACAGATTCAAAGTCAAGAGAATTATAGCAGATTGCTCCTTAAAAGAATACTAACACATATATATGGAATTTAGAAAGATGGTAACAATAACCCTGTGTACGAGACAGCAAAAGAGACACTGATGTATAGATCAGTCTTATGGACTCTGTGGGAGAGGGAGAGAGAGAGGGTGGGGAGATTTGGGAGAATGGCATTGAAACATGTATAATATCATGTATGAAATGAGTTGCCAGTCCAGGTTCGATGCACGGTACTGGATGCTTGGGGCTGATGCACTGGGACCACCCAGAGGGAGAGTAGGGGAGGGAGGAGGGAGGAAGGTTCAGGATGGGGAGCACGGGTATACCGGTGGTGGATTCATTTTGATGTTTGGCAAAACTAATACAATATTGTAAAGTTTAAAAATAAAATAAAATTAAAAAAAAAAGAATGCTGTCTTAATTTTCACAGCTAGTGAATATGTTGCATCATATGTCAAAATTAAATGGAGAGATTCTCTTGCATTATCCAGGTTTGCCCAATGAAATCTCAAGAATCCTTAGAAAGATAGGAGCACCAGGGTCAGAGAGGAGATATAATAACAGATTCAGAGGTAAGAGTCAGGAGAAACTAACCTATTTCCCCCCAGGAGAGCCTCGTCTACAACAGTCTACAACAATCTCTATCTCTTTCTTTTCAAGCACTGTGAAAGTACTTGAAATGCTAAAATAAATAAAGTGTGCTGCAGTAAATAAATTAACATATATATAATTTTGTTAATGACTACACATCTCATTTAACCATAATGCAATGAGATCGGTAGTTACTTGTAAGAAATATTGAAAATATTTCCCCTAGATAAACACTTTTTACCGCCTGGTGGTAGTATGTCCTTTAATCTTCTTGCAAATAGCCCTCAGCAGTTCAGGCTATAATTTCAATTTATTCATTTAAATTGTGGTGACTCAAATAAATCACATTGTTTGTAGTTGCAGTTTAAAAAAATTTATATTAACAATATTTTATAAGACAATTTTGTAAATATTTACTTGAAACTATAAAAGATAGCTAGATACATTTATAATGTTTATTACTGTTCAGATTTGGTATTATTTAGGTAATGAAGATGTCACTCAATGATTTTTTTAACTGCTTGAAAGATGTTTAGACATTTTTACTGCTACAGATTGAAAAACATCCACATTGTAACATAAGATTATCTTTATACTTAAGTTATAACTCACTGACATCTTACCTCACCTCTCTCCAAAAATAATTACTCTTCTTTAGATGTTCTCCGTGATGAATAGCTATCAATATTTCAGTAGAAGGAAATACAGTGTAATAGAATCTATGTTTCACTTAAGAATAACAAGGAATTTTGCAAGAATATTTGTATCAGTCCTTTTCCATACAATAGTGTTTACATTGGTTGTAGGGTCCAGAAAATACCAATACCATGGTGTTATTTTCAATACTTATCAACATAAATTTTATGCAATATCTTTGAGAATATTATTTTACATATTTATTTATTACATTAAAGAAAACACTCTTAATAAGAAATATTGGTAAATTATTAGATTACTAAATTTTTGTACATAAGAATAAATTATCTGGAGTGATTTAAGCAATATGTTTGCATTTTGATAAGATAAATGAGCACTGCAAATATATTTCTAAGAAAATAATGAGAAACTGTGACCATATTAGCTATAAAGATGTCCAGTATTATTTAAATGAAATATTTGATATAAATATTTGATATAATCTAAACATCCAATATCATGAACTTATAAAATTTTTATGATAAGTCATATACTGGGAAATTAAATAATTATTGAAACCAAATAAAAATACTTGCCAACATGAAAAATTAATATGTTCAATAATCAAAGTACAGCTCTCGAAATATTAAAAATATTATTTTTGTAAAAATGTATTTTGTAATTATACCTATGCATATATCCATACCGGTGGATATAACACTACACCTTTACACTTCTCTGTGTACCTTATAAATATAAAAGATTGAGACCTAAGCTCAGTGGTGAATGTTTCTGGATAATGAGGATACTACAGAAAATTTATATGTTATTGATCTGAATTTAAAAATCCAACTTAAAAACACAGTACACAATTAGGAAAAAGGATAAATAATGTTTTAAAGGTAATGTTTATTTATACATATGCTTATGTTATTTATTATGCAAAAATATACCTAAACTTAAGAAAGATATAGATTAAATTAAATTAGAAAGTTATTTTAATACAATAAAAATTATTTTGATATGATAATTCTTATAGAACCTGGTGTATAATACAAATGAGATATCTGACTTGACATTTTTGGAAAAAATTGGCCTTCAGATTGTTTTATATGATAAGATACCTAACTAAACCCAGTCATTCAGACAGTTTATTTTTAAGAAATAATTAGATATCCAAAACACTTTAATCACAGGATACAGTCTGATCATAGAATAAGGGAGCATATACTGTATCATATTACCCTTAGAATAAATTATCAACATCTTAAACCATGGGTAGTTAATATAGCAAAATACAAAATAGAAATAGGACATTTATATAATCATTTTGAATAACGTCTCTAATAAACTGCTACTGCTTCTGCTTAGTTGCTTCAGTCATGTCCAACTCTGTGTGACCCCATGGACTGTAGCCTGCCAGGCGCCTCTGTCCATGCATTTCTCCAGGTAAGACTACAAGAGTGGGTTGCCATGCCCTCTTCCAGGGGATCTTGTCAATCCATAGATCTAGGTCGGGTCTCCTGCACTGCAGGCAGATTCTTTACCGCTGATCCACCAGAGAAGTCCCTCTAATAAACTGCTGCTGCTGCTGCTGCTGCTAAGGCGCTTCAGTCGTGTCCGACTCTGTGCGACCCCATAAACGGCAGCCCACTAGACTTCCCGTCCCTGGGATTCTCCAGGCAAGAACACTGGAGTGGGTTGCCATTTCTTTCTCCAGTGCAGGAAAGTGAAAAGTGAAAGTGAAGTCGCTCAGTCGTGTCCGACTCTAGCGACCCCATGGACTGCAGCCTACCAGGCTCCTCCGTCCATGGGATTTTCTAGGCAAAAGTACTGGAGTGGGGTGTCATTGCCTTCTCCGTCTAATAAACTAGGCAATATCAATTTAAAAGTTGATTTTTATAAACTATTAGCTCATTTCCTTTTGATAATGCCACAAGCAAACACGTACTAAAGTCTTCTTCTGAAGAGAACAGCGAACATGCTAACAATCTACTGTGTCTTAAAATACAAGTATCTCAAATTGTACATGAATTTCATCATCTCCAGAAGATATGGGAAAAGTTTCAAGGCAAGGCAAAACTTTATTTGATCATCTTCAGAGACAGAGGGAAATGAAAGGAGAAACTAACAAGAAAATACTGATTTTTACCAGTACTTCTAAAAGAATATTTTTCACTTCTTTTCAATTCTAATTTCTAACTACATAATTCTCTAAACAGGAAATCCTATATAAGGAGCCTAAACTTTTTTGTATATTTTTACATTAATTTCCTTAATTCACTTCATATGAGTACCAGTGTGACAAGTATAATATGTCCTTTTTTACATGTATTGTCAATTCATAAAATGATGATTGATTTCTATTTGCTCCAACAATCATACATCTTAATTTCAGTTCTCTAAATGTTTTATTACTTCATGACATTAATATTCATGGTTATATAACCATCCACTTTTAACAAAAGAAGAATTTGACCATTTAGAAGTCAGTCATTATATTAAGTCTTCATGTTGCCTTTTACTTAGGCTTCATATTAATTCACAAGTATAATATATTGGAAAAAACCTGCCAACTAAGCATACTATATTTGGCAAAATTATTTTTCAAAAATGAAAGAAATACAAGGACTTTTCTTGATAAGCAGAAGTTGAGTGAGTTTATCACCAGGATGTGTTTATAAGAAATGTTAAAGGGAATTTTCAAATTGAACCAAAAGTTTTGAAACAGCAATGCTAAAGCTTATGAAAATATGAAGTTTACTGGTAAAGATAACTATTTAAACAAATACAGGAAACTGTAGCACTGTAATGGTTGTATGTAAATCACTTATAGTTGTTTTAAATATAAGTGTATTAAATTTCAAAATCAAAAGATATAGGGTAAATGGATTTAAAAAAAAAGATCGAACTAGATTTTGTTTATATGACTCATTAGATTTAACAATACACATATGGTGAATATGAAACAATTAAAAAGAGAAAAGATATTTCATACAAATGGTGACTAAAAGAGAACAGAAGTGATCATACTTATAGTAGATGAAATACACTTGGAGTCAAAAATAATCAAGAGACAAAGAATATTATAATGATAAAAGTGTAAATACATCAGGAAAGTATAGCAATTATAAATATATGTGCTAATAATAGAACACTGAAATATATGAAGGAAACATTGACAGAACTGAATGGAAAATAAGTAGCAATACACTCTTAGTAGGGACCTTCATATCCCACCTTCAACAATAGACAGAAAGAAAGTCAATAAGGAAAGAAAGAATTTGAATAAACTGTAGGCCAAATGAACCTAATAGTCATGTATAGAACATTCCACTCAATAGCATAAGAACACAGGCATAAAGCATGTTATTGTGTTTTGCTTTACTGTGGTTCACATATATTGCAATTTTTACAAACTGAAGGTTTGTACATTGAACAATTCTATGAGCACCATTTTTCCAAAAGCTTGGGCTCACCTTGTGCTTCTGTGTGACATTTTGGTTTTCTCACAGTATTTCAAACTGTCTCCTTACAACTATTTTTGTTATGGTGATCTGTGAGTAGGGATCTTTGTTGTTGCTAGTGTAATTGTTTTGGAGTATCACCAACAGCATCTGTATAAGATAGGTGAGCTTAATTGTTGTGGGTGTTTTCACCGTTCCACTGACTGACTCCCCATCTCATCCTCCTCTGGCCTTTCATTTCATGAGACACAAGAATATTGAAACTAGGCAAATTAATAAATGCATAAGTGTTCAAGTGAAAGAAAAAAATCACGTCTCCTTCTTTTAATCAAATGCTAGAAGTGAGTAAGTTTGGTGAGGAAGGAAGGAAGGAAGAAAGCAGGGTAAGCCCTCTCTTATGCCAAATAGTTACCCAAGTCATGAACATAAAGGAAAAGCCCTTGAAGAGAATTAAAAGCAGTGCTACAGTGGACTCAGAAACGATAAGAAAGCAAAACAGCCTTATTGATGAAATGGAGAAAGGTTTAGTGGTCTAAAACCAGCCACAATATTTCTTTTTTTTTTTTTTTCATACATGATATTATACATGTTTCAATGTCATTCTCCCAAATCTTTCCACCCTCTCCCTCTCCCACAGAGTCCATAAGACTGTTAACACCTAATCCAGAGCAAGGCCATAACGCTCTTCAATTCTGTAAAGGCTGAGAGAGGTAAGGCAGTTGCTGAAGAAAATTTTGGAGTAGGCAGAGGTTTGTTCATGAAGTTTAAGGAAAGAAACCATCTTTGTTACATAAAACTGCAAGGTAAAGCAGCAAGTGTGGATGCAGAGGCTGCAGCAAGTTGTCCAGAACATTTAAGTGAGATAATTAATGAAGATGTTTACATGAAATAACAGATTTTCAATGTAGATAAAAGTCATATTAGAAGAAGCTGCCATCTAGGACTTCTATATCTAGAAATGGAATTTCTAGATAATTCAATGCTTGGCTTCAAGCTACAATAGGACAGGCTAACTCTTTTGTTAAGAGCTGATGAATCTGGTAACTTTAAGTTGAAGCCAATGTTCATCTATGATTTCAGGAATCCTATGGTGGCTTCCCTTGTAGCTGAGTCAGTAAAGAATCTGCCTGCCTTGCAGGAGACCCAGGTTTGATTCTTGGGTCGGGAAGCCTGGAGAAGGGAATGGCAACCCATCTCATATCCTTGCCTGGAGAATCCCATGGACAGAGGAACCGGGAGGGCTACAGTCCATGCAGTCACAAGAGTTGGACACAACTTAGTGACTAAACCACCACCACCACCATGCTAAATCTACTGAGTGTCTGCTTCTAATGGGAAAAACAAAGCCTATATGACAGCACATCTGTTTAAAACATGGTTTACCACACATTTTAAGCCTATTGGTAATAGCTCCTGCTCAGAAAAAAAAAAAAAATCTTTCAAAAAAATTACTGCTTGATTGACAATGTGTCTGGAACCCTAAGAGTTCTGATGGAGATGTGCAATGAAATTAATGTTGTTCTCATAATTGATAACAGTGGGCTTCCCCTATAGCTCAGTTGATAAAGAATCTGTCTGCAATGCAGAAGACCCAGGTTTGATTCCTAGGACGTGAAGATCCTCTGGAGAAGGAACTGGCAACCCACTCTTGTATTCTTGCCTAGAGAATCCCCATTGACAGAGGAGGCTGGCAGGCTACAGTCCATGGGGTCGCAAGAATCAGACACGACTGAGTGACTAAAGCTCTACCATAGTTGATAACACAACATCCATTCCGCAGTCCATGGATCAAGAAGTAATTTTGACTTTCAAGTCTTAAGAATTAATACATACATTTCATAAGGTTGTAAGCTACTCTAGATTATACTTTTTTAAGTATAATTTTATGTATTTATTTAGCTTTTTTTGGCTGCACATGGTCTTTGTTGCTGGGTGCAAGCTTTCTCTAATTATGGCAAGCAGGGGCTACTCTTGTGGAATACAAGGTTCTCATTGCAGTGGCTTTTCTGGTTGCAGAGCTCAAGCTCTAAACACAGCCTCCATACTTGTGCTTTATGGTCTCTAGAGTGTGGGCTTAGTAGTTGTGACACAAGGGCTTAGTTACTCTGTAGCACATGGGATCTTCCTAGACCAAGGATCAAGCTGGTGTCCCTGCATTGCAAGGAAGAATCTTAACCATTGGACCACCAGGGAAGCCCTAGATTATGGTTCTACTTACTGATGGATCTGGTAAAGTAAATTGAAAGCCTCTAGAAAGGGTTCACCATTCTAGATGTCATCAAGAGCATTCATAATTCATAGGAAGAAGTTAAAATCTCACCATTAGCAGAAGTGTGAAAGAAGTTAATTCCAGGCCACATCAATGACTTTGAAGGGTTCAAGACTGGTAGAGGAAGTAACTGCAGATGTGGTGAAAAGAGTAAGAAAACTAGATTTAGAAGGGGAATCTGAAGATGTGACTGAATTGATGCAATCTCATAATAAAATTTTGATGATGAAGAGTTGCTTCTTATGAATGAGCAAAGAAAATGGCTTCTTGAGATGAAATATATCACTGGTGAAGATGCTGTGAAAATTGTTGAAGTGGCAACAAAGGATTCAAAATATTACATAAACTTAATTGATAAAGCAGGAGCACAGTCTGAGAAGACTGATTCCAATTTTGAAAGAAGTTCTGCTGTGGATAAAATGCTATCTACCAGCACTCCATGCTACAGAGAAATTGTTTGTGAAAGAGTCAGTTGATGTGGCAAACTTTATTTTTGTCTTATTTCATGAACTTGTCACAGCCAGCTTGGCCTTCAGCAACCACCATCCTGACCAGTCAGCAGCCATCAACATTGAGATATGACCCTCCACCAGCCAAAGGACTATGACTCACTGAATGCTCAGATGATTGTTAGAATTGTTTAGCAATGAAGTGTTTTTAAAATTACATATGTACATCTTTTAGATATAATGCTATTTCATACTAAATATGTGTGTGTGTGTGTGTGTGTGTGTGCATGCTCAGTTATGTCCAACTCCTTTCAGCCCTATGGACTGTAGCCTACCAGGCTCCTCTGTCCATGAGATTTCCCAGGCAAGAATATTGGAGTGGGTTGTCATTTCTTTCTCCAGCAGATCTTCCCAATCTTGGTATTGAACACTTGTCTCTTGTGTCTCCTGCATTTGCAGGCGGATTTCTTACCACTACACAGCTTGAGAATCTACTCATATCTATTGTACCACCAGGGAAGTCCTCTTGCCTAATGTATCTTTACATCCATTTCGTCTGGCCACCTCTTATTACTAAAGTCAAACCTGTGTTGTGTCTGCCATCCCACTACCAGCTCAGTCACACAGCATACAGTTCCTTGGTCAGGTCAGATTCTCATCTGTGACTTTTGCAATACAGAATGCTTCCATCCCTTAGATTGGTTACTTTACTCTAACTTCAGGTCTCATCTCGGAGAAGGCAATGGCACCCCACTCTAGTACTCTTGCCTGGAAAATTCCGTGGATGGAGGAGCTTGGTAGGCTGCAGTCCATGGGGTCACTAAGAGTCAGACACGACCGAGCGACTTCACTTTCACTTTCCACTTTCATGCATTGGAGAAGGAAATGGCAACCCACTCCAGTGTTCTTGCCTGGAGGATCCCAGGAACAGGGGAACCTGATGGACTGCCATCTATGGGGTCACACAGAGTCAGACATGACTGACGTGACTTAGCAGCAGCAGCAGCAGGTTTCATCTCCTCTAGGAAGCCTTTTTGGCTGTACACTCTTGTCCTTTAAGTGTAGGTTAAGTGATCGCCTTATTTGCCCTCATGGAATTCTGGTTTTGTAATTTTGTTAAAACTACAGTATAGTATAAATGAAACCCTTATATGCACTGGGGAACAGTAGCAAAATATTGTGTGACTTGCTTTATTGTGATTTTCATGTTACTGCAGTGATTTGGAACCAAACCTACAAAATCTTTGAGGTATGCCTGTATACATTCTTTTTAAGCATATTTGGGACATTTATTCAGAATAAATCAAATGTTACCTCACAACATATATTTACAAATTTAGGATGATTGAAATCATGCTAAATAAATGTTTCTGAAAAAATCACAAATATATAGAAATTTAACATACTGTCTTTAAAAACCAGTGAGCCAAAGGAGAAATCCAAAGGAAATTAGGAAATATCTTAAGACAATGAAATTGCAACTTACCAAAACTTGTGAGATGCAGCAAAGTTTATAGTAATAAATGCCATCATTAAAAAGCAAAAAAAAAAAAAAACCTCAAATAAATAACTATAACCTAACAGAAGTAGGAAAAGAAGAGCAAAATAAGCCCAAACTTAGGGAAAGGAAGGAAAAAAAATAGTATAGCAGAAATAAATGAATGGAAAATCAATTTAAAAAAGGAATGAAAATTTTTTATAAAAGATTAAAAAAATTGGCATACATTTAGAAAAGTTAACAAAGAAAAAAGACATGACTCAAACAATATTAGAAATAAAAGAGGATGTATACAAATTGCAAATAAATTAAAATTAAAAAATTTACAAGAGACTACTTTGAATAAATATATGACAACTAGTCTAGAAGAAATTAATAAATTATCAAAAACATACACTCTACCAAGGCTGAATATAAAGAAATAGAAAGGCTTTATACAGATTTTATACAGATTTTTACAGACCTACAGCTAGTAAAGATTTGAAATCAGTCTTCCACCCTCCCTTCCCCCACCCCAACCCCAGTAAATCCCAGGATCAGGTGGTTTACTGGTGAATTCTACCTAGAATTTAAAGAAAAACCCTTCCAAAAAGTTAAGGAGAATGAGACACTTCCAAATGTATTGTAGGAGACCAGCTGATACAAAGACCAACTGATATCAGATACAACTGATATTCATCCTGATAGCAAAGCCAGATAAAACTATTCAAAAAACTTCAGACCAATGTCCCTGATAAATATTGAATTCAAGTTACAGTAGTCAGATTTCATGCATTTATCTTAACATCAAATATCTTAGCTAGTAACTGGATTAATCTGCATATTTTTGCAGAATCTTAGCTCACTGACAATGACCTGGACATCTAGCCAGACAAATGGCAGCAACAGAATTTCCATATGTAAGTTTTCCCCATTGAGGGAAAGAAATCTGGGATTTTTATGCATCACAAATGTCTGTAATATAAATCAAATTCTCACATGTCTTTTCAAATAATGAAGCCACACTAAGAGTTCTTATTGTTGTTCAGTGGTTAAGTCATGCAATCCCTACCTTCTTTAGAGTTCTAGACATCATTGATAGTGATCAAGATTCTCATTTCACTTCACAAAATACACAATGGTAGACACATGTATTTGTCAGGGTTATCCAGAGAAACAGAAAAAAATATAATAATAATGTGTGTGTGTGTGTGTGTGTGTGTGTGTATGACATTATAAGTGGTGATTATGGAGTTTGGCAAATCTACAGATCTGCAGAGTGAGTCAGCAACATAAAGATCCCGCAGAGTCAAAGATATAGTTCTAGTCTGAGTTCAAAAGTTCAAGTATCAGAAGAGCTGATGGTATAATTTCAATCTGTGGTCAGCAGGTTTAAGACCCAGGAAAAACTATTTCAGGTGGAGTGAGAAAGGCAGGGGGACTGTGAATAAAGCTGAGCACCAAAGAATTGATGCTTTTGAACTGTGGTGCTGGAGAAGACTCTTTCGAGACCCTTGGACTACAAGGAGATCCAACCAGTCCATCCTAAAGGAGACCAGTCTTGGGTGTTCATTGGAAGGATTGATGTTGAGGCTGAAACTCCGATACTTTGGCCACCTCATGTGAAGAGTTGACTCACTGGAAAAGACCCTGATGCTGGGAGGGATTGGGAGCAAGAGGAGAAGGGGACGACAGAGGATGAGATGGCTGGATGGCATCACTGACTTGATGCACATGAGTTTGGGTGAACTCCGGGAGTTGGTGATGGACAGGGAGGCCTGCTGCTGCTGCTGCTAAGTTACTTCAGTCATGTTCGACTCTGTGCGACCCCATAGACAGCAGCCCACCAGGCACCCCTGCCCCTGAGATTCTCCAGGTAAGAACACTGGAGTAGGTTGCCATTTCCTTCTCCAATGCATGAAAGTGAAAAGTGAAAGTGAAGTCGCTCAGTTGTGTCCAACTCTTAGCGACCCCATGGACTGTAGCCCACCAGGCTCCTCCATCCATGGGATTTTCCAGGCAAGAGTACTGGAGTGGGGTGCCATTGCCTTCTCTGCAGGGAGGCCTGGTGTGCTGCAATTCATGGGGTCGAAAAGAGTTGGACACGACTGAGCGATTGAACTGAACTGAGAAAGGCAGGCAAAAAGTCAATCTCCAAGTCTGAAGGCCTTCAAACAGGAGATTTTCCCCTTGTATTTGGAAGAGTTTGTTTTGTTCTATTCATACCTGTGACTAATTGGATGAGGCCCACCCACAACATGCAGGACAATCAGTTTTACTCAGTCTACTAATTTAAATGTTAATCTGATCCACAAGCACCCCCTTAGAAATACTCAGAATAATGTTTAAGCAAATATGTAAGCACTTCATGACCCACTCAAGTTGGCACTTACAATTCACCGTCACAGCCAACAACCAAAGGATTAAGTCAAAATTCTTCCTTACTGGTCTCGTTCAGTTTAGTCACTCAGTCATGTCCAACTCTTTGTGACCCCATGGACTGCAGCACACAAGGTTGTTCTCGTCTCATTAGAATGTCATAATGGCTTACTTTAGCAAGTAAAATACAATAAAATAAATCACGGGATATTTTAATTTAGTCAAACATTGGGATAAGTTGTAATTGAGTCTGAATTCATTTTTGCTTAATTGTTAACAATTTTCATGCCCCAAACTCCCTCTTTCTCTTCCATCCCACACCTTGTAAAGCCAATAATACAACCTGGCTCCATACACTGGTGCCAGTAGGAAGCTCAAATCATGTGAACCATGTACTAACTACACAGGAGCCATCAACCTCTCCCCAACAGTAATTACAATAAAAGGTAAGGTAATAATCTCTCCATGTTTTCACAAGAGATTTTCAGACCTGCTGGAAACCTGTGATACTCTTTCCAGAAAACCTTATCAGATGAGAAATATGACTTGATATTTCTTTGATGCATGTGTGAAATCATCAGTTTAGATCAGTTCAGTTCAATCACTCATTTGTGTCAGAAATTTGCGAGCCATGGACTGCAGCATGCCAGGCTTCCCTTTCCATCATAAATTCACTGATCTTGCTCAAACTCATGTCCATTGAGTTGGCGATGCCATCCAAACAACTCATCCTCTTTTGTCCTCTTCTCCTCCTGCCTTCAATCTTTCCAAGCATCAGGGTCTTTCAAATGAGTCCGTTGTTTGCATATGGTGGCCAAAGTATTGGCATTTCAGCTTCAGCATCCGTCCTTCCAATGAATATTCAGGACTGATTTCCTTTAGGATCGATTGGATTCATTTCTTTGCAGTCCAAGGGACTCTCCAAAGTCTTCTCCAACACCACAGTTTAAAAGCATCAACTCTTCAGCGCTAGGGTTTCTTTATAGTCCAACTCTCACATCTATACATGAGTACTGGAAAAGCCAGAGCTTTGACTAGATGGACTTTTGTTGGCAAAATAATGTCTCTGGTTTTTAATATGCTGTCTAGGCGGGTCATAACTTTTCTCCCTAGGAGCAAGCATCTTTTAATTTCATGACAGCACCCACCATATGCAGTGATTTTGGAGCCCCCAAAAATAAAGTCTGTCACTGTTTCCATTTTTCCTGCGTCTATTTGCCATGGAGCGATGGGGCTGGATTCCATGACCTTAGTTTTTTGAATGTGGAATTTTCAGCCAGCTTTTTCACTCTCCTCTTTTACTTTCATCATAAGGCTCTTTGGTTCTTCTTCACTTTCTGCAACAAGGGTAGTGTCACCTGCGTATATGAGGTTATTGATTTTTTTCCCAGCAATCTTGATTCCAGCTTGGGCTTCATCCACCCTGGCATTTCCCATGATGTACTCTGCATATGAGTTAAATAATCAGGGTGACAATATACAGCCTTGACCTACTTCTTCCCCAATTTAGAACCAGTCTTTTGTTCAATGCCCAGTTCTAACTGTTGCTTCTTGACCTGGATACATATTTCTCAGGAGGCAGGTAAGGTGGTCACGTATTTCCATCTCTTGAAGAATTTTCCACAGTTTGAGGCAACCTATACAGTCAAAGGCTTTGGTGTAATTGATAAAAAAGAAGTAGATTTTTTTTTTTCTGGAATTCTCTTGCTTTTTCTATGATCCAAAGGATGTTGGCAATTTGATTTCTGGTTCCTCTGCCTTTTCTAAATCCAGCTTGAACATCTGGAAGTTCTTGGTTCACATAGTGCTAAAGCCTGGCTTGGAGAATTTTGAGCATTATTTTGCCAGCATGTGAGATGAGTGCAATTGTGCAGGAGTTTGAATATTCTTTGGCATTGCCTTTCTTGGGGAATGGAATAAAAACTGACCTTTTCCAGTCCTGAGGCCACTGCTGAGTTTTCCAAATTTCCTGGCATATTGAGTGCAGCACTTTCACAGGATCATCTTTTAGGATTTGGTATAACTCAACTGGAATTCCATCACCACCACTAGCTTTGTTCATAGTAATGCTTCCTAAGGCCCACTTGACTTTTCATTACAGGATGTCTGGCTCTAGGTGAGTAACCACATCATCATGATTATCTGGGTTATGAAGATCTTTTTGTACAGTTCTTCTGTGTATTCTTGCTACCTCTTCTTAATTTCTTATGCTTCTGTTAGGTCCATACCATTTATGTCCTTTATTGAGCCCATCTTTGCATGAAATGTTCCCTTGGTATCTCTAATTTTCTTGAAGAGATCTCTAGTCTTTCCCATTCTATTATTTTCCTTTGTTTCTCTGCACTGATCACTGAGGGAGGCTTTCTTACCTCTCCTTGCTATTCTTTAGAACGCTGCATTCAAATAGGTGTATCTTTCCTTTTCTCCTTTGCTTTCCACTTCTCTTCTTTTCACAGCTCTTTGTAAAGCCTCCTTAGACAACCATTTTGCCTTTTTACACTTCTTTTTCTTGGGGATGGTCTTGATCACTGCCTCTGGTACAATGTCACCAACCTCTGTCCATAGTTCTTCAGGCAATCTGTCTATCAAATCTAATCATTTGAATCTATTTGTTAATTCCACTGTATAATCTAAGGGATTTGATTTAGGTCATACCTGAATAGTCTAGTGGTTTTCCCTACTTTCTTCAATTTAAATCTGATTTTGGCAATAAGGAGTTCATGATCTGAGACACAGTCAGTTCCCAGTCTTGATTTTGCTGACTGTATAGAACTTCTCCATCTTTGGCTGCAAAGAAGATAATAAATCTGATTTTGGTATTGAGCATATGGTGATGTCCATGTGTAGAGTCTTCTCTTGTGTTGTTGGAGGAGGGTGCTTGCTATGACCAGTGCATTCACTTGGCAAAACTCTGTTAGCCTTTTTGCTGCTTCATTCTGTACTCCAAGGTCAAATTTGCCTATCACTCCAGGTATCTCTTGACTTCCTTCTTTTGTATTCCAGTCCCCTATGATTAAAGGGACGTCTTTTTTAATGTTAGTTCTAGAAGGTCTTGTAGGTCTTCATAGAACTGTCCAGTTTCAGCTTCTTCAGTATTACTGCTTGCACATAGACTTGGATTACTGTGGTATTGAATGGCATGCCTTAATGAAGAACAGAGACCATTCTGTCATTTTATTATACTCAAGTACTGCATTTTGGACACTTTTGTTGACTATGATGGCTACTCCATTCTCCTCTAAGGGATTCTTGCCCACAGTATTAGGTATAATGGTTACCTGAATTAAATTTGCCCATTCCAGTCCATTTTAGTTCACTGATTCCTAAAATACTAGTTCAGATATTTAGATATCTGAACTAAGTTTTAGGTCACAAGTTATTCTTCCCTGACAGGTTGATCACAAAATCTCTCTCACTTCTGTCTTTCTATAATATCACATAATACCTCTTTTTAACCTAGAAATCTTGCCCTTGTAGGCACAAAAGTTTACCATGCAACCAAGGACAAAGAAGAAGCTGCAAGGAGATGGTAGGAGGGGCCCAATCATAATAAAATTGAATCCCATACCCACCAGGTGGGTGATTCACGAACTAGAGAACAATAATATCAAAGAAATTCTCACACTGTTTTGAAGGTTCTAGGCCCCCATCCAGGCCATGTATATAAGGCTTAAAGTAGGACCTTATAAAATTAACATGACGTGACTGTACCATACACCTGGAAGCCATGATACTCAGAGACAAAAGATTATCCAGAATGTAAAATAAATATGAAGCACATATGACTAAATATATATTGCCTTTCTTCAAGTGAAATGGTAAAATAAATTATGTATGTTTGTTAGATATGCAGCTTCCTTGTATAACCTATAAATTAAACTCCCCCAAATATCTTGCTTGGAAATGCATGCCATTGTATCATAATATAACAGCAATTAGTATTTGCTTTAATCCTATCTTTGTGCCATATTATTAAATTGTATCCAGAAAAAAATAAAACACATAATGGATTTTATTAAAGAGTATATATAATAGTTACAGTAAAAGATTAAACAGTAAAGGGGGTTCAGATTAAACACTTAAAATAAGGTAAAATTATAGAGCAGTCTTGTTGCACTCATTATCAAGTTAAAAATGCATTACAAATTAGACCTCTTATTTTTCCCCCCCTTTGAGAAGTGCAGACTATATAGGTCAGGTAGTCAAGCAAAATCTCCCCAGCAGAATATACAAATTTGAAACCTTTCAAAAGGCAATGTTTTTATTCCCCTTAATTAGGCAATTAATTGTACTGGCATTTATAGGCTGTATGTGGTGAAAGAAAAAGAGATAAAGAAAAGCAGTAAAATCAAGTATTTCAATTTTGCTTTAAAGGTCACTGAATTATATGACCTAACTTACAAGTATTTAACTTGAAATAAAAAAGTCAGGAAACAAATGAGCTGAGTAACTCAAGTGGTGAAGTTTGCTACTTTAACTAGAACACAAAAGATTTTCTTTTTAAGAACTCACTAGTATGTCTAAATAAATGATCTCTTTGTAAATGTCTTGAACTAAAGCTTTTTTACTGTTTCTCTATATATGTATTATATTTAATATTTAGCTTCTCTTTTATTATGCAAAATATAAAGTTAAAATAATAGTTTCTTCCTCTTATATAACAAGAAAATATGTTTCAAAAAATATAATATGCATATGCAAGCTTAAGTGTTATGTTCTTGAAGCAGAATTAATTTATCTGCTAAAACATCAATATTTACTAAAACTTATCTATCAATTTTATGTACATATTCCAGATATTATTAGTCTCTTGGTTAAGGATTACTGCTTTTAGAAAATTATTTATTTATTTATTTTTGGCTATACTGGGTCTTCACTGCTATGCCTGGGCTTTCTCTAGTTGCAGAGAGCTGGAATTACTCTCTAGTTGAGGTACACAGGCTTCTCATCCAGAAGCTTCTCTTGTGGAGTATGAACTTAGGTGCACAGACTTCAGTAGTTGCAACATGTGGGCTCAGTAGTTGTGATGTGCAGACACTAGGGCACACAGGCTTCAATAGTTGTGGCACATAGGTTTAGTTGCTGCACAGCATATGGGATTTTCCTGTACCAGGGACTGAAACCATAATACCCTACACTGGGGCTTCCCTAGTAGCTCAGACAGTAAAGCATCTACCTGCAATACAGGAGACCTGGGTTCTATCCCTGGGTCGGGAAGAGCCCTCGGAGAAGGAAATGGCAACCCACTCCAGTATTCTTGCCTGGAGAATTCCATGGACAGAGGAGCCTGGTAGGCTACAGTCCATGGATCACAAAGAGTCGGACACAACTGAGTGACTTCACTTCACTTCACATTGGTAAGTAGATTCTTATTTACTGTATCACCAAGGGAGTCCAAGGATTACTATCATAGTGAAAGAAATAACGAAAACAAATTTTTTTAATTTATATCGATAATTCAAAAGAAAACATTACAGAATTTTGAGTATCATATAAAATAGCTAAAGTTTCTTATAGAAAAGGTAATACATACATTTTCTATGAAAGCCCCAATAGGATACAAAGGACGCATACAAATATATTTATTATATATTAAGTCATATGGAAATTCTGAATAAATTCTCAAAAAGGAAAATAATATACTGACAACATATAATAAAACTAGGAAATAAAAAAGAAAAAGTGATAGGATTTACTTCTTTAAGTATTAATAAAACCTAATTTAAGTAGTAATTACAAAATAATGTATTTTTAAAATTTAGGATACAACAATGATTACCATGGCAGAAATCACCATTTATCTCCCAATCTGGATTCTAAACACATCTATAAATGGAAGTTTTAACGGACCCCTGCTCAGTAACTGAAGACTATATCTGTAGTCTCTCTTCCAGCTATATATGGACTTAGGTCTAGATTCAGACCCTCATAAGTGGACAGAATATTCAAACCATCATCTTTTGGAATGAATCAAGTGTGCAAAGTATTTAACAAGCCAGTTTTTCATAAAACTAAATATATATATATATATATATATATATATATTTATATTTTATTAGCAGACCCTAATATATCTCTATTATAATGAACAAGTGAATTAGTTTTTGGAAGTGTAAGATAGTTAAACCTCTCTCCACCTTCTATTCAGAGAAGGCAATGGCACCCCTCTCCAGTACTCTTGCTTGGAAAATCCCATGGACAGAGGAGCCTGGTGGGCTGCAGTCCATGGGGTCGCTAGGAGTCGGACACGACTGAGTGACTTCACTTTCACTTTTCACTTTCATGCATTGGAGAAGGAAATGACAACCCACTCCAGTGTTCTTGCCTGGAGAATCCCAGGGACTGGGGAGCCTGGAGGGCTGCCGTCTATGGGGTCGCACAGAGTCGGACACGACTGAGGCAACTTAGCAGCAGCAGCAGCAGCCACCTTCTATTACTCTATCTCATTTCGTGAAAATGAATGTTGTTTAACTATTGGAAAGTTCTGATTAAAATGAATCACCCTCTTTAATACTCTCTAATGAGGTGCTAGGAAACTTGTAGCTTGGGTGAGTCTTCATCTAGTGTTTAAGTTTATACTGTTTTGATAAGTAATATGACTGAACATTTGACTTTCATTTTCGTGAATCTGTATTAGCTGAGAGATGCACATGCCATCAGAAAGAACCCCAAGTCAGACCAAATATAGGCCAAGATAACTGGCCAGAGAATGCTGGGAAATGAATCCCATTACCCTAAAACCTGAGACTGTAGCCACATCACAGAACAGTTCCTCAGAGTTCCCTTACCCTGCTGCTCTCCACCTTTGTGCCCCTTTCTGACAAAGTCCTTTGATTTGTCAGTACATATGTCTCCTTGTACAATGGATTTCCAAGTATTAGACAGGAGTCCAGGGTTGGACCCTGAACACAATCAGTTCATTTTCTAAAGTCAAAATTATTACTTTATATTTCATTTGTGAAGTAGGAAGTAAAGATATTCAATGAATTAGAAGTTGAGAAGAGTAAAGACTAGAAAAGGAAAAACAAAACATCTATTTGGATCAGATTAAAAAACAAGATATTATAAGCAGTATCATTTAGTAAATGTTCTTATTTTCTTGATAGTGCTGAACTTTTTCATTTGTACATGCAATGCGTGTATGGAAAAAATTGCCAAAGAGTGAATTTCCAAGAAAATATTTGAAATTAAGAATGGGAAACTTGAGCTAAATAAATGAAAGTAAGGAAGGACACTCAGCTTAAATAAAAGGATTCATGGACTAGGTAGGTATCTTTACATAAATTGCAGGTATAGTGAGAAAATAATAATGAAATAAATAAAAATATAGATTATAATCAATTAATAAGGTATCTCAATATAATATTTTGAAAAGCTGAAGCTATACATTGCTGAACCTGTAAATTGCCCAGACTTCAAAGTTTGATATATGGTTGAAATTAAAGTCTCTGAAACTGATGAGGTAAAGAATTAATCTAGAACAGTGGTTTTCAAAGGCCATGAAAGAAGAGGAAATTTTTTCTTTTTAATTTAAAATTTGTGGCAGAGAAGTGGCTTCACAAAAATTCCACAGCAAGTGAAATTATAAAAATAATTATATGCATGGATGCTGTGAATTCTAGCATCTTAACTTTTAATTTCAGTGCTTATCTCATTGTGGACCTATTACAATGTTTTGACTGGAAATCATAAAATTTCAATAACATTAATCTAAACACAAACCTGGATTATCAACATGGTAAATTGTTAAATTATGATAATCAAGATGGTTGAAATAACTTGAAGTAGAAACTAACAGCAACTACCCAGTTAACTCCTAACAGAGGCACTAAAAAGTCAGTAGAAAACTTAGACGATAAAGGGATTAGAAGTCATAAAGCCACAATTCTAGAAAGAGTAAGTATTTTTGCAAGAGCTAAGTGAAGGAGTTTATAATAAACTGCCCCCCAGTGATATATTTTGAAATGTGAATTATTTTGATCTGAGACCCAGGAAGAAATTTTTATTTTATTCTTAACTATTTACAAGAATTTATGTAGGACAGAGCTCTTGGCGACAAAGGTCAGAGTTTTGCCAACAAAGGTCTGTCTTGTCAAAGCTATAGTTTTTCCAGTAGTCATGTATGGATTTGATAGTTGGACCATAAAGAAATATGAGTGTTCTAGAATTGATGTTTTTGAACTGTGGTGTTGGAGAAGACTCTTGAGATTCCTTGGACTGCAAGGAGATCAAACCAGTCCATCCTAAAGGAGATCAGTCCTGGGTGTTCATTGGAAGGACTGATGTAGAAGCTGAAACTCCAGTACTTTGGCCACCTGATGAGAAGAGCTGACTCTTTTTAAAAGACCCTGATGCTTAGAAAGATTGAAGGAAGGAGAAGGGGATGACAGAGTATGAGATGGTTGGATGGCATCACCAATTCTATGGACATGAGTTTGAGCAAGCTCTGAGAGTTGGTGATGGACAGGAAAGACTGGCGAGTAGCAGTCCATGAGGCTGCAAATAGTTGGACACAACTGAATGACTGAACTGAGCAGGGAGCTTAGAAAGAGTGCAGTTACCTGAGACAACTTTTATCTGTAAGACATATATATATATATGGAAAAACAAACATAATTATCAAATATTTGCTCTTCCTGTTGTTCTATGAATTACTCTCTTGCCTTTTAAAAACCTGGGTCCTTAAGCCATTCCTTAACTAAAGACTGTGTAGAAACACAATCCTCCACACAACTCCCTCACTTTCCCTTGGGCTCCACGTCTTTGAGGCTTCTGTTCACAAGTAGCTATATTCATTTTTTTCTTTTGTTAAACTTTTACTTTGTGCATGCTCAGTCATTCAGTCATGGTCACTCACTTTGTGGCCCCATGGACTGAAGTCTGTCAGACTCTTCTGCCTATGCAGTTTTCCAGGCAAAAATACTGGAGTGGGTTGCCATTTCCTCCTCTAGGGGAACTTTCTGACCCAAGGACTGAACCCACACCTCCTGCATTGGCAGGTGGATACTTTATCACTGAGCCATCTGGGAAACTCCCTAATTTGTTTTGTGTAAATTTAATTATTAACTAGCTAAAGAACTCAGAAAGGTAGAGGAAAATTTTTCCTCCCCTACATAAGCAATGTAGCATATGGGGTAATGGGCATATTCTAAAATCAGGAAGATGTTATAATGAAAAGACAATCTACTTTCAGTTAAAGGTGAAAGCCTTCAAAAATAGTCTAGATTATAGACTGTTGGTGCTTTTGAATTGTGGTGCTGGAGAAGAATCTTGAGAGTCCCTTGGACAGCAAGGAGATCCAACCAGTCAATCCTAAAGGAAATCAACCCTGAATATTCATTGGAAGGACTGATGCTGAAGCTGAAGCTCCAATACTTGATCCACTTGATGCGAAGAGCTGACTCACTGGAAAATACCCCGATTCTGGAAAAGACTGAGGGCAGGAGGAGAAGGAGATGACAAAAGATAAGATGTTTGGATGGCATCATTGACTCAATGGATCAATGGACATGAGTTTGAACAAATTCTGGGATATAGTGAAGTACAGGAAAGCCTGGCATGCTGCAGTCCATGGGGTTGCAAAGAGTCTGTCACGACTTAGCAACTCAACAACAATAAGAAAAAACAAACACAGAAAATCAAGTGTTCCAAAAAGAAGCATAGAGAGGTTCAATCTGGGTCAGGGAAAAGTATTCAGAACAGCACAGTGTAAAGTATAGGAGATGGATAGCCAGAGAGGAAACAGATTGGGTGATGAGCAATGATATGATCTTATTAGTAGCAATGATGAGATTTATTAAAGCTACCATATTTTGCAACCAATTGAAGAAAATGCAAGTGAAAGTCGTTGTTTGGTACCAGTGAAATGATGCTGGAGATTTCACACGGCAAAAACATTCCATGTTTTTAATGTTATTTATTTCTTAACTTGCGTGCATACATGCTAAGTCATTTCAGTCGTGTCTGATTCTAGACAACCCTTTGGACTGTAGCCCACCAGGTTCCTCTGTCCATGATGGAATTTTGTTGGCTACTAAACTGTCACAAGAATTCAGATTGAACCAACTCTTGATTTATGCCTGAGGCAGGAGGAAGGTGAGGTCCTTGGGAGTTGCAGAAATGGACTGACAAGGCTGAGGTTAGTATAACTTCAGCAGGCTTGTCTCTTGGAATGTTAGGGAAATTTTTCTTTCTTATCAAGACAATATTGCTTGACTTTTTTTGCTTTTATTTTTATTTTATTTTTCTTCTCTGCTTTTTTCATGAAGACTTACACTGATTGATTTTAAATGTGATCAAATCAATGTACCCATTTTTTTTAAACGTTACATTTTGAGTTAAAACAAACTTCTTTTAAAGATAAACAATGATGTATTGAATGAATCATACCCAAAATTCATAATAGTTGAAAAGTTCTTTTGATATCTTAATACTTAGTTTTGATTCCTGTTTTACAAACTTGTATTTTCTGAGAGAAAGACAAGAGTCTTGATTGAAACATTTGCTTATTAAAGTGTCCTGGTTTAGCTCAAGTTGGAAATGTATAAGTGCTTGTGAATTATTGTTTGATTAATCTCTTTGTTTTAAAGGTGATACCATTTCCTCATGAATTCTTCATCTCTTACTTTTGATTTTATATTTCTTTCAAGGGAAGATTATGTAAATTTTTTGATTTGTGTAGAGAGGTTTGGAAGATTGGCAAGAAAACTGCATATAATAATGTTTATAAATATTCAACATGCATAAATCTGTTTTCTAGTATGCATGCTTGGCATGTTAGTATTTCCATGTGGATATTACTCCTGCTTAGTGAGAAAATAATCTTGCTTTTACACATTTCAGGAAATATACAACTATGTTTACTATTCTAGAAAGTGCAATTTACAATGTAATTGGTGAAGGAAAACATGTCCACCAAAACTCAAATCTCAGGAAGCCAGTCTAGTGATCAAGCATATTTAATCTCTTTTTAAAAAGTTGTCAAATCTGGTGGCCTAGAACATGTTATTTAATGTTAATTGAGCATTAGAAAATTGAAAATGTAGCAATGATGAGATTCATTAAAGCTACCATATTTTGCAACCAACTGAAGGAAATGCAAATGAAAGTCATTGTTTGCTACCAGTGAAATGATGCTGGAGATTTCACATGGCAAAAACACTGTATGTTTTTAATGTTACTTATTTCTTAACTTGCATGCATGCATGCTAAGTCACTTCAGTTGTGTCTGATTCTTGGCAACCCTTTGGACTATAGCCCACCAAGTTCCACTGTCCATTGGGTTCTCCAGGCAGGAATACTGGAATGTGTTTCTGTGACCTCCTTATTTCTCAACTTATATTTATGTAATAGAAAAAAAAAAAAAAAAACAGAACAAAAGTATGATTAACAATTTCCCCATAGCTCATTGACAGAGTATATGCCAAATATATATATATATATATATATATATATATATATATATTTTTTTTTTTAATATAAATTTATTTATTTTAATTGGAGGCTAATTACTTTACAATATTGTATTGGTTTTGCCATACATCAACATGAATCCCCCACAGGTGTGCATGTGTTCCTCATCCTGAAACGCCCTCCCACCCCTCTCCCCGTACCATCCCTCTGGGTCATCCCAGTGCACCAGCCCTGAGCACCCTGTACCATGCATCAAACCTGGACTGGCGATTCATTTCATATATGATATTATACATATTTCAATGCCATTCTCCCAAATCATCCCACCCTCGCCCTCTCCCACAGAGTACAAAAGACTGTTCTATACATCTATGCCTCTTTTCCTGTCTCACATACAGGGTTATAGTTAACATCTTTCTAGATTCCATATATATGCATTAGTATACTGTATTGGTGTTTTTCTTTCTGGCTTACTTCACTCTGTATAATAGGCTCCAGCTTCATCCACCCCACTAGAACTGATTCAAATGTATTCTTTTTAATGGCTGAGTAATAGTCCATTGTGTATATGTACCACAGCTTTCTTATCCATTCATCTGCTGACGGACATCTAGGTTGCTTCCATGTCCTGGCTATTATAAACAGTGCTGTGATGAACATTGGGGTACACGTGTCTCTTTCAATTCTGATTTCCTTGGTGTGTATGTCCAGCAGTGGGATTGCTAGGTCATATGGCAGTTCTATTTCCAGGTTTTAAGGAATCTCCACACTGTTCTCCATAGTGGCTGTACTAGTGTGCATTCCCACCAACAGTGTAAGAGAGTTCCCTTTTCTCCACACCCTCTCCAGAATTTATTGCTTGTAGACTTTTGGATAGCAGCCATTCTGACTGGCATGAAATGGTACCTCATAGTGGTTTTGATTTGCATTTCTCTGATAATGAGTGATGTTGAGCATCTTTTTGTGTTTGTTAGCCATCTGTATGTCTTCTTTGGAGAAATGTCTGTTTCTTTGGCCCATTGGTTAGTTCTTTGGCCCACTTTTGGATTGGGTAATTTATTTTTCTGTAATTGTGCTACAGGAGTTGCTTGTATATTTTTGAGATTAATTCTTTGTCAGCTGCTTCATTTGCTATTATTTTCTCCCATTCTGAAGGCTGTCTTTTCACCTTGCTTATGGTTTCCTTTGTTTTGAAGATGCTTTTAATTTTAATTAGGTCCATTTTGTTTATTTTTGCTTTTATTTCCAATATTCTGGGAGATGGGTCATAGAGGATCCAGCTGTGATTTATGTCAGAGAGTTTTGCCTATGTTCTCTTCTAGGAGTTTTATAGTTTCTGGTCTTACATTTAGATCTTTAATCCATTTTGAGTTTATTTTGGTGTATGGTGTTAGAAAGTGTTCTAGTTTCATTCTTTTACAAGTGGTTGACCAGTTTTCCCAGCACCACTTGTTAAAGAGATTGTCTTTTCTCCATTGTATGTTTTTGCCTCCTTTGTCAAAGATAAAGTGTCCATAGGTATGTGGATTTATCTCTGGGCTTTCTATTTTGTTCCATTGATCTATATTTCTGTCTTTGTGTCATTACCATACTTTCATGATGGCTGTGGCTTTGTAGTGGAGCCTGAAGTCAGGCAGGTTGATTCCTCCAGTTCCATTCTTCTTTCTCAAGATTGCTTTGGCTATTCGAGGTTTTTTGTATTTCCATACAAATTGTGAAATTATTTGTTCTAGCTCTCTGAAAAATACCATTGGCAGTTTGATAGGCATTGCATTGAATCTATAGATTGCTTTGGGTAGTATACTCATTTTCACTATATTGATTCTTCTGATCCATGAACACGGTATATTTCTCCATCTATTAGTGTCCTCTTTGATTTATTTCACCAGTGTTTTATAGTTTTCTATTTATAGGTCTTTAGTTTCTTTAGGTAGATATATTCCTAAGTATTTAATTCTTTTTGTTGCAATGGTGAATGGAATTGTTTCCTTAATTTGTTAGTAGTTGGTTGCTGGATTGGCTATTTTCCATTGTTTCTCATTCTCATATCAACTCTTCTCTGATGTATAAGGAAATCTACAAATCATACTTTTTAGAGTCCCCTTCCAGAGAATTCTGTTCAATTATGTCAGTAGGACGTAAGGACATGGACAGAAACAGTGTGTTTCTAATACTGGCCTGAACATCAAGCAGTTGATAGAAGATGCTTTAAGTTGCTGAAGGAGCAATAGCAGTTGGGTAATTCTGGAATCTAGCCACCCAGCAAGCACATTTTGGCAATTCTAGCTTCAACTGACATTGAAACTCTTCTGCATCTCTATACAAAATGCAGCAGCTGGTGTAGGTTTGAAACTTCCACCCTGGGGGTATTGGCTGCTTCTAATCACTGAGATTAACACGATATTCCTTTGGTTCCTCCATTTCTTCTCAAAAAAAAAAAAAAAAAAAAAAAAAGGCTCATCTCTTTTCCTTTTTAACAAAACTATTGTAACAACTTTGCATTTCTGTGTATTAAATAATCTTTATTAAGCTTCTTCTAAGGGAGAAGGAAATGGCAACCCACTCCAGTATTCTTGCCTGGAGAAATCCATGGACAGAGGAGCCTGGCTGGCTGTAGTCGATGGGGTTACAAGGACTGAGCGACCAATACCATTAAACTGCTACTATATCAAATTACCACCATATTAAAGATTTGTATTTGTTTATAGTATTAGTTGGCTTTCCAGGTGGCTCGGCAGTAAAGAATCCACCTACCAAAGCAGGAGATGCAGGAGACATGGGTTTGATTCCTCGGTGGGGAACTCCCCCTGGGGTAGGAAATGGTAACTGACTGTAGTATTCTTGCCTGAAAAATCTCATGGACAGAGAAATCTGGTGGGCTGCAGTCCATGGCATTGCAGAGTTGGACATGACTGAATGACTGAGCATATATAG
Source organism: Bos mutus (assembly GCF_027580195.1). Taxonomy (NCBI): domain Eukaryota; kingdom Metazoa; phylum Chordata; class Mammalia; order Artiodactyla; family Bovidae; genus Bos; species Bos mutus. Next base: position 10,866,696 of record NC_091617.1, read on the forward strand.
ACAGTACTAGTTAAATTACTCTAAAAGTAAAAATGCAATTCCTCAAAACATATTTTAAAAGTAGGAGGGTTCAGGATGGGGAACACATGTATACCTGTGGTGGATTCATTTTGATATTTGGCAAAACTAATACAATTATGTAAAGTTTAAAAATAAAATTTAAAAAAATAAAGGGCAAGTAATGGAAAAAAAAGTATTTTATATAATATTATTTTAACATACAATAATTTTGAGGTATACACATATTTGTATATGCCAGAAACTCTTTGAGGCACTTAGGACCCATCAATGATTCTGGCTGGATGAACACAAAATAAACATTAAATATAAGAATAAGTTATTTAGAATACCAAGCATTATTGTTACTCAGGTAAATAAAACAGAGTTGGGAAAGAATAATGGGGAGGCCAGCTAGAAATAGGAACTTATAGATTATAGTGGAGTTCAATGTAAAAGACCTTATTGTGAAGGCAATGGTTTGAGTAGATTTCAAGGAGATGTGGATTAACCCTGGTAAGAGCCAGTGTAAAGGCTATAAGATGGGGGCATTGTTTGGTTCATTAGGACCCAGAGAGGATCAGTGTGGCTATAGAGGAAATCACAAAATGAAACTCTAAAAAGAAATAAGCTCACTGGGGGAGTGAGTAGTGGCTGAATCACAGAAGGTGGGATTGCTTAAGGACTGTCTTTTCTTTGAATAAATGAAGAACTATTTACAATTTTGAGCCCAGCATAATTAGACCTTCATTTAAAAAGACTCTGTCTTATTATTGTGGTAAGAATTACTTACAGGGGAGCAATTGAAAAGGCAGGAAAATCTGAGAGCCTTTTGCAATAATACCAGCAACAATGGATGTGGCTCAGATTCAAATGATAGTAATGCATGTGGCCGGAAGCATTTGGAAGCTGAATACATTTGGAAAGAAACACAAACAGAATATTCTGCTTCTCAATCATGTAATAAAGACCTGGAATTTCTCCTAATTTTAAAGATATATACATTATTTTCCCCCAAAATATTTGTTTTTATTTCAAAAATAAAGGGAAGGATGATTAAAAAGATGAATTCATATTTGAATAGAGTTCAAATAAATTTATGTGGATTCAAATATTTCCATTAGACAAGTAATGATGTTAGAGTTATGTGATATATTAGGGATTAAAATGAAATGACAAACAGCATATTAAATATCAAAGATATCACTTTGCCAACAAAGGTCCTTATAGTCAAAGCTATGGTTTTCCAAGTAGTCATGCATGGATGTGAGAGTTGGACCATAAAAAAAGCTGAGTGCCAAAGAATTGATGATTTTGAATTGTGGTGCTGCAGAAGACTCTTGAGAGTCCCTTGGACTGCAAGGAGATCAAACCAGTCAGTCCTAAAGGAAATCAACCTTGAATATTCATTGGAAGGACTAATGCTGAAGCTGAAGCTCCAATACTTTGGCCACTTGATGTGAAGAGCCAGCAAGTTGGAAAAGACCCTGATGTTGGGAAAAATAGATGGCAGGTGGAGAAGGGGGTGACAGAGAATGAGATGATTAGATAGCATCACTGACTCGATGGATATGAATTTGAGCAAACTCCAGGACGTAGTGGAGGACAAAGGAGGCTGGCATGCTGCAGCCTATGGGTTTGCAAAGGTTGGACATGACTTAGTGACTGAACAACAACAACAACAAAAATGAAATAGAAAATGACAACTGGATCCCGGGGAGGAGAAGCATCTCTCATTCGGCATACTTCTTACAGTTCAGGGCCCTGTTCACATTCTCCTTTGGGAAAATTTTAAGTAACTTAGTTTATCCAATATTGCAATAAATTGCCATTTTGATTACTTTTGACAGCAGTTTTGCTTGGCATTTATCTTTTTCAACAATATCCAAAGTAAATGATGACTGTACATAAAAATAATATAAGTTAGAGCTTTGGGGAAGTGAATGTATACCCAAAAGAATATGTTTTATGGAATATTTAGATTGCCATTTTACTATTTGTATTAATGAATTAATACAGGCAATCTTTTATTATGACTCACTATGATTACATTATAATTAATTATGATTCATTGGAAGAATCTGTTTTCTTATTTATCTCAGTGGATAAAGAACTTGAGTTTTGCATATAAAATTTAATAGATAATGTATCAGAATAACAAACTTTCGCAATTATAAAATATGTTTTATATTTCAAACACAAAATTTATAATTGCAAAGAGAGGACTTAAAGAAGTAAATTATGAGAATTATATCAATAATTTAGCAGATTTTACCTTAAGTAGGAAGGTTGATATAAAAAGTAAACCATTCTATATACCCAACTTAAAGTAACAGAAATAAACTGCCATTTGTCCCATTTAAGATTATCATAAAAATAAGGCTTATAGTGAATCTTATTTTGTGATGTTATATATAATGTGGATGTGAAATTTTCCCTGTGAGTTTATAAATTGACCTGTTTGCTGAAACAGCAGCCTTCTTCACTTATTCTTCAAAATAAATGGAGTCATTGAAAGAAAGAAGGAAAGATTATGTATCAGATCAACAAGTTTTGTTTAATAATGTATGGCAGCACCCAAACATAATATCTCTTAGAATCTTTCAAAGTTAAAAAATGGAACATATTTATATCATTTTTCTTCCACAAATTTTAAAGCACTGGCTCATTATCTGTTACATATGAGAATGAAAAAATCAACAATAAATTTCACTTGTGACAACTCATATAAGAAATACACACACAAACAAAGGTATAAAATGTATATAAAATATTCATATTTTAAATACAAAATTTAGGCACATACATATTCAGTGATACATATATAGTTATACATACAAAGACATAGCTTTCCAGGTGGCACTAATGGTAAAGAATCTGCCTGCCAATACAGGAGTCTCAAGAGACCTGGGTTCAGTCCCTGAGTCAGGAAGATCCTCTGAAGGAGAGCATGGCAACCCACTCCAGTATTCTTCTCTGGAGAATCCTATGGAGAGAGGAGTCTGGCGGGGTACAGCCCATAAGGTCATAAAGAGTCAGACATGACTGAAGCGACTTAGCATGCATACACATCAGTGGTTAAGGCTCCTGCCATGGGCCAGGGTTCAGTCCCTGGCTGCGGAACTAAGATCCTGCAAGCCAAGCAGCAAGGCTAAAACTAAATAAATAAATAAATAGAACATAACAAAGAAAATAAATTTAAATAAGCCGAATAAATACAAAGCGTGTTAAAAAGTTAGCACGTCTTTAAGCTCCAAGGTGCTAGTTAGGCTGTAATGTGGTAAAGCAAATAAAATCAAATACAGTACATTATAAGTGGAAATGTGAGCTGTATCACATGTTTATTCCATGCGTGATGAACAAATGTTTCCATTTCCCTGTATCCTCAAGACCTGATGAAACAGAGCAGGACTCTATGATCCCTGCCCGCCCACCCCGCTCCATGTCTTCTGCTTGCCTTTTGCATGTGGAAAATTTTAGTCAAAGAAAAAGTTTTATCAGAGAAGAAATGCTGAAACAAAGGAAAACAGTCTAAGGAGACTAAGTAATAATAATGTAGTCATTAAGCATAGTCAAGGACATTTAGTTCTTTTTCACGGGCTATAGATAATATTCTGAGCCATATCCTGTGAGCTGTCTTAAAGATACCAAAACACCAGGTAGAGAAGTTAACTACATGATGGCCAGATTGCCACAACTGAGCTGTCACAATTCCCAGAATTGACTACAAAGAAGGAACTGAAGATCAACTGTACCTAAAGCAACCAAGATGATGCTAGTCAGACCACTGATGACCAATTTGAAGATGACTGTACTGTTTCTGCATGTAACCGCGCCCCCCCGCACTTTGTCTATAAAAACTCTCACCCCCTGCTTGCCTGGGGTGGGGGATAGGCCTTTAGACAGATGTCCACCATCCTCCCCCACAGTTGCTGGAGTCAGGAACAAAGCAAACTTTCCTTTCCATCAACCCAGCCTGTTTACTGGCTTTTGAGTGGCAAGCAGCCAGACCCTACATACGTATCTTTTGGTAACACTGACACTTAAAAGGGATAATTCAGATCTTTATTCCATAATGCCAGATTATATTAGGCAGAGATACAGGGCTGCTGTAGCACTTAAAAAGGAAAAAGTCAACTTCTGGGTGTTGGGAAAGAGAACGCTTAGCGCAATAGACAATAAAGTAGGCTGTGGAATGAATATAAAATTTATTTTTCCTACATTCTCTGAAATTTATCAGTGAGGTGTGTTTTTTGTTTGTTTGTTTTGTATTTTTTCAAATTGTGCCCTGAGATTCTATGCAAATCTATAAGAACCTCTGCATGAAAGCAAAATGGTCCCATTGTTTTCTAGTTTTACATGCTTTTTAGATCTGATTACCTCTGTACCTGAAAGACTTCTGTACTGTTAGTCTGATATCAGTTTTGTGGCCATGCACCTTGACTCTTTTGATTGTGTTTATGATTGCTTTTTTCAAAGTAGAAAAAAGTTATTTCAAATGTGACTTAATTTGTACTTTATATGTATATCCTGCTTTTTTTATTAATGCTCTACTCCTAATATATGCTTGATGATAATATTTATTAATGCATCAGGGTATTTTGTCTTAAAATTCTGATTATATGTCAGGTATGCTGATGATAAAAAACATGAGTAAGACAACCAGTATTTTCTTACTTATCTGGGTATAATAGGGAGAAAATGGGTAGGAAGTGAATATATCAAGATTACTCCAAAAATGAGATAAGATTTAAAAAATATATATATGGAATTATTTATTGATGTTTTAAGCCTTATTCTTGGACTTGGATGGGATGAGGAGTTTGGAAGCAAGTTGGAAGAAATAGAAAATAAAGCCCAGGTCCCCCAAGCTCACCACCTAGCCAAGGTCTTGGATATCCTAAAGGAACCCAGGGCTGGACACTGGACTGCTAATTTTTTTTTTTTCCATTTGCAAGTTCATCTCACCATTCCTGACCCAGCAGGAATATTGGTTTTCCTGCTGATCCTCTCCATTCATACATCCCATCTGCCTGCTATCCACCAGTGTTCAGTTTCTCCTCTAGTTGCTCCCACCACCCCTCATCCCCTCCCTCTTCACACTGACTGTACCCAAGAGGCTCTTTGCTGAGTAACCATTGTTAACCCATTGCTCAGATAGTAACTTCAGGTCATGGAGAACCAGGTCTCCCAACAGCCCAAGGCCAAAGACCCTAAGGTTCTATTTCCCCTAGGGAGAGGTGGACAGGGGGAAGGGTAGAGGATAGAGATGCTGTATCTGGTGCAGAGGTCCAAGCTCCTCAGAAAACAACAACAAAAACAATCTACAAACAGGTCCAAAACAACCAGCAATCAAGGGACCGGACAGTCTCCAGCCCCACTATTTTTTTTCCTGCTCTGGACAGCAGTCTAGCCATCCCCTACTCTATCCTTTCCTTAAGAGTCTAGGAGTCTGAACTAGTGAGCTGAGGCTGGCAGCAGACTTCATCTGTACTTGCTGCATCATGTTTAGCTGTGATCGTCTATGATAAGGTTTAAAAAAGATGTACATAGAAAGAGCATGTTAGGGACATGAGCTGACCTATCTCACCTCTAGGATATTATATACAGTTTCCAAGTACCTTACAGTTGCTCTCTTACTTTACTTATGGTTTGGGTGGCTCAGACAGTAGAGAATCCACCTGCAACGCAGGAGATCTGCATTCAGTCCCTGGATTGGGAAGATCCCCTGGAGAGTGGAATGGCTATCCACTCCAGTATTCCAGTATTCTTGCCTGGAAAATGCCATGGACAGAGGAGCCTGGCAGGCCACAGTCCATAGGGTTGCAAACAGTCAGACATGACTGAGTGACTAACACTTTCACTTTTTTTTTTTTTTTGATTAACGATTAAATACACTCACACCCAGAGCAGCAAAATTTGCAGAAGTGCCTCCGTGTATGTATGTGTGTTTGCATGAGAAATGAATGGATGTCACAAGCAAATAGGTCTGTTAGTCATCTAAGAGATAGTTGAGTGTCCTCTGTAACTCCAGGGTGCTCTTGACAATGTCATTAAAGTGAAGGTTAAAACAAAGAAAGGACGGCAAAATTACTCTTCTTTAGTTAGAGAATAAGAATAGTAGATCAGAATAAAAATAAACTTCACATTTTAGCTTTCACTTGATATTTTTGACTATTTTTAGCAATTCTGCTAAGTATGTACTGGTATCTCTTTTTGGTTTTCATTTTCTTTCTGACATTCAGGACCCTCTTACGCTCTTTTTGGTCATTTGACTAATAATTTAATGACATATCTATAAAAAAAACTTTGGGCAATTTTTGAAATAGTATGAAAGGAAGAATTTAAACCATATCTTTTCACTTTATTGATTGTAGTCAAATTATTTATGTTTATTTTCAACATAAATATAGGTAAAGAGTAAAACATATGTCAATATGTGCACCACTGGTTTTCTGAAAGTGATACCTATAAGAGTAAGAGGGCAGTGGTTATAAAACATAACATTACTTCTGAAGTAGAGGGAATATATCTTATTTGAAGAGACTCTCACTTTTTTAAGCAGGTAGTCATGGAAACAAAAAAGGATGATATTATGCTCCTAAATGAATGGTGTACTTCTACAGTGTTATATTTGTCTTGGCACTTTATAACACAACAAAAGCCACAATATTTTTCACTGAAATTATAGTTTTGAAAATATTTCATTCCGTTATTTCTTTTATATTTTCTCTCAGAACCATTTCCAAAAACATTTCACTTTCCTTCAAAATTATTTATTGTCCCAATTGGCCAAATTACTTAGTTCTCAACAGATGCATGATATCACAATCCATTACTCTATATCAGTCCTGGCAAGAAACAGATGGCGTGAATCAATTGGGTTATTTGAGGACAGTTCAATATATCAAAGTGAAGGATTTATTCAACCAAAAGGATTACTGCAGTTCTCTATGGCTAATAACAACTAAATTTGATAACTTCTATGAAGTTAAGAGGAAAAAAAAAAAAAAAACCAAGAAGCTATTTTTGAACTTAGAAGTGAGAGTGGAGTGGTGAGAGAGCTTGGTTGACAAGCACTGTAGCATAGAGAACCAATAGGATGAGGTAACAGAAGAAAGAATGGAGCCAAAACAAGTAATTGGACAACTTGACATTTTAACATATTAATTACATTTCAGTTTTACCTGAACCCTAAATCATCTAATCCTATCATAAGAATCTTCATTTTTCAATCAAAATTATCAACCAGAATCAACATTGATAAAATTATTAAAGAATACATTATTTCTTCTCCCTCTCACTTGGTCTTCATAGTTCTAGGATTGTGCCAAATTTACATCAATACTCTGCTTCCAGAATAATGTGCGTTTACTGATGCATATACACATAAACACACACACACACATAGAGGTTTGATTGCTTAATTTTAAATTTGATTAATTAATCACAGCTACCATCTATTTGTGTCTTTATAGAATTAAAAAGTGGCTATTTGTGTCTTTATACAATTAGGCACTGAACAGTCATTGGAAGGACTGATACTGGAACTTAAGCTCCAATACTTTGACCATCTGATGTGAAGAGCCAATTCACTGGAAAAGACTCCAGTGCTTGGAAAGATTAAAGGCAAGAAGAGAAGAGGGTTACAGAGGATGAGATGGTTAGATAGCATCACCGACTCTATGGACATGAATTTGAGCAAACTCGGTGATAGTGAAGCCTCCTGTGCTGCGATTCATGGGGTCACAAAGAGTCAGACATGACTTAACTGCTGAACAACAACAGAATTAGGAAATGTGTAATAAGTTACAACTTTGGAATTTTGAATAAGCAGTATTTGTTTCAGTATGCTTCATTGCATTTTCCTAGATATATATTTATCTTTTTACACAATCTAAAATTATCCTGCTCTCCCAAATTCATACAACTTTATGTTCGTTAGGCTTTTCCATTGCCAGAAATTAAAAAAAAAAAAATTATCAGTTTTACTAAATCATCTAAATAACACATAGAGAGCAGTTAAAAAAAAAAAATGTTTGCAAAACACTGCATTCTTATACATTCTTATATTGCACAGAGTGTCATCATACAGAAACTGGAATAACCTTCAGGATATAACACAAACTTTTTATCTTACTACTCTCTTCATAAAGAAACACCAATTTGATTTTCTGTTTTAGTGGTTCTCCTTTGTCGCTTTTAATTCTTGAACTTCAACAGACTAAATTTTTTCTCCTTTTATCTAGAGTATAGTTCATGCATTTTCCTTTTCTCTATGTTTCTATGGAATTTTATTTCATTTAAGATTTTTTCTAGTTAATGACTCCAAAAAGGAGCCAGTTTCAGAGAGTTCTGGGATCAGACTGTCTCTTAGAGGCTTACTACCTAGCCAAGATGAGGTAGAATCAGGCATCTAGCTCCATTAGTTATTGAGAGTGACATGCCTTTACAACCACAAAAACCCAGAGTACTTCCCACAGAGTAGAGATAGATATCGAAATTTAATAAAATCATGAAAATACCCCCCAAAATACAAAGGATGTTCAACCATTGCTAGATGTATGGAGAGTAGAGATGAAAATATACCAAGAGCTAAAGCATGTCAGCTCTACAGATCAGAGAATCTTGGCAAGAGTTTTCCTATTTCCAAATGAGCTTTTGTTCATTTCCTTTTCCATCAGATTGCCCTAAATACCCTGCTTCCTCACCAGTATGGGGTAGAAAACAATGTATTAAGGCTGGCCTTCTTCCCAGCCAAATCAGTTAGGTAGCATCATAAGCACTTCAGCTCTGCTTGTTTGCATTAATAAAATACCAATTCACCATTTTTTCCCTTAATGTTATCAAAGAACTTAAATGTGTGTGTATGTGTGAGTTGGAGGAAACAGGTTTATGTGTTTTACCAAAGTATTAAAACTTGCGCATTCTGTAGCATCTATAAAAGGACATCCTGAAAAAGCCAAACAAATTTAAATAGATTTTTGTAACAATGAAGATCGCCTAGGATTGACTATGTAAATGATCCACAGTGAATGAGATTTCTTATTCCTCATCTACGTTCACTTCAGCCAAAAGTATATATATTTAGGGTAATAGATTCAGTGCAAATCATAAAGCATTTCCTCTTACATAAAAGTTGCTTATTTCTGAAAATTCTCATTATGTTCTTATCATCTCATATTTTACTTGAAAAATGGTCTTCAATTTTAAGAACCTAAGCAAGAATAATTTTAAATATCTAAAAGCTTTGCAGTGGAAAATAAATAAGTCAACAGAGTTGAAAGTTTTTAAAAAAAGAATGTAAAATTAATGAATAAATGTATTGTGAATATGAAAAGATGAGAAAGAATCTTAACCTAAGACTATAAAATATCTGGTACATCTACTTCTTTAAAACAATGCAGAAAAAGTTGCAACAAATAGCATATGTGATACAAAATATCATTAACCCTATGAAAACCAATTTGCTAAACAAAGGAAAAATGTCTGGTAGTACCTTATGTACATTGGAATGCTGGCAATGTATTGAAATTTACACCTGTAATCCAATTTCTGTTGTGGCCCTAGAATCACAGGTTTTGTACATCTGTTCACTCGTTTTCCCCAACAAAACACAGAAACAATATTTTCACTGTGGTTTATTTCAAAATGTACAATGTTACTTTTTAAGAATAAGTAGGAGGATAGTATATCTTGTATACATGTAGCCACTTTATCTACTCAAAGTAAAACTACACATTTTAATTGGCATTGTCTTGAAGACATAAATTTATAAACTAAATGTAAATAAAAATACAGGGATATACATTAGGATATGAAAAAGCCTAAGAAAATTATTTTATTGTTAACAATAGCAAAGTGAATTTCAAGATTTACTTGCTTAGATTTCTCCCCATCTAGAATGCATATATCTTAGCTGTACCTCAATTAAACCCTTTTAGATTTTTTTTCTTTGTTTGTTTGTTTATTTTTTTGGCTCATTTTTTTCCCACTAAGTCTAATTTCATTTTTTTTTTCAATAAAGGTAATACATGCATGGCAAATAGATGGGAAAATAGTGGAAACAGTGGATGACTTTATTTTTCTGGGCTCCAAAATCACTGCAGATGGTGATTGCAGCCATGAAATTAAAAGACGCTTACTCCTTGGAAAGAAAGTTATGACCAACCTAGACAGAATATTAAAAAGCAGAGACATTATTTTGCCAACAAAGGCCCATCTAGTCAAGGCTATAGTTTTTCCAGTTGTCATGTATGTATGTGAGAGTTGGAATATAAAGAAAGCTGAGCGCCAAAGAATTGATGCTTTTGAACTGTGGTATTGGAGAAGACTCTTGAGAGTTCCTTGGACTGCAAGGAGATCCAACCAGTCCATCCTAAAAGAGGTCAGTCCTGGGTGTTCATTGGAAGACTGATGTTGAAGCTGAAACCTCAATACTTTGGCCACCTGATGCGAAGAGCTGACTCATTGGAAAAGACCCTGATGCTGGGAAAGATTGAGGGCAGGGGGAGAAGGGGATGACAAAGGATGAGATGGTTGGATGGCATCACCGACTCGATGGGCATGGGTTTGGGTAAACTCTGGGAGCTGGTGATGGACACGGAGGCCTGGCATGCTGCGGTTCAAGGGGTTGCAAAGAGTCAGACATGACTGAGTGATTGAACAGTACTGAATACATGGATCTCATTAAACAAATTGAAGCTGTAGAAAAATATTTCCTACTAAAGCAATTTGGGTATTTACATAAAGAAGTAGCCATCTGTTTGGAATAGTTGCATATCTCAGTCTCCTAATTCCTTTAAGTCTCTGCTCAATGTTGGATCACCTCATATAAAACAGCATCCACCGCCACCATTCTATCTCGTTTATACTCATTATTTTTCATCATGCTCCATGATCTGCAGTACTAACACCCAATTCCTTACTGTATTAATGTCTGTCTCCTCATACTGGAAGGTAAGCTCTGTGAGATCAAGATGTCAAGAACTGGGAAGAGTTTGAGAATTTTCTTTACTTGTAGGCTGGTAAATTAAAGTGCTACAGATCTATAGATGGTTGCATAAGACATAGACTCCTAGGTCAGAGACAAAGACATTTTTACTCACAGCAGAGTAAGCAGCCCAGCCTGCATGTTTGCATCTATTCTCCTTGTGTCCAAGTCATGGGGGTGACGTAAAGTGGTGTAGATTGATGCTTAACACACAGTGGGTTTTATGTCACAGCTGAGGAACCCTGAGTTGCTTAATATCTAATCTTGCAATGTTCTACTAGAAAACTTGCTCAAAATTTTCCTTGGACAGAGACATTATTTTTATTATTCTGGTCAGAAAACAAATCTGCCTCTGTTTTTGAGCGATCCTTTATCTCTATCTTCCAGGGTTTGTGATAAAAAATGTTCTTAGAAAATATAGTCTGGAATAAAACTATCAATGTCCCTTGACCAGAAGACATTCAGTGATGTGAAAGACTGATAGGAAAAAAATAACTGACTCTTTGGAACAGACCCTGATGCTTGGAAAGATTGAAGGAAAGAGGAGAAGGGGGTGACAAAGGATGAGTTGGTTGGATGGCATCAACGACTCGATGGACATGAGTCTGAGAAAGCTCAGGGAGCTGGTGATGGACAGGGAATCCTGTAGTAATGCAGTCCATGGGGTTGCAAAGCATCAGACACAGCTGAGCGACTGAATGGAACTGAAAGTATGTTCAGCCCACCAGGCTCCTCGGTCCATAGGATTCTCCAGGCAAGAATACTGTGGTGGGTTGTCATTTCATTCTCCAGGGCATCTTCCCCACCCAGCAATCAAACCTAGGTCTCCTGCATTTCAGGCAGATTTTTTTTTTTTTTTTTACTAACTGAGTCACTAGGGAACTCAGGAAATTATATGAGGCATAATATTCACTGCCAGGCACGAAGGATCTGAAGATGAATTTACTCCAGAAGAGTGTGAAGGAGCGTCTAGGGTGTGTGGCAGTGTTCTAAAACTAGATAGTGGTGCTGGTTACACTTATTTAACACCTATCAAACTTTATCAGATGGAATGCTTTACATGAATGAATTTTATTTTATGTAAATTTGCTATAGCAAAACTGAAAGAAATGAAAGTTCATTTCTTGATATTAAGTGCAATATCACACATTGAATTATCTTGAAACATACTTACGAAACTGATACTACTGTTTGTTGTGTTTAAACAAAAAAATAGTAGAATAAATCAGGGATGAGCAAAAGCATTCTTTATTTTGTACACAAATAACAGGACAAAGGAGGTTGTGGTGGTAGTGCTCAAATACCACTAGTTATACTCTCATCTCCACAAATTTCATACAATGTGTAGACCTGTGTATACAATCCAAGTAAGAAAAGTGTACTTACTAAGTAAATACCACCTCAACAAAATCCCTTAGACCTTGATTCATCATTCACCATGCATCAGTTCAGTTTAGTTGCTCAGTTGTGTCCCACTCTTTGTGACCCCATGGAATGCAGCATGTCAGGCTTCCCCATCCATCAACAGCTCCCAGAGTTTACTCAAAATCATGTCCATTGAGTCAGTGATGTCATCCTACCATCTCATCCTCCGCTGTCCCCTTCTCCTCCTGCCTTCAATCTTTGCAAGCATCAGGGTCTTTTCAAATGAATCAGTTCTTTGCATCAGGTGGCCAAAGTATTGGAGCTTCCGCTTCAACATCAGTCCTTCCAATGAATATTCAGGACTGATCTCCTTTAGGATGGACTGGTTGGATCACCTTGCAGTCCAACAGACTCTCAAGAGTCTTCTCCAACACCACAGCTCAAAACCATCAATTCTTCAGTGCTCAGCTTTCTTTATGGTCCAACTCTCACATCCATACATGACCGCTGAAAAAACCATAGCTTTGCCTAAATGGGCCTTTGTCACAAAAGTAATGTCTTTGCTTTTCAATATGTTGTCTAGGTGGGTCATAACTTTTATTACAAGGAGCAAGCATCTTTTAATTTCATAGCTGCAATCACAATCTGCAGTGATTCTAGAGCCCAAGAAAATAAAGGCTGTCACTATTTCCACTGTTTCCCCACCTATCTGTGATGAAGTGCTTAGATCAGATGTCATTATCTTACTTTTTTGAATGTTGAGTTTTAAGCCTGCATTTTCACTCTTCTCTTTTACTTTCATCAAGAGGCTGTTTAGTTCCTCTTCACTTTCTGCCATAAGGGTGGTGTCATCTGCATATCTGATGTTATTGACATTTCTCCAAGCAATTTCTGATTCCATGCCTCATCCAGTCTGGTATTTTCCATGATGTACTCTGCGTATAAGTTAAATAAGCAGGGTGACAATATCCAGCATTGACCTACTTATTTCCCAATTTTTAACCAGTCCCTTGTTCCATGTCCAGTTCTAGCTCTTGCTTCTTGACCTTCATACAGATTTTTCAGGAGGCAGGTAAGGTGGTCTGGTATTTCTATCTCTTGAAGAATTTTCCACAATTTGTTGTGATCCACATGATCAAAGGCTTTGGCATGATCACACAGTCAAAATCTTTGGCATAGTCAGTAAAACAGAAGTAGATGTTTTCCTGGAATTCTCTTGCTTTTTTGATGATCCAACAGATGTTGGCAATTTGATCTCTGGTTCCTCTGCCTTTTTCTAAATCCAGCTTGAACATCTGCAAGTTCTAAGTTCACATACTGTTGAAGCCTGGTTTGGAGAATTTTGAGCATTACTTTGCTAGCATGTGAGATGAGTATAATTGTGCAGTAGAATGTGCAAAGAATGTTCAAAGTATTCCTTGGCTTTCTTTGGGATTGGCATGAAAACTGGCCTTTCCTAGTCCTGTGGCCACTGTTTTACTTTCCAAATTCAGTGGCATATTGACTTCAGAGGCTAGTGGGATTTGATTACAGAACTTCCACATGACTGGGGAAACAAACTCTTGGAGGGCACAAACAAACCTTGTGCACACTAAGAGGCAGGAGAAAGGAGCAGTGTCTCCACAGGAGATTGAACCAGACTTGCCTGTGAGAGTCCAGAAGTCTCCAGCAGAGATGTGGGTTGACAGCAGCCTGCTGAGGGGTCAGGAGCACTGAATACAACAGTGTAGAAGAGAGTCATTTTGAAGGAGTTTTCCATTGACATCATTACCCCTACCATAATTTGCCCTCAGGATAAACCACAAGGTTTAACCCTTATTGACCACCTGTCAACAGAAAATTGGATTAAAGATTTATTGGGCATGGCTCCTTTGCATACTGTTTCATACCCCATGAACAGTATGAAAGGTTCTCAAAGCAGGAATAATGAAGTGGCTTGCCATTCCCTTATCCAGGGGACCACATTTTGTCAGAACTCTCCTCCATGACCCATTAGTTTTGAGTGGCCCTACAACACATGGTTCATAGTTTCATAGTGTTAGACAAGGCTGTGGTCCATGTGATTATTTTGGTTAGTTTTCTGTGATTGTGGTTTTCATTCTATCTGCCCTCTGGTGGAGAAGGATAAGAGGCTTATGAAAGCTTTCTGATGGGAGAGACTGACTAAGGGGGATATTGGGTCTTGTTCTGATGGGTGGGGCTATGTTCAGTAAAACTTTAATCCAATTTTCTCTTGATGGGTGGAGCTGTGTTCCCTCCCTGCTATATACCTGGGGCCTAACTATGGACTTCCCTGGTGGCTCAGCCAGTAAAGCATCTGTCTAGTTCAATCCCTGGGTTGGGAAGATCCCCTGCAGAAGGAAATGGTAATCCACTCCAGTACTATTGCCTGGAAAATCCCAAGGACAGAGGAGCCTGGTAGGCTACAGGCCATGAGGTCGCTAAGAGTAGGACACGACTGAATGACTTAACTTTCACTTTCAAACTATGGTGGGGCTTCCCTAGTAGCTCAGATGGTAAAGAATCAGCCTGCAATGCAGGAGATCCGGGTTTGATCCCTGGTCAGGAAGATCCCCTGGAGAAGGAAATGATAACCCACTCCAATACTCTTGCCTGGAGAATTTTATGGACAGAGAAGTCTGGTGGGCTACAGTCCATGGGATCGCAAAGAGTCAGACACGACTGTGTGACTAACTTTCAGTTTTTTTACTTTTCAAACTATGGTGGAGGTAATGAAGATAATGGTGACCTCCCTCAAAAGTTCCCATGCATGTACTGCTACAGTACATGCCTCCAACACTGCAGCAGGCCACCACCAACCTAGGCCTTCTCCTGAGACTTCTGGACACCTATAGGCAAGTCTCCAGTGCAGTCACTGTTCCTTTCTCCTGGGTCCTCGTGCACAAGGTTCTGTTGTGCCCTCAAAGAGTCTATTTCCCAGTCCTATGTAAATTCTGGAAGCTCTATGGTGCCAGCAAAGTAATGCTCAAAATTCTCCAAGCCAGTTTTCAGCAATACGTGAACCCTGAACTTCTAGATGTTCAAGCTGGTTTTATAAAAGGCAGAGGAACCAGAGATCAAATTGCTAACGTTCATTGGACCATCCAAAAAGCAAGAGAGTTCCAGAAAAAAACATCTACTTCTGCTTTATTGACTATGCCAAAGCCTTTGACTGTGTGGATCACAATAAACTGTGGAAAATTCTGAAAGAGATGGGAATACCAGACCACCTGACCTGCCTCTTGAGAAACCTATATGCAGGTCAGGAAGCAACAGTTAGAACTGGACATGGAACAACAGACTGGTTCCAAATAGGAAAAAGGAGTACGTCAAGGCTGTATATTGTCACCCTGCTTATTTAACTTCTATGCAGAGTACATCATGAGAAACACCTGGTTCTATGAAGCATAAGCTAGAATCAAGATTGTTGGGAAAAATATCAATAACCTCAGATATACAGATCACACCACCCTTATTGCAGAAAGTGAAGAGGAACTAAAAAACCTCTTGATGAAAGTGAAAGAGGAGAGTGAAAAAAGTTGGCTTAAATCTCAACATTCAGAAAACGAAGATCATGGCATCCGGTCCCATCACTTCATGGGAAATAGATGGGGAAACAGTGGAAATAGTGTCAGACTCTTTTTGGGGGGCTCCAAAATCATTGCAGATGGTGACTGCACCCATGAAATTAAAAGACGCTTACTCCTTGGAAGAAAAGTTATGACCAACCTAGATAGCATATTGAAAAGCAGAGACATTACTTTGCCAACAAAGATCTGTCTAGTCAAGGCTATGGTTTTTCCAGTGGTCATGTATGGATGTGAGAGTTGGACTATAAAAAAATCTGAGCACTGAAGAATTGATGCTTTTGAACTGTGGTGTTAGAGAAGACTCTTGAGAGTCCCTTGGACTGCAAGGAGATCCAACCAGTTCACCCTAAAGGAAATCAGTCCTGAATATTCATCGGAAGGACTGATTTGAAGCTGAAACTCCAATACTTTGGCCACCTGATACGAAGAGCTGACTTATTTGAAAAGACCCTGATGCTGGGAAAGATTGAGGGTGGGAGGAGAAGGGGATGACAGAGGATGAGATGGTTGGATAGCATCACCAACTCAGTGGACATGAGGTGAGTTAACTCCAGGAGTTTGTGATGGACAGGGAGGCCTGGTGCATTGTGGTCCACCGGGTCACAAAGAGTCGGGCACAGTTGAACGACTGAACCAAACTGAACTGAACTGAGCATGCCCTCGCCCATCAGAATAAGACCCATATTCCCCCACAGTCAATCCCACCCATCAGGAAGTTTCCACAGACCTCTTATCCTTATTCATCAGAGGGAAGACAGAATGAAAATGGGAAACACAGAAAACTAACAAAACTGATCACATGGATTACAGCCTTGTCTAACCCACCATGAATAGTAAGGTCTTAATAAATACACTTTTTAAGACCTTACTATGTAACAGAAGGGAGAAGGAAATGGCCACCCACTCCAGTGTTATTGCCTGCAGAATCCCAGGGATGGTGGAGCCTGGTGGGCTGCCATCTATGGGGTCTCACAGAGTCGGACACGACTGAAGCGACTTAGCAGCAGCAGCAGCAGCATGTAACAGAGGAATTTATATTCCTGGGAAGAATGTCTTTTTCATTGTGCCATTGTACATCTTTATTAGATCCAATTAATGAATACATCAATATTGTATTTTTCATTCAATTCAGTGTATTATATTTTTCGTCTTAAAATTTTCAATAATTCCCTATTTTAAAAATTGATATTTCCCACTTTTGCATTGATTTTTAGGATTTGTTATTTTAATTGTTTTAGCATAATAACAGAAACACTGAAGTGTTTGCTAAATTAAGCATTTGGGTCTAACTTGAGCTAGTTTTTGGAGAAGGCAATGGTAACCCACTCCAGTTCTCTTCCCTGGAAAATCCCATGGATGGAGGAGCCTGATAGCCTGCAGTCCATGGGGTCGTGAAGAGACTGAGCGACTTCACTTTCACTTTTCACTTTCATGCATTGGAGAAGGAAATGGCAACCCACTCCAGTGTTCTTGCCTGGAGAATCCCAGGGATGGGGGAGCCTGGGGGGCTGCTGTCTATGCGGTCGCACAGAGTCAGACACAACTGAAGCGACTTAGCAGCAGCAGCAGCAGCAGAGCTAGTTTGGGGGCTTCACAGCTGGTGCTAATAAAGAACCCAGATGGAGACAGGAAACAAAAGAGACACAGGTTTAATCAATGGGTCAGGAAGATCCCCTTGAGGAGGGCATGGCAACCCACTCCACTATTCTTGCTTGGAGAATCCCATAGACAGAGGAGCCTAGAGAGCTACATTACATAAGGTCACAAAAAGTCAAACAGGACTAAAGCAACTTAGTAGTCAAGCATGATAAGTTAATTTATGTTGACTTTATTTTCAGAATAATAGTTACTCTTATCAATTTATATATCTGGCAATGTTTTGCTGAAGATTGGATACCTTTTTAAAAAATTGTAGTGACTTTATTTTTTTTAATTAATTTGTTTTAATTGGAGGCTAATTATTTTACAATATTGTAGTGGTTTTTATCATAGATTGACATGAATCAGCCATGGGTGTACATGTGTCACCACATGAACCCTCTTCCCACCTCCCTCCCCATCCCATCCCTCTGGGTAGTCCCAGTGCACTGGCTTTTAGGGCCCTATTTCACACATCAAACTTGGACTGGTGATCTATTTCACATATGGTAATATACATGTTTCAATGCTATGTTCTAAAATCATCTCACCCTCATCTCCTCCCACAGAGTCCAAAAGTCTGTTCTTTTTTTTTTTTTCTTTTATAAAAAACTATAAAACACTGGTGAAAGAAATCAAAGAGGAAACTAATAGATGGAGAAATATACCATGTTCATGGATTGGAAGAATCAATATAGTGAAAATGAGTATACTACCCAAAGCAATTTATAGATTCAATGCAATCCCTATCAAGCTACCGACGGTATTCTTCACAGAGCTAGAACAAATAATTTCACAATTTGTATGGAAATACAAAAAACTTCGAATAGTCAAAGCTATCTTGAGAAAGAAGAATGTAACTGGAGGAATCAACCTGCCTGACTTCAGGCTCTACTACAAAGCCACAGTCATCAAGACAGTATGGTACTGGCACAAAGACAGAAGTATAGATTAATGGAACAAAATAGAAAGCCCAGAGATAAATCCACGTACATATGGACACCTTATCTTTGACAAAAGAGACAAGAATATACAATGGATTAAAGACAATCTCTTTAACAAGTGGTGCTGGGAAAACTGGTCAACCACATGTAAAAGAATGAAACTAGAGCACTTTCTAACACCATACGCAAAAATAAACTCAAAATGGATTAAAGACCTAAACGTAAGACCGGAAACTATAAAATTCCTAGAGGAGAACATAGGCAAAACACTCTCCTACATACATCACAGCAGGATCCTCTATGACCCTCCTCCCAGAATATTGGAAATAAAAGCAAAAATAAACAAATGGGACTTAATTAAACTTAAAATCTTCTGCACAACAAAGGAAACAAAAGTCTGTTCTTTATATCTGTGTCTCTTTTGCTGTCTCACATACAGGGTCACTGTTACCATCTTTCTAAATTCCATATATATGTGTTAATATACTGTACTGGTGTTTTTCTTCCTGACTTACTTCACTCTGTATAATAGGCTCCAGTGATTCAAACTCATTTTTTTTTAATAGCTGAGTAATATTCCATTGTGTATATGTACTACAGCTTTCTTATCCATTCCTCTGCCAATGGACATCAAGGTTGCTTCCATGTCCTAGCTATTGTAAACAGTGCTGCAATGAACATTGGGGTACACGTGTCTCT
Source organism: Bos mutus (assembly GCF_027580195.1). Classification (NCBI taxonomy): domain Eukaryota; kingdom Metazoa; phylum Chordata; class Mammalia; order Artiodactyla; family Bovidae; genus Bos; species Bos mutus. The sequence goes on from NC_091617.1 coordinate 10,885,922, forward strand.
TTCAATTCTGGTATCCTCAGTGTGTATGTCCAGCAGTGGTTTGCTGGGTTGTATGGCTGTTCTATTTCTCATTTCTTAAGGAATCTCCACACTGTTCTCCATAGTGGCTGTAATAGTTTGCATTCCCACCAGCAGTGTAAGAGGGTTCCCTTTACTCCACACCCTCTCCAGCATTTATTGTTTGTAGGCTTTTTCATAGCAACCATTCCGACTGGTATGAGATGGTACCTCATTGTGGTTTTGATTTTCATTTCCCTAATAATGAGTAATAGTGAGCATCTTTTTATGTGTTTGTTAGTCATCTGTATGTCTTCTTTGGAGAAATGTCTGTTTAGTTCTTTGGCCCATTTTTGGATTGGGTAGTTTATTTTTCTGGTATTGAGCTACATGAACTGCTTGTATACTTTTGAGTTTAATTCTTTGTCAGTTACTTTGTTTGCTACTATTTTCTCCCATTCTGAAGGTTGTCTTTTCACTTTGCTTATAGTTTCCTTTGTTGTGCAAAAGCTTTTAAGTTTAATTAGGTCCTATTTGTTTATTTTTGCTTTTATTTCCATTACTCTGGGAGGTGGGTCATAGAGGATCATGCTGTAATTTATGTCAGAGAGTTTTGCTCTAAGAGCTTTATAGTTTCTGGTATTACATTTAGATCTTTAATCCATTTTTAGTTTATTTTTGTGTATAGTGTTAGAAAGTGTTCTAGTTTCATTCAACTGGTGGTTGACCAGTTTTCCCCGCACCACTTATTAAGCAGGTTGTCTTTTCTCCATTGTATGTTCCTGTCTTCTTTGTCAAAGATAAGGTGTCCATAGGTGTATTGGTTTATCTCTGGGCTTTCTATTTTGTTGCATTGATTTATATTTCTGTCTTTGTACCAGTATCATACTGTCTTGATGACTGTAGCTTTGTACTATAGTCTGAAATCTGACAGGTTGACTCCTCCAGTTCCATTCTCCTATCTCAAGATTGCTTTGACTATTTGAGTTGTTTTTTTTTTTTTTTCATACAAATTGTGAAATTATTTATTTTAGTTCTGTGAAAAATACCATTGGTAGCTTAATAGGGATTGCATTGATTCTATAGATTGCTTTGGGTAGTATACTCATTTTCACTATATTGATTCTTCCGATCCATGAGCATGGAATATTTCTCCATCTATTTGTGTCATCTTTTATTTCTTTCTATATAGCTTTCTATATATAGTTCTTTAGTTTCTTTAGGTAGACTTATTCCTAAGTATTTTATTCTTTTCATCACAGTGGTCAATGGAATTGTTTCCTTAATTTCACTTTCTGTTTTCTCATTTTTAGTGTATAAGAATGCAAGGGGTTTCTCTGTGTTAACTTTATATCCTGCAACTTTACTATATTCATTGAGTAGCTCTAGTAATTTTCTAGTTGTGTCTTTAGGGTTTTCTATGTCAAGGATCATATTATCTGCAGTGAGCATTTTACTTCTTCTTTTCCAATCTGGATTCCTTTTATTTCTTTTTCTGCTCTGATTGCTGTGCCTAAAACTTCAAAAACTATGCTGAATAGTAGTGGTGAGAGCAGGCACACTTGTCTTGTTCCTGACTTTCGGGGAAATGCTTTCAGTTTTTCACCATTGAGGCCAATGTTTACTCTGGGTTTACCATATATGGTTCTTATTATGTTGAGATATGTTCCTTCTATGCCTGCTTTCTGGAGGTTTTTTTTTTTTTTTTTTATCATAAATGGGTATTGAATTTTGTCAAAGGCTTTCTCCTGATATATTGAGATAATCATATGGCTTTTATTTTTCAATTTGTCAATGTGATGTATCATGTTGATTAATTTGTGAATATTGAAGAATCTTTTCATCCCTGGGATAAAGCCCACTTGGTCATGATGTATGATCTTTTAAATACATTGTTGGATTCTGTTTGCTAGAATTTTGTTGAGGATTTTGCATCTATGGTCATCAGTGATATTGGTCTGTAGTTTTCTTTTTTTGTGGCATTTTTGTCAGGCTTTGGTATTAGGGTGATGGTGGCCTCATGGAATGAGTTTGACAGTCTATCTTCCTCTGCAACTTTCTGGAAAAGTTTGAGTAGGATAGGTATTAGCTCTTCTCTAAATTTTTGGTAGAATTCATCTGCGAAGTCATCTGGTCTTGGGCTTTTGTTTTCTGGATGATTTTTTATTACAGTTTTAATTTCTGTGCTTGTGATGGGTCTGTTAAGATTTTCTATTTCTTCCTTGTTTAGTTTTGGCAGGTTGTATTTTTCTAAGAATTCATCGATTTCTTCCAAGTTGTCCATTTTATTGTCATATAGCTGGTGATAGTAGTCTCTTATGATCCTTTGTATTTCTGTGTTGTCTGTCATGATTTCTCCATTTTCATTTCTAATTTTGTTGATTTGATTCTTCTCCCTGTTTTTCTTGATGAGCCTGGCTAATGGTTTGTCTATTTTGTTTGTCTTCTCAAATACCCAGCTTTTAGTTTTGTTGATTTTTGCTATAGGCTCCTTTGTTTCTTTTTCAGTTATCTATGCCCTAATTTTTATGATTTCTTTCCTTATACTAACCCTGGGGTTCTTAATTTCTTCTTTTTCTAGTTGCTTTATGTGTACAGTTAGGTTATTTATTTGATTTTTCTCTTGTATCTTGAGGTAAGCTTGTATTGCTATGAACCTTCCCCTTAATACTGCTTTTACTGAATCCTTTAGGTTTTGGGTTGTTGTGTTTTCATTTTCATTTGTTTCTATGCATATTTTGATTTCTTTTTTGATTTTTTTCTGTAATTTGTTGGTTACTCCAAAACGTGTTTTTTAGCCTCCATTTGTTTGCATTTTAATAGTTTTTTCTTTTCCTGTAGTTGACATCTAATCTTACCACATTGTGATCAGAAGAGATGCTTGAAATAATTTCAATTTTATTGAATTTACCAAGGCTAAATTTATGGCCCAGAATGTGATCTATCCTAGAGAATGTTTCATGTGCACTTGAGAAAAAGGTGAAATTAATTGTTTTAGGGTGAAATGTCCTATAGATATCAATTAGGTCTAACTGGTCCATTGTATCATTTAAAGTTCAAGCTTCCTTGCTAATATTTTGTTTGGTTGATCTATCCATAGGTGTGTGGGGTATTAAAGTCTCCCACTATTATTGTGTTACTGTTAATTTCCCCTTTCATACTTGTTAGCATTTGCCTTACATATTGGGTACATATATATGTATGATTGTTATATCTTCTTCTTGGATTGATGCTTTGATCATTATGCTGTGTCTTTCTTTGTCTCTTTTTACTATCTTTATTTCAAAGTCTATTTTATGTGATGTGAGTATTGCTACTCTTGCTTTCCTTTGGTTTTCATTTGCATGAAACATTTTTTTCCAGCCTTTCCCTTTCAGTCTTTATGTGTCCCTTGTTTTGAGGTAGGTCTCTTGTAGACAACATATATAGGGGTCTTTAGAGTCTGCTTTGCTCTTTTAAACAAATACAATTCTAATTTGCTTATGCAGTTAATGTGTCTGGACTCAGATTTGTAAGTTTGTATCACTTGACTTCTCTCTAGATTGTCTGCATAATGATGTCTACTGCACAGGTATGGTTCAGGGGTCAAGCAAGGATTTTCAGAGACTGTTTAGACTCTTCAAGACAATTAGTTTTTCAGCAATTGAGATGCATGTGATTTAAAGAATACATTCACATCCACAGCAAGTTGTCAGGTCTCTCAGGCTTTCAATTTTCACTGAATTCCTGAATTCCATTTCAGAATGTGTGCATAATTTGTTATCTTAGCCCTTCTAAATGTCTCTGGCTTTAAAGGTATCCCTTTTCCCATCCCTTGGCAACAAACTTGTCAAGTTTACCTCATAAAAGTAGCAATTTTTCATATATGACATTAATGTCATACATGATTTCCCTTGAGAGTTTTCAAATTTGTTGGGATTGCTATTTTTAAGGTGTTTTTTTTTTTTTTAGTAATTGCTTTTAATTTACAAATTAAGTCTCCGAAGTGAAAATGATTAACATTCTCCAAGTTGCCATTACAGAAAGTAGAGATTTACATTTGTTTACGTAAGCTATAATTGTTAGAACAATTCTATGCCCATATTTAAGTTTCTCTTTACTTTTCATTTCCTGAAACTGTTTTAGAGCTTGTTAATAACTGTATTTCACCAGATTAATTTGAAAATATATTTAAATATTTAGCAGGAAATTCTCTGTAAGGGTTTTATGTTAGTATCAGCAATTAATATGACAGTCATATTGAGCAATATTAAAAACAGTAGTCTTAGCACCAATTTACTTGGTGTATATATTGACTCTGGTTGGATTTTCATATTTGATACTTGACAGAAAACATTTGAAAATAGTATATCAATATGGATCTCCTGATAAACTGATAAAGTGATCCACTTAACTGTAGATGTATCATAAAACTGAATTAAGATTAAACATCATTTGCTTTAAATGTACACACAAAAAGCTAGATAGTTTGAAATTATAACAGGTGATTGAAACACTTTCTTGCTAAACTAACAGTTCATAGGAAACTCAAGAGAGAGTTCACATGATTGAATGCATATGTGTGTAAGAGATCACTGGTGGACCAATGGTTAAGATATTGTGGGAAGACAGGAAAGGGGAATAACATAGAATTTTTTGTACATTTCACTCTACCCCTTTTTTTTTTCCTGCCTCAAGTTGTAGTGCTAGATGTGTTGACTTCATGAATTTTCTGAAGGAAAATGTGATTGCTAAACATGGCATCAGGACTCTTTGTTTAAATACTTAGGGGAATGGTTATTCTTCTGAGGAATAACTGTTCTTGTGTCTAATCTACCTCTTTCCATCAGTGGGTGAAATGGCCCCTTATTCATGTAATTATCCAGTATTTCTATGTAAAACTGAAACCATTGATCAGACTCATGTTACTGCTGTCTATACAGGTCTGTCCTTTGGTTTCCTTGAATGTTACACCCCAGAAGTGAGGGTGTGGGTGAAGATTAATGATAAATGATAAGAAAGAATATTGAATGTTGATTGACAGGGAGCCAATAAATAGTTAACACAAAGCAAAAAATATTACTTTGTCTTGGTGCTTCCTGAGAGGTGGAGGACAAGAAAAGATATTGTTTTTTAAGTGTACTGCAGATGACCATAGGGTGAAATTTTCTATTATGAAAATGAAGATCTTAGCTGTGTTCTGGTGGATATTAGGAGCAGTTAATCTGTATTCACCTAAATGATGTATTATAATGACTCATAGAATCTTGTGGGTGAGCACTTGAATAATTGTGATAGTTTCTTTGTCTTTTGGTTCGTGTTTTACAGGTTATGGCTTTCATGGAAGATGCACGTTTGGTCTCTGGGTCAAGAAGATCCCCTGGTGAAGGAAATGGCAACTCACTCCAGTATTATTGCTGGGAAAATCAATGGACATATGAGCCTGGCTGACTACAGTCTATGGGTCACAGAGTCAGGCACAACTGAGCAACTGACTATGCACACACACTATAGGTGAAAGTTGGCCTAGGTCAAGGACTATGGTTTGGGATCTTGGCAGTAAAAAGCAAAATAAATAACTGGATATGATAATTGTGGTCTCACCTCAGTGGAAATTAAAACTGGAGAGTATAATTTTCATGTGAGTTCTTTAACTTCCCATGCTCAATGAACCAATAAAAACCACTATGGAAGCTTCGCAAAGATGTTCACCCATTAATATCTAGAACCTGTGAATATATTATCTTACATTGTATATGAAATTTTGCAAATGTTATTAAATTAAGGATGCTTTGATGGTGAGATTATCTGGACATGCATGCATACTAAGTCACTTCAATCATGTCCAACTCTTCAAACCCTATGGATTATAGCCAACCAGACTCCTCTGTCCATGGGATTCTCCAGGCAAGAACACTGGAGTGGTCTGCTATGCTTTCTGCCAGGGGAGCTTCCTGACTCAGGGATGGAATCGCATCTCTTATGTCTTATGTCTGTTTTGGCAGGCAGAATCTTTACCACTAGTACTGCTTGGATGGACCCAATGTAATTATGAAGGCTTGTATAAAACTGAAGTCAGAGGGTCAGAGTCAGAGAAAAAGATATGAAGATGTAAGAGGTTAGAGGATTGTGAGAACAGAAGTCAAGGAATGAAAATCAAGGAAATAGTTATCTTCTGCATCTTTCACAAAGAATGTATTCCTGTCAGTCAAGTTTGTATAGAAAATATCCAGAATAGTAGTTTGTACCTGATTTCTGTTTTGGCCTCTGGATTCCTGCATTAAAGTTTGGTCACACAGCCAGAAGGTTATATAAAAACAAAAAGCCTCCTTGAGTGAGACTGGGTCTTTCCTGAAATCAATATATTGAACCTGAATATTGGTGGTTTATAATCTAGAGATACACCATACCTGAGGTGATTGAAAACAAACCCTGGAAACTGCTTAAATATCTCATGCATCTTTGAAGTTTGTCAGTGTTCTTTTTCCTGCTGTATTTTATGTTTTTTTTACTATCATGAAGCCTCACATAAATATACCTTGCTAACATATTGAATGATTACTATAACTTGAGAACTTGTAGTTTCATGAAATGCAAATTTTCCTGGTTGGTCCTGAATTTTGAGAGGCTTTGTTTACTGATTTATCTCAGGTTTAATTTTCACACTGACCCAAGTACCTTTTAGTTGTCAGCTAGTTGCTATTGTTTTGACAAGCAATTGAGTCTCATAGATCCTTAAGTGACACAGCACTGCTAAAATCTGTATTTTATACTTATTTGAATGAATTTATTAAAGTTTTTCTCATTTTCATAAGATTAATGTATTAGAAATTATAGTACCTACATGAAACATGAAAATGGTAGGTACAGTTAAAATATGATTTTTAAATATTTTTGCAATGTCAGTAAATGTTGATTTTTAATACCTGAGCAACTATAAGCATAAACACATTTTAATGTTTTATTGGGTAAATAGAACTAAGTTGAAGTACTTTAGAAACCACATAACAGAAATTCTACTTGTAAGACACTTTGCTATATATGAAAACCTAAAAAGTGAACATTTTCAAAGGAAAAATGAGAGGAATATTATAAATAAACAATTCATGCTAATATTTATTGAGAACTTATGCCATGGACATATGTTAGACACTAGATTCCTTATTCCCTGTGCTGTTGTGTTTAGTTATTAAGTCATGTTCAACCCTTTTGGGATACCATGAACTAAAGACTGCCAGGCTCCTCTGTCCATGGGATTTTCCAAGCATGAATACTGGAGTGGGTTGCAATTTCCTTCTCCAGAAGATCTTCTAAATCCTACCAAACTTAAAATTTTGAGGGTTAAAGAAACAAACAAAAACTGGTTCAATAAAATTTGAAGAATTCTATAATTATGACAACTAATAATTACCATGAACGTGTGCCTTAGTGACATTTAACCCATTTGATCAAAGTGGATGTGACTGGGTAGTGGTCAATAAATGTATTCTGGGAGAAAAAAAAAATGAGTGTGATTGAGATGTAAGTCTTGCATCTCTTACATTAAGAGATAAGCCTTAATAAGAATGATCTTTTACTGGGGACACTGCACAGAGTAATTGAGGTTGAGTGAATACCACAGAGGAAAGAGGATAAAAAGTGGATATGTCAGTATTGAAGGAAGGAAATATTTTCTGTTCCCAAGGGTGCTGTTTGCACCAGTGAGGGATTGCAGAAATTACACCAGATCAGTCCTCAGAGGTGAGTAGAAGCATAAGCTTACAACTGCAATAGTGGGAGGAAGCCCATAGGTAAAAGTGCAACGGCCTCTCCTTCCATGAAACACCTGAATGAAGAAGGTCTTCAATGTAATTACTTTCTTGTGTCCTGTTAATATGCTCCTCATATTGATCAATAGTATCTTCACAATTTTATTTAGGGCCCATACTTTCCTTTTCCAGTGTATATTTCTCATAAGTGTAATCTCCAGAAGAGTCTCATTTCAAAATGAGACTATACCTAGAAACTAAATAAGTAAGCCTCTTCTTCTTACATTATTGATGGAGAATTTTTTCAAATGGGCAAGATTCAAAATGTACTATTTATTTGGCCTGATTCTTCCCCTTTCAATATGTGACAACAAGTTAGTGTGACTAACTATGAGCATGGGTTGTCAAAAAATTGGAACCAATGCTAAAATATTTGTATGATGTTTTATAGATGGGACCATATATACCTACTTATTTAACTTATATGCAGAGTACATCATCCAAAATGCCAGGCTGGATGAAGCTCAAGCTGGAATCAAGATTCTTGGGAGAAACAGATATGCTGACGACACCACCCTTATGGCAGAAAACAAAGAACTAAAGAGCTTCTTGATGAAAGTGAAGGAGAAGAGTGAAAATGTTAGCCCAAAATTCAACATTCAGAAAACTAAGATCATGGCATCCAGTCCCATCACTTCATGGCAAATAGATGAGGAAACAGTAGAAACAGAGTGAGACTTTATTTTTCTGGGCTCCAAAATCACTGCAGATGGTGACTGCAGCCATGAAATTAAAAGTAGCTTACTCCTTGAAAGTAAAGCTATGACCAACCTAGACAGCATATAAAAAGCAGAGACATTATTTCGCCAACAAAGATCTGTCTAGTCAAAGCTATGGTTTGTCCAGTAATCATATATGGATGTGAGAGATGGACCATAAAGAAAGCTGAGCACCAAAGAATTGATGCTTTTGAACTGTGGTATTGGAGAAGATTCTTGAGAGCCCCTTGGTCTGCAAGGAGATCCAACCAGTCAATCCTAATGGAAATCAGTCCTGAATATTCATTGGAAGGACTGATGCTGACGCTGAAACTCCAATACTTTGGCCACCTGATGCAAAGAAGTGACTCATTGGAAAAGGACCTTGATGCTGGGAAAGATTGAAGGCGGGAGGAGAAGGGGACGACAGAGGATGAGATGGTTGGATGGCATCACTGACTCGATGGACATGAGTTTGAGTAAGCTCTAGGAGTTGGTGATGGACAGGGAGGCCTGGTGTGCTGCAGTCCATGGGATCACAAAGACTAGAACATGATTGAGTGACTGAAATGAACTGATACATACTATATTGGAGAAAATGAAAAATATATATTCTGCTACTTTATCATTCCTGGCAATTCCTACAGAATTTCAGACTATGGCAAAACTATTAGTGGTATTTCAAAAATAAAATACATGCTTCCTGTGTGGAACTGAATAAAAAGATTATTGAACATGAAACATGTGCATTGTTTTCTATATTTATAAAACTCCATTAGTTTACTGGATTCTGGGAATCAAGCCAGAAGCACGTTTCAGATAATGTTGTTTCCTTATTGTGATATTTATTATCCAATTAAATTTTTGATGCTTCCATCTCCCAGTTTCAAGAGTAACAAGAATTACATTAATTAATTGCTTTGCACACAGAAATATTTTGAATGCTTCTAGAAAGAAAGTTCTAATTAAGAACTATTTTAAAAATCTGGAAATTAATTTTATCTTACAATTTTTGAGTCCGTGCTGAAATTAATGTTCAACTCAGTAATGGTCAAGATTAAAATATAAAACTTAAGTCTTTGTATCATTTCATTCTTTTTATAGTTTGCAAGTTTTTTATATTCATTTTGCATCTATTATCTGGACTAAATCTGTGATAACATAAATATATTAAATTTAGAATTTCTTACAATGAATATGAATTTAATGAATATTTTATATGCAACCTGATGAACAACTAGGGCCACTGTGTATAGCTTAAAACTAGTTGGAACATTTTCCCTCTGTGAATTTTTTTGACAATTGTGTTGAATGTGTGCATATTGGTCAGTATATTTCTAGTCAGAACACTGCATGCTTGTTCTAATTTAGTTATACATATGAAAAAATAATAAGATTACAGATATTATACATTATTCCAAACTTAATACTAGTTAATTTATATAGGCTAGTTTGGAGAAGGCTGCATGGTGAATTAAGGACACAATCAAGAATATAATCAACTTATATGTAAATAAAATATTTGGTCAATTAAAATGTCTATGTGGCAGAGGGAAAAGACAACTGGGAATCAGGAGATCTAGATTAATACATGATAATATGCTAGGTGAGCACATTGGCTTCAGAGTCAGACTGCCAGGTTCTAATCTTAACTCTGCAATTTACTGGGCCTAAGAATTTGTGCATCTCTGTCCCTGTTTTTCTTCATTTATTAAATGTCAACAAAATAACATTTAACTCTATATAATATAATTTTCTCTATGTTGGCACTAGTCATAAAGAACTTGCCTGCCAATGCAAGAGATGTAAGAGATGGAATTTCAATCTCTGGGTCTGGAAGATCCCCTGGAGAAGGGCATGGCAATCTACTCCAGCATTCTTGCCTGGAAAATTCCATGGCAGAGAAGCCTGGTGGACTATAGTCAATGGGGTCACACTGAGTTGGACACGACTGAAGTAACTTAGCACACAAGCAATGTAATTTTCATTATATCATATTAATAATATTCCTACACATAGAGTTGTTTTAGATATTAAATAAATAAGTAAAATCAGTTAGAATAGGCATAACACATAACAATAATTCTTGCTATTGTTATTACTGACTATAAAAACAGGAGCATAACACTAATTTTCTAACCACAAAATTTTAATCTAAAAATAATCAGATTAAATCAGTTAATAGGAATAGAAACACTGATACTATGATTTATAAAAATAAATATGTATTTGGTCTTTGTCTTCATTACTGGCATAGAGCTCCTAAAACCTCTGTAATTTCCTAAGGGATGAGAGCCACAAAGAGGTTTTTGATGTTAATGAGGTGACCTGTGGAATTCGTTTAATGTTGGATCTGGTGGCCAATAGAGCTAATCATGTGATTCTGGAATTTTCAATCCCACCCCCTCACCCCCTGAACATCTGCCCCTCAAACATGCTAGAAAGGGAGAGGGACTGGAGATTGAGTTCAGTTGCCAAAGTCTGATAATTTAATCAATCTTGCCTAAGTAATAACACCTCCACAAAAGGCCAAAAATGATGGGGCTCAAGGAGCTTATAGGATGGTGAATACATGGAGATTTAGGGAAAGTGGTGCATCTGGACAGAGCATGAAAGGTCTTCTTCCTTTCCCCACATCCCACTCTATGCATTTCTTCCAACTAGTTCTTTCTGAGTTACATCCTTTTATGATAGACTGGTAATTTAGGTGAGTAAAGTGGTTTCTTGAATTCTGTGAGCTTCTCTATTTGAATCTGAGGAGAAGATTCTGAAAACCTCTGGTTTATAACCTATGTATCAGAAATGCAGTTGCCAATCTGGACTTGTAGTTGACATCTGAAGTGGGAGGGGATAGTCCTGGAGGGCTGAACCATTAGCCTATGGAATCTGATGCTATATCTGGGTAGATAGTGCCAGAACTGAATTGAATTAACCACCTGGTTCCAGAGAATTACTCAAAGTTGTGCTAGAAGCTCCCATACCCCAACACACACACACACACACACGCACTTTGGAAATTGGGTCCAGGAATGCAAAAGAACAACTAAATTGCATTTCCAAACTATATTATTAGAATTTTTACAGTGTTAGTCTCCTATTTTACGATCTTTCATTACACTGGCCTTTCTTAACAATATCCTACATAATGGCCTTGATCAATGCATAGTTCCTACTACTTTTTTTACTCTGTCACCACCAAACACCCTTAACTTTATATCTTACCCAGCTTAGTGAACATTCTCATTTTATCAAAGCAGGAAAATGCAGGTTAAAATTAATTCTTTGCTTGTTTGTATCTTCTCATTTTGCAGGCATGAGACACTGAGGAATGGTGAAAAATTATCATCATGTATAGTCTAATTTTAATTTCATGACCACTAACCTCTGCATTCTAACCTCTAACATTCAGAAAACTAAGATCATGGCATTTGGTCCATCACTTCATGGCAAATAGATGGGGAATCAATGGAAACAGTGAGAGACTTTATTTTTCTGGTCTCCAAAATCACCGCAGATTGTGATTGCAGCCATGAAATTAAAAGACGCTTACTCCTTGGAAGGAAAGCTATGACCAACCTAGACAGCATATTAAAAAGCAGAGACACTACTTTGTCAACAAAGGTCCATCTAGTCAAGGCTATGGTTTTCCAGTGGTCATGTATGGATGTGAATATTGGAGTATAGATAAAACTGAGGGCAGAAGAATTTATACTTTTGAATGGTGGTATTGGAGAAGACTCTTGATTGAGAGTCCGTTGGACTGCAAGGAGATCTAATCAGTCCATCCTAAAGGAGATCAGTCCTGGTTGTTCATTGGAAGGATTGATGTTGAAGCTGAAACTCCAATACTTTGGCCACCTAATGCGAAGAGCTGACTCATTTGAAATGACCCTGATGCTGGGAAAGATTGAGGGCAGGAGGAGAAGGGGACAACAGAGGATGAGATGGTTGGATGGCATCACCGACTCAATGGACATGGGTTTGGGTAAACTCCGGGAGTTGGTGATGGACAGGGAGGCCTGATGTGCTGCAATTCATGGGGTCGCAAAGAATTGGACACGACTGAGTGACTGAACTGAACTGAACTGAACCTGTGTTTAAGGTCTTAATGCTATAGAAATTTCTATGATATTTCCGTACACTGGTCAATCTCCCATTATCTCAAAAATAAGTATTTAACGTCTTCTCAGCTTTCTGCAAACTTCCATGTTGCACTGTCAAAGAATATATTAAGGAGTATGGGACTGAGTGGTTTCAAAATCACTGAGATGGATAAAGGGGCATATTCTAGGATGAATTACCATACATACTTCTCGAAACAATGCAAGATAGATACATTAGTAGAAACACAAAGTTCAGTCCCACACCAGAAACTATGCTGGAATCAAGATGTCTCTGGCATCTCTGCCTGGACCTACAGGATCACTGTTTTCTGAGACCAAGAATTTGATGAGTGTTTTTTGTAAATCATAGAAAATCTGAAGTTGCTGTGGTTTTCCATGCTAGCAGGCATCATATGAATTTCTCTTGACTTCACTTATTTCTAATTTATTTCAATTTTACCCAGTTATTGGATTTTGGCAGGTTGGTAATGATAGATATTCACAACTATAACATTTTACATAATAGATTCACTGTTCTAAAGATCTCCTATGTTCCACCTATTTGTTCTTCTTCCCCACCCCATTCCCCTCCCTTAACAACTACTCTTTGCTTTTTCTATATTTTTTTCTTTCCTGGAATGTCATATAGTTGGAATCATGTAGCATGCTGCCTTTTAAAATTGTCCTTTTTCAGTTAACCAAATAGAACCCACCTGACAATACAAGAGACATTAAGAGACACAGTTTTGATCCCTAGGTTAGGAAGATCCCCCTGGAGGAGGGCATGGAAATCTACTCTAGTATTCTTTCCTGGAGAATCCCATGGACAGAGGAACCTGGTGGGCTACAGTCGATAGGGAGCAGAGTCAGACACAACTAAAGCAACTTAGCACACAACACACACATGTATTTAAGTTTCCTTCATGTTTTTCTGTAGCTTAATAGCACCACTATTTCTTTTCAGTTCAGTTCAGATGCTCAGCCATGTCCGACTCTTTGTGACCCCATGGACTGTAGCACCCCAAGGCCTCCCTGTCCATCACCAACACCCAGAGCTTACTCAAACTCATGTCCATCGAGACAGTGGTGCCATCCAACCATCTCAACCTCTGTCATCCCCTTCTCCTCCCACCTTCAATCTTTCCCAGCATGAGGGTCTTTTCAAATGAGTCAGTTCTTCACATCAGGTGGACAGAGTATTGGAGTTTCAGCTTCCAATTCAGTCCTTACAATGAGTATTCAGGACTGATTTCCTTTAAGATAGACTGGTTGGAACTCTTTGCAGTCCAAGGGACTCTCAAGAGTCTTCTCCAACACCACAGTTCAAAAGTATCAATTCTTCAGCACTCTACTTTCTTTATAGTCCAACTCTCACATCCATACATATCTACTGGAAAAGCCATAGCTTTGACTAGACAGACCTTTGTTGACAAAGTAATGTCTCTGCTTTTTAATATGCTGTCTAGGTTGATCATAACTTTCCTTCCAAGGAACAAGCATCTTTTAATTTCATGGCTACTGTCACCATCTGCAGTGATTTTGGAGCCCCCCAAAATAAAGTCTCTAACTATTTCTTTTAAATTATGAATAGTAATCCATAGTATGGGTATACCAAGGTTTGTTAATCAATTGACCTATGATAGGACATCTTGGTGACTTTGGAAATTACAAATTAAGATACTATAAATATTTATGTACATGAAAAGTTTTGTGTAATGTGAATCTTTGGCTCACATTGGTAAATACCAAGGAGTAAAACTGCAAAATCATATGATGAAGAATATGCTTAGTTTTATAAGAATTTACCAAATTATCTTCATAGGAGATGTGCCATTTTGTGTTCCTATCAGCAATGAATGAAATTCCTTTTGCTCCACATGCTCACCAATATTTATTGTTTCACTTTTGATTTTTATTTACAGACATTATATGTTATAAGTAGCACTATTGAAGTCTTAGAGTTCTTACTTTTGATACTTATTTTTAGAGGAATAAAATATGTTCACATGACAAAAATCAAGATTTTTGAGTATCTACTGCTCCTGGTTTGGTCTTTTAGGCCAAAACTGATTTTGTAAAACATTCCACAATTCTCATTTTTATCTTTCATATTTCCTTAGTCCAAATCTAGAAATTTTAACTGCCATTTCAAATAAAAGTTGAGTAGAGAACTATGAGAATTTTTGAATCATTAATTGATTGCTTTGGTCTCCTCTGTGACAAGGTGCCCCTATTTTGACTGTGCTGAGCCTCCAGCAATTCATCAATTCCACTTCCATCCCACACCACAGTCATTCCTGACCCAACTGCTCTGCCTCCCCCATGATTTCATCTCAGGTAAGCCTAGACTTCCTGTATTTCCACCTGTCTCCTCACCCTTGGGACACTGGTTTGCCCTCTGTCCTCCCCTCTCTTACACATCCAAGAAGAGATGTTGATGTTTTAGGCATTTTAGTTTTTTACTTCTTCATAGGAAGCAATGACTTCTTATGTGCAGAACAGGAAACTAGAAGTCACACACATATTCTTCCAGGGACATTTCTTCTTAGGTTTAAATTGCATCTGATGCATCAGAGAAAATACAGTACTTGAAAATAATCCTGACCTTGGTGAACACTTTACAATCATTACCTGTTTAAATATAAGAAATAACCACAGTTATGCTCTAGAGAATTAAAATGCAAATTTAAGCTGCAAATATTTTTATCTTGCATTTTCAAATAGAAGACTCCAAATTAAGCTAAATAGTTAAAAAGAAAGAAAGAAAGAAATGGCCTAAACTGGGCTCGCTGCTTTGCTTTCAGATATGGCTTTTGAAATATATGCCTTAGAAACTTCTTTATTTGTTTAATGATTGAGTATATTCTGCAATGAAATTATCTACAGATTTTAGCATGTGTATTTTTGAGTGACTGATTTAGCTTTTGTAACTGCTTAAAATACTTTTCATTGTTCCTTCATTTTAGATTGCATGTGCTTGTACCCATAGAAATATTTCAGATTTTCAAAATAAAACCTTTTGTTGTTGTTTAGTCACTAAGTCATGTCTGACTCATTGTGACTCCGTGGACTGTAGCCTGCCAGGCTCTTCTGTCCATGGGATTTTCCAGGCAGAAATAGTGGAGTCCCTTGCCATTCCCTCCTCCAGGCGATCTTCCCAACCCAGAAATTGAACCTAAGGCTCCTGCCACATCTCCTGCATTGCCTAGATAAACTTCAAAATAAAATGAAGACTAGTGAGAAATATGCTTGTTAGGCTAAGAAATTTACTTAGAAAATTTCTTGTTCAGTTTTCTTTTACTATTTTAAGCTACACTAGAGATAGAGGTGAGCAATTATTTCTTCCTAAGTAAGCACAGATATTATGGTAAAAAATGATCTCACTAATCACCAGCCCATTACTAGTTCTGCCATAATTCCCAGGTGTCACTAGGTAAACTATATAACAAAATCTCATTCTTCTTTTGTACAATCAAGGAAGTTTGACGGTTCCATAGCACCCAAAATGTTCTTCATATACATAGGAAAATAAATCTGTACTGAATAATATCCTTTTCCATTTCATATTTTAAAATATCCTATGATGAAACACCACATAGCTAGGATGAAAGACTTCGTTTTTATACCTGGTAACAAAAATTAAAATGGTTGTTTGCCTAAAATAAATCTTAAAATACATCAGATTAACATAAGTAATTGTAATACAATTAAACATTAAATTTCATTTCAAATGGATAAAAGACCTCTTGTACCCCTAAATAGATATGAAAGTGAAAGTTACTCCATTGTGTCTGACTCTTTGCGACCCCATGGACTATACAGTCCATGGAATTCTCCAGGCCAGAACCCTGGAATGGGTAGCCTTTCCCTTCTCCAGGGGATCTTCCCAACCCAGGGATTGAACCCAGGTCTTTCTCATTGTAGGCAGATTCTTTACCAGAAAATAGATATGCAAAGTCTAATTGCTTTAGTTTTTAGCATGACATTAAATAAAAGAACTCCTGCTATCAAAAAGAAGTTGAGTTGAAATAGATTCACAAAATATGTCTACAAAGGCTTCCTTTTCTCTTCCATTAATCTAGTTCAGTTTTATTGGAAAAAGTTCTGTTATAAATTCATCTCTGAACTGCAGAAATGTCAATGAATGTGATAAAGTAACTTCTTTGAGAATTTATCATAGGATATAATATCTGAATTTTACATTTTATTGCACTGCACAGTGTCATGGATAAAAATGTTTCTGAAATTGCTGTTTCATAGATTAGCTTGAGAAAATTGAAAAGTCGTGAGTCTCCCCTCTGTGATTGTTAGATTAAAAAACACGATGATGTCTTACAAAGAATAATTGAACTAGGACATAAGATCATCTCTAATGTTAATGAACATTTTATTTTATTTTTACCCCATGATGTTTAGAAATTTGTAGCTCATTTGATATAAATGTTTATTTAAAATCATGTAATGTAAACAGAAAGCAGTGGGTCAAAAATATGTTTTTTGAGTAGATATTTTATATCAATAAAAGAGAAGCCAATTCTGCTGCTCCCAAATAACTTGCTATTTAATTGAAGACAGTGAATAAATGTATACAAATATTTAGTGTGTGAACATAGCAAAAAATCTTTTTTTGTGTCTATTAATATTATATATAATTGATTGTATAATCATGGAAAAACCTGTCTAAAAACAGAAAAAACCTAGTATACTTTTTTTTTCCTTTGACCTGATTAAATTAAGAACAATGACAATATTTAACTTCAAGTTCAAATAGATTTTGATTCTGGATATATAAAATGAACAATCAAGTAGGGTTTTAAGGTATAAACTTTCACCTCCATAAGCTGAATAAATGAAATTAGCTTAGACTGTTGCCATAAGGATTATCAAACAAAAAAGAAAAAGGACTTCCAAACAGTGCTCCCAGAAAAACCATTTTTTGCAAAAAGCTAATATAGGAGCTGAGAATCAAGTGTTATAAGAGCTTGGTGAAATTTAAAAAAAAAAATTTATGAGGCAAATTCAATTTTTTCCTTAATTCTTATATATTTTATTATATTTTTAAAGAATTAACTTAGTTTTAAATCACATGCTGTGTGTGCTTAGTCGCTCAGTCATGTCTGACTCTTTGCAACCCCATTGACTGTAGCCCATTAGGCTCCTCTGTCCATGGGGATTCTCCAGGGAAGAATACTTAAGTGGGTTGCCATCCCCTCCTCCAGGGGAACCTTCCCAATGCAGGGATTGAAGCAAGGTCTCTGCATTGAGGCACATTATTTACCCACTGAGCCACCAGGGAAGCCCTTTTAAATCAAATTTACTTGTAATCCTCATTCAGTTCAGTTCAGTCACCCAGTCATGTCTGACTCTTTGTGACTCCATGAACTGCAGCAGGCCAGGACTCCCTGTCCACCACCAACCCCTGGAGTTCACTCAAACTCATGTCCATCAAGTCGGTGATGCCATCCAGCCATCTCATCCTCTGTCATCCCCTTCTCCTGACCGCAATCCCTCCCAGCATCAGGGTCTTTTCAAATGAGTCAGCTCTTCACATGAGGTGCCCAAAGTATTGGAGTTTCAGCTTCAACATCAGTCCTTCCAATGAACACCCAGGACTGATTTCCTTTAGGATGCACTGGTTGGATCTCTTTGCAGCTCAAGGGACTCTCAAGAGTCTTCTCCAACACCATAGTTCAAAAGCATCAATTCTTCCTTATTAAGACACTTTTTAAATTGTAAAGATATTTCCAGTTTCACACAGTAAGAAAAAGGAGTCCATGAGAAAGACATAGGTAAAAGAGACAAAACACAGATCAGACAGGGGAACATAAAATTGGGTGTGATGGGCTTCCTGGTGGCTCATTGATAAGGAATCCACCTGCAATGTAGGAGAAGTGGGGTCAATTGCTGGGTAGGGAAGATGCCCTGATGAAGGAAACCGCAACCCACTCCAGTATTCTTGCCTGGGAAATTCTATGGACAGAGGAGCCTGGAGGGTTACAGTCCATGGGGTTGCAAAAGAGTCAAAAAGTGACTTAGTGACTAAAGAACAACAATAATCCCTTGGGAAACTCCACATAACCTGGGGTAGCCTGATTGGGAAAAAACTCTCTCATTCCTCTGAGGGTTAGTTCTTCCTTAAGCACATTTAGATTTCTTAAGACTGTCCCTAAGGAGCACATTAGTGTTTTTGGAAGGAGATCAGCTACTGCCTGACTTCTACCAAGAACAGTGCCCCTGAGTAAATAAAACATTTAGAATTGTGTGGACTCCTCAAGTGGAATCTACATCAGTTTGGGGGGGGGGTGGCAAAAGTCCATACTAAATCCAAAATGGCAACTTGGTTGGTAGACCCTAGGGTCCCTAGTTGATTTCAAATTGAGTCAAGTCTTCTTGGTCTCAGGGGTACTGGTTAAGGAAACTTACTCCAATGAATCCTATGTACAGTGGCACCAACTGAGTGGAATCCTACTGCAAGGAATGATGAATGGCAGTTTTGAGGGTGGGCATGTGGCAGAAAACTGAAAATACTGGTGATTTCCAGGGGAAGTGAAATATCTTTGACCATCTAAAGCCAATAGACTGTTTCTGGTATCACAGAAAGTTTGAGCAGAATGGTGATCAAACTACAGAGAGCTTTTTGTTGGGAGATAGAAAATCCAGTTGTCAGTTAAAATTACTATACTATACTTTCAAACATTTTTAAGGGGCATAATAAATATTTCCTTTGAAAAGAAAGATTAGTAATGTCTTCCCTTCACCCTTTTCTTACTTCTTAGAATCTAAAATGTTTTCTTTCAAGGTGTATGGCTGGCTACTCTCCAGAAATGTTTTGTTTTATGTAGAAACACAACAAATATGATTATTCTCTCCCCTTTCAGTTCCAAGAACTTACAGTTTGTGCTTTGATCTTGGAAATTCCCATGTAACACCCCTTGGTTTATTGCGTGTTTCGTTTTTATGACACTTTTTGAGATTTACTACTTCTCCATGTCCCTTGTCTGCTTATGACTTAACTGATATACCACTAAGACCCAAAGTTACCAAAAACTTGGAGAGAATTCAGCTACTAGCTTTAGTTTCAAGATCATTCCTGACAGTATTATGAGCAGCAAGCTCATCTCAGTAATGGCTGCTGAAGGCAAAACACAGCAAATAGAAAAAAGTGCTTCAGTGGTGTATACATGTTCTGTGTGGCTAGAAATTAAGCACATTGTAATGAAACATTGGATTGAGGCAGTATTCATGTGTAGGCACATTTCTTCTACGGTGTGCATAACTATAAGATTCTGCCTTTTGTTTTAAAGATTTCTAGAAAAATATACTTTCAAGGTTTTAGAATATGGACTCTTAAAACTTCAGAATATCATCCAAAGCCATGTATTATACATGAATAAAATGAAGTAAATTAAGATTTTTCTGAGAAAATGCAATTAGTGGTGGGGCTGGTACTGTACACAGGTCAAGAAGTGGGATACTGGTTGGTGGCTTACAACATTTAGATTTGATAAGACAAGAAGAGGAAGAGTTGGCTATCAAACCCTGGAAAAAGAGGGTCTGATGAAGGGGTTGACCTTTCAGTAACCAGTGCCTTAGTTGATTCAGGCTGCTATCAGAAAGATACAATAGACTGAACAGCTTACACACCAACCTCTGTTTTCTGGAGGGGTCAGGTGCTAACAGGTTCAGGCTCTTGGTGAGGATTTTATTCCTGGTGAGGTCTTCAAATGAGCATTCCTTAGTACATTCACCTAGAGAGAGAGGGAGGCATCCTATCTCTTCCTCTTTTCAAAGTAACACCAACAGTGTCCTGAGAGTTCTGCTCTAAAGACCCAATTACTTCTCAAAGGCCACACTTTAAAACACCATTACTTGAGGATTATGGTTTCTGCATATGAGTTTGAGGGGGTGGAGGGGGGACACAAATATTCAGCCCAGTGCAACCAGCAGTATCAGCTCCACACAGACGGGTATCCTCACTCTCCTCTCCGATTTTGATCTCTTACTCTTAGCTGAAATTGATCAGAAGCCAGAGAACAAGGGATCCATTCATGCAGCCAGCTGCACAGAGTAGGATGGCAAAGAGTAGAGTAGATCTGATGGAAGACATGAGACTGCTCTAGCACAACCTCAGAGACAAGCCATTACCCAAGGAAAATGAGTTTTGTAGTTCTATATTCACTGGTGCAATACTCAGTTATGAGGAATCAAATGGAAGGCATGGTTTATGCAGCAGAAGAGGTGATTTTCTGTGTCACATTAACTTAAAAAGTAACTAGCAAACTTTCACACTTGAATGTCTATAGAATCTCCAAAACTTTATACATAAAACTAAGTTTATCTTATGCTCCAAAATGCTAGTTTATCATCTGTATTGTATTTCTCATTGAATGAAATTTCTGACTGCAAAATGGCCCAGGCCAAAGATTTAAGATTATCTTTGACTCTTTTATTCATTTTTCCTCATCCAATTAATTAATGAATATAAGTAGTTCTACAACCTGGATATTCACTACACTCTATTTCTCTTAGGGATGTTAATTTCATCTTCTGTATGACCCCAGGACATTATCATCTCTCAGTTTGAAGAGTCTAACTTGTCTCAGAGACTTCTGTCTTCATTTCATTGTGCTATCTCCTTAAAACCAGATAGTATATTGAAAAGCAGAGACATTACTTTTCCAACAAATGTTCATTTAGTCAAGGCTATGGTTTTTCCAGTGGTCATGTATGGATGCAAGAGTTGGACTGTGAAGAAAGCTGAGTGCTGAGGAATTGATGCTTTTGAACTGTGGTGTTGGAGAAGACTCTTGAGAGTCCCTTGGACTGCAAGGAGATCCAACCAGTCCATTCTAAAGGAGATCAGTCCTGGGTGTTCTTTGGAAAAAATGATGCTAAAACTGAAACTCCAGTACTTTGGCCACCTCATGTGAACAGTTGACTCATTGGAAAAGATTCTGATGCTGGGAGGGATTGGAAGCAGGAGGAGAAGGGGATGACAGAGGATGAGATGGCTGGATGGCATCACCGACTCGATAAACATGAGTTTGAGTGAACTCTGGGAGTTGGTGATGGACAGGGAGGCCCGGCATGCTGTGATTCATGGGGTCGCAAAGAGTCAGACACAACTGAGCAACTGAACTGAATGAATCATTTGCCTACTTAATACCCTTAAATATTTTTTTTCTTTTACCAAGAAAAAAATTAAAAGTTATTAAATTGTATCTCTGCTCTCTTTTTGCTTCCATCTCTTGGCCTCATTTCTACATTCTATTTCCTGTCTTCTGACGTTCAGTTGTTTGAATCCTGACTTCTGCATACTTACCCAGAAATCTTCTGGAATGTAAAGCTTAGCTCCTAGTAGAAAGGCTGTCGGTTATTTCTTTATCTTCTGTGAAACATCCCTTCTCTTGATTGCTGCCTCAGCACTTGCCTTCAGTTATGATTGAAATGTATTATCAAGATCATGCAGGATGAGCTGTCAAGAGCATTGAGTTAGAAAAATGACAGATATTCTGAGAAGCTTCACAGATTCAGAAGCTCTAAGCAGAACGTATCAATATTTTCCAAAATGGAAATCAGAGGTAGCAAAGAAGACAAATTTTAGGATATTTAACTTGGGCTATGGAATTTAGGGTTTAATTTGAGAAAATTTCAGGAGATTGTGGAGGACAGAAGAGCCTGGTGTACTACAGTCCATGAGGTCACAGAGTCAGACATCCTTATTGACTGAGCAACAACAAATGGCATTTAGATCTTCAAATGGAGAAATATGGAGGAATCAGATAACATAAAATATGTTTCTGATTTTTAAAATATGATTATTTCTGTATGATATGACTTTTCCTAAAAATATCTGTAAATCCAACTAAATATTTTGATGGATGGAATGAAACAATTGTTTCTAATGATGTATTTCATTTAGTAATTGCATGCTTAGTTATTTTTGTCCTGTTACATAAGAAGTCTACATTATTCAAAAATTCTGTTTCATATTGAAACAACTTATGTATTTAATTTTGATTAAAGGGATAAATGTTATATGCTACATAGTATATTTATGCACTTAATGTCTCTTGAGACAAGTCACCACTTGTCATCATTTTGGTGGCTGCTTATAATTACCCTAAAGTCCCATTTCTTGCTGTAAGAATAAATTCAAGGAATTTTATTTGTTGAGTACTTAAATATGTTTATCAAGATAAGCACAAATAAAAATGAAGACATTTTTATAAAAAACATGCTTGATTACAAGATAAAAGCAAAATTCACTAATGAACCTGTTGACACAAAGATGTTCTCACTTGTTCAGATAATGAATTTAGAATAGTATGTTAATGAAATTAATGGATGTAAATTATAGCTATACTATGAATAAAATAAATACCTACCTCTATTGCAACTGAATGCAAGGAACTCATGAATATTAATAGCTCAAATAGAATGGTGGACAATTTGCCACTATGGACCCCCAAGGCTATAAATCTGGAATGGAAATCAACTGAAACAATCCATTAGAAATCAACTACTCACTACCCACATTGTGTTTTACAATTCCAGCCTAACACTGCATTTAAAATAGGCAATCTAAACTTGTTCCCAGTGGATAAGAATAAGTCTGGAAGAAGTATTTTTTTTTTTAACTGTTGTATTTCTCCTCAGGAACTGGACTTCAAAGATCCTCTGAAAACACCATAAAGTTTCAAACTTCAGTGCCCCCAGAAGCCTTGCACGGCTCCCATTGACATCAATCAGAATTTTATGTGCATGGGTTCAGGGCAAAGGATAACCGTTTATTTGATCAACAATATGCTTGATGACAAAAAAATTGAAATTCACTGTACTGACTTTATAATCTGCAAGGACACTTAGTGTCAAAAGCTCACCAGCTGTTTACATATGGGGACAATACTAGTTTAATTTCAAAATTTAAAAACTTAAAAGGAAGTTTTATTTGTAATTTGTAGGTCATAGCAAAATTAACTGAAACATAAAAATTGATGGGACTTAATATAGTGTGAAATTTTTAACTGAGATATTTCTATACAAAGCACTATATTGTTAATATCATAATTCATATGCATACAAACATATATTGCATTATTTTCTCAGTAAAGTAAGTATCAATAAGAAATGTTCACCTAGTAAACAGGAAAAAAAAATCTGTCACTGTAATTACAACATTAAACAAATAAAGTATCACATGTATTTAAGCTAGTAATCAAGTCCTGTTAGCTGATTATACCAAGGATTAAACTTCATGTAGGTTTAATATCTTTAGCTTTCTGTGTTATAAGTTTGTGTTTATTCATTAGAAACTGTGAACCTCATAGGCCAAGTTCTGCCTTTGGTAAGAAATATTTTACTGCTCTTCTGTTCCCTGAAATAATATGGAATTCAATATTTTCATATGGAATGATTATAGATAACTTTAGTACAGGTATCTTCTCAAGTTGGCGCTATTGACATTTTGAGCCAATAACTCGTTGTGAGGGCCTGTCTAGTACATTACAGGATATCTAACAGAATCCCTGGCCTCTACCCACTAGCTACAAGTAGTATTCCCACCCCAATTCTGACAACTAGAAATTTCTCTGCTGCTGCTGCTGATACTGCTGCTAAGTCGCTTCAGTCGTGTCTGACTCTGTGCGACCTCATAGATGGCAGTCCACCAGGCTCCTCCATCCCTGGGATTCTCCAGGCAAGAACACTGGAGTGGGTTGCCATTTCCTTCTCCAATGCATGAAGGTGAAAAGTGAAACTGAAGTCGCTCAGTCATGTCCAACTCTTAGCTACCCCATGGACCGCAGTCCACCAGGCTCCTCCATCCATGGGATTTTCTAGGCAAGAGTACTGGAGTGGGGTGCCATTGCCTTCTCTGAGAAATTTTTCCAGATATTGCTAAATGCTCTATTACTATCAAGGAATTAATATCTAACATTGTCCTCATTGCCCATCTTGGATGGAATTACATTTTCAGTAATTATCCAAAGGATTTTTCAACCTTAAAGCATTAGAAATATATATGTTACATGGGTAAAATAGGTAGCTAGTGGGAAGTTGCTGTATAACACAGGGAGTTAAGCCTGATGCTCTGTCACCTAAAGGGGTGAGATGATGGGAGAGATGAGAGGATGACCAAGATGAAGAGGAGATATATATATACACACATATATATATATATACATAGTTATGGCTGATTCATGTTCTACAGCAGAAACCAACACAATATTGAAAAAAATTATCTTCCAATTATTTTTTTTTTAATCTGAGAAAAAGGTCTTAAAATGCAAGCATGATTGGAAAAGGCAAAACTAGGGTGCTAATTCCTTGTGTGCATGTGTGCCAAGTAGCCTCAGTCACGTTCGACTCTTTGCAACCCTATGGACTGTAGCCCACCAGGCTCCTCTGCCCATGGGATTCTCCAGGCAAGAATACTGGAGTGGGCTGCTGTGACTCCTCTAGGGGATCTTCCTGACCCAGGGATCAAACGTGAATCGCTTATGCCTCTTGCATAGGCAGGCTGGTTCTTTACCACTAGGACCACCTGGGAAGCCCTGATAATTCCTTAGTGAAGATTAATAGATCACAAGGCTTTTTAACAAGATAGTATGGAATAAATAAACAATAGAACGTGATATTGTACCAGGGAAATCAGAAAACAAATTGTAATACAATTATGTAAAGTTTAAAAATAAAATAAAATTAATTTAGAAAACAAATTGTGGGGGAAAGTTGGGAAAAGTGAAATAAGAAGTCCTCAGATTAAAATTTAAACTAACCTCACTATTTTAATCTATTTTATCAAAGTTATAATCACTGTTGTAATCAGTGTTACAGTTCGCTGTAGCAAAAGGATACAGATCAAAATTCAGGAGAAAAGAGAAGCAAGTTTCAATCATCCAGTCCCAGTGGAATCTTAAGGAAAGTACTGTCTGCCAGCATTGATTGTGTCACAATCAGAGAAATTCAACAGGGTCTTGATGTCCAGAGTTTTTCTCAGGGGTTGCTGTGTATGAAATGAATGTTTACATAACTGACCTTAGTTGCTCAGTTTCCAATCCCGCTCTAGGTCAACTAATACCACATAATGGCCCAAGATCCCCATCATAAATTGCATGATATCATAGTTTGGCATGGCCCAAGGTCCCAGGTAAATGAAGACAGGCAAGGTATTCCAAGGGCTTAGAGGTTATCTCCTAAAAGCTGGTAGACAGTCAAACTGTTCTTTGGAATGTGCAGGCACTGGACAACCCAGATCTGCTGAATAATCCTTTACTGTACATATTCCTTACACCCTTGACCAGGTCAGTGCTGTACAAGCATAGGAATGCTAAGGAGTTCTCTAGCCCAAGATTAGCCTTCTTTTTTAATGTGTTTTTGTGTGTACATATTTTGCTATTATTAAAATGTATTATTCTATATGTTCACCCAGATATTTAAACAAATAAGAAAATCATCATATATTTCACCAAAAAAGAAACTCAGTGAGAGCTAACACAAATTGTTTCCTGTGCAGTAAAAACTTTGTTTTACATAGTTGAATAATTTAATTCTCACAACAACTCTATGCAATGATATGTTGAGGGCTGGCAGCTTTGCCACCTGTCTGCAAAGGCCAATTTTTCAACTTTCAGAAATTTTGTGAACCTATTGACATTACACTGATAGCTTGATATTGGTCATGGTGGTAATATTTACATCTTAGAAATTGGAAAATAGTACACGCCAGCATTCTCCACATCCCTAAAAATCTAAGAGTTAAATATTTAAACAAGCATGCTACTATCTAAATAATTATATTTATAAGTTAAGTTTATTTTTAATATAGAAAAAAACTTTAGCAATACCAATTTTTAAAGAATACACTTTTATCAGCTGATACAAAAACTTTTGTCCAATTGCAAATTCTCATAGGATTTGGTCCATTTCTCTTACTCCATTACAATTGCTAGTTTGCAATACATTGTTCATTTTATTTTTTTAAAAGAATTACCATAAATATTACTTGAGCTTTAATCATTCAAAACTATTTAATCTTTCAAATATACTTAATTCAGTTTGACAGATATCATTATTGGTATGATAGGATTTGCATATTTAGTCCTAGACAATTACTACTTTGCTATTAAGAGTTCTTTCATAAACAGTGTGTTCTTTGACTTAACTGGATAGATTTTGATGTACAACTCTAAAATATTCAGGTATTTTTAATAAGTAAATTGCCTGAGTTTCTAATCCCAAACTGTGTTTGTCTAAGTCACATGCATTTTGTCACTGCAATGCTAACAGCTTAGGTTGAGAGACCTGACTCCTAGGACAATTGGGAATGAAGTATGCTCAGTAGCACTCTGAGTAGGACACTTCACTTTAATTGGTCTTAATAGTAACCTGTCCCTGCCTATCTTTTCTTGCAGAAGAATAAAAGCCACTCCACAGGACTAATTCTTTTGTTTTTATTTTTACTTTCTTTTTTAAAAATTTTATCTTATTTTTTAACTTTACAATATTGTATTGGTTTTGCCATATATCAACATGAATCCACCACAGGTATACACATGTTCCACATCCTGAACCCTCCTCCCTCCTCCCTCCCCGTACCATCCCTCTGGGTTGTCCCCGTGCACCAGCCCCAAGCATCCAGTATCGTGCATCGAACCTGGACTGGCGACTCGTTTCATATATGATATTATACATGTTTCGATGCCATTCTCCCAAAGCATCCCACCCTCTCCCTCTCCCACAGAGTCCAAAAGACTGTAATATACATCAGTGTCTCTTTTGCTGTCTCGTATACAGGGTTATTGTTACCATCTTTCTAAATTCCATATATATGCATTAGCAATGGCATCCCACTCCAGTACTCTTGCTTGGAAAATCCCGTGGACGGAGGAGCCTTTTAGGCTCCAAGGCATGGGGTCACTAAGAGTCAGACACGACTGAGCGACTTCACTTTCACTTTTCACTTTTATGCATTGGAGAAGGAAATGGCAACCCACTCCAGTGTTCTTGCCTGGAGAATCCCAGGGACAGGGGATCCTGGTGGGCTGCCGTCTATGAGGTCGCACAGAGTCAGACACGACCGAAGTGACTTAGCATAGCATACTGTATTGGTGTTTTTCTTTCTGGCTTACTTCACTCTGTATAACAGGCTCCAGTTTCATCCGCCTCATTAGAACTGATTCAAATGTATTCTTTTTAATGGCTGAGTAATACTCCATTGTGTATATGTACCACAGCTTTCTTATCCATTCATCTGCTCATGGGCATCTAGGTTGCTTCCATGTCCTGGCTATTATAAACAGTGCTGCGATGAACACTGGGGTACACGTGTCTCTTTCAATTCTGGTTTCCTCAGTGTGTGTGCCCAGCAGTGGGATTGCTGGGTCATAAGGCAGTTCTATTTTCAGTTTTTTAAGGAATCTCCACACTGTTCTCCATAGTGGCTGTACTAGTTTGCATTCCCACCGACAGTGTAAGAGGGTTCCCTTTTCTCCACACCCTCTCCAATATTTAATTTTTGTAGACTTTTTGATAGCAGCCATTCTGACTGGCATGAGATGGTACCTCATTGTGGTTTTGATTTGCATTTCTCTGATAATGAGTGATGTTGAGCATCTTTTCATGTGTTTGTTAGCCATCTGTATGTCTTCTTTGGAGAAATGTCTATTGAGTTCTTTGGCCCATTTTTTGATTGGGTCATTTATTTTTCTAGAATTGAGCTGTAGGAGTTGCTTGTATATTTTTGAGATTAGTTGTTTGTCAGTTACTTCATTTGCTATTATTTTCTCCCATTCTTAAGCCTGTCTTTTCACCTTGCTTATAGTTTCCTTTGTTGTGCAGAAGCTTTTAAGTTTAATTAGGTCCCATTTGTTTATTTTTGCTTTTATTTCCAATATTCTGGGAGGTGTCATAGAGGATCCTGCTGTGGTGTATGTCAGAGAGTGTTTTCCCTATGTTCTCCTCTAGGAGGTTTATAGTTTATGGTCTTACATTTAGATCTTTAATCCATTTTGAGTTTATTTTTGTGTATGGTGTTAGAAAGTGTTCTAGTTTCATTCTTTTACAAGTGGTTGACCAGTTTTCCCAGTACCACTTGTCAAGGTCATGTTTAACTGAACTATGTCCTTCTTTAATTTACTAATTGAACTCTTCATTTAATTCAATACCTTTCTTCCCTCATGATAGATTTTTTGATAGATTCTTCTCCATAATCAATATATCAATAATAACATATCCTTAATAATCTGGTAGCATTCTCTTAACCTTCTTTTTTTGAGTCTATTTTAGAAAATAATTTGAACTCGTAGTTCAGACCAGAGTACAGCATAAAAGTACAAGTGTTTTTCAGAAGTTGAGATGGATTGGATCCATATCATGAGTCATGCCACATGCATGCCAGTTGTGTCTGACTCTTTGCAACTCCATGGACTGTAGCCCACCAGGGTCCTCTGTCCATGGAATTCTCCAGGCAAGAATACTGGAGTGGGTTGCCATTGTCTCCTCCAGGGAATCTTCCCAGCCCAGGGATCCAACACTCATATCCTGTGTGTTCTCCCATCTGGAAGATCCTTGCAAAATACCAAAATTTATGGATGCTAAAATTATTTTTTAAATGCCATAGTATTGAATTTTGGGGCTTCTCTGATAGCTCAGTTGGTAAAGAATCTGTCTGCAACGTAGGAGGACCCGGTTCAATTACTGGGTTAGGAAGATCCGTTGGAGAAGGGGAAAAGCTACTCACTCCAGTATTCTGTCCTGGAGAACTCCATGGACTGTCCATGGAGTTGCAAAGAGTGGGACAGGGCTAAGCAACTTTTCTGGAAATTTTTAAAAATTAGTTTGTTAGTTTTTTTTTTTTTTTTAGAAATTGGTTCAATTCACAGATGCAGAATTTTCATGGAGGGTTGACTTCATTATTAGAGACATAGCGTAGCACATGGGAGAGTTGCAGAGGGTCCTAGGACCTGTCAGGAGAGAAGAAATAAATACAATAATTGGCCAAAGGCAAACAAAGACCCAGAAGGACTGATCTGTGTAAGTGATTAGAATCACCTCTTTACTGTGGTCCTCACTCAGGATGCTTGCAGTCCTCTTCCTTAGGAAGGAAGCCCATACCCTTTATCTCCTGGTGTGTATTTCTGCCTTGCCCCAGTTTTAAATAAACTCTATTTCTGTGTGCTCTCCCACATTCTATGCTGCATCTCTAATAATAAA
The DNA here is from genome assembly GCF_027580195.1 of Bos mutus. Classification (NCBI taxonomy): domain Eukaryota; kingdom Metazoa; phylum Chordata; class Mammalia; order Artiodactyla; family Bovidae; genus Bos; species Bos mutus. Next base: position 10,915,721 of record NC_091617.1, read on the forward strand.
CTTTGCATTACTCCAGTGCTCTTTCCTGGAAAATCCCATGGACAGAGGATCCTGGCAGGTTACAGTCTGTGGGGTAACAAAGAGTTAGACATGACTGGGAAACCAAACATTCACATAGCTATTTTACAAATTTTGTCTCCTTAAAGCATTCTTGCTTTCAAATGAAGGAAAGAGCCAGGGCCACTGGTCTAGATCCCAGGTGGTCTAGTGGCCAAGATGCCTGGTTTTCATTCAGACTGTGTGTTTGTGTGTGCTCAGTCGTGTCTGACTCTTTGTGATCCCATTGACTGTAGTCCACCAGGCACCTCTGTCCATGGGATTTTCCAGGCAAGAATACTAGAGTGGGTTGCCATTTCCTCCACCAGGTTATCCAGGTTAAATTCCAGTTCAGGAAGCTAAGATCTCTCTTTAGGACTTCTCACTATTTTCTCTCCAAATCAGAACTAGCCAGATAAATACAGAAGAAGCACAGTTTCTCAAAGAGAGAAGCTTCTTTATATTATTTCTTCCCTATATCTATAGAGTTTTGAAATTCTGCCTCAATTTCAGAGTTTAGCCTTTCACTGTGAATTGTTCTGATAAGATTCAGTGCCTTCAAAGTCCAAAATTCTTCTCAAGAGTAAAACATGTCAAAATTCATTTTGTTTTCTAGTGTGCCGCTTTCATTTTCAATTGGAAGTCAAAGCACTGTATCTCCTCCAGGGAAAAGGAATGACACTATGTGATAACATATTCTGTGAAAAATATTAAAAGAGAAAGAAGTGATATCTTTTCTGTGACCATTCAAACTTTTCTTAGAAGTTTGAGTCAATAAACTATAGCGAATGTGTTGAATAAATCTATTAACCCTTTGAATTAATTTGCAGGGCACGACTATACTTATATCATTTTTATAAAATATCTACCTAACAAAAACAAACAAAACATGCTTCTATTTTCTTCTACATATTAGTAAACAATTAAGTAAAAGCAGTCAATTATTTCAAAGGATATTAAGTTCTACTCAGTAATGTAGAAAAATGCTATACACTTGCAAAGTATTGCTCAGTTTCTTGTGTAGCATATATTTTCACTTAGTAAGCATTCTGAGAAAGTGAAAAGAGAAAAATACAGATAATTTTGAAATGACTACATATGTGGTCAGACCTTACAAGCTTATCCTTAAAAAAAAAAAAAAAAATTCCTCTAAGATCTAAATCCTTTGTATTAGGAATAGGGTCAATCAAAATTTAGTGAGAGATTTGCTGGAAGGAACTGACCTAAGGAAACTGGTTCCTATGGGAACAAGTTAGGCAGTCTTTCTAAGGAGGTAGTCTTCCTTTCTAACTGATACTAAAGCCTGAATAGCACAGTGTAAGTAGTTGGGATAGGCAAATAGACACAATGCTGGCAAGATCAAGAGTAAGCTTGGCGGATTCATTTTGATATTTGGCAAAACTAATACAATTATGTAAAGTTTAAAAATAAAATAAAATTAGAAAAAAAAAAAGTAAAAAAACAAAACAACAACAACAAAAAAGAGTAAGCTAGCACCTTCAAGAATAAGTTGCAGCCCATAAAGATAGACTAAAACTCCTGTCAATTTTCATTACCTCTGACCTTAGTAGAGTAATGGTCCCAAAGAAATCAAGGCCTCTCATCATGGATCCAACACACACACAGAGGCACACATGTGAGACTCAAGATTTGAAGAAGCTGAAGAAGGATCTAAAGACTTAGAAATTTTAATGATAAAATTTGAACAGCATCATAATATATTTTAGCACATTGTTCACAACTATATTGAATAACTGTGAAATAAATATCACATTTGCCATTAGAAAAAGAGCTACTTAATGACAGATTTGATACAATTGTTTATCTTACTATCCTCCCACTTCAATTTGGATGGCATCTCATATATTTTATTTATTTTATTTTTCAGTAACTTTCATTGGTATGCAGAACTGGTTGAAATATTAGTGTGGCAATTCCTCTGGCATTTTTATTTGGAATCCAGTTTTTTATCATGTATCAAAAGCAAAAGGAGGCATAAAAGCAGAGATTAGAAAACAATTTTTCCCTTAGGTATTGGATTTCACATTCACTGTTAGTCTTTCAGTTCAATGGAGTGTTTTACGTTTTAATGGTTCAATTTATTGTTGCTTCAAAGGACACAATCTATAAAAGAAGTGAGACTGTTTTGTTATTTTTTCATCAACAGTTGATGTAAAGGGCTAGGTGCAGTCTCTATAATGTTTACTATGATTTGTCTTGTTTACTCTTTTGTTTTATAAACAGTAGGCATTAAGATCATTTTTTTAAGATCATTTTTTAAGGTTATTGTAAAGTACTTGTTTAGAATGTGCATAGTATAAAGAGTTTAAGCTGGGAAAATGGTTTACATGTGAGTAAAATACAGTGTTTGTAATTATTTGGATAGCTATCTGATTTTTTCCAACAGTGGTAAGAGAATTTGTACAGGATATGGAGAGGAGAGTGTTATGTTGGCAGACATGGGAATTGTTTCATGAAATAGAAAAAGACAGTGCATTTTTATTTTCTTTGAATGTGATACAGGAAAATTTTTGTTTTTCCCTCTCCACTCCATTTGCAATAAAGGATTTAAATATAGTGACATTCTCTATATGCCATGAAATCTCTTATATTTTCAAAATTAAGTAAATTGGTATCATCATTATAATCATTTATAATCATCTATAAATTATCATCTATAATCATTTTAGAGCTGAATAAAATATACACCTAATAACTGTCAGAATTAAATTTAAATATGTCAGACTACAAAGCCTGTATTCTTTTCTACCTAACACAGACTCTAAATGCCAGTGAGTTATATAAATGGAAGCACATAGCATTCTATGATATGTCATAGGATTTTAAAATTCTATTTACAAAAGCACAGACATATAATACTTAGAAACTCATTTAACAGATGACATGAAAGATTTTTAAACTGAAAACAACAAAACATTACTGATATGAATTTTAAAGACCTAAATAAATAGTGGGATAAACCATATCAGTAGTTTGGAAGATTGAATATGCCAAGAAAATAAGCAATGCTTTTCTAGCTTTATTGAGGTGTGATAGACTTAATATAATGATTTACTGGATATAAGTACAAATTATATATATATATATTATATATATATATATATATATATGAATATAGGCTTCCCAGGTGTTGCTAGTGGTAAAGAACTTGTCTGCCAATACAGGAAACATGAAATGTGGGTTCGATCCCTATGTCAGGAAGATCCCGGAGGAGGGCATGGAAAAGCACTCTAGTATTCTTACCTGGATAAATCTCATGACAGAGGAACCTGGCTGGCTACAGTCCATAGGGTCAAAAGACTTGGGCATGACTAAAGTGACTTAGCATGCACACAGACACACAAATACACACACACACACACACACACATATATAGGGTGTACAACCTGATGTTTTGATATATGTGTACATTGGGATGTATAAAACATATACACAGTCAAGCTAATTAGCATATCCTTCATTTTATACAGTTATCATTCTTTGAACAACTTCTAAAATGAAGAAAAACATTGGAAGGTTTAAACTACTTATAGTTTTTCCATGAGCTTTATATAAGTATATAGAATGTAGTGGAGAATTATAGGAATAGATCAATAAATGGGCAATTTATTTTAAACAAAGATGCTGAGTCAGTTAAGGGGAAAAAATATTTTGGCTAACAGTGCTGGAGCAAGTCAGTATGTTATGAAATATTATCTATGTGAGATATTAAGAATATTGACTTTCTTTCATACTACAACAAAATTGACATAAAATATAACATAAGTAAGTGGAGAAGGCAATGGCACCCCACTCCAGCACTCCTTGCCTGGAAAATCCCATGGATGGAGGAGCCTGGTAGGCTGCAGTCCATGGGGTCCCTAAGAGTCGGACACGACTGAGCGACTTCACTTTCACTTTTCACTTTTATGCATTGGAGAAGGAAATGGCAACCCACTCCAGTGTTCTTCCCTGGAGAATCCCAGGGACGGGGGAGCCTGGTGGGCTGCCGTCTATGAGGTCGCACAGAGTCGGACATGACTGAAGTGACTTAGCAGCAGCAGCAACAGCATAACATAAGTAAGTAAGTGAAAGTTGCTCAGTTGCTCAGTTTGCGACCCCAAGGACTACACAGTCCATGGAATTCTCTAGGCCAGAATACTGGAGTTGGTAGCCTATCCCTTCTCCAGGGGATCTTCCCGACCAAGGAACCCAACTGGGGTCTCCTACATTGCAGGTGGACCCTTTACCAACTGAGGTATGAAGGAAGCCCTTAATATAAAAGCTATACTAATATCTTCTAGACAAAAATAGAGAAAAAAAATTGTGCTATTAGAATAAGAAAATATGTTTTCAGACAAAATAATCTGGCATACTAAATAAAGTAAAAATGATAAATTGGACTTGATCAGAACAAAAAACCTAAAAAAATAAAAATGCAAATTATAGAATGAGAGAAAATTTTTTACTGTTCATATCTGAGAAAGGATTTACAGGCAGAATACATGAAAGACTTTTACAACTCAATCATGATATAGGGAAAAACTCACTAAAAAAAGATCAAAATATTTGAACAAGTAGTAGAGAAAATAAACCTAAAAACCATTAAGCAATAAAACTATCCTCAATAGAAGCAGAAATAAAGTAAATGCAAATTAAAACAAAAAAATGAGAGCCACTAAATAGATATTTTCTAGAATGACTAATGCTAAAATGACCAAAAGTTTGGTGAGGCTTTGAAGCAACTGAAACTCTTATAGATGACTAGAAGTATAAAAATGAACATCTACTTTGGAAAACATTTTGTCTGTTTCTTAAATAATTTAAATATAATCCTCCTATATGATCCAGCCTTCCACTCCTATATATTTATACAAAAGAAATGAAAATATATATCCACAAAAAACCAGGTACCTGAATATTATAGCAGCAAAATTCACAATAGGCAAAAGTGAAACAATCTGATTTTCCATCAATATATAAGTGGATGAATAAAATGTGTTGTGTATTTCAATGGGATACTTCTTAGCCACAAGCAGAAACCAAAAATTACTGATGAGCACAACCTCATCTCAAAATCATGCTCAATGAAGGATACCAGGTACAAAATTGTGTAGATAAATGCAAATTAGTCTATAGAGATAAGAAGTATGCCATTGCTGACTCCAGGGGTGGAGGAAGGAGTATATTACCAAAACACCTGAGAAATTGTGTGTTCCAAAGGCTGGGGGTAGAATATACTAGATTTTGATCATTATGGTAATTGCAGAGATTTATAACATTGTCACAAATCACTGAACTATACAGTTGAAGTGGATCAAGTTTATGGTACATAAAACATGTCTCAATACAATCAGTGAGAAATCAGTAAAAATTATGACTAAAAATCTTACCCCATGGACTATATAGTCCATGGAATTCTCCAGGCCAGAATACTGGAGTAGGTAGCCTTTCCCTTTTTCCAGGGGATTGTCCTAACCCAGGGATCAAACCCAGGTCTCCTGCAATGCAGGTGGATTCTTTACCAACTGAGCTGTCAGGGAAACCCATCCTAAATATGATAAATAAGCTAAATTGAACTAGTAATGGGACTACTTGTAAATGTCCAGTCCTAGTATTATTTTATCATGATTCATATATGTGTTTAATTGGTCTTCCAGGAGATGCAGTAGCACTTAGCAAGAATCAATAGAACTGCAAGCTTTATTTAGATCCCAAAGACTGCTTAAATACTAAAATGACTTAGGAAATACAAAAATACTGCTTTTGAACTGTGGTGTTGGAGAAGACTCTTGAGAGTGCCTCGAGCTGCAAGGAGATCAAACCAATCAATCATGAAGGAAATAAGTCCTGAATATTCATTGGAGGGACTGATGCTGAAGCTGAAGCTGAAACTCCAACAGTTTGGCCACCTGATGCAAAGAACTGACTCGTTGGGAAAGATCCTGATGCTGGGAAAGATTGAAGGTGTGAGGAGAAGGGGATGACAGAAGATGAGATGGTTGGATGGCATCACTGACTGGATGGACATGAGTTTGAGCATTCTCTGGGAGTTGGTGATGGACAGGGAGGCCTGGCGTGCTGCAGTCCATAGGGTTACAAAGAGTCAGACACAACTGAATGAACTGAACTGAACTGAAAATTCTGTACTGCTTTTTAAATATCATTAGGGAATAAAAGATGAATATAAATATAAAAGCAATATTGCACACTTAAGTAGGAAAGAAATTAATTTAAATTGTCTATTCCTCATTGTTCCAAAGGTCTTAGAAGCTTTATCAAGAAAATAAGAATATTTGCTAACCTCTTACATGTAGACATTGGTATCATTTATTATGTTTTTAAAATAAAGTGACTGTAGTGTTGTCTATTATTTGTAATTTTATTTGATAAAATATTACACAACAACTGTTTTCCTGTTCTTATACTTTGACTATTCCCAAAGTATCTATTGGATACTTACTACATGGTCAAAAATAAATTATTTGCCACAGTGGCCAAAACAAAAAAGGAAAGAGAAATGTTTCCTATGCTTAGAAATATTATTGGGGTTGGTCAAAAACTTCATTCAAATTTTTCTTTAAGATGTTATGGCAAAATCTGAACAAACTTTTTAGCCAACTAAAATATTTATGAAACTGAAATTAAATTGAGCATACTCTGAATTTAAAATGGTATTAAAATTTTTTAAAGTATTGAGAAAGTATGTTCATGCAATAAAATTGATGACAATAAAATAAATAAATAAACCTGCTGGATTCCAAAGGATGGTAGAAACTTTGAACTTTAAAACCTTGTGTTTGTCATAATGTTTTAACAAGAAAAGAGAATTCAGAATGTCTGCCCATTCTGAAGTAGCCATGAGCCATAAACTTTTCAATAAAAAATAAATGGGTGGAAGAAAATAGAAAGCATAGAGCTTAACACAATATCATTATACAATGAATATGATCAACTACATTAAATCTATATGCTCTAAAGAGAAACACATTTGGAATATTAAAAGGATGATTTAATAGTGTTCTCAGGTTGGCATCAGTTCAGTTCAGTCATTCAGTGGTGTCCAACTTTTTTGCAACCCCATGAACTGTAGCATGCCAGGCTTCCCTGTCCATCATCAACTTGCAGAGCTTGCTCAAACTATGTTCACTGAGTTGGTGATGCACAGCAGGACCCAAGAGAAAGGAGCAGTGACCTCACAAGAGACTGACCCAGACTTGCCCATGAGTGTCCAGGAGAATCCAGCGGAGGTGTGGGTCAGTGGTGGCCTGCTTCAGGGTCAGGGGCCCTGAGTGTGGCACTGGACCTTTTGAAGGGGGTTGCAATTTTCCAGGGCTTCCCTGATAGCTCAGTTGGTAAAGAATCTGCCTGCAATGGTTTCTCCAGTTCGATTCCTGGGTTGGGAAGATCCCTTCAAGAAGGGATAGGCTACCCTCTCTAATATTCTTGAGCTTCCCTGGTGGGTCAGCTGGTAAATAATCTGTCTGCAATGTGGGAGACCTGGGTTCACTCCCTTGGTTGGGAAGATCACCTGGAGAAGGGAAAGGCTACCCACTCCTGTGTTCTGACCTGGGGAATTTCGTGGACTGTATAGTCCTTGGGTTGCAAAGAGCTGGACACCACTGAGTTACTTTTACTTTTCAGCCAAGGTCGGGGGATAACAGAGGAGGAGATGGTTGGATGGCATCACTCACTCAATGGATATGAGCTAGAGCAAGCTCTGGGAATTGGTGATGGACAAGGAAGTCTGGCATGTTGCAGTCCATGGGGTCACAAAGAGTCAGACAGGACTGAACCACTGAACTGGCTGAACTGAATGCCATTATCTTCATTACTTCCACCATAGTTTGTCCTCAGATAAAACAACATGGAGGGAACACAGCCCAGCCCAGCAATAGAAAATTGGATAAAAGATTTACTGAGCATGACCCCGCCCATCAAAACAAGACCCAGTGTTCCCCCTCAGTCAGTCTCTCCCATCAGGAAGCTTCTATAAGACTCTTATCCTTAGCAATCAGAGGGCAGATTGAATGAAAACCACAATCACAGAAAACTAACCAATTAATCACATGGACCACAGTTCAGTTCAATTGCTGAGTCGTGTCCAACTCTTTGTGAACCCATGAACTGTAGCACGCCAGGCCTCTCTGTCCATCACCAACTCCTGGAGTTCACTCAAATTCACGTCTATCGAGTCAGAGATGCCATCCAGCGATCTGTCGTCCCCTTTTTCTCATGCCCACAAACGTCCCAGCATCAGAGTCTTTTCCAATGAGTCAACTCTTCACATGAGGTGGCCAAAGAATTGGAGTTTCAGCTTTAGCATAAGTCCTTCCAAAGAACACCCAGGGCTGATCTCCTTCAGAATGGACTGGTTGGATCTCCTTGCAGTCCAAGGGACTCTCAACAGTCTTCTCCAACACCACAGTTCAAAAGCATCAGTTCTTCAATGCTCAGTTTTCTCCACAGTCCAATTCTCACATCCATTCATGACCACTGGAAAAACCATAGCCTTGACTAGACGGACCTTTGTTGGCAAAGTAATGTCTCTGCTTTTGAATATGCTATCTAGGTTGGTCATAACTTCCTTCCAAGCAGTAAGTGTCTTTTAATTTCATGGCAGTAATCACCATGCAGTGATTTTGGAGACCAAGAAAATAAAGTCTGACACTGTTTCCACTGTTTCCCCATCTATTTCCCATGAAGTGATGGGACCAGATGCCATGATCTTCGTTTTCTGAATGTTGAGCTTTAGCCTACTTTTTAACTCTCCTTTTTCACCTTCATCAAGAGGCTTTTGAGTTCCTCTTCACTTTCTGACATAAGGGTGGTGTCATCTGCATATCTGAGGTTATTGATATTTCTCCTGGCAAACTTGTTTCCAGCTTGTGCTTCTTCCAGTCCAGCGTTTCTCATGATATACTCGGCATACAAGTTAAATAAGCAGGGTGACAATATACAGCCTTGACATACTCCTTTTCCTATTTGGAACCAGTCTGCTGTTCCATGTCCAGTTCTAACTGTTCCTTCCTGACCTTCATACAGGTTTCTCAAGAGGCAGGTCAGGTGGTCTGGTATTCCCATCTCTTTCAGAATTTTCCACAGTTTATTGTAATCCACACAGTCAAAGGCTTTGACAGTCAATAAAGCAGAAATAAATGTTTTTCTGGAACTCTCTTCCTTTTTCCATGATCCAGCAGATGTTAGCCATTTGATCTCTGGTTCCTCTGCCTTTTCTAAAACCAGCTTGAACATCAGGCAGTTCACGGTTCACATATTGCTGAAGCCTGGCTTGGACAATTTTGAGCATTACTTCACTAGCGTGTGAGATGAGTGCAATTGTGTGGTAGTTTGGGCATTCTTTGGCATATCCTTTCTTTGGGATTGGAATGAAAAACTGACCTTTTCCAGTCCTGTGGCCACTGCTGAGTTTTCCAAATTTGCTGGTATATTGAGTGCAGCACTTTCACAGCATCATCTTTCAGGATTTGGAATAGCTCAACTGGAATTCCATCACCTCCACTAGCTTTGTTCATAGTGATGCTTTCTAAGGCCCGCTTGACTTCACATTCCAGGATATCTGGCTCTAGGTGAGTGATCACACCATCGTGATTATCTTGGTCGTTAAAATCTTTTTTGTACAGTTTTTCTGTGTATTCTTCCCACCTCTTCTTAATATTTTCTGCTTCTGTTAGGTCCATACCATTTCTGTCCTTTATCGAGTCCATTTTGCATGAAAAGTTTCCTTGGTATCTCTAATTTTCTTGAAGAGATCTCTAGTCTTTCCCATTCTCTTGTTTTCCTCTATTTCTTTGCATTCAACGTTGAGGAAGGCATTCTTATCTCTTCTTGCTATTCTTTGGAATTCTGCATTCAGATGCTTATATCTTTCCTTTTCTAATTTGCTTTTCACTTGTCTTCTTTTCACAGCTATTTATAAGGCCTCTCCAGGCAGCCATTTTGCTTTTTTGCATTTCTTTTCTATGGGGATGGTCTTGATCCCTGTCTCCTGTACAATGTCTCGAACCTCCATCCATAGTTAATCAGGCACTCTGTCTATCAGATTTAGTCCCTTAAATCTATTTCTTACTTCCACTGTATAATCATAAGGGATTTGATTTAGGTCATACCTGAATAGTCTAGTGGTTTTCCCTACTTTCTTCAATTTAAGTCTGAATTTGGCAACAAAGAGTTCATGATCTGAGCCACAGTCAGCTCCCAGTCTTGTTTTTGCTGAGCATATAGAGCTTCTCCGTCTTTGGCTGCAAAGAATATTATAAGTCTGATTTCGGTGTTGATCATCTGGTGATGTCCATGTGTAGAGTCTTCTCTTGTGTTGTTGGAAGAGGGTGTTTGCTATTACCAGTGCATTCTCTTGGCAAAACTCTATTAGCCATTGCCCTGTTTCATTCCGTATTTCAAGGCTAAATTTGCCTGTTACCCCAGGTGTTTCTTGACTTCCTACTTTTGCATTCCAGTTCCTGATAATGAAAAGGACATCTTTTTTGGATGTTAGTTCTAAAAGTTTTTGAAAGTCTTCATAGAACCATTCAACTTCAGCTTCTTCATCATTACTGGTTGGGGCATAGACTTAGATTACTGAGATATTGAATGGTTTGCCTTGGAAACGAACAGAGATCATTCTGTCGTTTTTGAGATTGCACCCAAGTACTGCATTTCAGAATCTTTTGTTGACCATGATGGCTATTCCATTTCTTCTAAGGGATTCCTGCCCACAGTAGTAGATATAATGGTCATCTGAGTTAATTTCACCCATTCCAGTCCATTTTAGTTCACTGATTCCTAGAATGTCAACATTCACTCTTGCCATCTCCTGTTTGACCACTTCCAATTTGCCTTGATTCATGCACTTAACATTCCAGGTTCCTATGCAATATTGCTCTTCACAGCATCAGACCTTGCTTCTATCACCAGTCACATCCACAACTGGGTATTGTTTTTACTTTAGCTCCATCCTTTCATTCTTTCTGGAGTTATTTCTCCACTGATCCTCAATAGCAATTTGGACAACTACTGACCTGGGGAGTTCATCTCTCAGTTGCCTATCATTTTGCCTTTTCATATTGTTCATGGGGTTCTCAAGGCAACAATACTGAAGTGGTTTGCCATTCCCTTCTCCAGTGGGCCACATTCTGTCAGACCTCTCCACCATGACCCGCCTGTCTTGGGTGGCTCCACACGCAATGTCTTAGTTTCAATGAGTTAGACAAGGCTGTGGTCATTGTGATTAGATTGACTAGTTTTCTGTGATTATGGTTTCAGCCTTGTCGAACTCAATGAAACTATGAGCCATACGGTGTAGGGCCACCCAAGACCGATTGGTCATGGTGAAGAGTTCTGACAAAACGTGGTCCACTGGAGAAGGGAATGACAAACCACTTCAGTATTCTTGCCTTGAGAACCCCATGAACTCTATGGAAACAGGCTGGCATAACAGTAGTATAAACTGGGTGATCTTTACAACAGAAATATATGGTTTAACAGTTCTTAAGGCTAGACTTAGAAGTCTTGAATAATTCTGCATCATGCCTTTTCCAACTTCTGATAGTTGCAAGGGCCTTTCCTGATAGCTCAGTTCATAAAAAATCTGTTTGCAATGCAGGAGACCCTGGTTTGCTTCCTGGGTCTGGAAGATCCACTGGAGAAGGGAAAGGCTACCCACTCCAGTACTTGGGCTTCCCTTGCGGCTAAGCTGGTAAAAGATTCCACTTGCAATGCACAGCTATAAGAGTTCCTGGACTTGTAGAGGATGTTCTCTCAATATCCTCACATTGTCTTCCACTTGTGTCTGTGTTCATAATGTTCCATTTTTATAAAGGATACCAGTCATATTGGATTGGGGCTGACTTTAATTGATCAGCTACAAAAGTCTTGTTCAAAAATAAGATCACATTCACAGGTACTGTGGATGAGGACTTCAAGAACTTCTGGGAGAACACAATTCAACCTGTAACAAGTACTTAAAACATCAAAAATAATTGCTGCTGCTAAGTCACTTCAGTCGTTTCCAACTCTGTGTGACCCCATAGATGGCAGCCCACCAGGCTCTGCCATCCCTGGGATTCTCCAGGCAAAAACACTGGAGTGGCTTGCCATTTCCTTCTCCAATGCATGAAAGTGAAAAGTGAAAGGCTAAAAAACTGCAAAATTTCAGAGTATAAATGTCATTTTGATTACACCTGGCTAGTAAATGGTTAATCAATAAACTATACAACTCTATTTATTTTAAATATCTAGCATATTGCCCACTGTTATTGTGTTAAAATAGGTAAAAGTGAGTTGAGAGATGGGAGCTTTTGGTGTATTTTTCTGGTATTAAATATCTACATATTATTAAGAAAAGAATATAAACTAAAACAATTGATTTAAATCATATCTGATATATGAATTCACAATTGTCTTAGTTTTAAAACTTATAAAAAATGAATAAAACTTACAAATGAGATGAAATAGAAATACCCTAAAAGTAAAATCAAATTTTCAAAAATACCTCCTTTGATTTAAGTAGTAAATCCAATCAGGATGTATTAATATGATACAGAAAAAAGGCAGAAATCTTTGATGTCAAAATGTGTTAATTTAATAAAATATAGAAAACATTTTGTATCTTCACTAAAGATAAATAAAATAGCAGAGGAAATAATAGAATGACAATGACATCTAAGACACATTTCATTATTCCATTTTAGACTGATCTTTCTACAGTTTATGTTGTTCATTTCTTCACAATATGTTATGAACCTGTCATTAACATATTGCAAATAAAAATGGTACATAAATATTCATTTGAAATAGCTTGATGATGTGCAATTGGACTGACTCAAATGTTTGAACAAATAATATTTGTAATATTATTTGGAATATAATGGGACCTTTACTGACATAACGAAAGTAGTGAGAATCAGATTCAAATAAATTTTAAAGTAAAAAATGCCTGTCCAATGTAAGAAACACTTATCTGGTCCTGATAAAGTTTTAAAAGTTCAGAAATGAAATGGACATTTATACTGTTCTATGCTAAAGACTGGAGAAGGCAACGGTACCCCACTCCAGTACTCTTGCCTGGAAAATCCTGTGGACAGAGGAGCCTGGTAGGCTGCAGTCCATGGGGTCACTAAGAGTCGGATAGACTGAGCGACTTCACTTTCACTTTTCACTTTCATGCATTGGAGAAGGAAATGGCAACCCACTCCAGTGTTCTTCCCTGGAGAATCCCAGGGACGGGGGAGCCTGGTGGGCTGCCGTCTGTGGGGTCGCACAGAGTTGGACACGACTGAAGTGACTTAGCAGTAGCATGCTAAAGACCTTTGTTTACACTGAAGCTCACTTTATCCTATTCTAAACTAGCCACTTGACTAGTAACAGCCAAGGTTTACAGACTCTTTTAGGGCACACCAGATTAGTTTTTCCTGGTGATGTTTTAGAAGATAGTTCTCCACTTCTCAGCTATGTTATGAAAGAGACTTGGTGAACTATAAAATTCAATGAATCTATGCTTCTAATGATATTTACAATAATCTCTGAGATTTACAAAATGCAGTCTTTCCGTTTCTTTTCTTTTTTGTCTTATTTAAAAGACTTTTTTTTTTTTTTTTTTTTTTTAACTTATGTTTACATCTGTGAGTGATGTAAGAATGTGGAATAGATAGTTTATTCCTTGTACTGGTTAGGATGATGGCTTGTATTCATAAGAAGTGATGTTCTGATAGTCTGCATGGGCTTATATTAGTAATAATAAAAAGAGAACTAGAAGATGTAATATTTAGAAATAATCACAAGGCAAGTCTTGGACATTTCAATTAGAGGCACCAAAGTAGGCTGCCATTAACCATCAGACCGGGGAACTGGGCAAATCAATACAATTCATACCCTATTTCCTAGCCACATGATTTAGCAGCTCATAGAAGGTGAAAAGAACACTAGATGATGACTGTCTGGCAACCAGGAACAGTGGAGATTAATATAAAAATAAAATGTACTTTATTCATTTAAAATGAACTTTATAACTGTTAATATCTGTTTACTCTGGTGCCTTTTGGCCGATGAATTCTATCTGGGGTTAGGATATAGGAGGATACAAATTGAAGTTGATAAATACAAATATAGCTCAGATGTAGGGAATGATTTGTATAATTTAGTTCTCTGATGGCAGTATGCAAACAGAATTATGTTGCTCAGCCTCACAATAAACTGAAACTGCCAACAATAGAGAAAATCCCTTTTCATTTTTAAGAGTTTTTAGCTTTAAACAAACAAACAAAATTATTGTCCCCTACGGCTAGGTGACTTGGCCACCATTACACAGGTAGTTAATTGAGTTAATATGGAAAAAAGAAGTTTCAGACACTAGTTAATTAAGTTAATAGTGTCAGTAAGTTCAGAGATCTTTCTTGCAAACGAGTCTTCAGTAAGGTTGGAGGAGTCTTGCAATTTATGCTTGAAGGAGTCTTGAGTCTCAAAGCATTTTATCACTTTATAATAAAACTTTAAGTCATGTGCATTTCATTCATCATTAAGTTCAGCAAATAGCTCTGGAAATAAAAACATTCTCTTTAGTTTCCACTTAGCTGCAATCCTTAGTGCATTTTTTATGTGCTAAGTTGTTTCAGTCATGTCCTACTCTTTGGGACCCTATGGACCATAGCCTGCCGGGCTCCTCTGTCCATGGGATTCCCCAGGCAAGAATACTGGAGTAGGTTGTCATGCTCTCCTCCAGGGGATCTTCTTGACCCAGTGATTGCACCCACATGTCTTATGTCTCCTCTTCCTTATCTAAAGAACCACCTAGGAAGCTTGCATTTTTGTATAGTCTTTAACAAATCTAACAAATACTTGATATAACTTTGATTTTTTCTGAGAATTATTATTTCCTTCACAATATTCATAAAATGCACAAAGTACTACTATAAAAAATAGAAGTTCTTCTATTGATTTCCAGCATTAATTATCAATGGGAAACATATTTTCTTCAGGTGGGTAAAGAATGGTTCTTGGTGGTGCTAAAAAAAAAAAAAAAAACTATTTTTATACAGCAAAGATAACCAGTACACAGATGGCGAGCATGTTTGTGTTACTAAAGATTCAAGGGGAGTTATTAAAAAAAATAAAAGATAGAGGAAGAAGACAATGGAAAAAAAAGGTGAAGAAGCACTTATTTATGTTAATAGAAATAATTTATGAAACAATATTTACTTATCTAAATAAAAGGCCAATGACTTTTTGAAAGTCAGCTGAAAAGAGTTATAGATACTCTTACCAGAAGAAGATCCCCCCTTTAAGACCCTTGCATCCCAATGCAGAACTCTTGGTTCTTTTTTCTTGGTCACATTTTTTGTCCTTCATTTTATCTGATATTCTTTCTTTACTCAAATCTTCACTTGAAATCTTCATTTGGTTGGTAATGAATGACCATGACATGGTCAGCAATTCTTTCTTTCAAAACATATTTGTCACAGGATTCACCTGCTGTACTTTCCCTTGGTAGGAATCCTGTGTTTTAGCATGGTCAACTCTGGTTCTGAAATTCAAATTATATTCATCATCAATTGAGGAGATTTGTTTTGAATTTTTATCTTATTTTATTTTCAAGAATTAGATATTTTACCTGGATGCAAAAATGAAAATATCACCTTTGCATTATAACATTAAGTACATGAAATTCTTAAAAAGTATAACCTATAAAATTCTTATTTATGTCAGGAAAATGAGAAAAAAGTGATATGTCTAAAATTCTGGACCAGGAAGGCTGCACATCCTCTGCTTAAACAAATATCTACTTGATAGTGTGATACTAGATCATTTCTACTTTCACCATCATCACTGATCCAAACTGAATCTATAGTATAATTCAATTGATGAAAATCCATTTATAAAGGACATATCCATTTATATCTCTGCTAAAATATCTATCCAACAAAGAAATGCTCACTAACTATAAGAACAGTAACCCTCAATTTTCTGTCATTATGCTTTTTGTTTTTCAAGGCTTACCACTAATAGATATATTGCAGCTTTCTGTGTTCATTTATTTACGATTTGTTTTCATGCTTTAGGTGTTATGCTTACATGGAGAACATATTTTCAGATGTGGAATGAAACCAGTGTTAAGTGAAAACCATATGATTACTTTTAAAAAAATCTCAGTAAAACTAAGGTGATATAACAATTACAAATACATGCTTCCAAATAAGTGTATTGATTTTATCAAAAATGTTTTATTATCATCATAAAACAATCAGTTTTAACAAATGGCACCTTAGATATTATATTCTGATTCCTACTACAAATTACAGGACTTCCCTCATTGCTCAGTGGGTAAAGAATCTGCCTGCGATGCAGGAGACCTGGGTTCAGTCCCTGGGGCAGGAAGATCCCCTGGAGAAGGAAATGGCAACCCACTCCAGTTTTCTTACCTGGAGCATTCCAGAGACAGAGGATCCTGACAGACTACAGTCCATGGGATTGCAAGATTTGGACATGACCTAGCAACTAAACAACTACAAATTCCCATTTAGTGCTTTAAAGTTTTATTTTCTAAAAGAGGATTATTATATTTTCATCTGGGAAAATAAAAATATCTGTAATTGAATACGAATTACTGAACTTACTATTTCCTAATATTTTCAAAAAGCATTAAATTTTATGATATCCACCATTATCAATAACCTGAAATTTTATAAAACTGAAATATTTATCCTTAAGCATGAAATAATGTAACACATTAGGATGTAGAAAAATTTTAATTTGAACACTTAGATTATGACACAGTTGTTAAAACTAAGACACAGAAAACTTTTCTTCTTAGCAAATTCTGTGGTGATGATGCAAATACCTCGGGCCACTTCAATATTTTCCATCTCAGTAAGAAGTGGATTGAAATAATAAAGTTCAGAATAGTGGTCTTCTACATCCTGGGTCTGGTTTTCATTCTGCATTAGGTTTTATTTATTTATTGGTATCACTTGCATGTGGTCAAGTAGTGTACATGGAGGTATGTTTTTTGTTTGCACCTGGATTCATTCAGAAGTTCTCTGAAATCTGCAATTGTTCACATGGGTGTTAGGATGAGACTGCAGTGAGGACCTATTATGTCTGCAGTCAAACAGCTGAATGAAATCAGCATGCTAGTTAATTCTGCCTCTCAGACAGTTCCTAAAATGTATCCTGAGATTCCTGAGGGGCCCTGAACGGTGCTTTGGGAAATTCATATCGCCATGCTCTACTCAGGACATAATAGGAGCCTGACAGGCTGTAGATGACATGAACATTTATAAATGAAAAAATACAACCAGGAAAGAGCATACTAAAAAAAAAAATTACAAAAACACAATTCTAGTCAACTGAACAACTTAAACACTCACCACCTACTTTTGCTATCTGTGGTAGGCTGCATTACTATTCAGCAGGTGTCTGCTGCTCCCTCTGGGAGAACATTTTACCCCCCTGCCCAATAAAATTACACTCAACTACAAAGCTTCCTTGGTGGCTCAGATGGTTAAGAATCCGCCTGAAATGTGGGAGACCTGGGTTTGAGCCCTGGGTTGGGAAGATCCCCTGGCAGAAGGCATGGCAACCCACTTCAGTGCTGGAGTGGGGGACCAATACTGAAGTGGTCTTGCCCGAAGAATCCCCATGGACAGAGGAGTCTGATGGACTACACTCCATGGCATTGCAAAAAGTTCAACATGACGGAGTGATTAAGCACACAGTGCATCTCTGCAGGACTTGTTTGGTCTGATGTCCTGAGAGAGGAAGTAAAACGTGTCACTTCCAGTAAAAGAACCATCATGCTTCCTCTTTTCTTTTCCTATGAAGACTAACAAGGGTCCTCTTATTGGCTGCTCCTTTAACTTGAATTCTGGAAGGAAGATACAGCATAAAACAAAACAAAAAACACAGTTGATCTGTGGAGTATACACAGCAGGAGCAAAAACAAACAGCTCTGGATTAGCCATAGAAGAAGTGAATATTCAGCCACAAACTGAGATAACTGGTTTCATAAACTAGTCTGTGTAACAGCAAGAGGCCTCTCCTGCACAAAATGCAAGTAATTGATGTTTCTGGATTTACTTGAGAGAATTCAACAGATGTGAAATTGGAGAACTTCAAAAACATATATTAAAAATCAGATTTAAAATTTTCACCCCAGATTAAAAGATACAAAGCTTTACAAAAAGACACAAATATTTATTTTGCCAGTTATGTCAAAAATAATACTTATCTCTTTACCCAGTGTCCTCAAAGTAAGGGTTCAAGGGAATATTGTAAAAATAATATGATCCTGTTCAGTTCAGTTCAGTCACTCAGTCATGTCCGACTCTTTGTGACCCCATGAATTGCAGCATGCCAGGCCTAACATTCATTAATATTAATTAATAAATAACAATAAAATATTAATTGCTATTAATAGAAACAGTATTTAAAGATTACCATTTAAACACTTAACATGGTCCATTACTGGTACTTACAAAATTTGTGTCAGTAACATATTTATTTCTAGATTAAGGAATAGGTTTTGTAACCATCAACCATCCTAAGCATGACCCATGAATCTGTGACATATACAGACACTTAAACCTCAAAATAAAATTAACACTCTATATTATATGAAATTAAGTATTTCTGAGCAGTTTGGGAATAAATGCATATTTGTTTTATTTAGGAAAACATTTTCTATCCCTAAGAGTTAACATCAACACTTTAGGAAACAGTGAACTAAAATGGACTGGAATGAGTGAATTGAACTCAGATGGCCATTATATCTACCACGGTGGGCAAGAATCCCTTAGAAGAAATTGAATGGCCATCATAGTAAATAAGAGTCTGAAATAGAGTACTTGGGTGCAATCTCAAAAATGAAAGAATGATCTCTGTTCGTTTCCAAGGCAAACCTTCAATAACACAGTAATCCAAGTCTATGCCCTGACCAGCAATGTAAAGAAGCTGAAGTTGAACGGTTCTATGAAGACCTACAAGACCTTCTAGAACAAACACCCTGAAAGATGTCCTTTTCATTATAGGGTGCTGCTGCTGCTGCTAAGTCACTTAGGCCGTGTCTGACTCTGTGCGACCCCACAGACGGCAGCCCATCAGGCTCCCCTATCCCTGGGATTCTCCAGGCAAGAACACTGGAATGGGTTGCCATTTCCTTCTCCAATGCATGAAAGTGAAAAGTGAAAGTGAAGTCACTCAGTCGTGTCCTACTCTTTGCAACCCCATGGACTGCAGCCTACCAGACTCCTCCATCCATGGGATTTTCCAGGCAAGAGTACTGAACTGGGGTGCCTTGCCTTCTCTATCATTATAGGGTACTGGAATGCAAAAGTAGGAAATCAAGAGATACCTGGGGTAACAGCTAAATTTGACCTTGGAGTACAGAATGAAGCAGGGCAAAGGCTAATAGAGTTTTGCCAAGAGAACACACTTGTCATACCAAACACCCTTTTCCAACAATGCAAGAGACATCTGGACATCACCAGATGGTCAACACCAAAATCAGATTGATTATATTCTTTACACCCAAAGATGGAGAAGCTATATAAAGTCAGGAACAACAAGACTAGGAGTTTCTGTAGCTCAGATCATGAACTCCTTATTGCCAAATTCAGACTTTAATCGAAGAAAGTAGAGAAAACCACTTGTCCATTAAGGTATGACCTAAATCAAATCCCTTACAATTATACAGTGAAAGTGACAAATAGATTCAAGGGATTAGGTCTGATAAACAGAGTGCCTGAAGAACTATGGACAGATGTTCATAATATTGTACAGAAGGCAGTGATAAAGACCATCACAAAGAAAAAGAAATGGAAAAAGGCAAAATGGTTGTCTGAGGAGACCTTACAAATACCTGAAAAAAAGAAGAACAAAAGATAAAGGAAAAAGGAAAGATATACCCATTTGAATGCAGAGTTCCAAAGAATAGCAAGAAGAGATAACAAAGCCTTCTCAGTGATCAATGTAAAGAAATAGAGGAAAACAATAGAATGGGAAAGACTAGAGATTTCTTCAAGAAAATTAGATACCAAGGGAATATTTCATGCAAAGATGGGCATGATATAGAACAGAAATGGTATGGACCTAACAGAAGCAGAAGATATTAAGAAGAGGTGGCAAGAATGCACAGAAGAACTATGCAAAAAAGATTTTCATGACCCAGACAACCACAATGGTGTGATCACTCATATAGAGGCAGCCATCTGAAAGGCAAAGTCAAGGGGGCCTTAGGAAGCATCACTATGAACTAGTGGAGGTGAGGAATTCCAGTTGAGCTATTTCAAATCCTGAAAGATGATGCTATGAAAGTGCTGCACTCAATATGTCAGCAAATTTGGAAAACTCAGCAGTGGCCACAGGACTGGAAAGGCGGAGTTTTCATTCCAACCCCAAAGAAAGGCCATGCCAAAGAATGCTCAAACTACCGCACAATGCACATATTTCACATGCTAGCAAAGCAACGCCCCAAATTCTCCAAACCAGGCTTCAACACTACGTGAATCATGGACGTCCAGATGTTCAAGCTGGATTCTGAAAAGGTGGAGGAACCAGAGGTCAAATTGCCAACACCTGTTGGAGAATCGAAAAAGCAAGAGAGTTCCAGAAAAGCATGTGCTTCTGCTTTATTGACTATGCCAAAGCCTTTGACTGTGTATATCACAATAAGCTGTGGAAAGTTCTTAAAGAGATGGGAATACCAGACACCTTATCTGCCTCCTGAGAAATCTGTATGGTCAAAAGCAACAGTTAGAACTACACATGGAAAAACAGACTGGTTCCGAATTTAGAAAGGAGTATGTCAAGGCTGTTTAGTGTCACCCTGTTTATTTAACTTATATGGAGAGTACCTCATGTGAAATGCTGGGCTGGATGAAGCACAAGCTGGAATCAAGAATCCCAGGAGAAAAATCAATAACCTCAGATATGCAGATGACACCACACTTATGCCATAAGCGAAAGTGACGACAATCTAAAGAGAGTGAAAAAGCTAGCTTAAATCTCAACATAGACAACTAAGATCATGGCTTCTGGTCCCATCTCTTAATGGCAAATAAATGGGGAAACAATGGAAACAGTGAGAGACTTTATTCTTTTGGGCTTCAGAATCATTGCAGATGGCCCTTGCAGCCATGAAATTAAAAGACGCTTGCTTCTTGGAAGAAAAGCTATAACCAAACTTCAGTTCAGTTCAGTCCTTCAGTCGTGTATGACTTGTTGAGACCCCATGGGCTGCAGCACACCAGGCCTCCCTGTCCATCACAAACTCCCAAAGCTTACTCAAACTCATACCCATTGAGTTGGTGTCCGTGATGTCATCCAACCATCTCATCCTCTGTCATTCCCTTCTCCTCCCACCTTCTATCTTTTCCAGCATCAGGGTCTTATCAGATGAGTCAGTTCTTTGCATCAGGTGGCCAAAGTTTTGGAGTTTCAGCTTCAGCATCAGTCCTTCCAATGAATAGTCAGGACTGATTTCCTTTAAGATTTAGTGATTGAATCTCCTTGTTGCCCAAGGGACTCTCAAGAGTCTTCTCCAATACCACATTTCAAAAGCAGCAATTCTTTGGCACTTAGCTTTCTTTATAGTCCAAATCTCACATCCATACATGACTACTGGAAAAACCATAGCTTTGACTAGATAGACCTTTGTTGGCAAAGTAATGTCTCTGCTTTTTAATATGTTCTCTAGGTTGGCCATAACTTTTCTTCCAAGGAGCAAGCATCTTTTAATTTCATGGCTGCATTCACCATCTGGAGTGATTTTGGAGCCAAGAAAATAAAGTCTGTCATAGTTTTCATTGTTTCCCTATCTATTTGCCATGAATTGATGGGACCAGATGCCATGATCTTACTTTTCCGAATGTTGAGTTTTAAGCCAACTATTTTCACATTTCTCTTTCAGTTTCATCAAGAGGCTCTTTAGTTCTTCTTCACTTTCTGCCATAACTGTGGTGTCATCTGCATATCTGATGCTATTATATTTCTGCCAGCAATCTTGATTCCAGCTTGTGCTTCATCAAGCCCAGCATTTCTCATGATGTACTCTGCATATAAGTTAATTAAGCAGGGTGACAATATGTATCCTTGACCTACTCCATTTCTGATTTGGAACCAGACTATTGTTCCTTGTCCAGTTCTAACTCTTGCTTCTTGACCTGCATACAGATTTCTCAAGAGGCAGTTCAGGTAGTCTGGTATTCCCATTTCTTTAAGAATTTTACACAGTTTGTTGCGATCCACACAGTCAAAAGCTTTGGCATGGTTAATAAAGCAGAAACAGATGCTTTTCTGGAACTCTCTTGCTTATTTGATGATCCAGCGGATGTTGGCAATTTGATATTTGGTTCCTCTGCCTTTCTAAATTCAGCTTGAACATATGGAAGTTCATGGTTCAGGTATTGTTGAACTCTGGCTTGGACAATTTTGAGCATTACTTTGCTAGTGTGTGAGATGAGTGCAATTGTGCAGCAGTTCCAGCATTCTTTGCATGGACTTTCTTTGAGATTGGAATGAAAACTGACTTTTCCAGTCCTGTAGCCACTACTGCGTTTTCCAAATTTGCTGACATATTGACTGCAGCACTTTTACAGCATCGTCTTTTAGGATTTGAAATAGCTCTACTCGAATTCCATCACCTGCACTAGCTTTATTCATATTGATGCTTCCTAAGGCCCACATCATTTCACATTCCGGATGTCTGGCTCTATGTGAGTGATCACACACCATCGTGATTATCTGGGTCTTGAAGATCTTTTTTTGTATAGTTCTTCCATATCCAACCTAGACAGCATATTAAAAGTCAGAGACATTACTTTTCTGAAAAGTTTCACTTAGACAAAGCTATAGTTTTTCCAGTAGTCATGTACGGATGTGAGAGAGTCAATTCCTAGGCAGGTTGATAAGAAGTCTAGGGTCCCTGAGGAAGAGAAAGTGATGTCTGGGGTTCTGGAAGAGGAGATAGGGGTCTGGAATTTTCAAGAAGGGAAGAATAAACTTTTTTTTTTTTTTTTACATTGTTTAGTCTTAGTAAGGATTATACAACAACTGTGTATCCTGCTTGAGGACAGTTTCTCCTTATTGAAAACCTTCTGACTAATCCTGCTATTTTAAAATATATATTATGGGAGTGGGTCTGGTAAGATCTTTCTATTGCTAGTTGTAATCCTCTCATCATAAAAAGTAAATTGTGGGATTGGGTCTAGTAAGATCTTTACAACCTTGAGAAATTCTTTTGATTTATTGCAATAATCAATTAAAAAAGTATATAACTCTCTTGCTTAAACTACTGAGGTGGGCACTCTCTGTCCCCCTTCTGATGTATATGTCAGAAGCTTTCTATGTCCCTTTTAATACTTTAGTAAAACTCTGTTACACAAAAGCTCTTGAGGAATCAAGCCTGGTCCCTGGTCTCAAAGCTTAGTCTTCTACTTTGGAGATCACGCATCTGACATTGTTCACTGTAAGCTATCATTTGGGCTATAAAGAAAACTGAGAGCTGAAGAATTGATGCTTTTGAACTGTGGTGTTGGAGAAGGCTTTTGAGAGTCCCTTGGACTGCAAGGAGATCCAACTCGTCCATCCTAAAGGAAATCAGTCCTGAATATTCATTGGAAGGACTGATGCTAAAGCTGAAACTCCAATCCTTTGGCCACCTGTTGCAAAGAACTGACTCATTGCAAAAGACCCTGATGCTGGAAAAGATTGAAGGCAGGAGGAGAAGGGGATGACAGAGGATGAGGTGGTTGGATGTCGTCACTGACTCGAGCTTTGAGAGTTGGTAATGGACAGAGATGCCTGGCGTGCTTCAATGCATGGGGTCGCAAAATTTGGACACGACTGAGTGACTGAAATGAACTGACATACAGTACTCAATTAAAACACAAACAAAATCTTATAAAGAAACATTTCAATAGAACAATTGATGATGAAATATAATTAAAATTTTCATCAAATACTAGTAAGAGTGCTTCGTTCTTCTTTTTAAAATAGCAACATCTAATCAGTGGCCATGTTCAGTGGACTCTAGTAAAAACTAACTTTGCTTTATATCAGGCACTGTGCAAGAATTTTGCATATAGTATTACAATGAATTTTGCAAGAATTTGAGAAATAAGTATTGCTATTATCTTCAATTTACCAATGCAAATTGACAGCTACAGAGATGAAACATTTTGGCCAAACTACATAAACCATTAAATGATAAAGATGATGTTTGAAACCCGCTCTTCCTGAATTTAGTCTCTGTTGTTCTCCAGTATAAAATGCTGTCTTTAGAAGCTCTTAAATCTTGGAATCTTCAGTTTCCATTCCTTCTTCCAGTTTTCTAGCTCAGACAACCATTATTTTTTTTTTTCGATTACTACAAGCACCTTTTTATTGATTTGCTGCCTCCACAACATAAATCTAATCAAGTTATTCACTATTCTACTGTTTAAAACTTGTCCAAACAAGGCAATTTATTACATGACTTCTGCTTCCTTTTGTAGCCTTAGACTTCAAAACTCCCTAGTTTATGGGATGTGCTCTAATTTTACTTTTTTTCCTTTAGCTCACTGATAATGCCAGGCTATCTCTTGGCTTGACACTAATGCCTGCATCTTCTCTGACTTCTTTTCCCATAAAATGCTGTCTTCATCTACTAACTCAGTATCACATCTTACTCAATAATTGGTCTTACCTGAAAAAGCCTGCTTATGTGCCTGCACCCCAATTGTATTCAAGTAGTCTACAAGTCTCCTTGATCTGAAAAGCAGCATATCAGGGAAGATGGAAAATTTGCACATTACTGAGGAGTAACTGTCAATGATAACCTAAAGGATTTCTCCATTGGTCCACTTGCATGCTCTATTTTCTAAGATCAGGAACTAACACTATCACTAAGGTTTCTCTGGAGTCATTAAGCCTGTCTTGTAGCAATGTCTTTCAGTGGAACTCAAATTCACAGATCCTTGGCTTCCATTGGATGATAAATCAAAGATTAAACCTAAATACTGATTTTAAAAGAAAAGCAATGCCCAAACTTTTCCATCATATAGTTCACAACTATAAAATCTCATAAATGGCTTTCACATTAACGTTTAAATTTACTCCTTAAATAGATGTGTTTATGCTTATAATTTAAGCTTCTGTTTACATTTATTTATTTTTTTTCCAACTACAATTTTATTTTTAAACTTTACAAAATTGCATTAGTTTTGCCAAATATCAAAATGAATCCACCACAGGTATACATGTGTTCCCCATCCTGAACCCTCCTCCCTCCTCCCTCCCCATACCATCCCTCTGGGTCGTCACAGTGCACTAGGCCCAAGCATCCAGTATCGTGCCTCGAACCTGGACTGGCAACTCGTTTCATACATGATATTTTACATGTTTCAATGCCATTCTCCCAAATCTTCCCACCCTCTCCCTCTCCCACAGAGTCCATAAGACTATTCTATATATCAGTGTCTCTTTTGCTGTCTCATACACAGGGTTATTGTTATCATCTTTCTAAATTCCATATATATGCGTTAGTATACTATATTGGTGTTTTTCTTGCTGGCTTACTTCACTCTGTATAATAGGCTCCAGTTTCATCCACCTCATTAGAACTGATTCAAATGTATTTTTTTTAATGGCTGAGTAATACTCCATTGTGTATATGTACCACTGCTTTCTTATCCATTCATCTGCTGATGGACATCTAGGTTGCTTCCATGTCCTGACTATTATAAACAGTGCTGCGATGAACATTGGGGTACACATGTCTCTTTCAATTCTGGTTTCCTCAGTGTGTATGCCCAGCAGTGGGATTGCTGGATCATAAGGCAGTTCTATTTCCAGTTTTTTAAGGAATCTCCACACTGTTCTCCATAATGGCTATACTAGTTTGTATTCCCACCGACAGTGTAAGAGGGTTCCCTTTTCTCCACACCCTCTCCAGCATTTATTACTTGTAGACTTTTGGATGGCAGCCATTCTGACTGGCGTGAAATGGTACCTCATGTGGTTTTGATTTGCATTTCCCTGATAATGAGTGATGTTGAGCATCTTTTCATGTGTTTGTTAGCCATCTGTATGTCTTCTTTGGAGAAATGTCTATTGAGTTCTTTGGCCCATTTTTTGATTGGGTCATTTATTTTTCTGGAGTTGAGCTGTAGGAGTTGCTTGTATATTTTTGAGATTAGTTGTTTGTCAGTTGCTTCATTTGCTATTATTTTCTCCCATTCTGAAGGCTGTCTTTTCACCTTGCTAATAGTTTCCTTTGATGTGCAGAAGCTTTTAAGTTTAATTAGGTCCCATTTGTTTACTTTTGTTTTTATTTCCAATATTCTGGGAGGTGGGTCATAGAGGATCCTGCTTTGATGTATGTCAGAGAGTGTTTTGCCTATATTCTCCTCTAGAATTTTTATAGTTTCTGGTCTTACGTTTAGATCTTTAATCAATTTTGAGTTTATTTTTGTGTATGGTGTTAGAAAAGTGTTCTAGTTTCATTCTTTTACAAGTGGTTGACCAGTTTTACCAGCACCACTTGTTAAAGAGATTGTCTTTAATCCATTGTATATTCTTGCCTCCTTTGTCAAAGATAAGGTGTCCATATGTGTGTGGATTTATCTCTGGGCTTTCTATTTTGTTCCATTGATCTATATTTGTGTCTTTGTGCCAGTACCATACTGTCTTGGTAACTGTGGCTTTGTAGTAGAGCCTGAAGTAAGGTAGGTTGATTCCTCCAGTTCCATTCTTCTTTCTCAAGAATGCTTTGGTTATTCAAAGTTTTTTGTATTTCCATACAAATTGTGAAATTATTTGTTCTAGCTCTGTGAAGAATACTGTTGGTAGCTTGATAGGGATTGCATTGAATCTATAAATTGCTTTGGGTATTATACTCATTTTCACTATATTGATTCTTCCAATCCATGAACATAGTATAATTCTCCATCTATTAGTGTCGTCTTTGATTTTTTTCGCCAGTGTTTTATAGTTTTCTATATATAGGTCTTTAGTTTCTTTAGGTAGATATATTCCTAAGTATTATATTCTTTCTGTTGCAATGGTGAATGGAATTGTTTCCTTATTTTCTCTTTCTGTTTTCTCATTATTAATGCATAGGAATGCAAGGGATTTCTGTGTGTTGATTTTATATCCTGCAACTTTACTATAGTCATTGATTATTTCTAGTAATTTTCTGGTGGAGTCTTTAGGGTTTTCTATGTAGAGGATCATGTCATCTGCAAATAGTGAGAGTTTTACTTCTTCTTTTCCAGTTTGGATTCCTTTTATTTCTTTTTCTGCTCTGATTGCTGTGGCCAAAACTTCCAAAACTATGTTGAATAGTAATGGTGAAAGTGGGCACCCTTGTCTTGTTCCTGACTTTAGAGGAAATGCTTTCAATTTTTCACCATTGAGGATAATGTTTGCTGTGGGTTTGTCATATATAGCTTTTATTATGTTGAGGTATGTTCCTTCTATTCCTCCTTTCTGGAGAGTTTTTATCATAAATGGATGTTGAATTTTGTCAAAGGCTTTCTCTGCACCTATTGAGATAATCATATGGTTTTTATTTTTCAATTTGTTAATGTGGTGTATTACATTGATTGATTTGTGGATATTGAAGAATCCTTGCATCCCTGGGATAAAGCCCACTTGGTCATGGTGTATGATCTTTTTAATGTGTTGTTGGATTCTGATTGCTAGAATTTTGTTTAGGATTTTTGCATCTATGTTCATCAGTGATATTGGCCTGTAGTTTTCTTTTTTTGTGGGATCTTTGTCAGGTTTTGGTATTAGGGTGATGGTGGCCTTATAGAACGAGTTTGGAAGTTTACCTTCTTCTGCAATTTTCTGGAAAAGTTTGAGCAGGATAGGTGTTAGCTCTTCTCTAAATTTTTGGTAGAATTCAGCTTGAAGCCATCTGGACCTGGGCTTTTGTTTGCTAGAAGATTTTTGATTACAGTTTCAATTCCCGTGCTTGTGATGGGTCTGTTAAGATTTTGTATTTCTTTCTGGTCCAGGTTTGGAAAGTTGTACTTTTCTAAGAATTTTTCCATTTCTTCCATGTTGTCCATTTTATTGGCATATAGTTGTTGATAGTAGTCTCTTACGATCCTTTGTATTTCTGTGTTGTCTGTTGTGATCTCTCCATTTTCATTTCTAATTTTATTGATTTGATTTTTCTCCCTTTGTTTCCTGATGAGTCTGGCTAATGGTTTCTCAATTTTATTTATCCTTTCAAAGAACCAGCTTTTTGCTTTGTTGATTTTTGCTATGGTCTCTTTTTTTCTTTTGCATTTATTTCTGCTCTAATTTTTAAGATTTCTTCCGTTCTACTAACCCTAGGGTTCTTCATTTCTTCCTTTTCTAGTTGCTTTAGGTGTAGAGTTAGCTTATTTATTTGACTTTTTTCTTGTTTCTTGAGGTGTGCTTGTATTGCTATGAACTTTCCCCTTAGGACTGCTTTTACCATGTCCCACAGGTTTTGGGTTGTTGTGTTTTCATTTTTATTCGTTTCTATGCAAATTTTGATTTCTTTTTTGATTTCTTCTGTGATTTGTTGGTTATTCAGCAGCGTGTTGTTCAGCCTCCATATGTTGGAATTTTTAATAGTTTTTCTCCTGTAATTGAGATCTAATCTTACTGTATTGTGGTCAGAAAAGATGCTTGGAATGATTTCTACTTTTTTGAATTTACCAAGGCTAGCTTTATGGCCCAGGATGTGATCTATCCTGGAGAAGGTTCCATGTGCACTTGAAAAAAGGTGAAATTCATTGTTTTGGGATGAAATGTCCTATAGATATCAATTAGGTCTAACTGGTCTATTGTATCATTTAAAGTTTGTGTTTCCTTGTTAATTTTCTGTTTAGTTGATCTATCCATAGGTGTGAGTGGGGTATTAAAGTCTCCCACTATTATTGTGTTATTGTTAATTTCTCCTTTCATACTTGTTAGCATTTGTCTTACATACTGCGGTGCTCCCATGTTGGGTGCATATATAATTGTTTTATCTTCTTCTTGGATTGATCCTTTGATCATTATGTAGTGACCTTCTTTGTCTCTTTTCACAGCCTGTTTTAAAGTCTATTTTATCTGATAAGAGTACTGCTACTCCTGCTTTCTTTTGGTCCCCATTTGCATGGAAAATCTTTTTCCAGCCCTTCACTTTCAGTCTGTATGTGTCCCCTGTTTTGAGATGAGTCTCTTGTAGACAATGTATATAGGGGTCTTATTTTTGTATCCATTCAGCCAGTCTTTGTCTTTTGGTTGGGGCATTCAACCCATTTACATTTAAGGTAATTACTGATAAGTATGATCCCGTTTCCATTTACTTTATTGTTTTGGGTTCTAATTTATACACCGTTTTTGGGTTTCCTGTCTAGAGAATATCCTTTAGTATTTGTTGGAGAGCTGGTTTGGTGGTGCAGAATTCTCTCAGCTTTTGCTTGTCTGGAAAGCTTTTGATTTCTCCTTCATACTTGAATGAGATCCTTGCTGGGTACAATAATCTGGGCTGTAGGTTATTTTCTTTCATCACTTTAAGTATGTCTTGCCATTCCCTCCTGGCTTGAAGAGTTTCTATTGAAAGATCAGCTGTTATCCTTATGGGAATTCCCTTGTGTGTTATTTGTTGTTTTTCCCTTTCTGCTTTTAATATTTGTTCTTTGTGTTTGATATTTGTTAATTTGATTAATATGTATCTTGGGGTGTTTCACCTTGGGTTTATCCTGTTTGGGACTCTCTGGGTTTCTTGGACTTGGGTGATTATTTCCTTCCCCATTTTAGGGAAGTTTTCAACTATTATCTCCTCAAGTATTTTCTCATGGTCTTTCTTTTTGTCTTCTTCTTCTGGGACCCCTATGATTCAAATGTTGTAGTGTTTAACATTGTCCTGGAGGTCTCTGAGATTGTCCTCATCTCTTTTAATTCATTTTTCTTTTATCCTCTCTGATTCATTTATTTCTACCATTTTATCTTCTAATTCACTAATCCTATCTTCTGCCTCTGTTATTCTACTATTTGTTGCCTCCAGAGTGTCTTTAATTTCATTTATTGCATTATTCATTATATATTGACTCTTTTTTATTTCTTCTAGGTCCTTGTTAAACCTTTCTTGCATCTTTTCAATCCTTGTCTCCAGGCTATTTATCTGTGATTCCATTTTAATTTCAAGACTTTGCATCAATTTCACTATCATTATTCGGAATTCTTTATCAGGTAGATTCCCTATCTCTTCCTCTTTTGTTTGGTTTGGTGGGCATTTATCCTGTTCCTTTATCTGCTGGGTATTCCTCTGTCTCTTCATCTTGTTTAAATTGCTGAGTTTGGGGTGTCCTTTCTGTATTCTGGCAGTTTGTGGAGTTCTCTTTATTGTGGCGTTTCCTCGCTGTGTGTGGGTTTGTACAGGTGGCTTGTCAAGGTTTCCTGGTTAGGAAAGCTTGTGTCGGTGTTCTGGTGGGTGGAGCTGTATTTCTTCTCTCTGGAGTGCAATGAAATGTCCAGTAATGAGTTATGAGATGTCTATGGTTTTGGGGTGACTTTGGGCAGCCTGTATCTTGAAACTCAGGGCTGTGTTCCTTTGTTGCTGGAGAATTTGCTTGGTATGTCTTGCCCTGGAACTTTTTGACCCTTTTGTGGTGCTTGGTTTCAGTGTCGGTATGGAGGTGTTTGATGATCTCCTGTCAATTAATGTTCCTTGGAGTCAGGAGTTCCCTGGAGTCAGGATTTGGACTTAAGCCTCCTGCTTCCAGTTGTTGGTCTTATTTTTATAGTAGTGTCAAAACTTCTTCTTCTATACTGCACATTGATAAAACATCTAAGTTAAAGATGAAAAGTTTCTCTACCATGAGGGTCACTCAGAGAGGTTCACAGCATTACATGGAGAAGAGAAGAGGGAGGAGGGAGTTAGAGGTGACCCAAATGAAATGAGGTGGAATCAATAGTGGAGAGAGTGGGCTAGCCAGTAATCACTTTCTTATGTGCACTCCACAACTGGACCGCTCAGAGATGTTCATGGAGTTATACAGAAAAGAGAAGAGGGAGGAAGGAGACAGAGGTGGCCAGAAGGATAAAAGGGGGGAATGAAAGGAAGGAGACAGATCCAGCCAGTAATCAGTTCCCTAAGTGTTCTCCACCATCTGGAACACACAAAAATTCACAGAGTTGGGTAGAGTAGAGAGGAGTTAGGGAGGAGACACAGACGACCTGGTGGAGAAAAAGGAGAGTCCAAAGGGAGAGAGAGCAGTCAAGCCAGTAATCTCGCTCCCTAGTGAAAAACGGGTACTGAAGATTGGGTTCTTAAAGGTACAAAATTGGTAACAAATACATAAAAGCAAAAATTAAAAATCTAGAGTAGAATTTGGAATTTCAAAAATATGATGTTATAGAAAAGAAGAAGGAAAAGAAAGAGAGAAAAAACCAACAAACAAGGTCGCGAAAATTATAAAGAAAATATAGTTACAAAATTGATAACTAATACCAAAAAGCAAAAGTTAAAAATCTAGAGTAGAGTTTGAAATTTCAAAAATACAATGTTAAAAAAAAAGAAGAAGAAAAATAAAGAGAGAAAACAAACAAACAAACAAAAACAAACAATGTCGCAAAAATTATAAAGAAAATACAGGTACAAAATTGATATCAAATACCAAAAAGCATAAATTAAAAATCTAGAGTATAGTTTGGAATTTCAGATATACAATGTTATATAAAAAAAGAAGAGAAAGAAACAGAGAAAAAAAAAAGTCACAGAAATTATAAAAAAATTCTATAGGTACAAAATTGATAACATATACCAAAAAGCTAAAATTAAAAATCTAGAGTAGAGTTTGGAATTTCAAAAATACAATGTTAAAGAAAAGAAAAAAAAAAAAAAAACAAGGTCAAAAAATTATAAAAATATATATATGAAGTTTGCTGAAGAAGAAAAAAAAAGAGTCTTTTTTTTTTTTTTTTTTGCAAAGTAATAGGTTATAAAAGTGAAAATTAGAGGAACAATAGAGGACTTAAAAATTTTTTTAATTAAAAAAAATAAAGAACGAATGATCGTAAAAATAGTAAAAATATATCTAGGACTTTCTCTGGTTTTGTTGTGAGTATTGTGGATTCAGTTCATTTTTGGCTAGTTCTTTGGTCCAACTTACATTTCTCAAGATCTATAGGCCCCTTCCTATGTAGTCCGTAGTAACCACAGGGTTTTAATCTATTGCCTGTAGCTTCCAAGGCGTTTCCCTCTGTTATAGCTTCTTCTGTTTGCTGGTCTCTTCAGTGTCTGGTTTCCACCCTGACAAAAGGGGACGGTGGAGGATACTTTTTTTCCTTTTTTTTTTTTGACTCACTTGTTCAGTCGTGCTGTGGGCAGGGAGGGAGGGATGCTGCAAACAAATAACACTGGCGTGCTCTGGCAGTGCTTCAGCCACACTGGGTCTGCCCCTGCTCACGGCGCGTGTAGCCTCCCTGCCCACACTGCTCGGGCTCTAGGTTGTTCCGCCAGGAACCATCCGAGGCTGGCCCTGGGCTGCATGCAACCTCCCAGGTCCAAGCCGCTCAGGTTCAGGCACTCGGGTAGTCCTCAGAGGCGCAGACTCTGTTGGGCCTGTGTTTTGTGCTCTTCCCAGGTCAGAGCAGCTCAGGTCATGAGGTGTTGGGCAAGCACCATTGCTGCGACTTATTGCCTCCCCGCCACTCGGTTATCTGGGTGTACAACCGGCGCACCTTCTCAGGCAGATGTTGACCATCCAGACCCCCAAGAAGTTTTAGTTAGCAAAGAAGCCTGCTTACAGTTTTATAGATAATGTCTCTCTGGGGCTGCGATTGCCCCCTTCCGGCTCTGGCTGCCTGTCACCGGAGGGGGAAGATCTGCAGCCGGCTATCTCTGTTCAGTCCTTTGTTCCGTGCGCGGGCCTGGCAGTGTCTTAGGTTAGGGTTGGCTTTTCGCGTGGTACATATCCCACAGTCTGGTTTGCTAGCCCAAATTATTTCGCTCAGATAGCGCTCAGGGTATTCAGGCCAGGTTCTTACTCTAAGCGATGCAGCCCATGCCGTGCCTCCCTTCCCAGCCCCCGCTTGCTAATTGCATGAGCAAGCGTCTGCGCTGCTTCTCCACTGGGGGAGTTACTGTAGGCCTCGCAATCTGGGAATTTTAATTGTTTATTTATTTATTTTTTCTCCCTGTTATGTTGCCCTCTGTGCTTCCAAAGCTCGGCACAGATTCGGCAGTGAGAAGGTTTCCTGGTGTTTGGAAACTTCTCTCTTTTTAAGACTCCCTTCCCGGGACGGAACTCCATCCCTCCCTGTCTCTTTTTTTGTCTTTTACATTTTTTCCTACCTCCTTTCGAAGACTTGGGTTGCTTTTCTGGTTGCCTGATGTCCTCTGCCAGCATTCAGAAGTTGTTTTGTGGAATTTACTCGACGTTTTTATGCTCTTTTGATGAATTTGTCAGGGAGAAAGTGTTCTCCCCGTCCTACTCCTCCGCCATCTTGGCTCCTCCCCCTTCTGTTTACCTTTAAACCAACGCATCTGTATGTTTTCATTAGGAATGCTTAGGGTAATATACATATAGATGAATGAAGTATGTGTTTCTGGTTCATGTTAGTGTTATTGATTATAGCAGGCAGGAATTTAAAGATATCTGTTTACAAGTTATTCAATCAAACACTAAGTACTGCTATCAAGAGACTTTGCAGATAAAAATTAAAATCATAAATGTCTCACTTGAAATAAGGAAAGTATATTGAATTTTCCAGGAGTGTCTAATATAACTACATAGGTCTTTAAAGGTAGAAAAATTTTTCTCCAGCAAGTACAGGAGATGAGTCATAAGATGAAAGTAGAATAAATGAGGCAACAGGGAAGGCATTGAAATCTTGAAGATGGTTAAAATGAGGTTATTACT
This sequence comes from Bos mutus, assembly GCF_027580195.1. Taxonomy (NCBI): domain Eukaryota; kingdom Metazoa; phylum Chordata; class Mammalia; order Artiodactyla; family Bovidae; genus Bos; species Bos mutus. The sequence goes on from NC_091617.1 coordinate 10,949,638, forward strand.
TGGAGACATGCTACTGTATGAGATATACAATCTTCAGTGACATGTACTCCAAATGAGTGAAATGATAACATTTATTGTGTTAAAATACTGAGATGTTTTATTCCCCTGTGTATGTATTCAGGGTTTTCCTTGTTCAGTCACTAAGTCCTGTCAAATGCTTTACTACTACATGGACTGCAGCATGCTAGGCTTCCTGTCCTTCACAATCTCCCAGAGCTTGCTCAACCTCATGTCTACTGAGTCCATGATACCATCCAACCATCTCATCCTCTGATGCCCCTTCTCTCTTGGCCTCAGTCTTTCCCATCATCAGTGTCTTTTCCAATGAGTTGGCTCTTCACATCAGGTGTTCCAAGTATTGGAGCTTCAACATCAGTCCTTCCAATGAACCAGGTACATACAGACAAAACCATAGCATAAAATGAAATTATTCTAGCTGCAAGGAATCTGGAAGGAATGAAGGAAATGACAACCCATGTCACTATTCTTGTCTGGGAAATCCCATGGACAGAGGAGCCTGGCGGGCTAGAGTCCATGGGATAGTAAAAATGTTAGACACAAATTAGCGACTGAACACCAGTAGTTACTCATCCTCTTCACATGCTAGCAGGGTAATGCTCAAAATCCGTCAAGCTAGGTTTCAGCAGTATGTGAACTGTGACATTCCAGATGTGCAAGCTGGATTTAGAAAAGGCAGAGGCACCAGAGATCAAATTGCCAACATTGGTTGGATTACAGGAAAAGCCAGAGAATTCCAGAAAAAGAAATCTACCTTGGTGTCATTGACCATGCTAGAACCTTTGACTGTGTGGATCATAACAAGCTGTGGAAAATTATTAAGGAGATGGGAATACCAGACCACCTTACCTGCCTCCTGAGAAACCTGTATGCAGGTCAAGAACCAACAGAACCAGACATGAAACAATGGACTGGTTCAAAATTGAAAAAGGAGTATGTCAAGGCTGTACATTGTCAGTTTGCTTATTTGACTTATATGCAGAGTGTATTATGCAATATGCAGGACTGGATGACTCATATACTGGGATCAAGATTGTCAGGAGAAATATCAAAAATTTCAGATGTGCAGGTGATACCTTATGTCAGAAAGTGAAGAACTAAAGAGCTTCTGCAGAAGGTGGAACGGGAGAGTGAAAAAGCTGGCTTAAAACTCAACATTCAAAAAACTAAGATCATGACATCTGGTCCCATCATTTTATGGCAAAAAGATGAGGAAAAAGTGGAAACCGTGACAGATTTTATTTTCTTGTGCTCAAAAACCACTGCAGATTGTAACTCCAGCAATAAAATTAAAAGATGCTTGCTCCTTGGAAGACAAACTTTGACAAACCTAGACAGCATCTTAAAAAGCTGACATCACTTTGCTGACAAAAGTCCATGTAGTCAAAGCTATGATTCTTCCAGTAGTCATAGATGGATGTGAAAGTTGATCATAAAGAAGGCTGAGTATCAAAGAATTGATGTTTTTGAACTGTGGTGTTGGAGAAGACTCTTGAGAGTCCCTTGGACAGCAAGAAGATCACACCATCCTATCCTAAAGGAAATCAGCCCTGAATAACCACTAGAAGGATGAATGCTAAAGCTGTAGCTCTAATACTTTGCCATCTGATGTGAAGAGCACACTAATTGGTTAAAAAAAACCCTGACCTGGTAAAGATTGAAGGCAAAAAGAAACGTGGTGACAGAGGATGAGATGGTTGCATGACATCACTCAATGGACATGAATCTGAGCAAACTCCAGGAGATGATGGTGAAGGACAGGAAAGCCCAGCAGAGTGTAGTCCATGGGGGTCAAAGAGTCGGATGAGACTTAGTGACTAAACAACAATCCTTAGGAGTTCAGTGAATAATCCCATGAAAAGACATGTAAGATGAATTTTGACTTATAGTCATTTGACTTACTTTTGGTTGGTAAAGTAAATATAAGAAGGCTGAAAGATGCAAGCATGATGGATTCCTTTGGTGTTGAGTTTAAGTGTCCCTATGAGTATCTCTATGGTAAGCAGAAACAAGGTCAAAAATGGCTGAGACCTCGGGAATATAGTTTGAGTAATACCACAGTTGAAACAAAATGCCTGTGAGAATATGACTGAGGAAGAAGAAGAAATCAAAGATTGGAGGTATTGATGTTAAAAGATGTAAAAACAAAACATGCAAGAAAGCCATAGAATGTGTAGAGTGTATTTTAAAAATTAATGTATTATTGTTATTTCTGCAGAAAACAAAAGCCACAAAGATATATTGTAAAATTCAGAAACAGGGGGAAAAAAAGATAATTCTAAAGGTGGGATATAAATAAAAACAGGAAGATAATGATATAAATCTTCTATGTACTGAAAAAACATACTGACAGTAACAATCTCCTTTTGTTATGGTAAAAAAAAATGTATGTGAAAACAAAAGAGAGAGGAAAAAGAAGGTAGCTAAGAGAAAGCAGAGTAAAAAGATAGACAGAAAGACAGAGAGTTCATAACTACCCTGAAGGAAATACTGAAATATGTTTTTATGCAGGAGGAAACTGAAAGGTAAATGTGTCTCAATTAAACAAATGTTGACTTTATAAAACAATAGGAACCCATGTGGGATTTAAAATATAGACTTAATTAAAACTCAGAAGTAATAGAATATTCTTGTGGAGGAGGAAATGAAGGGTCAGTGCACTGCTTGCAAAGAGAGTAAAAGGTTGCAATCAATATGACTCTGAGATACTTTAATATGTTGTAATCTCTAATTAAACCATTACTATAAAACAATTGCAAAATAATGGGTGTAAGATACAAACTAATAGAAGGAATAAATCAGAAACACAGGAAACAATACAAGATAAGAAAGCAAAAATAGAAATATATATCACAAGATAAAAATAGCACATATTAAAATAACATTTAAATCTACTCATGTCAATAATTAATTGGAAAAGACTTCGTGTACCAATAAAAAAGACACTCAGAATAAAAAAAAAATTACTAAATTAATTACAAGAGAAGCATCAAAACATAAACTTAGAGAATGCTTGCAAGGAAAACAAAGAAGAGGAATATTCCATGCCAACATTAATCTATTGCTATATTAATATCAAATAAAAAAGTAAGCCAAAATGTATTACAACATAAATGAAATATTTCATGTTGATAATAAAATCAATTCTCAAGATGATTAGCAAGTCTGTCAGAATTTAATACAATTTAATGTGTATAACTGAATAATTTACAGAGAAACATGGAAAAGAGACAAATCGACAATAACAGCCATTTCTCAGTAACTAATAAAACATTCATATAAAAAAGCAGTTTCAAAATGCTAATATATATTCTTTGTCCATAAACTGAGAAATAACTAAGAGAATAATAGACTATCTCTGTAAGTCTGACTTCCCTGGTGGCTCCGGTGGTAAAGAGTCTGCCTACAACGCGGGAGACCTGGGTTTGATCCCTGGGTTGGGAAGATCTCCTGGAGAAGAAAATGGTAACCCACTCCAGTATTCTTACCTGGAAAATCCCATGGACGGAGGAACCTGGTAGGCTACAGTCCATGGGGTCGTAAAGAGTCAGACACGACTGAGCGACATTTACTTTTACTGTTACTGTAAGTTTAGAAATTAAAAAATGAAATACTAGAATAATCCACAAATCATAAACCCTTAGTGAAATTGGAAAACATATGTAGATGAGTTATGCCAACATAGTACAAGTGTTGACATGTGGGGTGACCTAAAGCAGTGTAAAAATAAAAGCAGCCTTAAATATAAATAATAGTCTTCCCTATAGCTCAAAGAGTAAAGAATCTGTGTGCAACATAGGAGACCTGGGTTGGATCCCTGGGTCTGGAAGATCCTCTAGAGACAAGATTGGCAATCCACTCCAGTATTCTTGCCTGGAGAATCCTGTAGACAGAGGAGCCTGGGGGGCTACAGTCCATGGAATTGCAGAGTCAGACACGACTGAGCGACTAACACTAATTATCAAAAACAGCCTTTAAAATGGATAGTAATTGGGTATGGTAAAATTTAGCCATATTTTTACCTCCCACGTTCCTCCTGTCTAAAGGGTACACCTTGGTTTTCAGCTTTACCTTTCATACAATTAGTATAGTGACAAGAATCTCTCTCACCTGAACTGTCGAAGTTTATATATCACGTTTACTGTGTCTGAACCTTCACATTTTAATAATGGGATGGTGACATATCCTGTTGCTGTTTTTGTTGTTGTTCTGTCCCTAAACCATGTCCAACACTTTGCAACCCCATGAACTGCGGCCTGCCAGGTTTGCCTGACCCTCACTGTTTCCTGGAGTTTGTTCAGACTCATTTCCATTGAGACAGTGATCCAGTCCAACCATCTCATCCTCTGCCATCCTTTTCTCCTCCTTCCTTCAATCTGTCCCAGCATCAGGGTCTTTTCTAATGAGTCAGCTCTTCCCATCACGTGGTCAAAGTATTGGAGCTTCAGCTTCAGAAATAGACTTTCCAATGAATATTCAAGATTGATTTCCTTTAGGATTGACTGGTTTGATCTCCTTGCTGTCCAAGGGACTCTCAAAAGTCTTCTCCAGCATCACAGTTCCAAATCATCAGTTCTTTAGCACTCATCCTTCTTAAGGTCCAACTCTAACATCGATACATGACTGCTGGAAAAACCATATTTTTTGCTGGCAAAGTGATATCTCTGATTTTTTTAATATGCTGTCCAGGTTTGTCATAGCTTTTTTTCCAAGAAGCAAGCATCTTTTAATTTTGTGGCTAAAAGTCACCATCCACAGTGACTTTGGAGCCCAAGAAAATAAAATTTGTTACTGTTTTCACTTTTTCCCCATGAATTTGCCATAACGTGATGGGATTGGATGTCATGATCTTTGTTTTTTGAATGGTGTTTTAAGCCAGCTTTTTCACTCTCCTCTTTCACCTTAGTTCCTCTTCACTTTCTGTCATTAAGGTGGTATCATCTGCATATCTGAGGTTATTGATATTTCTCCTGGCAATCTTGATTCCATCTTGGGTTTCATCCCACCCAGCATTTTGCCTGATATTCTCTGCATATAAGTTAAATAAGCAGGGTGACAAATACATCCTTGCATACTACTTTCCCAGTTTTGAACCAGTCCGTTGCTCCATGTCCAGTTCTAACTGCTGCTTTGTTGCCCGCATACCAGTTTATCAGGAGGCAGGTAAGGTGATCTTGTATTCCAACCTCTTTAAGAATTTTCTATAGTTTGTTGTTATCCACACAGTCAAAGGCTTTATTGTAGTCAATGAAGCAGACGTACATGTTTTTCTGGAATTCACTTGCTTTTTCTATGATCCAGCGGGTGTTAACAATTTGATCTCTGGTTCCTTTTGCCTTTTCTCAATTTAGCTTGTAGTTAGACGCTAATGGCTCCCAGATAGACAACAGAATGAAAAATTATTAATTGATTTCTTGGAATTGAGGGGGGGGAATTAAATGGGGATGCTTGTCAATTAGTGTGAATTCCAGAAACAAACTCAATGGACAATGCTTAACCTGACCTTGATACATGTAATATCAGTCTTGACCTTCCCCCTTACTTTTACCTTATACTTTCTGATCATCTAACTATATTTTACAGTTCTCTCTCCTGCTCTCAGAGAAAGAATTGAACTAAATCTTTCATGAAGCTCTTCCTAGGCCTAAAGCTGCATGAAGTAATATGAACCTACTTCAAAATGTGTACAGCATGTGTGTGTTGGAATGTCCTCCAATTACTAGTTACATTACTATGGTCAATTATACTTGGCAATTGTGCTTAATTGAAGATGAAAGCGCATTAGGTTTTTAATTTAAAAGCCATAGGTAAAGCTATTCTAAAAATCCTATTTGAATCACAGATTGGTGATGTTTCTCTCTCTGTGCTGGGATTTTATGGTACATTAAACTACTCATTCATGTAATTAGAACAATAACTGGATGAGCTGTTGTAACAGGTGATACATAATAGCACCTCCCATTTATCTCTACTATGACTTAGATTATGAACATGGAATCACTTTTGAAAATGCTCAGGGTAAAATAATTTTGAATAATGAATGAGCGAGGGAATATTTTTCTCCTCTTAAACTTTCCCCATAAGGTGTGGGTTGCACAAACCATCACTTTGCCAAGGACAGGAATTGCTGGTTTCTGTAGACCCTCCCTTCCTATTTTCTCCAATACACTATGTTTGTATAAGTGGGCACATTCTGCTTCTTAAATTGTTCTGACATCCACCACCTCCTCTCCATCTCTGGTGGTCCACTATGGGTCAGTTTCTGCTATCATTCAGTCTCTTCGCATTCGTCTCCTTCACTGCTGATACATTGATCTTCACCATGTCATATTCTGGTTTAAAGCACTTCTAATGATCTGCTAACTGAAGGCTAACTCCAGATGATTGGCACCAATTCCAAGCCTTGATTCTTCCTTTTGCTCAACCATATTTCTCACAAGTCATGCTACTCATATTGCTGAGCTTTAACCACTCTTGACTCTGATTCTGTGTTTACACAGAATAGCAAAGACACACTAATATATGTAATCTTATACCTGATTAGAACATAAGATCTAGGAGAAATTCATATTCATACTTAAATTCGGCATTTAAAGAATCTATGTTGTCTGCTTCTGGCCAGTCCTGTCATGTCAAGTTTGTATGAAACGAACATTGTTTTCCCCTCAGTGTTTTCACACTGGCTGTTGTGCAGAGAATGGAGAATGGGGCTGTAGTACACTAAAGCCATAAGGAGATCATGTAATTACTATTTTTGTAGGCTATTCATCTGTCTGAATAGAAGCTATAAATACATACCAAAAAGACAAACCAGTTCATAGGCATATGCATTTTTTAACTGCATTCAGTTCAGTCGTAACTGACTCTTTGTGACCCCATTGACTGCAGCATGCCAGGCCTCCCTGTCCATCACCAACTCCCAAAACTTACTCAAACTCATGTCCATTGAATTGGTGATGTCATCCAACCATCTCACCCTCTGTTGTTCCCTTCTCCTCCTGCCTTCAATCATTCCCAGCATCAAGGTCTTTGCAAATGAGTCAGTTCTCTGCATCAGGTGTCCAAAGTTTCAGCTTCAACATCCGTCCTCCCAATGAGCATTCATGATCGATTTCCTTTATAATGGACTGGTTGGATCTCCTAGCAGTCCAAGAAACTCTCAAGAGTCTTCTCCAACACCACAGCTCAAACCCAGCAATTCTTTGGTGCTCAGCTCCCTTTATAGTGCAACTGTCACATGACTATTGTAAAAACCAAAGCTTTGACTAGATGGACCTTTGTTGGTGAAGTAATGTCTCTGCTAATATGCTGTCTAAGTTGGTCATAACTTTTCTTCCAAGGAGCAAGTGTCTTTTAATTTCACAGCTGCAGTCACCATCTTTAGTGATTTTGGAGCCCCCCAAAATTAAGTCTGTCACTGTTTCCATTGTTTCCCCATCTATTTGCCATGAAGTGATGGGGCCAGATGCCATTGCATATTTTAACACAATTCTTGTAGAATTATTTGTAATGATTTTGTCTTGGTCAGGTTATACCCATTTCCAAATATATTAATGACAATCATCAGTATACTTAAACTATATTTTACATTAGCTCTCTAACAATTTTATTATGCTATCACTGTAATCAAAACATATATTTTATAATAATATAGATACAGTAGGAAATATCATTTATAACTATGTGTACAGGCTTATATGTTACCCTGGAACAATTATATACTTGCCACAATGAGAATGACTACACATACATGTAATTTTGCATGGTCACTCACCCTGTGATAAATATATATAAAACACTGTTCTGTGCATGAAGTTTTCAGGGTATCACATCAATAGAGTATTATTTTAATAAATTATTTTTAAAAAGTGTCATAAAGAATAACTTGATTATACATACACCAATATAAATAAGCTCTCAAATTGTAAAATCATAAAACCTCAGGTTAAATTCACATTAAAAATCAATTTTTAATATAAATAAAACCAATGAAACCTGTTGTTTCAACAAATATTTTGATGAAGTTAAACCATGTATGTCCAAACCATGTGAAAGTGAAAGTGAAGTCGTGGCCGACTGTAACATATCATGCTGCTCTGTCCATGGAATTTTCCAGGCAAGAGTACTAGAAGGGTTGACATTTCCTTCTCTAGAGGATCTTCCCAACCCAGGGATCAAACCTGAGTTTCCCACAATGTAGGAGACAGTTTACCATCTGAGCCACCAGGGAAGTCATAAATATTTTAATGAAGTTAAATCATGTATATCCAGACTATGTATGTCAGACTAAATACTATAATCTGATGTTACCAGAAAACTACTTTCCCATCTTTTTGAAAATTCTTTGAAAGATATATTTTTTTAATATGTCTTCCTTAAATTTTTATGGGATACTGTAAACTGGTACAGTAAGTCCTCTAGTGCAAACAAGTTCTGTTCTAAGGGCAAGTTCCTAAGTTCAATTTGTTTTTAAGTCCAATAAAGTTAGCCTAGATACCCAACTAACACAATAAACTATTTAGTACCGTAAGGTAATAGATTTGTAATACTTTTCACACAAGCAATACATAAAAACCAAACACAAAAAATAAAGAAAACATTTTCAAACTTACAGTACAGTACCTTGAAACATACAGTATGATAGCTGGCATACAGGGGCTGGCAGCATGTGAACAGGCAAGAAGAATTACTGACTGGAGGAGGGAGAGGAGGTGCAAGATGGTAGAGCTGAAGGGTCATTAGCAATAGGAGACAGAGGGTAAGCTGTGATTTCATTCAGGCCTGACCTTGATGGCACAGGATCTTTCTGGAACCAGATACATGTTCACATCTTTGAAAGTTAGCAATTGAAGGTTTGTGTATAGGGATCTTACTGTAGTTGTGCCATGTGCTACTTTCCATATATAAAATTTCAGTATCTTTTTTTAGAAGGAGTTCAGTCTTCATGACACTGTCTCCAATTTTATTTTACATTTAATACCATATACTATATGTTAACATTAACATATGTAAACTTCCATATGGGAAGTTGCTGTATAACACAGGGAGTTCAGCTCGGTGGTCTTTGGTGACCTAGAGGGTTGGAATGGGGGATTGGGTGGAATGAGGGAGTGGGTGGGAGGCTTAGGAGGGAAGCAATACATGTACACATAAAGTTGAGTCACTTAGCTATACAGCAAAAACTAATGCAACATTGTAAAGTAATTACACTAAAAAAATATAAAGGAGAAAGAGAGAGAAGAAAAGAAGAGGAAAGGCTCTGCCTGCTTTTAGCCATCCCTTGCTTAGAGTTTGCCGGTTCAGTTCCAGCTTTGGTTTCTCAATCCTCTGTCCAGGAGATAAAACTATCTCCTGGCAACTGTAACTGAGTCTTTGGAACACAGTGAATTTAACTGCTAGGGCATTGAACAAAGCTTATAATGAAGGAAAAAAGTTAAAACACTTTATATATTATTGCACTTTTGTCTGAATGCATGTTAGGAATTGATGGGTTATGTTATTTGCCTATGTTGTGTTAATTTCCTATCTTCTAACTGCCAGAGAAGAGCACCCCAACATCTCAGAAAGGAAAAACTGTAATTAGAGAAGCACTTTAGTAGGACAAGCAGATGTTTGCAACTAGTAGATGAATTAGGATTTAACACAAAGGCCTCTAATCTCTGAGGTCTGTCTGCTAAGAAAAAGTTTCTGTCATTTTGTCCCACTTCCCATTTTGTCCCAGGCTTCCCTGGTGGATCAGACAGTAAAGAATTTGCCTGCAAAGCAGGAGACCTGGGTTCAATGCATGGGTGGGGAAGATCCCCTGGAGAAGGGAATAGCTACCCACTCCAGTATTGTTGCCTGGAAAATCCCATGGACGAAAGGGCCTGGTGGGCTCCAGTCCATGCAATCACAAAGAATCAGACATGACTGAGCCTCTAACACTTTCTTTTTTTCACCACAAAAAAAAAAAGGGGGGGGGGGAAGAAGCCTGCTAAGAGTGGCAGCTGGAGATAACTCCCCGTTTGGAGATTTGTTTTTGAATTTGAAAAAGTTACTGGACACATCCCTTTCTGAAAATAAGTTATTGCCTTGGTAATGGGTTCTTGCTGAAATCTAATGCCCAACCCAGAGACACTCCTCCAGCCTGACATATAAATTTCAGACTCTATAACTAACAAAGAAGTTTATAAATGCCTCCCTTGTCAATAGGATATGGTATAATGAAGAATGCAGCTGGCTTGGCCCCAGACTCATCTTGGTTCTGTTTTAGAATATGTCAGCCCCCACTCATCTTTCATAATCCTAGATGTGACTCTGGCCTTTTGATTTTAAAATTATATGCTAAATGACTGAGAACATGAAGTGATTACCTAGCAACTGCCCTCAAAGTCAGCAATAGTTTTTTTTTCATTTTTAGTTTTTTCTTTCTCCACTTAAAATAAAACTTGGAATAAAAATTAAAGATGATTGACTTAATGTTTCTTAAATTACTCTAAAGTCAATGATTTGAATTGTTATTTGAAAAAGATGGGGGAATAAAATGGAAATTGTATCTGATGATAAGATAAATCTTGATTGAAGCTTTTAAAAACTTGTTATTGGATCAAATGATATGGAAATAGCTTTATTGGTTGGCGATCATTCATCCACTCATCCATTTGATAAACATCTGTAGTGTGCAACATAATATAGCCCATGATAAACATGGAGATGGATAAGTTATAGCTCTTATTTCAAGGAACTTACAGTCAAATATAAAACACAGAATTGAAAGAAGTATTGTATAACTGACTATATTAAAATGTGGTAAGATTTATTCAACATATGTGTAATATCCAATCTTAATCAAATTAATATCAATATATCAAGGAACAGTTTCTTTAACCATGTCTAAAAGATATAAGTAACAATATAAGGCGGTTCAATCTGCTTAATGAGAGACATATTCAGAGCATTGGTTTCCCAATTTTTTTCCATTGATTGTGACAGAACATGTATATGAATTATTATTGTTTTTTTCTCTTCATCAATTCATTGCTAGGATTTGTCAAGGAGGAACATTTCTAGATATACTTTTGATTGCTTTAATTGTAGCTAGCTACAGATACAATTAAGGATTTCATCATTTTGCAAGCAGCAATAGGAACAATAATCATTCCCCAATATATCAAGTCTAATCCACAGATACCTTGAATATGTCAGGTTATATGGCAAAAGGAAGTTAAGGTTGCAGATGGAATGAAGGTTATCAATCAGCTGACATTAAATAGAAAAGGCCTCCACCCATTATCTAGATGGGTGCAATGTAATCCCAAAAGTCCGTAAAAGTGGAAGCAGGAAGCAAAAGAAGAGACTTGGTTGAAGACGTGATTACAGAAGAATAATCAGGGATAAGCAACATTGATTGCTAGGTTGCAGATGGAATAGGTAATCACAGAGGAATGTGGGTTTTCTAGAAGTTGGAAACACAAAGAAATTGATTCACTTTCAGAGCTTCCAGAAAGAAATGCTTTAAGCATAGTGAGACCCTTATAGAACTATAAGGCAATATATTTGTATCATTTTAAGTCATCGAATTTCTGATAATTTGTTGCAGCAACCACAGAAAAGGAGAGAGTTTTGTAAGGTTCTATAAACAGAAAAATTTGAAGCCTGGTGGCAGGTTAAGTATATAGGACTATTCAGAAAGCTCATAAGAATGTTATTAATATTTTTGTTGATTAAATCAATATAGAAGAAAATAGAATTCATTGAGAGAAGTTTCTCTAATATAATAATATATTCTACTCATTGACACATTGGTTTAATTCAAAACTAAACGTATTGGCCAGCCAATGGCAAAGAAATGTACTTTACATAATAACCTATAAGCACAAGTTTTAAAGTTGGATTTAAGTGACCTGTCAAACAGTCAGAAATTTGCAGTGTATCCTTTTATTACAGAATTTAACTGGATTCTGATAAAAACCTCAGGAATAGAAAAATAGATTTTGAGGTAAAAGCCTTGGAATACATCATGAGTTTGTTTTATTTTGAAATATTTTTAGGTGTAAAACTTTGACACTGTTGTAAGTAGCATCACTGCCGCTTGACAGAAAGGGAAGAGGTCCGCATGTTAACTGAGGTTTAAGAAAACGCCTCAGTGCTACTGTGTCAATTAGTCCCACCCTCTCCCTCCCCAGCTGTGTCCCCAAGTCTGTTTTCTATATCTTATGTAACATAGATAACCAGTGGGAAGTTGATATATAACAGAAGCTCCTCCCCGTGCTCTGTGACAGCCTAGAGGAGTTTGAGGGAGATTCAAGAGGGAGGAGACATGTGTGTACCTATGCCTGATTCAGGCTGCTGTATGGCAGAAACCAACACACCACTGTAAAGCAATTATACTCCAATTAAAAATGAGTAAAAAAAAAAGAACAACTCAGTAATATTAGCTTTTGCAGTAATTAAATCCAATATTTTGCTCTCATAAAATCACAACATAGCCATTAAAAACAGTCTTTCTGTCTTTGGTTATAAGGCAAGTGTCTTGCTCTGTGTATGTGAATCTCACTAGCTTCTAAACTTTCCCCCTCAAATTTCTTTTACAACATGTTTCTGAACAGTTTAATATTTTTAGGAACACTACTAGTATTATTATAGTAAATGAGACTATGCTACTAAATGTAATACATATGATTATTTCTATAATATTACCTTCATGAATATTATGGCAAAGGAAACCAGTACAGATATCCAAATTATCAATGCACCTGGGGAGAAAAAAGTCATTTTTGTAAACTAGATTGTAGCTATTGTTTGTTATGGCATTTGAAGCTGATGACCTGAAATTTCATTGCTGTTAGGACTGCAAGTATTAGTTATTATGACAAAACTTTAGCTGAGAAATAAATAAATATCTGTCTCCTCTCACCTTCCTGCATAGCCCATGAACTGTAACAATATTTATCAGGGCCTTGGAGTTATGTCCTGGATAAAAATAGAGCATCTTCTATCTTTACCTTTTATGAGTTCACCATTTACAAGGTGACTTTTAAAAGATTCGTGGATACTTTGAATGTCAGTAAATGTTATTTCAATATTTTTTCAAATTAATCTGAAGAGTAAGGAGATTACATATTCTGTTTGTGTGACCTGGCCTGAGAACTGATCTTTCATGACCTGTTTTAAACTTGTGATGTTAGTGCGGAATGAGGCAACAGCAGGGAAAGGGAGAGAAAATGCTAATAAATTTGTTAGTAGTCAGAACAAAGGACATTATGTTCCAAAAGAGACAAACTTTGCTATTGTGTGCATTTTTCTTAATTTGAGTTGTATTTCTAGTTGTCAGGATGTGTTTTTGGATATAGAATAAAAGTGGGAAAAATTTAAAATAAATGCAAGAAAAAGTAAAATATATATATATTATAACTTTTGTGTTTCCTTTAAGCAAAAATCATATTGTGGTTTAATTTAAAGTCCTCCTCCTATCACTGAAAAAGTCATATTTTTGTATCTTAAATCCATATACTTCAGAAGATTTCAAAGACCTTGTCTAAAGTTTAAATTTATCTCTCCTAAAAATTTACTTTTTTGGTTTGTAAAACAATTTATGATTCAACTACTTTCACATTTATACTATTGATATGACATCAGGAAAATATCTGTGTGAAATGTAATCATATAATAGGACACATGGTTAAATTTGCCACTGGGAAACTGGTGGTGAATAAAGTTTAACATTTTTGAAAATACAAAATGACACATATATAATTCTTCAATTAAAAAAATATATATATTTGTATTAGATTCTTCTGACGATTTTGCCCTGGTCACATAAGCCTTGCTGACAATAGAATTAAGTCAAATTTCACCTTGGGAGAAATAAATAGCTTCAATTCTGAAATTTATTAACCAGAATTAATTATATTTGTTATCAATAAACCATTCTGAGACTTTTGCTTCCTTTGGAGGCCACATTGCAAGTGTTTAATTTAGAATAAAGAACACATAAAATGTGACTTAATACAGTTCTTTGGAACAATGTCTCTAGGAGGAAGTATCTTTAGTTTTCACAGAGGAAACATGATTTGAGAGATTATCTCTATGTTAAAGTGCATATCTACTATAAAGTCTCTTTAATTATCTCTTTTCAGTCACAGGGATAGATAACACAGCAGGCTAGTTCTCTAATCCCCAAAACCTCAAGAGGTAAATAATCTCACCTGTGAGGTGTTTGGAGTGATAAGTGACTTCTTGCTCCACAAAATGATAATCATCTATTTATGTGCATGCTCTCTAACAGTATATTTCTAAAGATATAGATGTTGCTTTTCTGTTGCAGAAGGTAAGAAATGATATTGAAGGCAAAAATATAAAATAGTTCAGTTTTAATAAATAAATACATTTTCACCAATGTTAAAATAGTCAGAAACATAAATATTTTGCCCTGTGGCATGTGTGCTAAGTCGTGTCCAACTATTTGCAGTCCTTTGGACTATAACCCACCAGGTTCCTCTGTCCATGGGATTTTTTAGGAAAGAATACTGGAATGGGTTGCCATTTTCTCCTCCAGGGATCTTTCTGACCCAGGGAATGAACCCATGTCTCCTGCATCTCCTACATTGGCAAGGTGAATTCTTTACTTGCTGTGCCATCGGGGAAGCCCTGTGGAGGATACAAAAAAGAGATAAAGCATCATTCTCTTCCATCACATCTGAAATATCAATTTCAAAAATCTATCAATTTCAACCATAGTGTTAGTGATAAAAACAAGCTGAAACTTTTATTTTAAAGTGTTATTAATACTAAAATGTCTATCTTAAACTTTAGCCCTTGACCTTTTACTGAATTAAATAGGTATGAGAAAAAATAGAAAAAAAAGTTAGAAAATGTTAGCACCCAAGATTTGACACAGAACTTATTGTAGAGTAGTAGGGATTTGGAATAAAGATGGTTATGTGAACAAAGTAGGGATAACCTTCTTGCAGCCAGTGGTCCTGAGAATGGAGCTGGCCATTGCTGCTACATTGCTACTGGTCTGAAGAGCACACTGTGATACAGAAACTTCAGCTTTAATTACCACTGGATCTACTGACCACCCTCAGTCAGGACCTTACTCTCTATCTCTTTCTTGTTATTATGAATGAGCTATCTATTTATCTACATTTCTTGATATTCTCTAAATTCTCAGTTTTTAATGTCATCTCTTACATTCCTTATTAAGGACAAAAGTCCTAATTCATTATCTCTTTCTCTTAGGTTTTTCCAACCAGCTAAAAATAAGTTATGGTTTATTAAGTAGAAAAATAGAGATATAAACAATTAAAACTTCTATACCCCAATATTATATATATTCTCTCATTTTCACAGAAAAGGAGAAATTCCTTTATTTTATAAAGGAATATCCAAAATCACTGCTTCAGTTTTCTTATTCTCATATTCTTCTTTTAAACCACAATCCACTGGAACTTTATCCTTTGTTGTTGGTCACTAAATCATGTCCGACTGTTTGTGACGCCATGGACTGAAACACGGAGAATGTCCTGTCCTTCACCAGTTCCTGGAGTTTGCTCAAACTCATGTCCTTTGAATCAGTGATGTTATCTATACAAGAAAGATTGCTGGTCAACATCACCCATGACTTCTATATTTCAATGCATACTTTGTTGTGCTCAAGTTACTCACCCCAACAACACTCTTAATCACCTCTGACCAAACTGTCTTGGTTTAATTTCCTCACTTACATATCAGGCCATCACGGTCTCAGTTTTCCCTCCACATCACTGTTCAAATATCCAAAATCCTCTTCACTGGACTCTTCTCTTTGCAATTCTTATGTATTACGTGCTGAGGGCTCATGCCTTAGTCCTTTATAATCATATACAGACACGATGTTTACCAACCTTCTGCTTGTCAATGACACACATGTATAGCTTTGACTGTTCTCTGAACCCAGAATATCATACCTTACAGAGCATCTCCACATGAATGATAAATATCACAAAACATATGTTCTCATAGTACGATGCTGCTATTTTCCAATAAACTATGTATTCTTTATTCTTCTTTTAACTATCTATCTAATATATATAATACTTTATTTATCAGAGTTCTTCATAGAAACAGAGTCAATTATTTATATATATATATATATATATATATATATATATATATATATATATATCTTTGCTCTCCTACTGGCTCAGGCAGTAAAGAGTCTGCCTACAATGTGGGATACCTGGATTTGATCCCTGGATTGGGAAGATTCCCTGGAGATGGGAATGGCAACCCCACTTCAGTATTCTTGCCTGGATAATTCCATGGACAGAGGCAGGGGGCTACAGTCCATGGGATCCCAAAGAGTCAGACATGAATGAGAAACTAACACTTTGACTTCACTTTCATATATGAAAATGAATATGCCATATATATGAATATGACACATTTATAATACAGAAGTAAAGAGATTTTTTTATGAGGTATTGGCTCATGCAATTATGGAGACTGAGAAGTCCCAGGATTTGCCCTATGCATGCTGCAGATCCAGGCAAGCTGATGGCATAGTTTGAAGGCCTGAGCCCTGGAAAGCCAAACGATGAGGATTCCAGTTTCAGGCCTTCTCTGAAGGTGTGAGGACCAGCATTGCTGTGGGAAGAAAATGGAAAAACATTGTCCCATTTCATGAACTCACACAAAGAGAGAGTGAATCCTCCCATACATCGTATTTGGTTCTATCTAAGCCCTCAAGAGACTGGATGATGCCCATCTGCATTGGAAAGAGGAATCCATGTTACTTATTCTACAGATCCAAATGCTAATCTCATCAGAAACACTCACACACCTGCTCAGAAATAATGTTTAACCACATATCTGAGCAACTTGTGACCCAGTCAAATTGATACATAAAATTAACTACCATGCACTCCATTTGCTTCTTCCCACAAATACAGCCTTAATAGGGATCATCTTTCCTTCTGTTTCAACCACCTTAAGACAATGGCTTAAGCTTCCATTATCTATCAGCAAGCCAAGCACCAATAATTGAAAAGTATCCTCCCTGGCTCCTGTTTTTGAAGACCCACACACTACACCAAACAGGACTTTTCACATAGCATTCAAAAATAAACATAAAGAAAGTAGCCACATTAAAATCATCCAGTGTGTTTCAAATCCATTTATAATAAAATTCAAGCACCAGACCCTGACCTAAAAAGGCTAATGAAGTTTGGCACAGGTTTCCATCTCTCACACCACCTTCTACCATTTTCCTTCTAATTGATTACTTTTCAGTCACAGTAGTTGTGTGTGTGTGTGTGTCTGTGTGTGTGTGTGTGTCTGTGTGTTTATTGGCCCTTGATCTTATCAGGATTCTCTCCAGATTACCAATAACTTCCACACAATTAATCTTTATTTCTTACAGCACTTATCATAATATTTACTTGCTCATTAAAGTTCTCCTTTGTTTATTGTCCATTTTCCACAGCAATATTATGTCCATGTGAGCAGTGATCTCTTCTGTTATATACACTGCTCTATCCCACAATGCTGAAAGAGTACATGGCAGACCTTATTTTCTTGGGTGTGAAAATCACTGCAGATGGTGACTACAGCCATAAAATTAAAAGACTCTTGCTCCTTGGAAGAAAAACTAGGACAAAACTAGACAGTGTACTAGAAAGCATAGACATTACTTTGCCTACAAAGGTCTGTATAGTCAAAGCTAAAATTTTTCAAGTCATAATGGATGGATGTGAGAGTTGGACAATACAGAAGGCTGAGAGCTGAAGAACTGATGCTTTTGAATTGTGGTGCTGGGCAGTAAGGAAATCAAACCTAAATGAAATCAACCCTAAATATTAATTGGAAGGACTGATGCCGAAGCTGAAATTTCAATACATTGGCCATGTGAAATGAAGAGTTGACTCATTAGAAAAGACCCTGATGTTGGGAAAGATTGAAGGCAGGTGCAGAAGGGGATCTCAGAGGATGAGATGATTGGATGGTGTCACCGATCCAATGGACCTGAGTTTGAGCAAACTCTACCAATGGATGAAGGACAGGGAAGCAGGGCATGCTGCAATCTATGGGGTTACAAAGAGTCAGACATGACTGAACAACTGAACAGCAACTATAAGGGAATAAATGAACATTTTTTTCCTGATGTTCAGATTAATGGGACTTACTCTTCTAGATTTAGAAATATGTGTTGTGGTTGTTTAGTCACTAAGTCCTGTCCAACTCTTTTGTGATCCCTGCTAGTCTCTTCTGTCTATGGGATTCTTCAGGTGAGAATACTGGAGTGGGTTGCCATTTTCTTCTCCAGAGGATCTTCCTGAAACAGGGATCAAACCCAGGTCTCCTGAATTGAAGATGGATTCTTTACCATCTGAGCCACGAGAGGTCCTCATATAAGCTATATGAATATAAACATCACATAAGCTATATGAATTGTTAAGTATTCTTATTTCAGAGATTCTATGCTAAGTCACTTCAGTCATGTGCGACTCTGTGCAACCCCATAAACGGCAGCCCACCAGGCTCCTCATCCCTGGGATTCTCCAGGCAAGAACACTGGAGTGGGTTGCCATTTCAAATATTCTACAAAATACCAAATGAGCTAATGATTATCTCCAGTTTTTATAAGAGACCTGATGAACTTGGCAACAATGATAATTTATCTTAGTTTACTTTATATCTTATCTTTCATTTGTAAAGCTGATTTTTCATTGGAAAATTACTTGGATTTAATGATCTGTATAGAAGCTTCCTAAATGTAGGAGTAGTAAATTTTAACATAACAGTTGTGCAAAAATGTAACTATTGTATGACGTTTTATGAAGAAACCAAACCAACACTCCATCCTAAATTAATTCAAAGCCCCACAACCACATGTTTTTCACTTTGAGTCCTCACAATTTTAATGCTTCATCCATTCACATATGTATGTGTATACTAATTTTCACTAAATCGTTAGCTTATACACAAATGTTGATATTTTTCAAATATTCAATGGCAAAATATTTTTATCTTAATGTCATTTCTAAAGAATGAGAATCACTGAGTCTATCATTGCCAGATCTATTTCTCACTTATTATTTTCTCTTAATGCTTAAAAAGACTTCCCTGGTGGCTCAGACAGTAAAGCATCTGCCTACAATGCAGAAGAACCAGGTTCAATCCTTGGGTTGGGAAGATCTCCTGGAGAAGGAAATGGCAACC